>NC_141603.1:42659463-43859463 GCF_047967505.1 Dipteris shenzhenensis
TTCATCATGGTGTCAAAATGCTTCATAAGTTCATTTCAGGCATTGGAATTTTCAATGCATATAACAAATGTAAGGCCATGCATCAGAATATTGCAAGCCAAATGTAGTGTCCATTAGAGGACTAAATTAAAGGGCATTGGGAGTGTTTTACTTGGAGCTTAGTGAGCAATTTTTTTCATTCATGTATGGAAATCAAGTTCACAAATATTAGATAATTGGGTTTAGAAATTGTTGGTTATTGGATTTAAAAATGTGCCCACCCCCCCCCCCCCCCCCACACACATACACACCATAGAGTTATTTTTTTGTTAGGCGTGCTTAGTTGGTTGACCAAGGGGGGAGAGCATTTTGTTAAGTAATCACCCTGGGATCAATTAGAAGTCTTAATATTTGTGGTAGGAATGCTATTTCACCAATAGATTATCAATCCATTCGTAGTTGACACTTTCTACTTCCAAGAGAGGGGCCCAAGGCCTTTGGCAAGCATCTCTCTCTCTCTCTCTCTCTCTCTCTTTCTCTCTCTCTCTCTCTCTCTCTCTCTCTCTCTCTCTCACAATTTGTACACAGTATGTGTGCATATATGTACTTATAATGCACATGCAAGGGTGCATGCATTCATGCATGTATTTAAGTTTGTATGACTGTAGTGTGTACATGCATGTATCTGTGTGCGTTTTTTGTGTGTGTTGTGTTAGCTTTCATCATAAAAAAAGTGTGTGGAAGTGGGTCTCTCCATAACTTAAAGTGGTATGTGCATTTATCTAACGAGTATAGAGACCTGCTCCGCTGGGTCTCAAGGTGGGATTATAATTTTAAGCAAACAAAATTTCAAATTTCAAGACCCCGTTTTCAAGAAGAGTTGTGTGTGAATGCACACATCTTCATGTGTGTACACACATGCACACACATTCGTGCACGTGTGCACACTCACACATGCACACGTACGAAGACACACACACACACACACAAAACACTCATAAGCCTCTCTCTCTCTATATATATATATTTATTTATTTATTTACACACACGCACTTTCTCTCTCTCTCTCTCTAAACACACACACACACACATAGTATCTTATAATACTTGTATATAATATTATAAATAATATATATGTTATTATTATATATTTTTAATATTTATATACATATATAAAAGTATATAAAATATATATAATATAGTGTCTTTGAGTGCTTAAATTTCTTCCTTCTTTGTATTTATATTGAGGATATAGACATGGTATTATAATAATATATATTATATTGTATTCTCTCTCTCTATATATCTATATATATATATAATTCATGTATATGTAATAATATATATATATTATATTATATATTATTATATATTATATTTAATACAATATAATACTATATATAAATATTTATAGAGAGGGATAGATATTATGATATATATATTATATATATTTATGATAATATAATCTATATTATATATATATATATAGTTCTATATTTCTCTCTCTCTCTCTCTCTCTCTCTCTCTCTCTTGCTTTTGTCTACTCTCTTTGTTCGCTCTTTATAATATATATATATATATATATCACTTATATGTATGTATTTATATATTTGTATAATGTTATAACATATAATATATATTATATTATATACATAATATTGTATTATATAATATAATATAAGTTATATCATATAATATTATGTGTGTGTGTGTACATCTATATGTCTCACTCCGCTGGCTCAGCTCTGTCTCTCTCTCTCTACTTCCAGCGCCCCCTCGATCTGCGTGACGCCCTCGATTTGGGTGACCCTCGCAATTCTGCCCCTGAACAACGCGCACGTGTCACAATTTGCGTAGCGCTGCTCTCGAAGCAGGCTCTGTCTTCGCAGCGACAAGTGGCGCGACGCGCGCCCTTGATATGCGTGGCGCCTTCGATCTACGTGAGTCGTGACCATCAATTAAACTGTGTTGCGCACGCAATTTGCTGCAGTTTCCATTACACGTGTCCACGTTTCCGCGTACTGAGCGCGCACGTGTCATACCCTTCACTCCCGAAACCTCCTGCGAGCCTCCGTGCTACTCTCTCAAGAAGTAAGATGTAGCTGCATGGACTGAGGACGTTGAGACTAGAAAATCTTGTGGCGACGGCGATGTAATGACTACGTTTTAATTTGGTTGTAGACTTTGCGATGTTGTGGATAATAAGTTTTAATTTTGGTTGTAGACTTTGCGATGTTACGACTAAGTTTTAATTTGTTTGTTAGACTTTTGCGATGTCTGCAAGCTGCTGGCAACGCTGACATTTTGCCACCGCGCTTGCTCAAATTCTCACGCACCCATTTCTAAATTCGTCTATACTTCATTCAACGTGCCAAATCCAAATACCTGAAGGCTGATCTGAAGCTTTATCGATTCAATCCGACCTTTCTCGCTCAAGCCTCACATGCGAGCTTCACAGAATCACGATTGTGAGCTCAAACAATTTGCACTTCATTGACCTTTCCACCGCCCCAGATCGATACATCAATATTCTCGACTGATTCATGCATGCTCCTGAATATGCTTGTCTTTTTCGAACACCGGAATCGCCTCTGAGTCCGCCGGAGTCACTGATTACGAGCGGATATTGCAGCATGCAATGTGGGCTTGTGAAGAAAAAAGTTTGGCTTTGTTAACTTCCAAGCAGCTGATGCATGTCGCACTGCACCCTTCCAGCGGACCGTTGTGACTTGTAGCCAAACCTGTTTCCCTCACTTCTATGACCTTTCTTCTTCTTCTTCTTCGACCTTCGCTTTCGGTATCCCCGTCCATAGTGCTGCTTTCCTGTATACATTGTTTGTTTACCCATTGCCCTTTACGACTTCCTCCATCTATCGCTTGCCTATGTCAGGATCTCCTTGCGTGCCCCTTAATCAAATCGGTATCCAATATACCCACAGTGCCTCAAGTCTTCGCCGTATTTTTTGCTTGTAAAGCAGAACTTCTCACGCCACCAACGCGTCTTTTGTGACCCGCACTCACATGAGAGCTCTCCACTCACTCAGATTAATGTTTTCTTAATATTTTAGTGGTGCATATAACTCTTGGCACTCCACTTGGTTCTCTGCACAGCTCTTGTTATGCATTAGGAGTGCCAGAAAGCGAGGTCCGCTTGCTATTGCTCCAAGACTCAAGAAATATTGCAGCTCGCCCTGGCTCTTAAACGAGTCTGCTACTGCTTCAAGATTTGCTTATTGAAGAGCCTGCAAGCAGGCGTTGATATTCAAATTGAGACTACTAGGATCAGTGATCAAAGAGATGCTGGCTGTACAATCCATTTTGAGAGAAAACCAGCTCCCTCCACGGGATTTGGACGTGTTAACCGCAAAGGAATATATAGGTCAGCTTTCAAGCCGTCGTAAAGTTTGCTTCTCTTTCGCTGCTTACGCTAAGAATGTTATCGATCATTTAAGAAAGTGCCACATTCCTATTTCGGAGGGTTTGTCTGATGAAGAGTTTCTCGATATTGAGAGCACTTTGGGGTTCACATTTCCACCAGATCTGAGATCCATTCTTCAAGAAGGTTTGCCCAGTGGTGAAGGATTTCCCAAGTGGCGCTCAGGTTCTCAAAGCGAGCTTCGGGCAATGCTCGATTTGCCAATCTCCGCACTCTGCCGTGAGATAACTGTGTCGCACTTTTGGCGTGCAGAGTGGGGAAGGCAACCTGCCGAACTGGATGAGGCTCTACAAATAGCTATACGGGAGCTTCAGAAAGCACCGACGCTGGTTCCGATCTATGGTAGTTGTTACATCGCTTGCGTCCCCGTTCTAGCTGGAAATCCAATCTTCCTCATACACGATACGAGAATCTATTATTGTGGATATGATATTGCTGATTTCTTCAAACGACAGGCATTTGTTCCAAGAGAATCAAATGGGACCTATGCTCCTACGGAGAGTGAGATCGCCCAAGGAATTCTAAACAAGCTAAATACAGCTACGCAAGCATGCAAAGTGCGAACCGAAGCACGAGATCAGATCAGCGCAGACACTGCGATTCCAACATGGAGGTGGGGGGCAGACTCCCCTCGCACTCCGGATCTGCATAATTATATCAAGCTGGAGAACGCAACTTCGATAGGGCCAGTGGCAAAAGATCAGTCAGTGAAGACGTCGGTAAGGGCAGCTAGTAGTACTCAACGAGAGCTTTCTGATAGTCATCTTTCGCCGAAAGTGAGTGGTCTGGCGATTTCCAAGTACATCTACTTTCACGAAAAACCGCTTCCGAACAGGATGCTAACGAGGTTTACGATGGCAGCACCACCATGGGCTGCAAGGGAGGCGAGGAAGATAGAGATTTGGAGCGAGGTGGCGGAGGTGAGGCCGAAGCAAAGCCCAAGGCTAAGCAAAGTGGGAAGGGAGATGATGAACAAGAAGAGATCAGATGAACAAGAAGGAAACGAAGGTGGTGATGAGAAGAGCTGGTTTGCAAGCTACTTGGAGGATCAAGCAAACACCTTGAGGCGAGGGTGCTGGGGAGAAGATGAGATCAAGGAGATGATGGAGGCCACTAATTATGCTTCTTGTAAAATCCTTGAGAATGATGATGATCAATATGGGATTCATACCCTCTCCATTTGCCTCAAGCAAGCTGGCTGGCCTCTAGCAGACGTCATGCACATGCTCTCTTGTGATACAGTTTAATTGATTAACAACATATTCCTTGATCAATACCTTGCAAGAGATTCTGTCTCTCTCTCTCTCTCTCTCTCTCTCTTACAAATTCAATGGTTTTTCTCTTAAAATTTGTAGGCCCCCCCCCCAAAAAAAAAATTCTCTCTCTCTCTCTCTCTCTCTCTCTCTCTCTCTCAATGTCATAGGTCTTTATTAGCATTACCTCCCTTAGAGGTAGTGCTATAGTGAAGGACTGAAACTCCTTTGTGAATTCCACTAGTAATTTTAAAAATAATTAAGTTGTGTTTTTGAAATGACCATTTATGGAGATCATCCTAAAAAACAATGGCCTTTTAATAGCTTATAGTTTCTCTTTCACATCAAAAATTGCTTGGTATACCACTATGCTTGGAGGCAGTGTACTATTGCACTCTTTTTGTTTTTCTAATTTGTGAAGATGTTGAAAACATAGTTCAAAAACTCAATCTGACTTAGGTTAGTGGTGTCTAATTATTGGTTTAGAGTTTGAATGGGGACAACCTTGAATTTTAGGGTTAGTATTTCTATTGTGGTCTTAATGTTATGCCTAGCTACTCTTCTTTTCGAGGCTCTTGATGATAGACACCCTCGTCTCCTCCCCGTAGACATCCTCCTCTCCTACTAATGGCCACCTTCTCCTCTCCTTCTACTACTCCACTCTCACTCCTACTGTGAGATTATTGTTGCACTTGATGTGAGCTTGATGCTTGCTTCTGTGGTGGATATTTCGAAATCCTTTGACCATTATTTGTGAAATGATTTATAGCTAGTAGACGGACGATTGTCTCAGTAAGTGATATTTTTATTGATATCTTTCACTTGTTTCTTCTTTGAATGCACTTTCATTTGTTGATTGCTATTGATGCTTGATTTGGTACTTTTGTAGATTTTTGAGGCTTATTTGATTAATGAGATGCAGGTTGAAGGTAAATTACTAGCCTTCTCCAACACTTCAACTGTAGTCTATCGTTTGCTATTAATGCTCTCTTTGCTTGCAGATCTTGCAAATCTTTGGGGGTAATTTGCTTAGAGTCATTGGTCTCAGTGGAATATGATTATTCTTTGCATGTGTGTTGTTACAAGAGCTTATCCACACTGGACTCATGAATATTGATATGGATATTGAGTTTCAAAAATGAAATGATGTGGTGTTTGCATTTACAATGTGGTTTATCCCGTTGCTACTTCTCATGCTTATGGGCTTATAAATATGGGGGTGCTTCTATGTTCGTCACAATAGCTTTGCTATGGTGTTATGTCCATATGAGTGGAAGTTGCTCTCAACCCTTCGGCTTTGAGATGGAGATGGCCAAGAGCAACATTTGTTGTGCTCTCCATTCTCATTTCCTCCATGTGCTCCTCAATTTCTAAGATTTTAGTGTCATTGTGAACTCCACATGTTTTAGGTGTATGAATTCTTTAAAATCCACTTATGGAGTAATATTTCACTCTTAATGTTCGGCATTAGATGTCTTCTCGTCAAAAGTCCGTGCATCCCCCCTTCTTCTTTTGGTTGTAGTAAACATATATTTTTTCTCTTCTTGCTTGTGTTGTAGTTTGAGCTTGTACTACATGTTTCAATTGAGAAAACTTTGGTTTTGTGTGAGGTTTTTGTGGAAAAAGCATTCGTTCCTTCTTTTTTGGCCTATACTTCAAGTATATTGACGTCTTCTTGCTTGTTGTTATTTGGTCCAAGTTTCTAGTGCAAGTTTCTTAAAACCACTACATACACATATTCTGACAAGTTTCCAATATTGTTTGCTGCGAACTTTGTTGACAAGATTCTATCGATTGTAGATCCGATGTTCAAAAATGTATTGGATACATTATCTATGTTGTGGATACTTTGTTGCTTATGTAACCTGTTGTAGTCGTCTTCCTCAGAGTACCATTACATGCATTGTATTGTGTGGGTATTTTAGTTGCAAAGAATATAGTATAGCAACGTTTGGAGCATGGTGATGAGAAATATAAACTATCATTCTTCTAAATGGAGTCTAAACGTTATATTGATGTTATAGTTCAAGTATTTTATTGTTGTTTTTCTTGTAGTTGTTGTAATCGAGTTGGTGCATGGCTACTCTTCTTTCTAGGGCTCTTGGCAATAGCCGCATTCATCTCTTGCTAGTAGCCAAATTCCTCTCCTACCAACAACCACTCTCTCCTCTTTGTCTACTACTCTTCCACCCTCACTCCTACTATGCTTTTATTGTTGCACTTGATGCTTTCAAGTTGCTTTCATGGCAGATATTTTGAGATCCTTTGGCCCTTTTTTTTGTGGAGTTCAAGCTCTGACTTAACCGATGAAGAAGAAGAGACAGGGTGTAGCTCCGAGGAGTCCAACTCAGAGGGTGAGGTGGAAGGAGTGGCCTTTGGTCTTTGTCGTGGTGCTATACTAAAATAGTGCCCTTTAGACTGTTCATCGTTTCGTTAACTGTCAGATTTCATCCCATGCTTGTTTTTAGTATATCCCAACCACCACCGTGCTGGTTTCCCATAATGAATACACACATCCTACAAATCCATTCATCTTGTAATAATACAATCAAACCACCATGCTAATGGCTGTTAATATCCTAGTGCAACCAACCACCGCACTGGCGATAACTTATCATGCATTACTACTATGCTATCCCTACACTACTGCCGTGCTATCCTAAAATTTTTTGCACTGCGCTATACTAAAACATTGCCCTTTAGACTGGTTATCGTTAACCATCAAATTTCAACCACCGGGCTACTTAATACATTTAAGTACTAACATGGAAGCAGGCCGATACAAAATCACATATTATGAGCACCATGAGAAAGACCACGTCCAAGAAATGTCTGCAAGATTTTTATTTTTTCAAAATACGACAACATTTTGCGGCTCAAGGAAATTCTAGATTCCCAACTATCTTATCAGCCTCTCTAATAGCAAGCATCTCCCAGCTCTTTAGGTTAGTCTGATGCACAATGGTAGACCTCTTCACACACTCGGATTACACACTACTTGCTTGACTCTATCGACTTATATGCCCATAGTAACTCCTCCTTTCGCTAGGGTTCCTCTTCACCCTGGTCTTTGCACTCTATACATCTTTGTGCCTCTATCATGTCCTGCTAAAAGAAACCTATGTCATGAGCTTGACAAGTATCTTAAAGGAGCAGGAAAAACAATAGCCAGGTAAATTAATATTCACCGTCTCTCTCGACTCCAAGTAATACACCCACCACTGAAGCATGTCCTCCTTGCAGCTATTTTCCTCCTCCTTCTCCACATCTGTTTCTGTGAGGATTGCATCCAACATCGTTTTTAGATAGAACAAAAGCATTCCAAAGTTATTTGGGTATGCCATATATTCGATGTAGGTGGATCGGTGTGCAGAGTTTTGGGGCTAGATTTCATAATGGACTCTTGGTAATCAAAATCTTTGAGTTCATTGATCCTGACCTTCTCAAATTCTTCAGTCTCAAGTTAGTTGTCTAATCGAAATCTTTCATCTCACATTAGTTGTCTAATCGAAATCTTTTGTCTCACATTAGTTGACTACTTCAATAACTATGTTGAGCTAAAGGAATTGTCGGTTGGGTGAAAGTGGGTAAAAATGATTTGGAGTGACAAGTATTTGCGAAGGTGGAGGCTCAGACGGTACAAGAAGGAAGATGTTCAAATTGCAACCTGACAAAGATTTCGATGTGTAGAGGAGATCAATGAATTACATGAGGGTTGTCTACCAGCCACTTGAACTTACATCAAACATGACGTGGTTGTGAGACAGTGTCAAACCTTGTCTCCATCAACTACATTGCCAGACGAGTTTAATGAACATCCTAAAGATACACACCAGGCACAATTACTTATTGTACATCCTGTAGAGTTCTTGAAGATCTTGCAGTGCATGTGCCACGGTGTTGAGTCGACGTGATAAATTATGCCACTCCATCAATCACTTTACAGAGAGGTCAATGAGTAAAAGAGCCTCCCCGTGCGACTACCAGGGCGGAAGGGCTGGCATCGTAGCTACTCGACTAATAGTGTGAAATTGCCTTCCCATGAAGCAGGCCCTAATGTCTCAAAAGTATTATTGAATTTTGACAATGATTTTTTAGGCTACTTGAGCCAAACACACTCAGAACAAAGTCTAGAGACCAATCAGAATCTTTCAACAGTGCAATGCTACACTAGTAAGCCCTGAAGTCAAAATACTATGAGAGCATTGCAACGCTAGGGAGGAAGATCTATCAGTGGAGCACTGAACGTGGGGCTACTCATCTACACTATGAGTGGGGTTCTCTCAGCCCCACTAGCATACATGGGGAGGCCCTCTAACATGACTCCATCAACTGTAGTACAAAGGAGCCTGACGATTATACTATCAAACATCTTGCAAAGATTTTGAAGATCTTGCATTGTAGACATCGGCATGATAAACTATGCGACTACCAGCCCCTCCAAATAGCATCAGATACTCCGATGTACCGAGGTGGCTACAAATCATGACAGCTGGCTCCATCAATAATGTTTTAGAGGAGTTTAATAAACATCCTGATGGTATTCACCAGCCACAATAATTTATCGCATATCTTGCAAAGATCTTAGAGAACTGGCATTGTAGACATTGTGGTGTCGAGTCAATGTGATAAATTACGCCACTCCACCAATTTCTTTATCGGAAGCTCAATGAGTAGCATGACTCCATCAGCTGCCTTATAGAGATTTTGAAGATCTTGCATTGTAGACATCAGCATGATAAACTATGTGACTACCAACCCCTCCCAATAACATCAGACACTTTGATGTATTGAGGTGGTTGCAAACCATGATAGCTGACTCCATCAATTACATCTCAGAGGAGTTTAATGAACATCCCAATGGAATTCACCAGCCACAATAATTTATCACACATCTCACATAGATCTTGGAGATCTGGCATTGTAGACGCCATGGTGTTGGGTTGATGCGATAAATTATGCCACTTGTCAATTAACTCGCCACAATAGCCTCTCGCACATTTTCACAGAAGGGTTGACTATCAGCCTCTTGAATTTTGATCTAACACGACATAGAAGCGAGCCGGCATGATAACGAAACACCGTTAATTACATTGCAGATAATAAATGCCCTAACGAAAGATTTGGATTTGCTTTGAACATGCCATGGTGTCGTGACGACGTGATAATGACACCATCAAGTTCATTGCAGAGGACCTTCAAGAATGTCCTGAGTGTTCCAAATCCCTCTCTTCAACTTGTTCCTTCAAACCATCTACATTCTGCAACCCTAAACCCTAAACCATCTCCGCAACTCACGTCCCAAAACCATTCTTCTATGGATTCTCTCCAAGCTCTCTTGCATTGGCAGAATCTTGCTCCCTTTGTCACCAGTTGGGAATTATGACTGCTAAGGTATTTCTCAAACTCCGAATTTCATACCCTATCAAAATGTTCCATTCACTTATCTGCAAGGCACTTGAAAATGGACATGGAAAAGATTGGTGTTCATCTTGGGCTAGGCATGGAAAAAGCCACTGAAAAAGCGACATTTCAAGGCCCTTTTTCATCTACACCCTTTTTCCTGTTGCGTGTATTTGGTGACAACCACTCAATGCTACAAGATTGCTAGTTGAGAGCACACAACACATAGAAATCTCAAAACTAGATATTTTGGAGGTCCTATTTCATCTATGCTAGCACATACAAAAAAGAGCCCTTTGAAATGCCCACATAGAGACTTGAAATGCTCCCATTTGAGTTGCACCGTCGAGATGTTTTGAAATATTAGATGACAGCATTACCGATCATTCAAGAAAATGGGGCTTTCCAGAATTGCAAATGCCCCTTTCAAAATAGTAGGCATGATGCCATTCCAAGGTTGTTCGACATGGCAAAGTCCCTAAATGAGCACTTTCCAAGGCTCGTTTTCATCTGCACTAGCGCATATGAAAATGAACCTCCAAAAGTGCCTTTCAAAATGCCAGGATGCCCCTTTCTTGAATAGCAGTCATCTGTACTAGCGTAGATGAAAACAAACCTCCAAAAGTGCCTTTCAAAATGCCCTGATGCCCCTTTCTTGAATAGCAGGCATGATGCAATGCAACTCCTAATGAAGGTTGTTGGACATGGCAAAGTCCCAAAATGAGCACTTTCTAAGGCTCATTTTCATCTGCTCTAGCACAGATGAAAACGAGCCTCTGGAAGTGCCTTCAAGAATGCCCTAATATCCCTTTCTTGAATAGCTAGGCATGATGCAATGCAGCTCCTATTGAAGGTTGTTGGACATGGCAAAGTCCTGGAAAGAGCACTTTCCAAGGCCCGAATGAGCCTCCAGAAGTTCCTTTAAGAATGCCCTAATGACCCTTTCTTGAATAGCTAGACATGGCGAAGTCTTGAGATGGGCACTTTCCAAGGCCCGTTTTCATCTGCTCCTGGGGCTTCTGAGTATGAGCCTCCAAATGTGCCTTTGAGAATGACCGAATTCCCCTTTCTTCAATACCAAGCTTGATGCAATGCAACTCCTAGTGATGGTTGTTGGACATGGCAAAGTCTGGAGATGGGCACTTTCCAAGGCCCATTTTCATCTGCGCTAGCTTAGACTAAAATGGGCCTTGGAAAATGCCCCTTTCTTGAAGAGCAGGCATGATGTAACCCAACTCCTAATGAATGTTGTTGGACATGGCAAAGTCTGGAGATGGACACTTTCCAAGGCGCATTTTCATCGACGCTAGCATAGATGAAATGGGCCTTGGAAAATGCCCCTTTCTTGAAGAGCAGGCATGATGTAACCCAGCTCCTAATGAATGTTGTTGCACATGGCAAAGTCTGGAGATAGGCCTTGGAAAATGCCCCTTTCTTGAAGAGCAGGCATGATGTAACCTAGCTCCTAATGAATGTTGCTGGACATGGCAAACTCCCAAAGTGGGCACTTTCCACAGCACCTTTTCATCTACGCTAGCACAAATGAAAATGGGACTTGGAAAATGCCCCTTTCTTGAAGAGCAGGCATGATGCAACCCAACTCCTAATGAATGTTGCTAGACATGGCAAACTCCTGAAATCAACACTTTCAATGACACCTTGGGACTTGGAAAGTTCCCATCTAGAGACTTTGTATTGAGTCTAAGGACTTTGAAAAATCTTGAAATGGACAGTTTTGAAGACCCTTTTTCATCTGCAATGTAGACTGTGAGCGACCCTGCAAGTTCTATGAATGCAATGCAAACTGCAAATGACCCCTCAATTGTTTGCATAATTATCCCTCTGCATATGTGATGTGTAAGAGAAAGAGAAGACATGCAAGCTAGCAATAGTGACTCAAAAGAAAACTATCTTTACATTGTAATATGGTCTGCTCAGCCCGACCAAGCTTGTTGCAAATAGTACCAAATAAGGCTCATTCGTACTAGGCTTGTTGCCTTGGTTACAACATCAGTAGAAACCAAAAACATCTCACTAGAGGATATCATCATTGGTATCTCTTATCTGCTCAGCAACCCACTCTTCTACCGACTCCACTTCTGAATTGTCAATGTAATTACATTGATGGAAGAAACTCAAGCACTCGAAGATTGTTTCTTGATAATCTATTTGTCTGGACCTTATTATTTCTTTAGGGTCTGCACCAAATCGCCCATGCCAATCGGAGTGATAACGAAGCTTACTCAAGAAGTCTGCCTTATCGTGCCATTCATTTATCATCTTTTTTAAAAGTATTTCGCTCTTTCTTATCTTTGCAGTTTCCTCCCTTTCTGTGTGCCACTGCAAATCAAACTCTTCTTTCTCGATCTGTGTCAACAAAGAGCCTTCTTGAAAACTTGCATCTCTTCTCGTTGCTTGGTCAGCAATTTATTCCTTCAAGCTACTAATTTTGCACTCCACATTTCCTACGATGTTGTATACATCCATTGCAAGGAGATGATAAAGAAAGAGAGATGGAAGAGGACAAGAGTTTGCAGAACGGACTTGGATGGGGGGGAAAATGACTAAGAGTGAGGAGCAGGATGGAAGGAAAAAGAAGGTGTTTATGCCGATGGCAAGGAGCGCGGGGGAAATAAATAGAGCGAGGACAAGAGAAGAGCTTAGGGAATAGATACTTGGAAGTGAAAGATTACAAATGTTGTTGGGACTTGCCTCTAGTTAGTGTTCTAGGTTTCTTCTAGGTTAGTTGGGTTGATACATGAGGGAGCATATAGCCAACCATGTGATGCATGGCATGCATGGAATTAGGAGGGATTAGTATCAAAGGATATTATGCATGCAATAAGATCTTAGTTTAGTTTGGAAGTCTACATGTACTATTTGTCCGCAAGTCCCCGCACGGTGTAGAAAGGAGCCAAAATGTAAACGCAATTGCGCCTTGTAGGAGACCCTTGAAGTTCTCCACATAAAATATCCCTCTATGTGTGCAATGTGTAGGTGCTTTCTTTGCAAGCTATTTAAGAAGATATGGGAAGACATGAAAAGAATCATGGATCTTCTAGAGGTGTGTACACCTTCTTTATTCGAAAGCTCTATGGATTGTTTTCCTGTAATCGTCATATTTCTATTTTGCATTGGTTGTCTAGACAGGTAATCCGAAGACCTACACATTGTGATCTGGGATTATTGGTGGCAGAACCATGAGCATAGAGGAAAGCTCTCATACTCAGACACTAGAAATTCCTGCAAGTCAAGATCATGCCGAGGAAGAGCAGGTCTCATAGCAACAAGGCACGGCCACAGATGAACTTATCACCGAAGTGGAAGGTGATGAGGTTGGGGATGAGGAAGTGCACGCCCAAGGTGATAGTTTTGAAGTAGCGAGTAGTGAAGAAAGGGCCACCAATTCCCATCAATGGGTTCTTGGCAAAGAGATAGAGCTTAGACTACTGCAAGACGTGATGACAAGCCTTTATCTTCCAAAACATTCGGCACCCACCCTTATACCTTTGTGTACACTACTACCAAACAAAGTCTATCCGTTCAGCCTCAAGTGGAATTTCTTCGCTAAGGGACAGTTTTGATGCAAAGGGCTATGTGGAGTCCACCAGTGTGCCTTTTCTTGTGTTCCTTTAAAAGCTAGGAAGTGTGCCTTTCCTTTAAAAGCTAGGAAGTGAGGCACACCTGGAAGTTTCCCACCTTGATTTGCAGGAATGGGGGCCAACTTGGGCAGTTGTCATGAGAGCAGTTCGAGAATGAACTAACGGGTGATTGGGAGGAATTGAAAGGCAAAAAGTTCTTGGTGTGGGGTGGAAATCATAGGCTAAAGGCCTGGTTGGCTTAGAGTTTTGAAGGTTAGCTACCTTTGTGGACTATTTCTGCACTATAGATACATTGCTTTGGAACTTATATATCATTTTTGGTGCATCACTCTTGGATCGAACGCGTTGAATGATACTTCATCGTGACTTGTTCTTTAAGAGGCCAAGAAACTCCCAAGGGGAGGATACACCAAAGAACCCAGAGTCAATGACCTAGCCAAGGCCCTTAATGATCTTCGACTTGAGATGGTGGGCATCAAAAATCAATCCAATCGCCCTCCAAGAGAATGTGCCAATGTTGTGTGCTATGAGTGCCACCAGAAGGGTCATTATCGCATGGAATGTCCCAATATTGTGGGAGTTAAAGGTCACTGTGCCTTTACCCCGGTTATGTACAATACTCAAACACATATATAAATGAATGAAAAAGAAGATTAGGGTGTTGTGCACCCACCAAAACTTGTGTGCTCTCTGTTTCTCTCTCTCCCTCTTCCGTTCTTGCTTTCATTGAGAGCACTCTCAACTAGTATCAGAGCCCGGGTGATCTAGCTGAGTGTGCGTGAATGCTTGAAGCTCAGCAGCTCTGTGGGAGGAAGGAGAAGCTCTGTGGGAAGCTTTGTGGGTGACTTTACTTGCATCCGAGTGTGTAGAGACCTTGGAGGAACCTTTGGAAAAGTCACTTTGGTTTTGCGAAGTGGTTTTGAGAGCCTATTAAGTGTTCTCAAAGAAAAAGTGATTTTTTGAGCTTTTCCCTGTTTCGTTCGATGACAGAGACTCCGTATTGACTTGTAGAGGCAACTATTGCTTGCTTTTGGTGTCCACTTCACTTCAAGAGCTTGGAAACACCTTCATTCTTGAATCTGGGATCATTTCATTGGATTTCTGACTCACTGTGTCAGTTTCTGCGTTTTTCTGCCCGAGTGTTGGAACTCAAGTTTGGAGCAACCATTTGCAGATCTATCAGTTCCGGTGGACTTAGGAGGTCCTAAAACTTCTATGTTGCTCATCATTTGCACTTCGGTGGAGTTTACAAACAGCTCTGTTTTCAAAAACGTTTTTCAGTCCATGTGTTGGACCCAGTGATTGAGACCACAATTTCCAAACCCATCTGTCCCATTGCGTTCTGGATGCCCAAAAACCCCTACCTGTCAGATTCGGTGGAGGATTTTCAGAGTTATAGATCTCTGCACGGCAGTGGATAAGTGTTGGCTCCCATTTCTCACTCATCGGTTGGGATTTTGGAGTTCCGGCAGAAGAGAGATATTTGCAGATTTTCTTGCTAAGTCCGATTATGCAATGGCGCCCATGTTTTGAGGCATCTCAGGTTCTATTTTCAGTAGCGGTCATTACCGTGGGACTATGATTTCTTGAGCATACCTTATGCAAATCACTCTGGTTGCAGTTTGAGCAGTGTGCGCGCATTCATGGTGTGCATTGGGTTGCAGTGGATGATTTATAGGCCATTTGGATGCATTGCGGTCCTTATTGGATGCGCTGATAGGCCCAAATTGTCTTGTGGGATGCTATTTTTATGGATGCTTTGCACATGGATGCTATTTTATGCTGAGGGATAGCTTTGACACATTGCAGGTGATGCACTGATAGTGCTATGCTTTCTTGGATGAGATATTATTAATGCATATGCTAGTGGACGGTGTTTATGCTTGAGTCATTTGGCACTTATTGGCATTTTGGATTGCCATTACAGTTGGCATTTTCTTTTGGGCCAGATTTGCTCATATGGATGCATAGTTTATGCACATGAGTCAAATGCTTTGAGACATGAGTTTTGGTGATATTTCACTCTATTGTGGCATACACATTTGGGTGCACCTGGTATTTGGTGTGATTCTCTCTTGTAGGCACTAGCATTTAGGATTTTTGCTTCATTTGCATCATGGCATCCTCTTCCATGTCTGAAAAGGAGTTTTTTAGCATTAAAAAGTTTGATGGGACAAACTTTTCTTTATGGAAAGAACAAATAAGGGATGTGCTTATTCAAAAGAAGCAGATTAAACCCTTGGCAGGGATTGAAGCTAAGCCTGCAAATATGTCTGAGGATGATTGGAATGAGTTGGATGCATTAGCAAAATCTACTATTAGACTTCATCTTGCAGAGTTAGTTTATTTCACAGTAGTAAATGAGCAGACTACGGAAGATTTGTGGAAGAAACTGTGTGCCACTTATGAAAAGAAAACTGCCTCTAATAAATTTTACCTGATGAAGAGGTTGTTTGAGCTACAGATGAAGGAAGGGGTCTCCATTGCTTCTCACTTGAATGAATTCAATATTATTTTTAGCCAGCTTCAGGCTCAGAAGATGAATTTTGATGCGGAGACTAAGGCAATATTTCTCTCATGTTCATTGCCATCCTCATGGGATACCTTCCGTACAGCTGTCAGTAACTCTGCACCTAGTGGAGTACTGAACTTTGATGATGTTGTGGGTATCTTGTTGGCCGAGGAGATTAGATGCAAGTCTATGGATGGCAACAAGCAGGATGCAGCCTTAAATGTGCAAAGGGGTAGATCACAGTTCAGGGGGAAGTCCCAAGAAAGAGGGAAGTCTCGTAGCAAATCCAGGGCATGGAACATTGAGTGTTACCACTATGGCAAGAAGGGCCATATGAAAAAGGATTGCTACAAGCTGATAAGAGAGCAAAAGGATAAGAAAAAGAATGCAAATTGGGGTGCAAATCAAAAGGAAGAGAGTCCAAGGGAGGACAAAGGAAAAGTGAAGATCGAGGAGATCAATGCAGTCACACATGATAGTGACAATGACGTTCTCTTCATGTCTAGTTTATCTGTAGAGTTGCTTACCACTTCAGATGATGCATATTCCCAGGATTGGATTTTGGATTCTAGTGCTTCATTCCATGTAACTGCCCAT
Organism: Dipteris shenzhenensis; assembly: GCF_047967505.1. Taxonomy (NCBI): domain Eukaryota; kingdom Viridiplantae; phylum Streptophyta; class Polypodiopsida; order Gleicheniales; family Dipteridaceae; genus Dipteris; species Dipteris shenzhenensis. The sequence continues at coordinate 42,676,246 of NC_141603.1, forward strand.
AGGGAATGGTTCTCCACTTATGACAGTGGAAAGACAGGTTGTGTGCATCTTGGAAATGACTATGCATGTGACATAGTGGGAGTAGGTGACATAAAGTTTTCTTTTGCAAATGGGTCTGCATTTATTTTGAAACATGTGAGACATGTGCCTAAGTTGACCAAGAGTCTTATTTCAGTGGGTCAGCTAGATGATGCTTGTTTTCATACCACTTTTGACTTTCAGAGTTGGAAAATTCAGAAGGGCTCTATGCTTTTGGCCAGGGGTGCCAAGTGTCGGACTTTGTATCCCTTACATGTATCAGGGGTATTTGATCATGTTGTTGCAATAACCAAGCAGCCAAGCACTTCTTTGTGGCATTGCAGGTTGGGGCACATGAGCCAGAGTGGAATGAAACTCTTATGCTGATTGGGTTATGTACCACATTTGAGTTTCTCTGATTTTGAATTTTGTGAGCATTGTCTCTATGGGAAGCAGACTAAATCAGCTCATAAAAGAAGGGGAAAGAAAGAGTTTGAAAAGCTTGATTTGGTGCATTCAGACATATGTGGTCCCATGCCTACACGGTCTTTAGGCGGGGCTGAATACTATGTGACATTCATTGATGATGCAACTAAGAAAGTGTGGGCTTATGCTATAGCTCGGAAGAGTGATGTGTTCCAGGTATTTCAGAAATGGCTGGCCTTGGTTGAGAATCAGTCAGGTAGAACGCTTAAATGCCTACGGACTGACAATGGTGGAGAGTATCTCTCTCATGACTTTCAGCATTTCTGTGATACACATGGGATTAAGAGGGAGCTCACATCCCCTCATACTCCAGAGCAAAATCCAATTGCAGAAAAGATGAACTGTACCATTCAAGAAAGGTTGCAATGCATGCTTTCCAATGCAAGTCTTTCTGGTGGTTTTTGGGCTGAGGCAATGAAGACTGCAGTGCATGTGATCAATAGATCACCTAGTAAGAGTTTGGATGGTGGTATTCTTGAAGAGGCATGGAGTGGTAAGAAGCCCTCTTACTCTCATTTGTGTATATTTGGGTGTGAGGCATATGCACATGTGCCAAAAGAGCTTCAAAAGAAGCTAGATCCTAAGTCTAGGAATTGCATCTTTCTGGGTTATGGTGAAAGTGGAGAGATGGGCTATCGTCTCTGGGATCCAGAAGCAAAAAAGATCATACGCAGCCATGATGTAGTCTTCAATGAGAAGAAGATGCATAAGGCACCCATGAGGGATGTGGAAATGAGGAGAATCACTTTCTAGGATGTGAATCCACCTGCATATGTTGATAGACAGCAAGCGTCCATGCACCAAATGTGCAAGAAATGGTACCACCAAGTACTCCCACAGGTATACAATCAAGGGTAGATGATGGATCATCTATTGGTGGAAATGATGAGCCAAATGTGGCTGATATGCAAGTGGGACAGCAAGCTGAAATGCCCTTGAGAAGATCATCTAGAGTGTCTAGACTGCCTGATAGGTTTGTTCCAAGGGTAGACTATGTGATGCTCATTGATTGCGGGGAGCCTTCTTGCTACAGAGAGGCTATGATGCACGAGGATCAACGCAAGTGGGAGTATGCTATGCAATCAGAGATGAGTTCACTTATGAAGAATAAGACTTGGGACTTGGTTTCTTTGCCACATGGAAAGAAAGCATCGCCATGTAAATGGGTCTACAAGATGAAGGTCACAGGTGATGATGTGCCTAGGTACAAGGTCCGTTTGGTCACTAAAGGGTTCAAGCAAGAGAAGGGTGTGGACTTTGATGAGATATTCTCTCCGGTTGTGAAGATGACCACACTAAGATGCATGCTTGGACTAGTGGCAGCAGAGGATATGGAGCTTATGCAGATGGATGTCAAGACAGCTTTCTTGCATGGGGATTTGCATGAGGAAATTTACATGGTGCAGCCGGAAGGCTTTGAAGAAAAGGGCAAAGAGCATTTAGTTTGCAAGCTGAAGAAGAGTCTCTATGGTCTTAAGCAAGCACTTAGAGAATGGTATCAAAAGTTTGATGCTTTCATTCGGTCCCAGGGTTTTAGAAGGAGTGAAATTGATCACTGCCTCTACACTAAAAGGGCTAAGGATAATAGCCTGATAATCTTAGCACTATATGTGGATGATATGCTATTGGCTAGCAAGAATACTTATGAGCTAGATGCATTAAAGACCAAGTTGCATGAGGCCTTTGATATGAAGGATTTGGGACTTGCAAGTCATATTCTTGGTATGCGCATCACGCGTGATCGGAGTAGGAAACTCCTTTGGCTTTCAAAAAAAGAGTATGTTACAAAAGTATTGCAGCATTTCAATATAGAGGGGGGGAAGGCAATGAGTACTCCATTGCCTCCATATGTGAAACTGAGTCATACAGATAGTCCCGAATCAGATGACGAAAGGGCCATGATGGCCAAGATTCCTTATGCATAAGCAGTTGGGAGTCTTATGTATGCTATGATAGCTACTAGACCAGACATTGCATTTGCAGTGGGAGTTGTTAGCTGGTATATGGCTAATCCAGGAAAGAGGCATTGGGAGGCAGTTAAGTGCATCATGAGGTACATGAAGGGTACCAAGGAGATGTGCATCTGTTTTGGTAGAGGAGACATGCGTGTACTTGGATACATAGTAGTAGGAGATCCACTTCTGGTTATGTGTTCACCTTTGCAGGTGGTGCAGTGTCGTGGATGTCTCGCGCACAGAAGTGCATTGCTTTGTCTACCACAGACGCTGAGTATGTTGCAGCCACAGAGGGTTGCAAGGAGGCTATATGGCTTGATCGGCTAGTGGGAGATTTGGGGATTCATACAGGTGTACCGACATTGCATAGTGATTCCATGAGTGCTATTCAGCTAGCACGGAATCTGGTCTTTCATGCAAAGACCAAACACATTGAGGTTAGGTACCATTTCATTACTTGAGGACAAGCACATAGAGCTTGTCAAGGTTCATACAAATGATAACCTTGCAGATATGCTGACGAAGAGTCTGTTGAGATATCGAGCTCCACTCGCGATATGCCAGGGTGATTGTTGTGCATTTATGTCACCGACTTGTTAGCTGGAGATGCGGTTGGTACATCGCCCACGAATAATAGCTGGATGACAGCTATCCTTATCTACTCTAGTTTGTGGCTCAGTTAGTATGCCACCTTAGTTAGTTGAGTTTGGTTTGAGACCCACATATAGGGTTCTTCTATTTTCTTTGTATTAGAGTTCTTTTGGCTTTCACAACTAAGAAGAGGAAAACTGTTTTCAGCCTCCACCTTTGTGTGTATTCCCCCATTGTGCATGTGAGAAAGCCGCAAGTGAGACTCCTTCCCTCTCTCCCACAATCTTCACATGGTATCACAGCCTTGTTCGTGGTAAGGAGCTCAAGAAAGCAAGCCAAGTTCGTGGTGTCCTGGTAAGAGGACCAGTGTTGCTTTCCTATTTCGAGTTTGGGAGCAAATCTCTGCAGGTAGCACAGCAGAAGTGCAAGAGTGCACTGTCTCAGATTGAGACACCCTTTACAGTGTGGCGAGAGCGCAGTTTTGATTCGAGGTCATTTCTGGGCCCGTTTTGGAGACGGAAGTTCTCCGCAGGCACTTAGAAAAAGGCCCTGTTTTTGCTGTGCGACCACTGTTCTGCGGGTCAGTGAAAAGTTGCCGCAGAAATTGCATCGTATGCCTTTGTGCAGAGATATTGGGAGTTGCAGATTCATGCTTGTTGCCTGTTGATGCAAATCGTCACTAGGAAGTGACTGTGTGGTGAAATACCACTTTCGTCAGTTTTGCAGTTCTGCCCGTGTGAGGCAAAAGCTGTGTTTTTTGCAGTGACAGAATATTTTGCAGTGTTCTGTACTGGCATCTGATTCTCTTTCACAGATTGTCACTGAAAAGCTTGACAAGAACAACTTCCAGGCATGGAAGTCTAGAATGACGAATTTCTTGATGGGAAAAGGCTATTGGGATTCATTACAGGAAATGAAGAAGAACCTGTTCTTCCTAATGTTCCCAGTCAACAGGAAATGCAGGCATTCAAAGGATGGCATGAGAGAGCCAGGAAAGTTATGTACTGGCTGTCTATCAGTATTTCGGACTCCATGATTGTGCATATTCAGGATGCAAATACGCCAAAGGAGGCATGGGATACTTTGGCAAAAATGTATAGCACAAATATGCAAGCTAGGAAAATGCAACTCAAATAGGAGTTGCACAATGTGCAGAGAGAAAATTTGAGCATAAATGACTACCACATGAAAGTGAAGAAAATTGCAGATGCACTTGCTTCCATTGGGTCGCCAGTGGATGATGACGATTTGGTTTCTGTGACCTTGAATGGGAAAGGATTATGCACAATTCCGGACGTCCATTGCCGTCCGTGAAAAATTTCCAGATTTTGAGGAGTTGATTGCTCTTCTAATTTCTGAAGAGCAGAGAAATGGGGGTGCATCTTCTTCAGCAGGAACTTCAAAAGAAACTGTCTTCTACTCAAATGCTGGCAGAGGTAGAGGCAAAGGTAGAGGAGGCCGATCTACAGGCCGTGGTAGAAATCAAAATATGCAGCAAACGCAAGAAAACCAGTCCTATGCAGGAGGACGTGGTAACTCTAGAGGCAGGGGGAGCCAAAGAGGCCGTGGTGGATGGCAGAGAGGCCAAAATGCAAACAGCAATGTTGAATGCTACTATTGTGGCAAAATGGGTCATATGGCTAAGGACTGCTATAAAAAGCAGAATGACATTATGACTGGAAAATTGCAGCAAGGCAATTATGCATCTTCTAGTAGGCAGGGTGATGACAGAAATGAGCATCTATTTATGGTGCAGCATATGACCAATTCTGTGACAAGTGCAGAAGAACGAAATGATGTGTGGTATGTTGAGTCAGGTGTGTCAAACCACATGACAGGTCATGCAGAATGGATGCAAGAAGCAAGGAAAATGGAAAAACCAGGATTTGTGGAGAGTGGTGATGATACTGCACATCCTATTGTGCAGATTGGCAAAATTCCTTTGTCTATGCAGGATGGGAAAAAGAAATACTTGTCTGATGTATTTCATGTCCTGAACATCACCAAGAACCTGGTTTCTGTTGGTCAGATGGTTGAGCAGGGCTTGCAGGTCAGATTTAATCCTCATGGATGCTTTGTTGAGGATATGAAAAATAATGGTCGCTTGATAGCAAAAGGAAAGAAGAAGGGCAGGATGTTTACATTGGATGCGGACATGCCTGAATTGAGTGCAACAATGTTTGCATGTGGGACCGGTGTAGTTGCAGATATTGATATCTGGCACAAACGCATTGGTCATGTTAATATACAGCGACTTAAATCAATGCAAGCCCAAAATATTGTTGCAGGATTGCCTAAATTCAAGGTTGCAGAAATGCACAAGGTTTGTGAAGCCTGTCAATTTGGGAAACAGGTAAGGAAACCTTTTCCTAGGCATGTTCAAGAGAGTAAAAAGCCATTGGAATTAATCCATTCTGATGTGTGGACTACAAAAGCTGCATCTATTGGAGGCTATCACTATTTTGTCACATTTATTGATGACTTCAGCAGAAAACTGTGGGTGTATTTTATGAAAAAGAAAAGTGAAGTGTTTGGGCACTTCAAAGCTTTCAAAGCTATGGTTGAAAAAGAAACAGTCCTGCAAATAAAATGCCTAAGGTCAGATGGAGGGGGAGAGTACCTCTCAAATGAGTTTGCAAGGTTCTTGCAGGAGCATGGTATAAAGCAGCAATATTCATGCAGCCATACCCCACAGCAAAATGGAATTGCAAAAAGAAAAAACAGGCATATTGGAGAGGTATCTCGGGCTATGCTAAATGAAAAAGATCTACCAGATTATTATTGGGCTGAAGCAGTTGCTACAGCAGTCTATATAATGAACAGGTTTCCCACTGCAGCAATACATGGCATGACGCCAGAGGAGATGTATACTGGTAGGAAACCAGATATTTCTCATCTAAAGATTTTTGGTTGCATTGCCTATGTCCATGTGCCAGATGAGTTGAGGTCCAAGTTGGATCCAAAAGCTGAGAAGTGCGTCTTTATTAGTTATTCTCTACAGCAGAAAGGGTATAGATGCTATAACCCTTCTACACGTAAGTTCACAGTGAGCAGAGATGTTGTTTTTGATGAGATGAGTAGCTGGTATAAACCAGTAAATGTGATGATTGATGTAGATGCACAAAATGGTAATGCTGCACAGAATGCACAGCAGCAATCACAAAATATCAGTGGACCTGGAGTGTCCTTTACCAGTGGTTCACATACTTCGCCATGGACAGGCAGATTGAGATCAGGAGAATCCCCTCAAAGCAATGCAGAGAGTGGTACGCAGGTATCACGAAAAGGAAAAGAGAAGGTAGATCAGCCCATGTTTGATGTGAATGCAGGTCACTCTTGTGTGGATGGTGAATCCAGTGGCTCAAAACAGAGCATTGATGATGAGTTGGGTATTCCTTCTGTTGTTACACCTGGAGTAAGGAAGACCAGGGATGTTTTGAGAGCACCTGGAAGTGAGCCTATTTTGCGCAGGTCTACCAGGGTCAGGTATCCTGTGGATAGGCTGAAATATGATGGATTTACAGCCATTCACTATGCCTATATGGTCAAAGTGATACAGGAACCAGAACCCATTTCTTTTGAGCAAGCCATGGGAAATGAAAAATGGGAGAAAGCCATGGATGAAGAAATGGATGCCTTGGATGCAAATGCTACATGGGAATTGGTGCCTTTGCCTAAAGACAAGAATGCAATTGGCTGTAAGTGGGTTTATAAGATCAAGCACAATGCAGATGGTTTTGTGAATAGATACAAGGCAAGATTAGTTGTCAAGGGGTATGCACAGACATATGGCATTGATTATGAAGAAACTTTCAGCCCGGTTGCAAGGATGGCAACCATAAGAGCAGCCATTGCTATGGCTGCATCAAAGGGATGGTCTTTACATCAGATGGATGTAAAGAATGCCTTCTTGCATGGTGATTTGCAAGAAGAGGTCTTTATGGAGCAGCCAGCAGGTTATGTTCATGCTACTCATCCTGAGTTTGTTTGCAGGTTGAAGAAAGCCTTGTATGGCTTGAAGCAAGCACCTAGAGCATGGTCTGACAAGATAGGACAGTATCTTGTCACTATTGGCTTTCAGATTTCCAAGGCAGATTTCTCACTCTATGTGAGAAAAACAGAGAAAGGGATTATGCTGCTGGTCATTTATGTTGATGATTTGATCATCACAGGTGATAGTGATGAAGATATCCTTCATGTGAAAATGCTATAGAGACAGAAGTTTGAGATGAAGGATTTGGGAGAGCTGCGTTATTTCTTGGGCATTGAGGTGATTAGATCACCAAGTGGGATACAGCTCTTGCAGAGGCAGTATGGATTGGACATGCTGTCCAAATATGGGATGACAAGCTGTAAGCCTATTTCAGTTCCTTTGGAGCAGAATGTGAAGCTGAGCGCAGATGCAGGTGAGCTTCTGGAAGACCCTACTATGTACAGACGCATAGTAGGAAGTTTGATTTACATGACTATTACCAGGCCAGATTTGAGCTATGTTGTTGGGTTGGTAAGTCAGTTTATGCAGGCTCCAAGGAAACCGCATTTGGATGCGGCTAGACGCATACTCAGGTATGTGAAGTCCACATTACAGTATGGACTATTTTATGAGGCTGGGGTTCAGATACAGTTGCATGGATACACTGATGCTGATTGGGCTGGTAGTATTTCTGATAGGCGATCTACCAGTGGATATGTGTTCTCTTTTGGGAGTGCTGCAGTCACGTGGAGCAGCAAGAAACAGCCTACAGTTGCCTTGTCGAGCACAGAGGCTGAGTACAGAGGTGCAGCAATGGCTGCATGTGAGGTAGCTTGGTTGCATAAGCTACTCTATGATATGCATCAGTCTACATATGGGCCGATTTTCATTTATTGTGACAACATGAGTAGTATACATTTGGGAAAGAACCCAGTCTTTCATGCCAGAACAAAGCACATTGAGGTGCATTAGCACTATGTGCGGGAGAAGGTTTTACTAGGTCTTATTGATCTAGTTTATGTCAGCACAGAGGATCAGGTAGCTAACATATTCACAAAAGCATTGGGTGCAGAGAAGCTGTGCAAGTTCAGAGACCTGCTTGGTGTGCAAGAATTGGGATTGAGCTCGAGGGGGAGTGTTGAGATATCGAGCTCCACTCGCGATATGCCAGGGTGACTGTTGTGCATTTATGTCACCAACTTGTTAGCTGGAGATGCGGTTGGTACACCGCCCACGAATAATAGCTGGATGACAGCTATCCTTATCTACTCTAGTTTGTGGCTCAGTTAGTATGCCACCTTAGTTAGTTGAGTTTGGTTTGAGACCCACATATAGGGTTCTTCTATTTTCTTTGTATTAGAGTTCTTTTGGCTTTCACAACTAAGAAGAGGAAAACTGTTTTCAGCCTCCACCTTTGTGTGTATTCCCCCATTGTGCATGTGAGAAAGCCGCAAGTGAGACTCCTTCCCTCTCTCCCACAATCTTCACAGAGTCTACCTAGCCGCAGTTTGAGTATTGTCGTGTATTGATGGGCATTGGATAGTATGCTCACTGGTTGTTCTCCCTGAAAGGCACATTGTCCTTTAAGTGGGAGGTTGTGCGGGTTAAAGGTCACTGTGCCTTTATCCCAGTTATGTACAATACTCAAACACATATATAAATGAATGAAAAAGAAGATTAGGGTGTTCTGCACCCACCAAAACTTGTGTGGCTCTCTGTTTCTCTCTGTCCCTCTTCCGTTCTTGCTTCCATTGAGAGCACTCTCAAATATTCCAAGGGTGAATCTTCTGAGTGAATCATGCACCGAGGATTCTGATGTAGAGATCCTTGACCTCGAGAAAAGAAGTCGTACCACCTCGGACCCCTCTCCAAACCATGGAACGGGCCGCCCTAGGAAGAAGTTGTCCTTCTCAAAGCCCTCAGATGCTGAAATGGCAGACCCACCAACAGAGAAGACTAAAAGATCTCATAGGAGTAAGTGGTCGCCCTTGGATTTTCCCATCGACTCGGGGCAAGAGGACTATTCGGTCGTTCAGGACCTTGCTCACTGGTCGTTGAGCATCACGCTCCCTCAACTAATAGCATTAAGCCCTAAGGTGAGATGTGAGCTGCAAGGGCTCTCAACAAGGAGGAGCAAGAAAAAGGGAAAGGTATGAGAGGTCTCTTCTATCTCTGAAGAAATTGATCGGCACCCACATACAGTAGATGTCATCATAGATAATTGACGTGTCAAAAGTGTGTGTGTTGATGGGGGAGCTCCATGTAATATCATGGTGCCCCGAATCATGAAGAAATTGAATTTGAAATGCACAAGGTATTCCTCGACTCGAATCAAGGTAGCAGATGGTCAACGACTCGCCACTCTGGGAGTCATTGAGGATTTGCCCATCACTGTCAATGGGTTGACCACCACTGTCAATTTCTATGTAGTGGACATCGAAGATACATGCAAGAGTGACCCACGCATACTCGGGAGACCATGGTTGAGAAAGAGTGATGCAGTCAACTATTGGAAGATAGGACACATGTCTTTTGGTGCTTCTAAGGAGAAGATCCCAGTGCAACCAGGTGCCACTGAACCAGAAGAAGAAGAGGAGTAAGACAGTGATACTCTCTCATCCTCGGTGTCTAAATCAATGGAAGAATCAGACGGGGAGGAGGAGTTCTCAGAGGAGGAAGTTTACATGATGGGGGTGTCTCCAACCCCACCACCTGTAGAAAAGGTAACAGCTAGTCCTCAACAACTTGAATCTATGCTTTCCCCAGACCTCACTCCAAGTGAGAAAGACGAGTTCCTAGATATGTTCAAAGATTTCCCTGACCTCTTCGCAACTAGCTACCGCCACCTTTGCCATGTGACTGCCATAGAGCACAAGATAGAGCTGAAGCCTAATGCAAAGCCTGTGGCTCAGAAGTATCAAAGATTAGGGCCCCTACAAACCGATGCTTTGCACTCAGAGTTGTAGAAACTTGTAGAAGCTGGGTTTATTGTTCTAGTTCACAATACTGAATGGGTTTCACTGGTGGTAGTCACCCCAAAGAAAAACAACAAGTGGCAGGTCTGCATCAACTATAAGAAACTCAATGCAGCCACCAAGAGGGACCATCATCCTCTTCCCTTTCAAGACCTCATTCTTGAGAAGGTAAGTGGTCATAAGATGTATACTTTCCGTGATGGTTACTTCGGGTAATATCAAATCAGAATTGCTGAGGAGGATGTGCTTAAAACTACATTTGCCACACCTTGGGGGACATTTGCATTCAAAGTAATGCCATTTGGCCTCACCAATGCTCCTGCTACCTTTCAAAGATTTATGCAGATGGTGTTTGCTCCTTATTTGGGGGTTTTCTTGGAGGTGTTTTTAGATTATTTTTGTATATTCTCGACATGTAAGGAGCACGTCATGAAGGTTAGGTTGGCCTTCCAAAGGGTCAATGATGCAAATGGCAGCCTCAACCCTAATAAATGCACCATTGGAGCCACTCAAGGGAGGTTACTGGGACATATTGTCTCATCTGAGGGCGTCAAGCCTGACCCCGAGAAGGTAGAAGCTATCCTTAAGCTCTCCCTGCCAACAACCAAACATCAGGTATGCTCATTTGTCAATCTAGCGGGATATTATCGTCGCTTCATTGATCAATATGCCACTTTGACATGACCATGACTATGCTATTAAAAGATGGAGTTGATTTCTCTTGGGATGAAGATTGTGATCATGGGTTTGTACAAATCAAGAGTGCTCTGGCTCCAAAACCCATTCTATGCAATCCTGATTGGTCAAAGACTTTCTATATCAATCTTGGGTTTGGTGGGCATACTCTAGCAGGTATTCTTCTCTAGTAAGGGTAGGATCGGTTCATGTATCCCATTCGATTTGCTTCTCGACAATTGCTTGAAACTGAACGATGCTACAGTGAGGTTGACAAGCATGCTTTGTCTTTGGTGTTTTGCATTGAGAAATTTAAGCATTATGTTGCTGGAAAGTCCTTCATTATAATCCGTAGCAATGGTCTTGCAAAGCAGGTTCTTCAATCACCAAATCCCATGGGCCGGTTGGCCAAATGGTTGGCAGTTTTACAAGAATATGATTTTTCTTTCAAAATTGTAAAAGGGGGTTGTTCCAACTTGAAAAAATGCTTTGATTGATTTAGAGGAGTGCCTCGATGTAACCCTTGTAGCGGCCATAGAAGTTGGGGATCCATGGTATGGTGGAATCTACAGGTTTTTGGCCGCTTTCTCCTTTCCTCCATAAAGTACTAGCTATGAGAGAAAGAAAATCCATAGAGATAGTAGGCGCTACACTCTCTTTGATGGGGTTTTATACCGTCAAGGCCAGGATGGGGTACTAAGATGGGCCATTGATGCAAATGAAGTACCTAAGGTATTGAAGCATTATCATGATGGATTTTGTGGAGGCCACTATGTCGGTGACTATACAGCTAAGAAGAATTTACATGATGGGTACTATTGGCCGACCTTGTTCAAGAATGTCACTATGTATTGCAAAACTTGTGAATCATGCCAATTCTTTGGTAGGAAGGATTTGCGTCTTGGGCAACATCACCCAGTGATGTCTATCCATCCGTTTCAGAAGTGGGGAATAGATTTTGTTGGGCCCCTACCCATGACTGCTCGCAAAAAGAAGTATCTTTTGGTAGCCACTCAGTATGTCACTAAGTGGGCTGAAGCTATCACCCTCCCCGTTGCAAATGGTAAGGCAGTTTCAAATTTCATATTTGAATGTATCTGCACAAGGTTTGGGACACCCATGGAAATAGTATCTAACCATGGGAGTCCATTCTTAAATGAAGCAGTGGAGTTGCTCATGGATTGCATGGGTATTGATCACCACACTTCTAGCATCTATCATCCAACGTCCATGGGACAAACTAAGCGAACCAATGGCCTCCTTTGTAAATCCATAGGAAAAATGGCCACAGGGAATAGGAGCCAGTGGGATCAGAAGGTCACTAAAGCTGTGTGGGCTTACAACATCACTCATAAAATGTCTACAGGTCACACTCCTTTTGAGTTAGTGTACGGTACTGAGGCAGTTTTACCACTAGAGATAGAGATTCCGACCTTGAGATTCGCACGAGAATAGAGGATGATAGAAGATGAACATGTAGAGGCCAGGTTGGTACAACTTGAGAAGTTAGATGAAACCCGATGCCTTGCACTACATCAAACACAGATCCAAAAGAATCGACAAAGGCCCACTTGGATGCTAAAATTTGCAAGGGATGGGAAAGACACTTTGCTGAGGGGGATGTTGTGCTATGCTTTGATAACAGATTGGACCACCAAATGGATAAGTTCCTGCCACTGTGGACTGGTCCATACAAAGTCATCAAGGAACATAGCAATGGGTCTGTACAAGTTCAGGAGTTGCATGAGCCATATGGCAAGAAGGTGATCAACAAGCGTTGTCTCAAGCCCTTCTTTGTGCGTGATGGTCCCAGGCATGGAAATGTTGTGCATTCCCTGCCTGGGGGGGGGAACTGTTATGGATAAATTTGACCAAAGTAAAAGGCATAAATATGTGTGTGTGCTTGTATGTGTGGCAATAGTATAATAAAATATGGTGTGCATAAGGCCCAGGGTTGAGGTGGCAGGGCATGATCATGTGCCACCCTTCCATGTTAGAGGACACATAAGGTGTGTTGTACATAATCCATGGTAGTAATAATATAAAATGATAAGGTGGCATGGGTCCTCCATGCACCACCCCTCCACCTAGGCGGTCCCACGCCTGCATTTAGTGAGATATGGCCCAAGGACCATGGGAGAAGTAATATAAAATAGGTGGAGATGGATATTATATTGGATTATTCCCTCCATGTAGGATAGGCCCATGTGGGGCGGGGTGTAGAAAGTCCAAGAATGCAACTTAAATAATGGGAAAGTAGGATGAGGTGGCAAGATTCCTTGTGCCAACCCTCCACTTGTCCTCCTAGATGTTTGAACGTATTATAAAATTGGGAAGAGACCAAGGGAGTATCTTAGACTTGGGATATGGGGGTTGATGTATGTGGAAAAATGAGGCAAAGGGTTGTCGCACACGATTGAGAGTGCGTAACCGCCTAGCCCACATGGGACACTCTTCCACACATACCATGCATGTGGGAGGATGCATTTATTGGGAGAGACCCCCTCTCTTGGCTATAAAAGGAGGGGGCTATTCCTTGATGGAACATGCTCATTCTTGTAAAGCTACCTAGCTAGTACTTTGATTTCCCCCCCCATCTTTCCAATAAAGCATGACTCTCTTCCCTTGATGTCTCCATCTCTACATTCCACCTCCCATGATGTACATGCTCCTCTTCCCCCTCTTCCTTCCCCCTTGTGCCATAGTCCCCCTCTTCATTCCCACCCCTCTTAATCTTTTTTTCCCCACCTATGTTAATGCTTCTTCCCTCACGTTCCCTTTTCCTCCATGGCCCTCTAGTGTCGCCATGCCTAGCATCTAGCCTCATGCATTGAATTCTTTTCTAGTTAATAGTGTTTGCGGGCACAGAGCAAGCTAATGCATGTCATGCCATTACATAGGCATAGATAATGACATGAGCTTGCAGCCCAGCTTGCAGCCCATCTTGGCAAATTTTCCAGATGCGGAGTAACTACACGGACCGACCAATGTGCCACAATGAGTTTTGAGTTCAAATAAATTGAGATTTTGTTAGCACCGCCTTCCAGGTAGCTCTCTTCTTACACTTTCATTAAAAATGTATCCCACACAACCTTTTGCCACATGGATTCTTTCTATTTTTGTGCTCTCTCTCTCTCTCTCTCTCTCTCTCTCTCTCTCTCTCTCTCTTTCCCTCTCCCTCTCCCTCTCTCTCTCTCTCTCTCTCTCTCTCCCCCCCTTCCTTTCCCTCCCCCTCCCCCCTCTCTCCCGAGTAGTAAAGGCACTCCTTCTCTGCCTCCCTCCCCCTCCCTCCCTCCCTCCCTCTCATAGTAAAGGCAGTGCTCATGAGTACTTGTACCCACTTGTTATGCACCACTGCTATGAACTTGGCTTTTCAAGAGATTTGATTTTAAATTGTAAAACTGTGCTTACCTAAATAAACACTTAAATGAAAAGACGAAAGCTAGGATTTAAGGGAATAAATACAATAAATCCACAAGAGGGTGGCCCAATGGCCTTACAGCAATGACCATAAAATTTCATAAGGTGTACATCAATGACAACATAGCCGGGATTATATGTGAATCACATGTTTTATAACAATAAGAATAAACAACAATTGTCCAAAATTTTTCAATTATAGCCGTACAAATAGCGCTACAAACCGTCTCCCTTGAACAGTGGACCTAAAGCACGATTGGATGAGAGGGGCCGGTTCCCTCCTCCACAATGGGAGCTCCAGCTTGGGTACTTGGCTCGTCCGCTCCAGTTCCATCCTCCGCATTGGGAGCTCCACCTTATGCACCTAAATCATCTGCTCTAGCACTTGGACCTGCTCCATCACTGTCAATCCTACTCCTTCATTGCAATGTAGTACCAACCCGTCATTGCCAGGTGATGATGCTTTGATGGTGAGCTCCCTCGATGTCAATCAACCACTACAGTGGATGCGGCCGCAAATAGTCCCATGCACTCACCTCTGACCACTTTCCTTCTCCATATGCTCCACCACCATGGCTCCAAATGGCACATTGAGGTCAATCTGCTCTGTAGCTATAGCCCTCCACTGAAAGGTCTGAGGGAATAAAGTTGGTGGGTGCACCAAAGCTGCAAACGGAGTGTGACACCTGGCGAAGTACCACACTAGAAACTAGTTTGTATCGTGCCACCAAGGTGACCGAGGTGGCCTATGCAGTGCCAAGAGTGTCCAGTTAGTTCTAGCCAAGAGGTTCCTGCAATGCCGCCTCATCTGCAGTTGATGCTTGACCATTTCTATCAAGTCATTGGCCATGTTGTTATACATGGCCTCCCAGTCTGCAAATGTGGATTCTTGTTTGGCTTTCCCTTCGTCTACAACCCTGCCACATGTACCCTGTGTGCTCGGAGTGCGAATGGTGAGAGTATCGTGGCTGGTCTAGGCACCCGCTCTGGAAACTGGCTCTGAGCGGTGCGAAATAGTGCTTTCGCACATCTCCAGAATCCCTATGTGGTGCCACCGAGACACTTCTTTGTCCATTCTTCCTGCACATCCTCTTGCATGCTGGCCAAAAAATGTTCCTGCAATCCGATGTTTTTCCTTTGTAGCGCTGCCACCTCCATGTAGGCTCGTCAGCTGCCATTGCTGCTCCTCCCAGTGACTGGCCACCCGAGACAGTTGAGTGGTATAAGTCAGCAACATTTGGGGCGACTGAGAATCCATCGGCTCTGGGTCCCTAGAGAGAATTGGGCCTCTCTTGCGACACAATGACCACCGTGCTCTCCGTAGATACCATCTGCAATAGCACCGACGAAGTCGTCGGTGATTGAGCATCTTTGTCCCTCTACCATCGCAAAGAGCTACCAAACTGTATCCCCTCCTGCCAAAACCTAACCCTGCTAGCGTGCTTGTTGCCAACAAGGCGGCCCCCACAACGATGTTGGCATTAGTGTTGGTGTGTCTGCCACCAATGACACTATCGATGCAGCAGTCGTTGTAGACACTAGTGTTGCAAACACATCGACCATTGAGACTATCAAACGAAAAGCCTCCTCAATCGTCATTGCAATCGTGACCATCGACTCTATCATCGAAAAAGACTCCACAGCCATTGTCTACATAATGCCAAAAGTTGCTGAGCCAATACTCGCCATTGTGGCCCTCCCCGAACGCATTCTCCATCATAGATTGGGTGAAGGAGGATGGTGCAGCGAATGCTCCATCAATGGGAAGAAACAGACGGCGGTCCTTAATCAACTCCTCGCTAAGCACGAGATGTCGTGCACCAATGTTCACCTCGTCTCACTCGGCAAGCTGAGAACACAGGGCAAGTGTTGAGATATCAAGCTCCACTCGTGATATGCCATGGTGACCGTTGTGCATTTATGTCACCGACTTGTTAGCTGCAGATGCGGTTGGTACACCGTCCATGAATAATAGCTGGATGACAGCTATCTTTATGTACTCTAGTTAGTGGCTCAATTAGTATGCCACCTAGGTTAGCTGAGTTTGGTTTGAGACCCACATATAGGGTTCACCTATTCCTTTTGTACTTAGAGAGAGTTCTTTTGGCTTTCACAACTAAGAAGAGGAAAACTTTTTTCAGCCTCCACCTTTGTGTGTATTCCCCCATTGTGTATGTGAGAAAGCCACAAGTGAGACTCCTTACTTCTCTCCCACTCTCTTCACATGGTATCAGAGCTCAGTTTGTGGTAAGGAGCTCAAGAAAGGAAACCAAGTTCGCGGTGTCTTGGTAGCAGGATCAGTGTTGCTTTCCTTTTTTGAGTTTGGAAGCAAATCTCTACAGGTAGCATAGCCGAAAAGTGCAAGAGTACACTATCTCAGATTGGGACACCCTTCGTGGTGTGGCGAGAGGGTAGTATATGCTACGGGAAAGGGCATTTTGGGGCCCGTTTTGGTGGTGGAAGTTTTCCGCAGGCATTCAAAAAAGTGCCCTCTTTTTTGCTATGTGACCACTGTTCCACAGGTCGGTGAAAAGTTGCCGCAGAAATTGCATCGTATGCCTGTGCATAGAGATATTGGGAGTGACAGAATCATTCTTATTGCCTGTTAATGCAAAATCGTCACTAGGAAGTGACTGTGTGGTCAAGTACCACTTTCGTCAGTTTTGCAGATTTGCCCTTGTGAGGCAAAAGTTGTGTTTTTTGAAGTGATAGAATATTTTTGCAGTGTTCTGTAATGGCGTCTGATGCTCTTTCACAGATAGTCACTGAAAAGCTTGACAAGAACAACTTCCAAGCATGGAAGTTTAGAATGACGAATTTCCTTAAGGGAAAAGGCTATAGGGAGTTCATTATTGGAGCTGAACAAGAACCAATTATTCCTAATGTTCCCAATCAATAGGAGTTGCAGGCATTTAAAGGCTGGCATGAGAGAGCCAGAAAAGTTATGTACTGGCTGTCTATCAGTATTTCAGATTCTATGATTGTGCATATTCAGGATGCGAGCACGCCGAAGGAGGCATGGGATACTTTGACAAAAATGTATAGCACAAATATGCAAGCCTGGAAAATGCAGCTCAAGTAGGAGTTCATAACGTGCAGAGAGAAAATATGAGCATCAATGACTACCACATGAAGGTGAAGAAGATTGCAGATGCACTTGCTTTTATTGGGTCGCCAGTGGAAGATGATGATTTAGTTTCTGTGACCTTGAATGGTCTAGGAAAGGATTATGCACAATTCCGTACATCCACCATTGCCGTCCATGAGAATTTTCCTATTTTGAGAAGTTGATTGCTCTTCTAATTTCTAAAGAGCAGAGAAATGGTGGTGCATCTTCTTCAAGAGTTGGTCAAATGGTTGAGCAGGGCTTGTAGGTCAGATTTAATCCTCATGGATGCTTTCTTGAGGATATGAAAAATAAAGGTCACTTGATAGCAAAAGGGAAGAAGAAGGCCATGATGTTTACGTTGGATGCAGACATGCTTGAATTAAGTGTAGCAATGTTTGCACATGGAACCGGTGTAGTTGCAGATATTGATATTTGGCATAAATGCATTGGTCATGTTAATGTACGACGACTTAAATTAATGCAAGCCCAAAATATTATTGCAGGATTGCCTAAGTTCAAGGTTGCAAAAATGTATAAGGTATGTGAAGCCTGTCAATTTGGAAAACAGGCAAGGAAAACATTTCCTAGACATGTTCAAGAGAGTAAGAGGCCATTGGAATTAATCCACTCTGATGTGTGGACTACTAAAGCTGCATCTATTGGAGGCTGTCATTATTTTGTCACTTTTATTTATGACTACAGCAGAAAAGTCTGGGTGTATTTTATGAAAAAGATAAGTGAAGTGTTTGGGCATTTCAAAGCTTTTAAAGCTATGGTTAAGAAAGAAACAGGCCTGCAAATAAAATGCCTAAGGTTAGATGGAGGGGGAGAGTACCTCTCAAATGAGTTTGCAAGGTTCCTGCAGGAGCATGGCATAAACCAACAATATTCATGCAGTCATACCCCACAGTAATTGGACTTGCAGAAAGGAAAAACAGGCATATTGGAGAGGTATCTCGTGCCATGCTCAACGAAAAAGACCTACCAAATTATTATTAGGCTGAAGCAATTGCTACAGCAGTCTACATAATGAGAACAGGACTCCCACTGCAGCAATACATGGCATGACGCCAGAGGAGAGGTATACTGGTAGGAAACCAGATATTTCTCATTTGAAAGTTTTTGGTTGCATTGCCTATGTTCATGTGCCAGATGAGTTGAGATCAAAGTTGGATCCAAAAGCTAAGGAGTGCATCTTTATTGGTTATTCTCTACAGCAGAAAGGGTATATTATGTATGCTATGATAGCTACTAGACCAGACATTGCATTTGCAGTGGGAGTTGTTAGCCGGTATATGGCTAATCCAGGAAAGAGGCATTGGGAGGCAGTTAAGTGCATCATGAGGTACATGAAGGGTACCAAGGAGATGTGCATCTGCTTTGGTAGAGGAGACATGCGTGTACTTGGGTACACAGATTCAGACTATGCAGGGCATGTGGATAGTAGGAGATCCACTTCTGGTTATGTGTTCACCTTTGCAGGTGGTGCAGTGTCGTGGATGTCTCGCGCATAGAAGTGCTTTGCTTTGTCTACGACAGAGGCTGAGTATGTTGCAGCCATAGAGGGTTGCAAGGAGGCTATATGGCTTGATCGGCTAGTGGGAGATTTGGGGATTCATACAGATGTACCGACATTGCATAGTGATTCCATGAGTGCTATTCAGCTAGCACGAAATCCGGTCTTTCATGCAAAGACCAAACACATTGAGGTCAGGTACCATTTCATCAGGGAGGTACTTGAGGACAAGCGCTTAGAGCTTGTCAAGGTTCATACAGATGATAACCCTGCAGATATGCTGACAAAGAGTCTACCTAGCTAGCGGTTTGAGTCTTGTCGTGTATTGATGGGCATTGGATAGTATGTGTGGGGGTTAAAGGTCACTGTGCCTTAACCCCGGTTATGTACAATACTCAAACACATATATAAATGAATGAAAAAAGAAGATTAGGGTGGTTTTGCACCCACCAAACTTGTGTGGCTCTCTGTCTCTCTCTCTCCTTCTTCCGTTCTTGCTTCTGTTGAGAGCACTCTCAACTGGTATCAGAGCCCGAGTGATCTAGCTGAGCGTGCGTGAATGCTGGAAGCTCAGCAGCTCTGTGGGAGGAAGGAGAAGCTCTGTGGGAAGCTTTGTGGGTGACTTTACTTGCATCCGAGTGTGCAGAGACCTTGGAGGAACCTTTGGAAAAGTCACTTTGGCTTTGCGAAATGGTTTTGAGAGCCTGTTAAGAGCTTTCAAAGAAAAAGTCGTTTTTTGAGCTTTTCCCTGTTCCGTTCGATGACAGAGACTCCGTATTGACTTGTAGAGGCAACTATTGCTTGCTTTTGGTGTCCACATTACTTTAGGAGCTTGGAAACACCTTCATTCTTGAATCTGGGATCATTTCATTGGATTTCTGACTCACTGTGTCAGTTCCTGCGTTTTTTGCCCGGGTGTTGGAACTCAAGTTTGGAGCAACCATTTGCAAATCTGTCAGTTCCAGTGGACTCAGGAGGTCCTAAAACTTCTATGTTGCTCATCATTCGCACTCCGGTGGAGTTTACAAACAGCTCTGTTTCAAAAAACGTTTTTCAGCCCGTGTGTTGGACCCAGTGATTGAGACCACGGTTTCCAAAACCGTCTGTCCCATTGCGTTCCGGACGCCCAAAAACCCCTACCTATCAGTTCTTGCGCGATTCGGTGGAGGATTTTTAGAGTTATAGATCTCTGTGTATTCGATTTTGTCTCTCTGTTATGCATTTTTCATTCTAAGGTTTTGAAACCTTAGATTTATGCCACATGGCAGTGGATAAGTGTTGACTCCCATTTCTCACTCATCGGTTGGGATTTTGGAGTTCTGGCAGAAGAGAGATAGATGCTATAACCCTTCTACTCGTAAGTTTACAGTAAGCAGAGATGTTGATTTTGATGAGGTGAGCAACTGGTATAAACCAGTAAATGTGATTGATGATGTAGATGCACAAAATGGTAATGCTACATAGAATTCACATTAGCAATCACAAAATATTAGTGGCCTGTAGTGTCCTCTAGCAGTGGTTCACGTACTTCACCATGGACAGGCAGATTGAGATCAGAGGATCTCCTCAAAGCAATGCAGATAGTGGTATGCAAGTATCACAAAAAGGAAAAGAGAAAGTAGATCAGCCCATGTTTGATGTGAATGCAAGTCACTCTTATGTGGATGGTGAATCCAGTGGCTCAGAACAGAGCCTTGATGATGAGTTGGGTATTTTTTCTGTTGTTACACCTGGAGTAAGGAAGACAAGGGATGCTTTGAGAGCACTTAGTAGTGAGCCTACTTTGTGCAGGTCTACCAGAGCTAGGTATTTTGTGGATAGGCTGAAATATGATGGATTTACAGCCATTCACTATGCCTGTATGGTCAAAGTGATACATGAACCAAAACCCACTTCTTTTGAGCAAGCCATGGGAAAAGAAAAATGGGAGAAAGCCATGGATGAAGAAATGGATGCCTTGGAAGCAAATGCTACATGGGAATTGGTGCCTTTGCCTAAAGACAAGAATGCAATTGGCTGCAAGTGGGTTTGTAACGTGAAGCACAATGCAGATGGTTCTATGAACAGATACAAGGCAAGATTAGTTGTCAAGGGGTATGCACAGACATATGGCATTGATTATGAAGAAACATTCAATCCAGTTGCAAGGATGGCAACCATAATCACAGTCATTGCTATGGCTGCATCAAAGGGATGGTCTTTACATCAGATGGATGTAAAGAATGCCTTCTTGCATGGTGATTTGCAAGAAGAGGTCTATATGGAGCAACCACCAGGTTATGTGCATGCTGTTCATCCTGAGTTTGTTTGCAAGTTAAAGAAAGCCTTGTATGGTTTGAAGCAAGCACCCAGAGCATGGTCTGACAAGATAGGATAGTATCTTGTCACTATTGGCTTTCAGATTTCCAAGGCAAATTTCTCACTTTATGTGAGAAAAAGAGAGAAAGGCATTATGTTACTCGTCATTTATGTTGATGATTTGATCATCACAAGTGATAGTGATGAAGATATCCTTCATGTGAAAACATGCAAGAGCTGTGGATCTGATGGAGCCGGCTGTCAAGGCGTTGCACAAGTGAACTGTTACTATCTAGTTGATGTCCTCTTCCTCAATGTCCACGAGAGACCTCTTGCGCTTGAGCTCAAAAAAGGAGTTCCTAACAATCCTAAGTCTACACTTGCCACTGTGCCTCAATGGAGAAGGACTATGTCTAGAGGATAATGTAATGTAGTTGTCCCACACATCGTTCTCCTGGAGAGGAGGACAGTCAGCCTGAAGGGCAAGGTAGCAGCTGCAAAAACAGTGGGACCTACTCGGGGGGCAGTTGTGTCAAGTAGTCCTATCTAGTTTCACCGATGGAGTATAACTATAGTGGCAAGAGCTGAGGACTTTATCGGTAGAGCAGAGGAGCCTATTGTCTTGATGAAGAAGCGATAGTGGTAGCGATTACTGTCAAATCTATACTCAAAGGAGAGGTGTGATGGAACGAAGAAGAGAGGTGGAGGGTGACATAGGGCAGGAATGGAGAGTTGAGATGTGTTGTTCTACCACGTGCCTTAACTCTTTATGTGTGGATGCCATGCTTTATGTTATGATCATCTCGTGCACTTGTGCTTTTGGCATGATTTTTGCATTCATACGTTGCTTTCTCATTTTGTTGCAAAGGTATTACCGTGAGCTTTGTTTTGCTTCAATGGTAGTGTCAAATTGCTAATGATAATTCTGACTTAATGGACATGTAGAGCTCAAAAAGGCGATCACTTTTCCTTTTTGGAATGCATGCAAATTCTTTTTGGATTGCAAGTTATGGCTTGTCGAAGTTTTATGAAGAAAGAGTGGGCATGATGAGGTGGCACAAGGAGTCACATGCTGCTTACAAGCCATTGATTAGTAAGGTACTCTGTGCCTAGGTGGCACTCTACTGACCCTGATAAATTGGAAGCTAGTCATAGTTAAGATGACCTTCCCTCTCTGCCACATGGCATTTCCACGTGGCCTAAGGTTATCAAACCTTAGCTTCTAGATAGAAGGTCTGCACAATGACGGCATCGTGGAAGGATAACTCTTCTGCGGCTATAGCTGTGGCAAATATGTCCATCCACTCCGGCCAAAATTCCGTTCATTTCCATTGATCTTCATAGCATCTCTATTTCACGTCATATTTTTGGTAGTTTTACTCCATCTCAGACCTTAGCAACTTCCGTCCAATCTTCATAAGCTTTTGTCCATGTCCGTCACTTCCATTTAGGTTGTGATAGGAGAGATGTGTTGGTTCTGGAGGCTTGCCAACGATCTTCTACATCATCTCTGCAGTCTTCTACCGACAGTCTTCGTCTGCAGCACCGAAGCTTTGTCTGCAGCAATTGCTTATTTGAGGTTCTTGTACTCGCTATGCTCGGTCGACTTGAAGGTCTTGCTACAAGCTTGTGAGTGTCTTCTACGACAGCTTCATTGTCACAGCTCTAGCATGGATCAATATTCGTGAAATGTGCACTGTATGGAAGTTGATGATATGTGAGACTTGGAGCCTGCGAACTAGCAGCAATTGCCCACCATCAAAGCTCGTGTTTGCACCTTCATTGTCCCTGGAGCCGGTTGTAGATGGAGCAGGAGCCGCTTTGGAAAGGCTGGTCGGTGGTAGCCCGTGCTGGAGAGTTCGCCGTTAGATAGTTTGTAGAAGCCGATTGGAGCTTACTGCCTTAGTTGATGGCAGCTGCTAAGTGTGATGCTAAGTGTGATGCTTGTTGTTGGACCATTGTAGGACCGTAGGCCTATATAGAGGCAGCTTTGAGCTGGAGGCTTGTAGATGGAGGCCGAGTTGTTTGTGAGCTCGGTCTTGGCAGATAGTTTGTAGAAGCCAATTGGAGCTTGTTGCCTTAGTTGATGGTGGCAGCTGCTAAGTGTGTTGCTAAGTGAGTTGCTTGTTGTTAAGCCATTGTAGGACTCTAGGCATAGAGGCAGCTTTGAGCTAGAGGCTTGTAGATGGAGGCTGAGTTGTATATGAGCTTGAAGGAGCTTGAAGGAGGCAGAATATGTTTTTGAAGTCCCTCTCTCTAAAATGAAGCAATGACTTGAATGAACAACTCAAAGAATCTGTCTCTCTCGAAATACAAAGGAAGAAGAATGGACAAAAACTCTTTCTCTTCCTCAAGTAATGAACGGAAATATTTCTCTATCACTCAATGGAAGTGAAAGGATGCTCACTCAATCGCTCTCAATCAATCTCACTCTCACACAAAGGATGGCACCTCAGTGAAAGGCAAAACCATGCTCTTCCGGTACCATGTGAAAACATGCGTGCCTCAGGATCGATGGAGCAAGGTGGATGGAACAAACATGATGAAAAGAGTGCTCATGAATGTACCTCAAGTCAATTAGGTTCCAAGTTAGATTAGCTTGGACTCATAAACAAAATCTTGAGTGTATCTATATTTCAACAATACAAGAAGGCTTCTTATACAGAGAGAGCCTTTAGAATAGTCAACACTTGTGGGATCCTCTGATCCACATCTCTCCTTTTAGATTTCCTCAATCCACATCCTCACATCATGTAGTCCACATCCAAGGGTGGCTACTTAAATACATTCCTATACCATACCTTAGCCTCTAATTATGTGCTTATGGCACCATACGCCTCAACATCACCTGCATGGTCACTATCTAAGATCTTGTCGTCTTATCTCAAGGGAAGTCTCAGTCCAATAATGTCAACCTGAGATCTCAAAATGATGCTCATTGCTTCAACCACAAACAAATACAAGAAAGTGAAAAGAGCACATCCATGTCACATGATCTAAAATTTTGAAATCTCTCATCCCCTCTCATAAGCACTTGGTTGTAGGCTGATCTATACAAAGAAAAGACCGCTCTAATCCAAATTTGTGAGGATCCAAAATGCAAAAGAGTATCCTCCAAAAAACCCAATCTACTCTATCATAAGATTTCATGAAATCCAATGGAAGGATGGCAAGCCTTTGGCCACTCTACATCGCCCAATCCGAAGCCTCCCAAATGAAAAGATATTTATAAAAAATGCTTCGACCATGCAAAAAGCTCGTTCGTGTATCATAATGAGATTAGAAGGTGCTCAAAAGACTAATTGGTCTCCATTGGAAAACCAAATTTTTGCAACCCTCCTTTGGGATAATATCAATGAGATCCTTTGTGAGTGAATCAGGCATAGTACCACATCCCCAAATGCCGTGCAAGGCTAAAGTACCATGGTCCCAATCATGTCGCAAAAAGCAATAAAAAAGAGAATGTCGACCTATATGAGCCTTGGCACTTGCTCTTGTGTAGGACAAGAAGTGCAATCCTGACTACCAGATCAGTGAAAGGTGCATTATGTGAACTCTCATACCTGGTTTCACCAATGCTAGAATACCCTGCAAAACTCCCAAGTTTGACATCCTCTCTCGCAGACATGTCAAGAGAAGGAAGGCATAAAAGTCAGTAGCTATGTGTAAGACAACATCAGGATCTGACTATAAAACCCCATCAAAGTTAATAAGCTAAGAACAACTTTCTCTATCATGTCTTGGGCAAGAGTAGGGAAGAATTGTTTATTCTCCCATCTGAGTCCAAAATGACTCCATGCATGAAAGACACTCTCTTTTCTCTGATCTAAAAGAATATGTTGATAAGCTCTTGTTTTGCTCCAACAAGGCACTCTTAAATCTAGGCATCAGTACTAGCAAATTTGCAAGAACTGCTTTTCACAGCAATTTGGCAAGCCACGGCAAGCTAAGGGAGAGCCTGGGCAGGTAGTAAGTCAGTGCCTCTAGAGTCCCCTCAAAGCTGTAAAACATTTTCTAGTGTCGAATTCTAAAAACCAATGCTTCCAAGGAATATAGATAACGTTCTTCTTTTTAAAATATGGCGGCATTAGGGGAATTTTGAGCTCAAAAAGCACCTCTTGCATTAGGCCCTTAAGAAATGTGATTAGGGGGTTAGCCAATGAGGAGTCCCAAGCATTAAAAAACATGGAGGATTCTAAACTCCCTCTCATTAGTCTATAAATAGGCTTGCCAGACATTTCCCCTTTCACCACTGTAAAGGGGAATTTGAAATCTCATCTAAGAAGGGCGGCCATTGGATCAATCTTTGATCTAATGGTTTTAATTTCTCGCATTAAACTCCACGACCCACTTATCTAAGTCTCGCATGATGACCGTTAGATCCAAGTGAGATCCAAGGGCCATCATATTTCACCTTTGAGATCCATCGGATCTCTTTTGGTCCAACGGCATCGAGAGATGCATAGGCTATCATAACGACGGCTCTGCACCTCTATTTAATAGGGAATCATGGCCGCATAGGTGTTCTTGTAATGCGTTTGAGATCCATTGGATCTCTCTTTATCCAAGGGTGGCAAGACAATCTCGGCTCTGCGTCGTCAGATCGCCGCAAGAGACGGCAGTCGTCATACTGCGTGACAATACTAGAGACACAAAGACTATCGAATCTATGGGTCCATCGGACCGCTGAGGTGAGGCACTAAATGCGGGCCATCGATCAAGATGCATCTAATCGGACAATCCTCCCTACTCATATCAGACAGTCCTCCCTGCTCTGAACATGCACGCGCTGTCGCCACTTGTATGGCTTTAGAACCATTAGATGGCTCCTCAATCCTATGGCCATGTAAAGCACTACACTTCCACCGTTAGATTTCAAGTTGATCCTATGGCTAGAATAAAACAGTGGCCATGCACTCTTAGATCATTTGAGCCATTGATCTAGGCCATTAAAAAGACGTTTGTGTTCTCATGTATGCACTAGATCGTCTTTATTTCTTGTAAAAATACCAATGTACCATGACCTTCTAATGTAGTATTAAGAAAATTAATCTTTTCCTAATCCACTCCTTATGAGGCCCTTTTTGAGTCCATAATTCCCCTAATGTCTTGTGGAATAACAGTGAGTTACAACTCTACTGCACCAAGCCTACCAATTTATGGCGAGCATTTTAACATAGCCACTCTTTGGATCCCACCGGACCTCCCTCGAGGGCCTACCTTCCCAAAGCCAGAGGCGCCATCTGGGGGCATCCTGCTTTGGGATGCTGGGAGGACCAATGTGCCACTCCTTCCCCAATCAGGTCACCACTCTAATCATCTCCCAATGGATCCCATCTAGACTCCCGTTCATCTCAGGGTCTCTCTTGGTGAGTGCCTGAAGTAGGCCTCTAGGCCCTACACAGAAGACACCAAGCTGTGTGCTGCCTCACTGAATCATCATCCTCAAGGGGATCACAATCCGAGAAAACTGACCCCTCCCACCAAGACTCAGGGATAGCTAGATCAATCTCCCTCATCCGCTGCCTTGCCCCTCGCAAGTGCGCTATGGCATTAAGCCTCGCCTCTACCTACATGGGTAATCTGCTCCCTCTGCCAAAGGAGCAGGCCGGGCCACTATCCCACTGTGCCCACCAATGTGAGTCCGTTGCCCGAGCATACGTCCATCTCGATCCTTGATCTCCGGGTGCCAAATGAGGGACTGACGCTCGAACTCCTCTCTGCAACGGGATTGAACACGGATGAGGCTTCCTGCTAATCTCTACCAGACCCTATGGAGGCTCATCACGGGGGAACCCTTCCCCATCATGGGGGCCTTTGAAAAGATCCAACAGTGTGAATGTTGTCATTGCCCCCCAGTGCGTGGGGTCTTCCTAAGAATCCCTCGTTGTAAGAGGAGCTTCCAGGGCTCTGCGCCAAAAGTGAGGCCATGTAGGACCAACTTGCACAAGAGGGCTCTACTCTGCATCTCTGGATCAATGATACCCAAGCCTCTTAATGCCTGCGGCCATGATCACCATCTACCAAGCGACCCGGGCTCTAGTATTCCTCGTGCCGTCCGATCCTATTCAAAGGAAATTCTGAACCAAACATCGGAGCTGTCTAATGCACCCTCTATGAAAACACCAGTAGTAGGCAATGTACCAAGCCGTGGCAAGGAGGACCTAGTTTGCCACTAAGGCACAGCCCGCTAGGGAGAGTTTGGCCAAGCTCCAGTAAAGAATCTTGCGCCAAACACTCTCGAGGACCGGGGCAATCTGTTGCTCTGCTCTAATATCAATACCTACCTGGTATCCAAGGTATCTCGTTGTCTAGCCCCACGGTATCCAGCGGAAGCCAAAGGCACTCTCCAATCTCTGTGTCCCCTGCTCAAACCTGTGAAGAAGCCGATGGATTTTTTTCGGTTGATCCATGCACCTAAGGCCTCGCGGTAGATAGCCAAGGCTCCCTTGACTCTCTCCAAGCTCGCTATGGGGCCCTCTATGTACAAGGCTATGTCATCTGCAAACTCTGAGTCTAGCATTGCCTCCTGTCTAATTGGGAGCCTCAACCTTGTAAGGCCAGCCACCTGCGATCTCAAGTAGTAGCCCAATGGCTCCAAAAAGAAAAAGAAAGGGAGCTAGGGGACAGCCCTGATGGACTGAGCGAGAGAGAGGAAAGGCCTCGCCCATGTGTCCCCCGACAAGCATCTGACTAGAGCTCCTCATAAATTGCAAAGACTCCTCTAATCCGTCTGTCTATTAAGAAACCCAACCTCTATGCCCTCCAAGAAAGACCATTCCACCCTATCGTTATAAGCCTTCTCAAAATCCAAGAGAAGGATGGCCAAAGGCTATGACTCCTCCCTGGCCCAATCCACTGCCTCCCTGTCCTGGATGCTACACTCTTGAACAAAGCCCATCTGTGTGTCATGGATGATGTCGGTGAGATGAGGCCGTAATTGCAAACTCAAGACCTTGGCGAGGATCTTGTATGTGGTGTCAAGCAGGGTGATCGGTCTCCACTGCCAAATGTCTGACCTATCTCCCCCTTTCGGGATCAAACAAATCCGCCCCCTACTTAGGGACTAAGAAAGGGAGCCCGTGTCGAAGATCTCCTGGCAAGCTAAGTGGAAAGGGGTGGAAATGATCTCCTAGAAGTTCCGGAAGAAGGCCAGAGTGAAGCTGTCTTCACCAGGACACTTCTGGGTCAAGAGGGCCTTGAGGGCTTCCCAGAGCTCCTTATCCATGAAAGGCTTCTCCAAACTCCTGCATAACTCCCGCGAGACTACCATCAAAACATGATCCCAAACTAGATCACGGGCCACAAGGTAGGCTAGAGTCATCCTCTCTGCCTGAGAGAGCTGGCTGTATAAAACCGTGATCAGCTCAAGAATCTTGTGGATTGGTGTGCATAATGCCATGCAGGTCCCGTAAACACTATAATTGCATGCCTGCCAATCGAGGTCTAGTGGTCTGAAAGAATTGCCTGTCCCCCTGTTGGACCCAACGGGCTCGGGTTGAGTGGTAGGAGAAACCAGCCCGCCGAACCTCCATGTCCTGGAGGTCAAGGCGCACGCTCTCATATCTATCACTAAGCCACTAGGATCCTGGTCCTTCTCCCTGAGCCTCTCTATGGAGGCGAGCTCTCATTGTAGTACATGCTCGCACTCCTGAAGAGCCCTCCTCCATCTAAGGGTGTGAGACTGCGACTCCTCACTGCTCCTCTGTATCGCATCTGCCACCCACGAAGCCCAACCCTCACAAGGTGCTAACTCTGGCTACTGCCAAATCTCAGCCATAACCTACTAAATCTCCTCAAAATAAAAAGAGTTCCTCTCGAATGCGAACCCCCTTTTGGGGAAGACCCCAGTGGAGCTGCTCTAGGTAGAGTACTGCTAGAGAATGGTCGAACATCCTGGTGCCTACTAGAATCCCTGTAGAACCACCTTGTGGAGTGCCCAGTCCCCAACATAGAAGCGATCCAACCTCTCAAGCAGTCCATCATGTCTTCTCTGGTTGAATGAGAAGAGGAGGTTGCCAGGTATCCTATTGAACTCTGGCTCTCGCCATGGGTCTCTGCCACCACTGATCGTGAAGATGAACTGCTCCCATGTGCTCCGCTCTGCTACTGGCATCTCGGAGAATGAGACACCGCCCTGCTTGTCCTCCCCGAACTCCAGGTTGTTGAATTCTCCTCCAACTATCCAAGAGTCAACATTTGAAACACTCTGTCAACCTCCTCCAAAAGACCGGACGGTGTTGTCTGCACGTTGGGGCATACACATTCAAGATCCCAATCCTGGACTCTCCCATCCTCACTCTATTCCAAACTGCCCGCCCTAGGATAACCTCACCCTGATCATAGACCTCTCGGGCCACCGCCTATGAGACCGAGATGCAGATCTCTCCGCTCCGTCCTGGACCACACCTCCGAGCCTCTCCCTAGAAGAAGGTGGTGTCATCGTCTAATATCTGATGCTCAAAACATGTGCTCCTGTATCAAAAGAAATTCCACTACCCGCCCTACCATGCCCTCTTTAACTCCTGCCGAAGGATCAAGTACTGTGGCTGACTATGAGCACGATCGTGGAGCTTATGCACGTTCCAACTGCCTATGGTCCAACTCATGAGGACGGGAAAGCTGAAAACAAGGCTCTCCTTTGAGTGGGTGCCTGATCCATAAAAACTACCTTTTGTGACTTGAAAGGGGGTTTGGAGGGCGAGTAGTCTGTGTCCGTACGTCGGTGTACTAGGGTGGACACTGGCTCTATGCCAATCTTCCATGCCCATTTTATCATGAAGGAGACTTCTTCTCCAAACAAATCAACACACTTCTGGAGTGGCCAGTAGTATGCCTGATCAATCTTTGCCTCAGGAAGGCACCAATCTAATAACCCTTACTGCTAAACCTACATCGACTTCTCGTGCGTGAAGCTCAACTGAAAATTCACTTCAGCACTATGGGCGTGCCAAAGGTCCAGTCCCTATGGCCCCATCCATTCGTCCAGCATGCCTGAAATTTGATCCCCCAACATAGCATCAAATACCACTGGAGACCACTTTTGCAACCTTGTGGAGGCGGCGAACTGGAATCTCCAAACTTGGTGCGTTTGGGAGCCCACTACGCTGATCGAACCTCCTTTCCAAGGCTGCAAGATCATAAGCATTACCTCCAGAGGAAGAGGGTAAGAGTCTAAAATCTTTAGATAGTTCCATGGCCCAATCTTCAAAAGTCCCGCGATAGAGGACACCCAAGCTGGAGTTTGGGAGCTGTTGACCGGCAGGACGAGCCCCCTCCTTGGATCCCACCTTGAGTGGAGAGAGGAGACAAGATGTTGAGATGAGGAAACGGAAGCCTCGCCGTTGTCTTACCCTTGCCTAATGGCAGGGGAGTGGAGACAGGTCCAAGGGGGGGTTGGGAGGGGGGGACGCTGAAGAAGCTGCTATGGAGAGGGAGGGGGGGACAGGGGGAGGGGGGTGGGTGGTGAGGTTGACCATAGCAGGAGGGACGAGGGGGGGAGAAGGGTGGGGAAGCTCGGGAGGAAGGGGAGGGAGAGGGATCCGAGAGGGAGGGGAGCGGGGAGGAATAGGGCCAATCACAAGCCCACCCTGCTGATCAGGCTCGCAAAGGCTCTAGATCCCCTCTTCCAGGGCTAACCTCCGCAGCTTCCGCCATCACAACTCGGAGCTCCTAAGGCTTGCTATTGCTGACGTATGGGTTACTGCGGAGGCTAGATTTCCATTACGAGAGAATCGCCTAACTGGACAGTGACTCCTGTCGCGAGGGGGCTAAGGACTCCTTTAGTTGCTCCTCCGCGGGGGTGCCTCTCAAACTACTCTGTCTCTCTCCCCCTGCGTCTAGCTCGTTGCCTGTGGCTCTTTTGAGCCAATTTGCTTGGTTTCTTTTTCTCTTTTACATGGCTCCATTCTCCCTCTGAAGGTGTCACCCAAGGGGTCTGAGAATTCTACTACTCCTGTCCAAGGGGGTGCTGGGCCCTGGCCTGCTGACTCTGCTTGCACTGCGGGGGTGGGGGGAAGGAGCTCGACGCTGGCTGCGAGTTCAGTCTCTAGCTAAATGACCCATATGCCTGCAACGAAGACACTAGCCTAGTAACCCAGAAATCTCCACTTGCTGACGAAGTGTACCCCACGCAAGGGTCTCAAGGAAGATTAACTCTAGGAGGGACTCTAGGCTCTCAACCAGCAGTCTGATCCTTGAGACCCCGTCGTCTGCTACTAATGTTGCCGAATCTGACGAGGACTTAAGCACCGTGCCAAACGCTCTACCAATGGAGGGGAGGATGGCTCTGTATTCCTTTAGGAGCCCCGAGAAGCGAGACGTCACAAGGAATCGAGGAACATGGTGTGCCGTGTCCATGTCCTCCACTATAAAGTGGTACGAAGGAAAGAGTTACAGATGCGAGCCAAGGAGGATGGGGCTCTGCTCCACCAGTGTCAAGGTGGTAGCGGGGGAGCTTAGCTGGATGAGGAAGATGCCTCTTTCATAGATGGTGACCTCCTAATGTGATCGACCTCTAGTGCCAAGCTCGCTTATCTCCTTGTGGGTGTGAGGCCCACAATCCTACCCACGACTGCCTTGTACTGCAGGGACTGAACTGCATACTGCACCTGTTGCTTGTCAACTGGAGAAAGAATGACCTTAACGCCTGTGGGATTCGAGGGTGCTACCACATAGCCCCTTTGGCCAAATCCAGGGTCACCACCAAGGTTTCTTTTTCCGAGAGAGCACAAAACTCACCTCCTGTTGCTGAAAAGGGAGGAAAAAGAAAGGGCAAAACTCAAAAAAGGAAAAAAGGTTGGATTGCAGCCACTCCAAGGACTCACGAGGTCCGGTACCGGCCCAATGTTGGACTAGGAGCAGCTTGGTCTGCTTCCCAAGAAACACCGCCTTAAAGAGGCGAGTTTACACCATACACGAGCTCCACGGGCAGCACCAAAAGGCTTCCCATGAAGCTAGGGGAGCTCGCAGCCTAAGCGCAACATCACCAGCAAAGGAAGGAGGGGCGAACAGGTGAAGAGCGGGAGGGGAGGAAAAAGGCGAGAAGGGGAGAGGCAAAGGATGACGGAGGGGAGGCAAGAGAGGCGGGAGAAAGGAAGGAGGTGAGAAGGCGACAAGAGGACGCAGAAGAGAGGCGGGGGGAGGTGGAATGGAGGTGGGGTGAGGCGGAGGAGAGGGTGGCGGGATGAGGAGTGGCAAGTGGAGGCACGGTGAAGGCAGGAGCAAAAGCGGGCGGGAGGAGGCAAAAGGAGGCAGGGGGACGAAAGAGGAGAAGGCGGGAGGTGGAGAAGAGAAGGCGGGGGGCAAGGACTGACGTGGAAGGGGACTGCTTGGGCGAAAGGCCAGGATCTAGAAAAAGGATTTGAAGAAACATCACCACTAGCCCCAACCAAAGCTAGATGAGGTACATTACTGGCCATGACGTGAACTAGGTCAGGGGCATCTCTAGCGGCGACTCAAACTGGAATATCACAGCGCTGACCAAAGCAGGGTTAAGGCAAGAGAAGAGTCTCCTAAACTACACGTGGTGGAGGTGCACCAACTCTAACCGCAACCCAAACATGGGACAGCAAGTGCAAGACACACAGCAACTGTGAATGGGCAAGAGGTGCCAATGGACCCCTCTAACGAGGATGAGAAGGAACTGCACCATAAGAGTACTTGGGCCTTTTGGTAGTATAATGCCCAAAGATCATACATATCTGATGCCTGATTCTGCCCGCCCGCGATCTCGACTTTGCCGAAAGAGAGCCATCAAGATGCCGGAACATGATGTGGCCACCAAAAATATTAGGGCCAGACATGATGACCCTAAGTCTGGGAACCCCATTCAATCTGATCGCTTCTTTTGCTGAAGAAGATAGAACTGTGTAACCAACCCAAAAGAACTCCAATTTCGGTTAAAAGTCGTCGGTATACCTGAGGCAGACATGAGATTATCATGAAGAGTAAAGCCACCTGCCTGTCCTCTATAGGGTTGAAACTTGAAGAGAAGGGTTTGAAAAAATATCTTCCTGGATCCAAGCACCAAGGCGCTAGCCTTGAGCATTGTGCTCAAGGCTCTAGGATAGTCAAAAAGCCACTTAAAGAAACCTCATCCCAGATCCGAAGGAGCATCCAGCCCCTAGCCTGTGATCTGGAGGGGTGGAATCCATGAATGCGTGCAAAGAGAGTGGTGGAGCTCTTGACCTTCACATCCTTTTGAAGCTGCAACACCTCATCTTTTAGGAGAATGCATGTTCTCACAATCCGTGGAAGTGGTCGAGGATTGACCAAATGGATGGCCATTCGTCAATGGCGGGTGGAGGGCCGATTAAAACAAGTTTGTCACTAAGAGAAGAGACGGTAGGGACTGGAGGGGGAGAGCTGAGAGGGGAAGGGCTGAGAGGGGGTGCTGCAAGGGGAGTGTCTGAGAGCGGAGGGGCTGGGAGTACGGGAGGAAAGCAGGTGAGGAGAAAGGGCTAGGAGCAGGCCAAAGGCATTGAGGGGTAGGCAACCCACCTGGGGGGGGGGAGCAATGAGGGGGACAGAGGGGAGCAGGGCAACAAGGGGAGGCTGCAGAGCAGCAGGCTGGTGATACAGGGAGCAGCTTCAATCCAGCTACCTTGAATGAGTTTTGACTAAAGCAATGGTCCTATTTGAGCGGGAAGAATACATCAATGGAACTGCCTATATTATCTTGTATAGAATGCCAAAGCGTCGCTTGATTTGAACTCGCTCCTAATGTGTCCACATTGTACATAGAGCAAGTCCCAGTAACCATGACGTGAACACCAGTAGCTCATGAACTGCCATAAGGTACAGATTCAGACAGGCAAACAATAAATAGACTCAGAATTGCACCTTTCCAAAAAATGCATCTACAGCTGCTGATGTGCTTGATTTCAGGCATGTTTTAACAATATGTTATAGTAACCTGTAGTATGTATTGATTCACACTAACAGATATTACTCGAGGCAAGAGAAGTTAGAACAAGTTTTTTCATCATTTTGCACCTATAAATATGTATCATAACCCACCTATAAATATCACTAGAATGTACTCCATTCAAATGAGGTCCAAAAATGGAAATAGATACAAACAGAACAACAAACTGGACATGTATTTAGCAATGACCACTCTAATTCTCCAGCTGAGAAAACACCAACAAACCCCAGTTGTGTTTAACAATAACCAATCTTAGTAGTCCTCAAGCTGACTAATCTTTGCAAGCCATCTCCAATATCCATGATATGATTATTTGTTTCACTAGCTGTACTACAAAACAGTATCTGACATAGTACACACAAACAAAAAAGCCTGGCAAATCCAGGTACTGCTGAACTCCATCGAAACAAGGAGGTTGAACAAAACTGGGACAAGATCCTTCAAATATTTCAAGCGTAAGTCAGCAGATTTATCAGCCTGGTAACCATTGCAATTCCACTTTAACTTTTCCATTTTTTGAGTCAATCAGTTGATAAGATTCATTTATACGTTTATTTCTGACAACATCAGCAAGGTTGATCTCCACATAGCCCAATAATTCCTGCCAAAAAGAAATGCCACAGAAAGTCATGCACAACATAATCAGAAGGCTTAGAATTGCAGGTAACCCTCTTGCCAAACGATAAAAATTTGAAAGCGTTTAAAAACTAGCACCATTTTCCCAATACATATACATTATCAGATGCAGAAGCGCAGTGAAGTCTGCAACAGTATATAAGGCATGTCATGCTAACCCACCTTGCTTTGACAGATCGCACCTTCACACAAGATAACGATTAAATAAACTGTGACCAATTATGAAACTCCGTGACCTCCTCTATGATACTCGTCTCCCAGCAGCAGCTTTAACAGAGGAAACCTACAATTTCGTACAGATAACATAGCACAGCCTTATCCATACAATGTACAAGTTTCATCAGGATGTGCCTCGACAAGATCTCATATATGAGATATAAGTTAGCAAGATGGAACATCATCCCATTGAAAAAATGCATATGCCATGTTGTGACCAGTTATTCATAGAAATCAAACATGCCCCTTAGAGTTCCCTAACTATAAGGTTCAGCAAGTTTATGCCATCACTCTGGAGAATTTCTCCAACTTCATCTAGCAAAGGCTGAGAACCAAGCAAATGGGAAACGGTTCAGCAAGGTTCTGCCACAAACCTACAGAATCTCTCCGACCTCGTCTAGTAAGGGGCTGACAATACCCACCATCAGAATTAGCATAGATGAGAATTGACCCACCTCGAAGGCATATCTGTAGTACTGCACTCCTGGCACCTGTTCTACCCTGTACGACAAGGTCCCCCTAATATAAGACTTGATAATACATTTTTCTAGTTTCAGCCATATATCAATTCTAGGTCCCTAGACCAATGATCTCTATGGAATCATCATCATCAACTCTTGCACAGATGGTCTGAAATACCACCACAAGAGCAGATTTGAGTTTTGAACCACATCACTTTAGGTACTCAGCAGAAAATCCCAAATAAACAACTGGTCTGATCTCATATGCACTCCTATATTCGAATTAACTGCACCAGCTTGAGATCTTCTGCTTGATCCCTTGGTCAACATATGGGACAGTGACCTCTAAGAGCACATGTAGCCTAGATTTAGAGCCTTCAAGTTAACTGCACCTGCTTGAAATCCTCTGCTCGATTTGTCAATCCACCTAGTCAACAAACGGGACAATGACTAAGGCATTGATTCCCCTAAGAGCACATCTAGCTTGGACTATGCCAGGGTTTAAAAGGCCTATCTAGAGGCCCAATTATGGGCCCGACCTGAATTTAGGCCAGCCCCATCCTAATCGGTCAGGAGGACTGACTGGGCTCAACCCTGGCTAAATTGACCCTCAGTCAATGTAATGAGCATGAGGGCTTAAAGTCTCTCACTAAGCTAAGTCCGTCATGTGAGTGCAGAGGAATGGAAACAAGAGAGAGAAACTGAAGCATAATTAGATAGAAATGAACACTGAGTTTATGCTAAGCTACTACCTTTCTTCTTATGCTTTGGGCCTGGCAATCACCAAATACCTCTTCACAGCTGTTGTTCCTCAATGAAGAGAGTTGAGGCAACACGCTGAGTTCCACTGGGGGGCCAGAGCTGATGGCTGAAGGCTCCGTCTGAGCTGAGGCAAGCTGTTGCCTGGAAGGACTGTTCAGGCTCGTATGACGACTGCTGAGGCTGGAAAGGTCTACGTAAGGGAGCTGGAGCTCCTGCTAGTCATGTTGCTGTCCCGAGGACCCCTGGGGGACCTGTTGGAACACTAAAAGGAAAGAGTAGAGTGGACACAAAATCAGAATACTTGCTTATAAAATGAAGAAAAGAGAGGTCCTTAAGTAGGCACCTCATACAAGGTCACTGACATCACTGATGACCTCAAAGCTCCACAATCATCTCCTCAATCTGCTCCTAGATTCACTCAATCATCCTATGTGGCTTTTCCACCACCTAACTGTGCTTGTGGGCACCTAACTGTGCCTCTAGCACTCACACATAGAAACATAAGGTGTGCCTGAGGCATACACCTTGAGATATCCCAACAAACCCCCCCTCAAGGAAATGCCTCAGGCTATGTCAAGGATACATCTAGTCTCATAGTTTCTCATGCCATCTCATGGTCGTCAAGGATAAATCTATGGCTAGGTTCTCATGCTAGCAAGGGTTCCCTTGGGTGTAAGGTAAACAAAAAGGGATACAAACAGACCTTCCAATGGTTATCTCCCCTGCATGTACATGCACACAATGTCTGCAGGAGGTACCATGGAGCAAAACATACACATGGCCTACATCATAAGGTGACCAGAGGTGTTTACAAAACACACAACACACAATAGTTTATTTTCATTCATTTTGGAGGACTATCCAGGCTGAGTACCTTGACATAAAAAGAGAGATCTGGAGCATACATAGAGATGATTTAAAATGCATAATCTTCATGGGATGCCTCATCTTGTGGAGGCAAATTCACTGTAAGTAGATTTGCATTTTCTGTCTTTGCTTTGTCTCTGCAAAACTTCTCACTATGGTTGTTTTTGCCACAGTGCTTGCATGGATTAACTTTGAAGCAGTCCTTTGAAAGGTGATTTGTCTTTCCACAGTGATTGCAAGGAGAATACTTGCCCTTCTGGAATTACATAACATAAGCAGTGTCATTGCCTTTCCTTAGCTCCATGTGTCTTTCTTCTTCTTGGAGAGCTGAGATAATGCCTTCAAGGTTTGGATTGGGAAGATTCTTCAAAGTGCTAACAATGTGATCAAAACTTTCAGACATACTCTTAAGTAGCACTGCCATAGCATCATCAGGGGTGATAGGAGAGTTGATAGAAGCTAACTGAGTCATAAGACTCCGCATATAGTTGACATGAGCAGCTAAAGTAGTATCACTTGCCATCTTTAATTCAAAGAAAGAGATTTTAAGTGATAGTTTAGATATGTGAGAGCTTGCACCAAAAATCAAATCTAGCTTCTGCCAAGCTTCCGATGGAGACTCCAAGTCAGATATATGATGTATGTAATCATCACCCAAAGCTAAAGCAATTATACCATATGCTTTTTCTTCTCTTGCTGGATCCCTTGCCAGTCGTGTCGGAGTTGAAGTTTCTCCAGCATGAGGCCGTAGAAGAAGTGGTAGGAGTAGGTTTGACAAGTGCCCATAAGTTCTCCCGCATCAATGCAAATTTTACCTTCATTTGCCATGTATGGAAGCCCTTTCCATTGAACTTCTCAAGATTATATAAGGTAGCCATGAGAGGGTCTAATTCAGATATTGGGCAGTGTCTATCTCTCTTACAAGGCAAAAATAACTGAAATGCTTCCAAAGTATAGGCACTTGATGTAGCAAATAGTAGTGACTAGTTTTCAAACAATGATGCTACTTTTTGCATGCTTCATAGAAGTGGATGAAATAAACACTTTCCAATCACAACCAGGTCTAGCAAGTCAAAACAAAACTGAAGCAACACTTGTAGTGAAGTTATTGAAAACTTCAAAAGACCAGAAATGCTAGAGTAGCATTTTATGTAGCATCATCTTCAAAACTTGTCCAAAACTGTCAAAAATGAAAAGCTGAACTTGGAGGGCTTGTAGCTCACTCTTCAAAGCAAGGAAAAGAGGGCTTTCTGAAGCAAAAGAAAGCTCATATACCAGAGAAGGTCCAGCACAGAGGTTGGACGAAATGGTGCACACTTTTGCCCGGGAGAGTTGCTACAGGCTGAAACTGAGTTTTGACGATTTCTCCCTCGTTACTGAACCAAATGACTTGAAAAATGGCTCAAAATCTTCGTCTTGAGGTCGCCCATCTACTCCTAAGAGGGCTCAGGCAATGGCGGAGCAGGCAGGGAGTATTGAGCAACAGAAGAAATTCGCTGTTTGGAGAATGGCAGCCACCACAGACGTTTTTTCTTCAATTGCTTGCAGGTGGAAGTTCGCCCATACTAGAGGAGTTTCCAGCTCAAAGGGTTTGGGCAATGGTCGTTTGTAGGTGGAGAACCAAGCTCTCAAAGATTTTGGGAAGAAAGAGAAAAATGGAGAAGAAGAAGATGATGATGTGGCAGAAATGGGCTCAAGGGGGATCAAATGGCTCTGATACCATGTTGGAACACTAAAAGGAAAGAGTAGAGTGGACACAAAATCAGAATACTTGCTTATAGAATGAAGAAAAGAGAGGTCCTTAAGTAGGCACCTCATACAAGGTCACTGACATCACTGATGACCTCAAAGCTCCACAATCATCTCCTCAATCTGCTCCTAGATTCACTCAATCATCCTATGTGGCTTTTCCACCACCTAACTGTGCTTGTGGGCACCTAACTGTGCCTCTAGCACTCACACATAGAAACATAAGGTGTGCCTGAGGCATACACCTTGAGATATCCCAACAGGACCTGGGGTTGCTGTGGGACAAGCTGCTGAAGCTGATCGTCGTCTGCCGTCTGCAGGGGTCGTTGAATCTGGAACTGCTGGAGCTACTGCTACTAGGGCTATTGCTGTTGGTGAACGAGCTGGAATGGAGGCACCATACTGCTGCTGCTATGAATGCTGTTGGGTAAACTGGAGGAACTGTTGCTACACCGGAAGATGGAAGAATGAGTGAGGACTGGTGGTTTTATAGAAGGGCTGCTGACTGGCCAACCCTGGTCGTCTGTTCAACGCCGACCATTGACCAGGTTGGTCAGAAGTCAATGCTGAGAAAGTCAACGTATTGACTTTTGGAATGGAAAAGACAACTGCGTGTTTTTAACCTGCTTTGTCTTCTGCTGACTTCTGTAGTGCGGGATCTGTCCTGCTGTGCTGCTGATGTGGCAGCATGTGAAAAGAGTATGGCGGGGGCTGTGGATGCCCATGACAGTCAGATCTCCAAAGAGGCCTAGTCAGCCAGCCCTAGATTGGATAGAAAGGGACAACGTGCCTCCTTAACCCCTCTGCTTACCCCACTGGAGACTCAAGATAAGGGAGGTGCAGTAGCATAATCATCAATTTCCAGTCCCCCTTGGCTGAGACTAGTGGTCTGCACAAGATACCTTCCATACACAATCTGTGGCACACCTATCAAGGTTCTTTTCTGCTGCAATCCTCTTCTTTTCTTGGCAGATTGCATTTTGCCTATGTGGGAAATCTTTTGATGTCACATTGAAAAGAGCTTCATTTCCATTGTTCAGCAAGGTGTGCTGGTTATTCTGTACAGCACACAACATGTCGGAGTGGGAGATGGGTGAGAGTGGACATGAGATTACGAGATCCTATTACTTTAGAAAATCATATTTATATTCAAACCCTATTAGGGTTAGGGAGGGAGACTCACATTTAGTACCTCTTTAGCACTCTATTGTGCATAATACAAGATAAATAAAGTAACTTCGATATTGTCATCCTCAACATTTTCCCTAAAAAGATGACGCTACAGCCAAATCTTTAGTGCTCCATTACTCCCCCTAATGAGCATGTCTTTCCTTTTAGTTAAAGGAAGAGCTTATCAAAGTTTAAAACCTCTCCCAAAAGGTCCGATAAAAGATGCCTGTATCATTTTCTCTCATAGCATAATGTCGACATGGAATGTCGCAAAGTCACACTCTTTGGATCATGAGATGCTCATTGGTATCTTCCCAGCACAACGCCCCATCCTTCCCTCCTAAATCTCTCTCATCCTCCCATTCCCTCCCCTGCTTAGCAATCCCCCTCTAGGTCTGCCTTGTCTTTCGCCTCAATAGCTTTGAATCTTGAAACTACATGCAAGTGCAAGATGCCACATCCTTTCTGGAATTCGTGTGCGCAACTTCGAGGATAGAGATCTAGACCTCAAAGGCCTATGATCCTTTTTTGCTCCACTAGACGATGCAGGTGCAAGGTGTGCCTCGTTGGCTATGTATGGTGCTAGTGCCATATATGAACTGGTGTTTACACAAAAGATGCAAGGGGGGCCAGAAGGTTTCTAAGTCTCAAGACCTAGAAGCCCACCAGAGCTGCTCATTGGGAGAGCTTGCAGATTGCAGAATTTTTGGAGAAGTATCTGAAAATCCCTCAGGAATAGAAAATCACTAGTTTCTTTTGGC
This sequence comes from Dipteris shenzhenensis, assembly GCF_047967505.1. Taxonomy (NCBI): domain Eukaryota; kingdom Viridiplantae; phylum Streptophyta; class Polypodiopsida; order Gleicheniales; family Dipteridaceae; genus Dipteris; species Dipteris shenzhenensis. The sequence goes on from NC_141603.1 coordinate 42,716,812, forward strand.
TTTCTATTCATGGAGGGAGTGGAGTGAACCTATGGAAGTCCAGGTTTGGGTCAGCCCTTGCGCTTGTTGCCTTTCTGCTGAGGGTTCCATTCAGCATTGTTTATGGGATTGCAGAGCCACAAGGCTTATCTGGAAGGGGACTACTAGAGTTCTGAGTATTTTTGTTCTCTCCCCTTCTTCATGGCCTAAGGCTTGGTGGCTTGTTCCCGACTCTCCTTGCAGACCTAGACATGCCTTGATGGATACTTTTTGGGAGCTTTTAGCAAAGTGGCATATTTGGAGATCCAAATGCACACACTCTTGATGGATCCCAGGTCCCCCTTCACACACATTGGCTAGTATTTGCCACACACTGTACACACTTCAATGGCCATTTGGGTGAGCAAGCAGGGTTCTTCCTAGGCGGTATCTACCATGAGGACTATTTCCCCCAGGAGCAGAGTGGCTCCCCTCGTTTCTCCATAAGTTTGAAGTGGCACTTTGAGCCTCAACCTTGGTGCTTTACTAGCTCTTCTTGATGAGTTGGTTGTTTGTCCATTCAGGGTATTTTGTTCTGCATGCTATGTATGATGTATTTCTGCCATAAGCATTGCTCTTAAAAATCTTTTCATACCAAGTCTTTTCATTGAAATAAAAATAAAAAATTTGGTCAACTTCCTGTTTTTAACCGAGGATGCTACAAGAGAGCTCCTTCGGCGAGCCCTAGTACTCACCGTCAAAATACTTCCGAGAGTTAAACAAAGTCCTCTAGAACTCTTGCTCCTAAGAAAATGAGTGTGGAGAGGGTGGAAGAAAGGGAGTGCTCAGAAGGGCTCACTACACCTCACCAAGGTTGACACATTTGATTCGTCCTTGCTTTTTTTCTCTTCTCAGCCCCAGCTGTCCTTGTTGGGCCTTTCCCCTCTTTCAGCTTTCCTCCTTAACCTTTTGATAGACCCCTTATTTATTTTTCCACACCTCTTCTATTGCCAATCCTTGCCCTCTTATCTACCACAAGGGCCAAAGGCGGAGGTAGAGATCCAAAGTAGCACAAACAGCCAACTCGGCTGTTCGCAGTGGCAAGAGTAGAAGCAGACCATCCATTCATTGATCAAGATCAAGAGAAGAAGAGTGGGTAAACAAGTCAGCCTGCTCGGATTAGGCGGGCAGAAAGAGTGGAGGAAAGGCAGCAGTCATCTAAGGTTTGGGCGAACCTAACTGAGGAGAACTCGCGGGAGGGCTGGGAACAAGAGAGAAAAGGAAGGCAAAGAGGGCCGAGGGCAGACAAAAACTGAAGTGAAATGAAAACTGAGGTGGAAGGAGGCCAGGTGGCAAAGAAGACAAAGCAAAGGGACGAGGCAAAATGACAGGAGAATCCTGTTCATGGGCTGAGAAGAAAGCCTGACGAAGAGGTAAATGAAATGGAGAGAAGGTGTGCTGAGAGGGGGGGGAAATGAGGGCTGAGGAGAGGAAGCTCAAGTTGTTTGAGCACTAATTTCTATTGTGTGTAGTGTGACAACTATTGCTAAGCTGAAGGTTTCCGGTTGCTGCTAGTCGTACATTAGTGCCCCCATGGCCCTCCTTAGGCTTAGGATTCAGCCTTTCGCTGAGAGCCTGCTTTTGGGCCTTCCCAATATGCATGAGCTTGAAGTTCTGTGCATGCATGGCCCTATGTGTCCATTTTAAAACTCGAAACATACCATTGGAGGTCTCACTTCAGTCCAACCTGAAATTTACTGGTGTGTAGTTGCAGTCTACTTATAGCTGAATGGCTACCAGCATGAACCGGTTACTGTTATGACCTGAAGGCTATGGCATGAGCTGGCATCAATAATGAGGTTAGGTCCAAGAGTTTGACCCTTTAAAGGGATAAGTTAGTATACCCAGTGTACAGGTGCCCTTAGGAAAGGACACCCTCAGGTGAGTCTATATATATGGGATGTGGGCTCATTTATAAGGATCCCTTAAGGATGGACTCCTTGGGATACCGACACCTTGAGCAAGCCTATGCCTAGTCTGGACTTGTCTCTCAAAAAATACATGAGGCCCTATCGAAGAGGGCCAGGCCAATGAGCCCCAACTGATGAAGAAATCAGAGGAATAAAATCTGCCCGTAAGTCTTGCAATCCCAGCCCAAATTATCCCAGCTTGCCTGCATTCCAAAAGGCAATGCTTAATAGACTCCACCCAGTGAAGGACCAAGAGCAAGAAGGGTCAGCTCCAAGCGTGCTGCTCCGCTACCCCTCCATGAAGGAAAAGCCAAAAGAAAGTTCTATTACATCTTCAGTGCATGCTTCTTCAAAATGGATCAGACCTCATTTTTTGGCTTCATGCAAACGGCATCTCATTTACAATAGACAAAATAGAAAGTCTCGATTGGAGATAGATAATTACCCTCAAGTGCAATCCTATTCCCATGCCTTTGCTCATCACTTCCACTCTGATCTTGTCGTTCGTTGGAGGCTCATCACATATATATTCGAACATCCCATCTGGCCATTTCGGATCGCGGTTTTTCTTTAAAGGCTGCAAAATTGCCACACCTTTCTTACTTATCAGATGGTTTTTATACCATGTAAGCAACCCAACATATTCCTTATAAGGAAATACAATATAAACATCACTCAAATCTTTCACCTTTGTCTTGTGTTCAATTCCTTTGTACAAAACTCTTGCATATGGATTCGTGTGATGTTTCCCCTCCAAATCCTCTGCTCCATGTGCAGTAACAGCCAATAAGCCCCCACCCTGTGGTGTTCCATCGGGTGCTGTCTCTTCCTCGTTCTCTTCAGGAATTGTGTCATCCTCTTTGAAAGCCTTGTATACAATCTCAAGTGTGATTTGTCCACGGGGTTTATGATTTGATGGATCATTTTCATCCATGTTTTTCCTTAGATCTAGCGTCAGAGTTTTGAGCTCATCTGGTGTAAATGTCGTCAATGGAACTACCTGCATCCCTAGGAAATCATGATGTGACACCTGCAAGGTGAATTGAAAAACCATCTCCATGAGTGTTATTAAAAACTTAGGTCAACTTCTGCAAGACAAGTTTGTATGCCAAGCTTCAATCTTCCTTTATGTTCAGAGACAACAGTAGCAAAACTGGGAGACCAACTGATCTTTTTGACTTGCCTTTTCCCAGTCATACACATGGAGTTCCAGAGCTTGAGTCCCTGGATCTTGCACCACCAGAGAATGCGATTCATTCCAATCAGGATTCAATGTACTCATCTTCACTTGTGTTTTCCTTGAAAGGGTGCCTTGACCAAGTGAAAGTTTAACATATGGATCGGATTTCCCCAGGACATCAGCTTTTCTCAAATTCCTAGCATTTACGACTTTCACATGAAGCATACCCACAGGTTTATTGACAGCTCTGTCACATGAACCACAGCAGATCAGGATCCTAGAATAGAGAAAAAAAATAAGCAGTGTGTGGATGGGATATAAAGAAGTGATATAAGCTTACGCTTTAGACTCATCCAAAACAGGTATTTCCAAGGTTTTTGGCCATAAATACAATTTTGCTACCTCCTCTTTGATGAGATCCTGCCAGAAAAATAAAAAATGATTAAAGAACAAGGCGGTATCCACTAGACAACCTCTGCCATCACGATAAACACCATCTAATTAGCCAAGCATTCCAAATCTGTTTATATTAAAAAAATAATTGAGTTTCCTCATGGTGTCTATTCTCAAGTTCACAAAAGGACAAGTATAATGCTCATTTGTGAAGAATAAATTAACTCTAAAATAGGCTATCATCAACCAATAATGTACAAAATTTTACCTGTACAAAGCCGTATAAACCAGGAATTGCCATCAGATCTCCTCCAACAAGCTTCAAACCAAAATCTATATGTGGCTACGCATAGAAGATATTTTACAAGAAGCTAATCAGACAGTCTTTCAATGATAAAATGAAAGAAACTAATCAATCTTTCTTATCTTGCAGTAAGACAAGTAATCAGGAACAGAATAGAGTAACAAAGAGAATAGTAAAGACCTTCTCCATCAAAGAGACAACAATTTTGGAAAAGCATGGGAAGCTAGGAACTAGTGGCTTGAAAGTAACCCGAGCAACAGCAAATACTTGCAAGTCCACCAACTGCCATGTGGAAGAGCTCCATGACATAACCATGGCACCATATTCAATAGCACATGACTTATTAAATAATGTTGAGGATTTTCTTAATGGAAAACAATTGACAGAATCTCCTAAATTATATTCAACATCTATTTTATTTCAACTTTACCAGAACAGAAAAGTAGTTGACTATCACTGTAAACTTCAATATTGTACCTGTAGTGTTGCTTTTATACCAAATGCTTTCACTGCTACAAGGATATTGGGATTTCCAGCCCACTTTAGAGCAGGTTCAATGATCATTTCAGATTCCTGTGTGTCAAACGCTTTCACCCCTTTGTGGACAGATCAAGCATAAGGTTAGAGCTTACTACTTGAATAAATCTTAGTTAAATAGTGAATTACTACAGTGCTGCTGATATACATTTGATTGAATAGATGGAAGAACATTGAGCTCAAGGCTCACTCTCTTTTTGGACAACATTTAATTAAAACTACAAAGCAGAAATTTGGAGCACACACATTCAACCCAAAATAAAAAAGAGCAGAGCACCAGGGGTTTATAGAGATTTCTAGTGTGAGAAGCCTAGTTTTCCCTGATTTTGGAAGGTCAAATAGAAAAGACCATTTTTACTCAGTAGCCAAAAGTGGCTTTTGAGGAGACCGCTTTTGAAATAAAGCTTATATATAAACACATGTGTATACAACCGATCTATCCCTTCATCTATAAATATCCCTACATGAGATGAAGATCAACCGTTCAAAAGCTTCGCCTACCCTTCAAAAGAGAACAAGAGTTTATGATGTATATTGATAGATTATAGTCTCCCCTCCTTGTATCTCCCTACGAAAGTTTTTGTTGCTCTATCAGTGGCAGGGCTGGCAGAGATTTTCAAGTTTTAAAAAGAACTCAAAAGCATCCATAGTTATGAATCTAAAAACAAGAACCTCCTCCATCATCCAAAATTAGATGCTTCCCCTGAAAATCCAGCACATAATAGGCTGGTTACATTTGGGGACCTCTGTTGCTCCCTCTTCCATTAAAAATCAACGCAGGCTAAGATGGGCAGGCCCACTAATCTCCTCTTCTTCAAACAATGCAGATGCCATCAGCTTTAGAAGGAATTCCAACTACAGCAAAAGTTAGAAATGCTACAGTGAAATATAAGCAGAAATAGATAGCCACAACACATGCTGGCATAAGGTGATTCAGGACTAGTTAGCCTCGATGGGGAAAAACTTGGACACAAACAACCTAGCAAGGCTTGTGCTTGAGCAAGCTACCATGGAGTTACCAAAGGTTTGCGATGGCACTGACTACAATTCAGAGGAGTAGCCAAATCACATTTGAGGAGCTTGGAGCCAGGATCTTTGTAGAAGAGCCCTAAATGAAGATGTATGATGGAACAGACATTGAAAAAGCTTTGGACATAGGAAAAGGGCAGGGGCAAAAGAAAGCCAGCATCTCTAGCAAAGAAGGATGGGCAAGAAGACGATCTTCTGACTCAAATAAGGAGGAGGTTAAGAGCTTCTATTGCGATAAGATGGGGCACTATGCCACAGAACGCAGGAAGAAAGCAGCCGACAAGAAGAATGAGAATGAGAAGCCCCATGCATCTTAAAAGCAGATTCATGCCTGCACAAAAAAGAGGAGCCCACTCATCTGGTGAACTCTTCAGCAGTGTGAGACCGGAACATGTTTACTGAATTTGTCTGAAATGTCTGATTCTTGAAAGTTCCTACATCCAACCATACTTGCACTGATCTTGTTTCAAGACTCGTGTAATTGGTAAAACAAGGCACTAGCAAGCATCAATTGCAACAATACTTTGTTTCCACATCAACAAAATCAACGCCCAGTTAAGTATGGTCTAAATTACACAATACTAAATTTCAAACCACCATGAGCACCCATGAAAACGTGCTCATGCCACCGACACAAAGGTATAGTTCAGTGTATGTAAACAATATAAGCAGCACATGAAAAGATTCAACAATATCCAAACAGGAAAGCAGTCACCCACATTATTCAGTGCAAAGAAAAATAAATCTCACAAAAAGAAAGTGGATCTTAGATAGAAGATCATTTCACCTTGTATTGTTGGTGGTAATGTGCCTAGGGTTAGGCATTCAAATTCAACTGAATCAATCTTAAATTTTGCACTGTATTGATCAATGATTGGCTTTGTTGTCTCCCTGATTATCTTACAAATAGCCTGAATCATGCAAGCCAACAATCAAAACCATAATATTTAGGAAATCCTCCTTTTTCAAAAAGCAAGCATCACATAGCTTTAGTGTTGATAGTAACAATGTGTTTGTTTCTAGTATGAGGGCTCCAAGAGGCAATGGACCAGTATGGCACTGGCCCTAAATGAAACTTGCCATCGTTGTACTCTCAAATATATTGCAAACAAGGACCTTAGATTGCAAATTTTAAAAACAATAACTCTTTAAAAATACCCATCTGCAAGTACAACATTGTGTGATCTATTGTGTTACTGTAGCTTCCTGCATGTTCCCTGATACAGTGCACACTAACAAAAGAAAAACTTGTTCCAATATATGTCAAAGTACACATGCATATTTCAAGCATGCATACAATATCTACTATATAGACTTTTGCATGCAAACAAGCAAGCACAAAATTCCCTACCTACCTTATCAAGATAAGGCCACAAGTCACGGATAAACTTGTTCAACCAATCCACCTGCACATAACACAGCAGCCATAGCCACCATTAGCAGCCATACTACTGTTACGATATTTAAAACGGTTATCGATATTTATTCTATGTAGCTGTACAGAAACAAAAAATTACCCTATCATAATCAGGGTTCTTCACCCATAGAGGTATCTCCGGAAGAAGTCTTTGTAGAGTCTTTGAATCAAGCTCACCCAAAGGCCTTATAATGGGGTCCTGACAATCAACATCAGAAACTGGCAACGGTCAACGTTGGATGGTTATATCCACAAAAGTTAAACAGAAGAATACAACCATGCCAAAGAAAGCGCGACCAGCTTCAATGCAAAGACCACTTAGATTCCTGAGTGAATTTTGCCAGCTCTTTGAGCCTGAAGCTAGACATTGCTAAATTAAATATTATGGTCATTTGGAACAAGTATCTCTTACTTTTGAAAGAAAGGATCTAAAGGTAGCTTCACCATACAAGTGCATACGATTGGAATTCAAAGACAGTTGCAAGCTAAATGCATGCATGGTGGAGGGGCTCCCCGTTTTTCTCAGAGTCCACTGCAGGGTTGAGATGGCACTTGCAGCCTCAGGCTTGGTTTATTTCTTGTTTGCTTTGAGGAGCTTTTTATTGGGCCCTTCTAGGGTGTTCTTTTTCATGCTGTGATGTATTTCCGCATTGAGCATGCTCTCACGAGTTTTTTCCATACTTAATAGAAGTCTTTTTCATGCTGTGATGTATCTCCGCATTGAGCATGCTCTCACGGGTTTTTTCCATATTTAATAGAAGTCCTTTTCTTGGGAAAAAAAAATGCATGCATGGAAAAGAACGGCATAAAAGAATACCTCTAAAGCTTCCAAAACAAACGCAAGAATTCATAACTACAAAATTAGGAGATGCGAAAGCTCTTATACACTGCAAATGCAAGAAACAACACTTATGGAACTAGGACACAAGGAAATACTTATACACAAATAAAAGCAGTCATTCATCCCATATGGATGTTAGGCTTAGGCTCAAAGAATTGCAGGAGTTTTTTACAATGAAACAAGATGAAGAGTCTGGGACAAACACTCTATCATATCTTTTCACAGAATATATCCACTTGCGTGGTATTTCTGTATTGACTTGCTTTCAGTTCTGTAGTTCAATTCCTAGATTTAGCACCTTGGTGAAAGGATTAGGAGGGGGAGTGAGACAAATTTGAATATGAAAACAGAGATCTGCTCCTGAAAGCGGGGTCGCCTCTTTCTCATGGAGAGGCTCCTCCCTTCAAGGTTAAGGGGTGTCACAAGAGTCATTGACGCGGCTCTGATACCATGTCAGAATTTCAGATACTGAAGTATGTAACTGTGCACAACGGAAAACGGTAGAGCTTGCCAAAAAGATTCAAACTTGGGTCGTGGAAGCACCTTGGTGAAGATATCTACCATACTGTCTTGTGCCGGAACATAAGACAAGTGAATATCCCCCTACTAGCAATCTCTCTCTAACATCGTGATAATGAACCTCAATGTGCTTCGTACAGCATGAAACACTGGATTTTGTGCACTGGCTAAAGCACTCTGACTTCACGGTACATAGTGGTGGGAGATGTCTCACCAACATCAAGATCTGCAAGTACTTTTTGTAGCCAGTTACATCCCACCGTGGCTGTAAAAGCTTCTCTGTACTCAACTTCACAGCACCGCGTTAGCAACTGTAGGCTGAACCCAAAAAAACTCATGAAGCTCTGAGCATAAAACAACTGCCACTTGGTGACACTAGTGTCATAGCATCAAGCCTAGTCACTATCTATGAAACCATACATAGTGAGTGAAGAATGGTGGCCATAGAGAAGGCCTAACCCTTGAGTGCCTTTCAAGTATCGGTAGACAGGCTTCACAGCCTGCCAAATTGCGACTATGTATGAATTTGCTTAATTGGGAAACAGCACACTAAAGATCTGGCCATGTGCAACACAAATATATCGGGCATATAACAGCCTGTTGATAGAGAATGGCATCAAAGGGATCAATAGCATCATCCATGGAGAATCACTAACCAGCTCAACAAGTGTAAAAACCGGTTCGTAGTCCTCAAATTGAATTCTATGTAGGAGCTGCCATTGTATTTAGATTGACTCATCATAATACCCCGCTCCAGTTGAGCAAACTGAATGCCAAGATAGTAGTGCAGCTGCATCAAACGTGTCATAGAAAATGACTACTACAAATCAGCCTTAACACTAGTTTGGTAGAAGGACATAAAAATGTCCTAGGACACTTTTATGTCTATTAAATTAGCCACCTCCTAGAATTACTCAAAAGCATCGATAAGGTATTTTGGGGTTTTTATTATTTTCCATATTAGTTTATATGCTGAAAAATTTTTGAAATTATGGATTGGAATTTGCACCTATTACTTTGAGTTCTACCTAAAGTTTTAAGATCAACCTAACACCAATATTTCAAGCAGTTTTCTCAGGTTTTAGGTAAAATGGCCATACTTCTTACTTAGAATCAATTTTCTTAGAGATTGTAAGTCTTAGAGTCTAAGGATAACTATAACACATATGTTTATATTTCCTTGGAGGTAGATAATCATATTCCTTATGATCTATGGCCTTAAATGTAATTTTAGTGAATGCTGGTGGCGAGGCAAAAATTGATCTTTTACAAATTCTTTAACATGTCTAACACGTTCCAAATGCAACCATACTTCGTATATGTCTTCAATAGGATATTATGGAGTAGCGTGAGTTTTAAGGGGAACTAATGTCATGTAGAATACCAAATTCAAATGGTATATTGATTGTTCCTTATGTTGTAATCCATGCTAAATTCAAGATACACATCATAAGAACCTTCATAAGTTTAGATTATGCTTATAGAGTGCCTCTAATCATGAATGAGTGATACCAATTAAAAAAAGTTTTACGCAGAACACTTATATACGTGATAATTCAAAACTATAAAAGTGAGATTTAATGCGAAACCTGTTTTGGTAGTTGATATGAGGAGCACTTAATCTCTTTTAGTTTTAGCCTTTATTGTGATGTGGTGACTTTCCCTTATGATATAATATTATTATACTTAAGATATGACGCTTTGTGGCTATTATGTGTAGTATATAAAGATGCTTATTTATGAAATGTGACTTATAATGCAACCTACTAGGCTAACCACTCTTGTTAATTGATAAATTAATCTTGCCAAAATGATTTTGAAACAAAATTTTATCCCTATTAGGTGTTTGATATACTTATAAACACTTCGTAAAAAATGCTAGCTCCTTGAAATCAATTTTATTTTCAGGCATGCTAGATAAAGTTTCAAATCTGAGTACTGTTTGGGTGAAAGACTGTGTTACCATGTTAGGAAATGAAGTCAATTTGAGTGACTTTTAGTGTGTTTCTATTGAGCTCTAGAGTAGTACTATACTACTTTATATCCTAGAGTGCCACGTGCCACTATGGGACTTATCCCATATACATTTGACACTTAGAGTGTGTGTGTGTCTATCCTATAAAGGCATTGTACTTTCTCATGTTAAATCAATCAAGCCTCAAGCCTTTCTTGATCATGTAAGTACATTACTTTGGTTGTACATTTCTTTCTAGCATTCTTTCATTTCCATTATGTTTGCCTAGTCTTGCTTTTCTACTTTCCTTTCTATTCCATGTCTTGCATCTTCATATGGTATCAGAGCTAGGCTAACTTCCAAGAGATTGAGGTAAGAGGTTGAGCACATCAAAGCCTCTCCCCCTCATTCCCCTTGGAGGACTGCCTTCTCTATTCCATTTTTGAGCTCAACTCCTCCACCCGAGCCTCACCAAAAATGGCTTCATCAAGCAAACTCGACTAGAGTTCTCAGCTCGTGGTGACTGTTCAGTTCGTGGCAGTTCAGCTCTTAACTCCCTGCTGAAAATACCCGCTCAGCTCAGCTCCCTGCTCAGCTCGTAACTCCCAGTTGCCCATCGATCTTCCCTATGTGTTTCTTCTACACTAGATACAGCAACTCCTTACGTCTTCCCATTTCTGCTGTATGCAACTAGGCGCCACACCTTTGCCACTGCCCGCAGCAAGCAGCCTGCAATTCTCAGCCACGTTGCTGTCACCTATCCTCTCAGCTTCGCCCCTGAACAGCCCGCCATTCTCTTGCGCCTGCGCGTTGCCGGACGCCATTCTACTCCAGTTGCCCGTCAAAGAAACACACTATAGCTCTCTCTGCTTGCATTCCCAGCTCATCCACAATGGGTTCACTATCAACAAGTTCCTTGCTCATGGAAAAATTCACAGGGGAAGGATTCCCCACATGGCAAATGAAGGTCCAACTCCTTCTCATGAAGAAGAATGTTTGGGATGCCATTGAAGATTATGAAGATGATGAATATCTTGCTACATCAACGGAGCCTCCAACACGCAAGATTTGGAAGCAACACAACTCAAGAGCCATTGCAATCATCGGGCTTTGCCTAGATGATTCTTTGATTCATCACAGTGACTTCAAGTCAATAGCCAAGGAGATTTGGACACGCCTCGAGAATATATTTAGTAACAAAATCACCAACTCCAAGGTTTTTTTGAAAATGCAATTCTATTAGTTGAAAATGGCCATTGCCTCCACCAACACAAGAAAACACATTCAAACCGTTCAAGTGCACATATTGCAACAAGCTTGGTCATACAGAGGACAGGCGCTACCAGAAGCTTTTCCAACAACAATCGAAGGATCTTGCCAGTTGGGTGGCATCCGCCACTAGTGATGATGCAGACGAAGATGACCATCCGACACATGATCATGCTCTCACTGCTCAAATCAGACATGTTTGTCTCCAACATCTAGAGGAAGATGGAGATGATGATTTATTTGCTTTCTGAGCATGATGTATGTGGGTACTCTGCCCTAAGGGTGTTTTCCAAAAATGAATAATGTGTGTTGAGTCAATAAAGATACTCTACCTTGGATATATTCAGCAACTGATCAATCCCCAATTTACGGGGCAATCAAATAGCTCACAGACCAACCAAAAGGCCAGCTCTCTCAGCCAAACAAATGGCCAAAAAGTCCAGCTGGTCTGGCCGACCAGATCTGGCCGACCAGTTGGCCGACCAGCTGGCAGGCCCACCGACCAGCTGGCAGGCCCAACCGACCAGCTGGCCGACCAGCTGGCAGGCCCACCGACCAGCTGGCCGACCAGCTAGGTCTGGCCTATAAAAGGCCTCTGCCCTCACACTTCCAGTGACAGGACAGGACCTGCAGCTGCTCCTCATCTCCTCCATCTTTTGCTGCAGGCCCGCCTGCTCCATCTACCTCTCCTCTCCACTTCTGCCTCCTCTGCTGCCTCCTCTTCTGCCTCTCCTTCCTGCCTCCTGGCTGCTCCATCCTCTCCTCCAGATCTGTCCCAACTTCTGCTCCTCTGCTCAGATCTGCTCCTCTACTTAAGCTCAGCTCCTTCTGCTCCAGATCTGTCCCATCCTACTCCAGATCTGTCCCCTTCTGCTCCTCTTCTCCAGATCAGCTCCTTCTGCTCCAGATCTGTCCCAACCTACTCCAGATCTGTCCCCTTCTGCTCCTCTTCTCCAGATCAGCTCCTTCTGCTCCAGATCTGTCCCAACCTACTCCAGATCTGTCCCCTTCTGCTCCTCTGCTACAGATCAGCTCCTTCTGCCCCAGATCAGCTCCTTTTCTTCATCATGTTGCTATTCCAGATAGCCTGAAGGTTCCTTCCTCAGAGCATGCTGGTTTCAGCCATTTCCTAGGGCAGCTCCAGCCCCCATCATCCTCATCATCATTGAGCTACACGGAGGACTGCGTTACGCTCCCTCTGCTGCTATCTTTTCTACTGTCTCTCTACATGGAATCATCTTTCTGATTCACCTCAGCCACGGTCCGTCAGACACGACGGCTTGAGGTTCTTGTATTCAGTTTTTCATATTACCGACAGGCACTATGTTTTCTGAGTTCCGTTCTTCAGTTGTATCTTAGTATTGTCTATTTTCTGATCGCTCCACTGCAAACCCTATCGCTTCTCTATCGTTTCTCTATAGGATAGTCCTTCTAAAATGATGTATTTCTTTTCTATTTTTGGTGTGTGGCTTTATGTTCCTCATTAGTCTTTGGAGCTAGGAGGGGATGAACTGTGGGAGCCATATGTTTTGGCTTTGATAGGTCTATTTGTTGGTGCATTGGTCTCCTAGACCTCTGAGTTGATCATGCATCCATGCATGATGAGCCTCTGAGCCATGCTAGATGAGTACTTTTATGTTATGCTCACTAGCCTCTAAGCCATGCTCACTTGCCTCTGAGATTGTGTGGGAACCATGTCTAGTTCTAGACCGGCATGCACAATTTTGATGACCGTCATTATCATGACTTTGGTTCCATACCTATAGTCCCTCACCTTTTCTCCATGGGGGGGTGTTAGGAAATGGAGTCAATTTGAGTGACTTTTAGTGTGTTTCTATTGAGTTCTAGAGTAGTACTATACTACTTTATATCCTAGAGTGCCACGTGTCACTATGGAACTTATCCCATATACATTTGACACTTAGTATGTGTGTCTATCCTATAAAGGCATTGTACTTTCTCATGTCAAATCAATCAAGCCTCGAGCCTTTCTTGATCATGTAAGTACTTTACTTTGCTTGTACATTTCTTTCTAGCATTCTTTCATTTCCATTATGTTTGCCTAGTCTTGCTTTTCTACTTTCCTTTCCATTCCATGTCTTGCATCTTCATACCATACATATGTAAGCATTTGGTAATCACATGCAACAGTTTTTGTGCTCCTTATATTTTTAGATAATAGTCCTATGAGTCTACATTAAGCTCAAGAGAGGAAATCACCAAAAAACACATCTACAACAAGTTGTGATTTTTTTGCCAAAACCTCAAAAAGACACTTTTATGTCTTGTATTGCTACCAAACTAGTGTTAAAGGCTGGAATATGATCAGTGGAAGATCCAGTCAAGAGCATATGATCCACATACAGATCAGCAAGTCAGAAGCACACTTCCGGACATAGAAAGTGCTCTCTCTAGCATGGTTAGGTGAAAAGAAAACAGAAACGGAAACAGCAATGGTGGGGGACATGGAAGAGTTTCTAGAAATATTTAGAGGGGCTGAAACGGGGACATTAGCAAGGGGTTTTAGGGAAGGGAAAAGGAGACACCATTCAATACTCATATTTGAGAATACATGAAAAAAAGACAACCTTGTCGTAGACATGCCACATTATCCATAGTAGGTCAATCTCTTATCCCAGAACATGTGATTCTTCACCAACATTGTTGTAGACATGCCACATTATCCATAGTACATGCAATATCCATAGGTGAATGTCTTATCACACACAACAAATACTCTAGTATGTTCTAAAATTTGGAGGGCATCATTATTATACCTTTGGATAGATGAGGTACAAGCACATAGACTTCAGCTATCAACAAGCTATATCCCTCACTTCAATACCATCAATAGCACTATTGGATTTACAAGTTTCCTTGGCCATGCATAATCCATGAAGACCAACATTTTGGTGGGTTGCTGACTGTGTTAAGGGTTTCCCATGCTGAAACGGCCTGTTTCAGCTTGGGAAACAGTTCTCCAAGTGCCCCAAAAAGGGGAAATGTGTTGTTTCCCCTTGTGGAAACGTTTCACTTTAGGGAAATATTTTTGTTTGGGGGAGGGGTGTGGAACCCGTTTCCTCGTAACTATGCTCTGTAGGGCTGTTTTGGAAACCAAGGCCATAAGGCGTGTATGAATCTTGGCATACCATGCCCAGGGTGCCGGCTTCAAACCATATAGTACTTTGTTCAACTACCATACATTGTTTTCAGATGCTCTGACTTCAGAACCACGAGGTTGAGAGACATAGATCTCCTCTTGTAAATCTCAGTGAGGGAAAGTGGTTTTGATATCACGCTCATGCACTTGCCAATGATGATGTGCTGCTATGGCAATGACGCACCTAATGGTTCTAATGCATGACATGGATGCAAATGTTTCCTCAGTTGCTGAGCATAGCCTTTTCCAACAAAGGCAGGTTTATAGCTGTCAACAGTACCAAGAGTTTCCAGCAAAGGCAACATCTATGCTAATAATAACATTGCCTGTACTGGGCTGGTATAATATGTACCCTTTGCTTTCTGAGCTGTAACCAATGAAAATGCTCTTAACAGCCTTTTCTTCAAGATAGGCAGCATGCTCAAATATGTTGAGAAATCAATGATCATAGCGTCCAGTCTCGATGGCTTTATGTGTACATAAGTGGAGTGGGTATCTAAGGTTGTAGTTGTGTGCTAGGCTAAGTGAGACATGTGAGTGCTATGTGGCAACTAATTGTACTTGCTTCCTTACATGCGGGACACTTGATGGTGGTGTGTTGTGTGCAGGATAAGTGGACTCTTTCTCTTGTCTATTTAAGACCTTGTGCATGAGTTTGTGAGACATCTTTCTGTTTCGTATCCTCTTAGTGATCAGTATACTTTGTGTTGCTTTGTGATATCTTGTGTTTCATGCTTTCATCTCTTTCAATATTCCGCTTTAGCTACTCTCTAACTGGTAACATGGTATCACAACAGTCTTCCATTTAGATAAGTGCTTGAGAGAGAGAGAGACTTTTGAAAAGAGACAGAGAGAAAGAAAGAAAGAAAGAAAGAAAGATGTAATACCGTCTTCAGGAGGCCTCGCCCGCCTATAAGACAAAGTACAATATCAGACTAACACATGCTCATACAAGCAGGACAAAGGGCTCACTAAGACCTTAGTTGAGTACTATCCTATATTAAGCTCAGAAATATAGACACAAACTCAAAGTCCAAAACTAGGGGCTAATAGCTAGACTCAATCTCAAAATCAAAGTCAGAAGACATAGCCAGGTGCTACGGTGGCACTCATGTGAACTGCGAAAATATCTCGTATCAGTGTCTGCCTGGTCGTCTCACGCTATGGCGGGGGGTGTATTCTCAGTGATCTTCGTATCCAATGGGCCATATGGATAGTGATGTCTATGGTTGGATGGTCTCAATTGAGTAAAGCTGCGATGTGTCACCTCCATCGTGCATGCTCTAGTCTGTCGATGCATCGTGTGTGGCTCCTACATCTCTGGCTATATCCCTCCCCGTCGTCGTCTCATCCCATTGATGCATACTACCCTCATGTCGTGGATCTCTTCCTCCTCTACTCCAACATGTCTAGAAGCAGACTCGGATGTCTAGAAATATGTGGACGTGTCGCTACCCCTGTCTCCTGCGGCACTGCCCTCTCCTACTCTGTGATCTGACGCAGAAGGATCTCTCTATGCCCTCTCATCTCCATCAAATGGAGGCCAACGCAGACTTGGTCTTGGTGAATTAGCCGAGAGAGAGGCCCGAAGCCATGTCCCTCCTAGAAGATGAGTGGTAATGCCCTCGGATCTCATAGTACATAGACAGGTACATAGAAAATGCTCCCCCTCTCTATCTCTCCTAGAGTGCATAATCTGCAAATCCATTGCTCCCTAGGTGTACCTGTGGCTCTCCCCGTCTCAATCCTCAGTTGATGGGATGAGACCTGCACCTGTTCCATGGCAATCCTGAGGGCATGTGAAATTCGCCTGTCTTCCAGATACTGGGGTCTGATGATCACTCAATCCTCCGACTCTCTCAGGAAACAGTCATGGTAGAACCGGGTCTTGATGGGGAACTCTTGGTCCCCCACAAGTCCGTGACGTAAAAAGCTGGAGTAGATCCAACCGTATAATACAGTTGATCTCATCTCGTAGCCGGAAATGTGTGCATACCAAGCCATGCGAGCCCCACTCTCAGCTAGTCGTATAGATGGCTGTAGTGCCAATCTCCACAGCCTCCCTCTAGGTAAGGCCCACCCCCTGCAAGATGAGTAACCGTCTACAAGATGGCATCAATCTCGAGCAGTGTCATAGCAAACTCTGCTTGTATGATCTTGTGGGGGACTGAAGGCTTGCTCTAAATTATCCTGGATCCCATAGTCACCCTCGAAATGTCACCACTCCGTCGCCGTCAGGTCACTCTCGTAGAAGGGTCCTGCGTACATGGCTATTGGCCTTACCAATGTGTCAAATAGCCATCATCGGGGGTCCTGAAAATGTGCCTGAAAACACTGCCGCTCCAATCAAGCTAGAGCTTCCTGCCCTCATGTAAGTCGAGCCCTGGCTGCATAGGTCATCGTGAAGACTGGCCCCGCAAAGACTGCCCCTAAGTAGGCGTAGGACTGTACGATCTCCACTGGCTCTCCTCGGTAGGTGAAGTTATGTCGATGCTGTGAGGTGTTATGGGTTGTCCTTATCTTCGTGCACATTACTCTCACTTTACATGAGTGAAGGACTAACTGCAGACCTATGAGTTAAAAGCAGTCCTTTCTTTTTGTGGCCATGCAAGGACAGCCATTGGATTGCTTTCCCCCTTAAATTTGAACCACCTTGGTTCATCTGGGCATGCGCGAAGCTGGACCTGTTGACAGATATGGCTGAGATAATGATCATGCTCATACAGGCCTATAAGGCATAGAAAGAGATCAGTCCAGATCTCAGTAAAACTCATAAAATTCACAGAATGGATGCGACGGACGCATCAGCCACCACATTATGGCGCCTCTTCTGAACCAGATTAGAAAGTTGAAGTCCTACATAAGCATCTAGCCTAACACGACCGTGCAAGTATAGAAGTCCTAAGTGATCTGTTACCCACACACATCACAAACCCGGAGCCACGTAAATAATGCCTCCTCTTTTCAGGCTTTTCACATTCTCAGGCTTGAGATAGCCTGAGGATGTGAACAGCCATATAAAAAAATGGGTGCAAGAAGTAGCAGGAATCAAACCCTGGATTGAATCCACAATCTTGCTAGTACGTCCAAAATCCAGTGGACGACATTCCAAATCTATGGAATGAGCTTCATGCAGATGGAAGAAGAACAGGGCTGGAAAAGAGTTGAAAAGATATCGTGGAAAGAGGATTTTTGTGACGAGGTTTAGAACGAAGCAGAAGAAGCCTCAAGTAGTGCTAGCTTGTGAGCAAGGAAGGCTGATGACGAAGGCACAATAAGATGTAGAGAGCAAAGGCACTTGACTAGATGGAAAAGCAGGAGCAAACTGCAAGCTGATAGTGTATGAGGAGCAAAGGACTGTCAAATTTCTGCTATTATTGGCCGAAAACTGACCGTTCTTGGTCCAGAAGTAATGTGCAAATACTCGTGTCAGACTATGCATGCCACCAAATTGATCATTCCATTCAATGGTCTTTTGTTCCGAAAGGGTAAAGTATGCATATCAAATGTCCAGGAGACAAAAAATAAAGCCCTCTCCGAGTGCCACGACACACCCTGTACCAGACATCCTAGCATCCAACGAATGTTGGATTTGGTCAAGCAGCCCCTACCTTGGGCCTACATCTAGGAGGCAAAGGAAGAGCAAAGGTGCTGCAGACTTAGCTCCACACAGGGCTGAACCTAGGCTGTCTACATGAATTCTGGACAGAGAGTCTACATAAGCTCGAAGTGGAGCACGCGGGCTCAAGTCTACAGATATCTGGCAGATAGTAGAGTATGTGGTAAGATCAAAGGACCACGCTCTGGTGGGACTTTGGATCTATCTCTCTTTTTATTGTGTCCATAGTTTTGGACGAAAATATATATTCTTTTGGCAGCTTCTATAGCTGGCTGGATCATTGTCTATTGATGAGTCTGCACATCTAGTTGAAGCACATAAGTTTAAGAAGTTTGTGATTCCACTCCCCACACACACTGTCTGAGCTCCTAGGCTATTCTATCAGTCTTCCGCTGTGCATACCCTCTGTTGGTTGATTTCTAGCAGAACTTCCATGGATTTTATTGTTGGTTCTCCACGAACTAAACATGGACATGATGACATATGGGTTTATGCCAAGATGGCCACATTTATTGCAACCAAGACAATAATTTCGCAAAGTGCTCAAGAAGTTGGATACTATACTCAACATGATTCAAATGGACGAATGGAGCGAGTTAATCACATTCTTGAGGATATGCTTTAAGCATATGGCTCTCAGAAGCAATGTAATTGGGAAGAGTATCTTCCCATGGCTGAGTTTGCTTATAATAATGCAGACCATAGAGCCACTAAGCTGAGTCCATGTGTTTTCATGTATGGATTGTGGCTCCATGGACCATTGGTCTGCAAGACATAAAGGTATGAGCAGCTGCTGACTTTCTGCAATGGCAGCGTTCTCACAGCTCAGGATAGAGCTCAGTTTTATGCAAACCAGAAGCATTGACCTCCAGTTTTTGCAGAGGTTCAGTTTGTTTACCCCAGAGTCCCAAAACATTTTGGAGCATTACAAACTCATGTTAGTTCGTATTGTGGACCTTTCAAGGTCATCCGCATATGCAATAACACAGCTTATGAATTAAAATTACCACCTCATGTTCCATGTAAGTAGCAATAAGGCGAGGCTGATAACTTAGTTTCAGCAGAGGAACTTGTACATTACAAGATCTGTAGTCTATATTCCTCATTAACTAAAAGCAGATCTCGATTATGGAGAAAGGCCTCTTAGAAATAGGGTGTTCCTTGAACTTCTTATCAAATGGAAGGACAAAAATAGTGATGACAACTCCTGGGAGAGTGTCGCACATGTGCAGCAGCAATTTCCTGATTTCCTAACCTGAAACTTCCTGGTATAGGTGGATCAACGTTATGACCCCTAGGTCATAGCATAAATTGGATTAATGATGGGGTTAGGTTCCAAGCATTAGACCCTTAAAAGGGGTCGATTACTATATCAGTGCCTAGGTAAGTCTAAAGATATGAACCATGGGCTTATTTAGAGGGATCCCTGGGGACGTATTCCTTGGGAGACCAAGACCCTGAGCTGCCATATGCCTAGTCTGGCCGAACACCTGGATTGGTGACTCCCGTGGTATGGGACACGGGGGTTGTGGTTGCAGCATGATGCTTACCCAACCTCAGGCTCGGAGAGCTCTCCCTATTATGGTCTTCCTAATTGTTCTGCACGTCTCAGAGTAGAACCTGGATTACACCCAGGCTTGGGCCTAGCTAATCCTTGCCTTGGGTGCCCATTTCATCCAGCTGTAGGGAAGCTCCAGACATCATCCCATTGATTTCACATCAAGACTGATCGCGAGATTGAGGCACCATAACTTCATCATGAGACTATGCACACTGTGCAACATACAGGAACTAGAGACAAAGGAGGACATATTGATGAGATGAGGATGAGATGCACATGGGTATACAGCTTAACAATAATTGCCAGATAGTGGCGGTACTTACTTGCTGCCACCTCTCGTGACGCATCAGAGGAGCTGATTTTAGTACCTCGCAGAGACAGAGAGAGCAAGAGCACAATACTAGCCAACAATGCCAACAATTTGCAGATGATACAAACTTCATGCCCGAATTATGTATGCTCTGTGGGGATAACGTGCAATGCCTTGAGACTTTTTGTTCTGCTTCAAGGTCCAAGAATAATCACAATTAAACAGGTATTTGTGACAATGTGCGGCGGTCCAATCACACTGTTGTTTTAACTCCATCCTTTGCTAAAAACACCCACCAGTTCCAAGTGAGTTGCCAAGCTAAAGGAAAAGACCTATTCTATCCCTAACTGCACTCCACAGCAGTTTTGATTGCCTGAAATTCAAGGACACATGGGGTACGTCCTCTGCTCTACTACACCTGGGGGCAGTCCACATTGTGAATGATCAACCACAGCAGGGTGATTCTAATGATATCCACTTAAATTCCTTGACTCCATGATTTTGGCGACCACCCATCCAAGGAAAAGCTGCTCTCTTTCACAGGGCCATTCTCTCAGGAATGAGGATATTGTCGAAACAGTTCTGTTTGTACTGATCATCCGTCATCCAAGTCTCTAAATTTCTGTCCAACAGATCCCCCAGGATCTCACTCCTTTTTTTAATCTCAAAGTGTCTTTAATGCTGTGATCCCTTAATGGAATTTCTTCCCGTGTAATAGAAAACCAAATGCAGTCATGCGAAGTAAAGGTTCCAGTTTCCCTCGAGAAGCCTTTTCCCTCAAAAGTGGCTTACAAGACTCCCAAGATTTCCACATTGATTTCCACAATTCAGACGTTAGTATAGCAAATCGCCTTGCTGCTATTTCGGGATAACATTTGCAGGGTTGTCTCCACAAACAATTGACAATAAATAAAAGAGTTTTATCTTTTGCCTCCTCCTTGCATCCACGCTTAGCTCTCACAAAGCCTTGTGAGGCCACATGTGCACCCTACAATTCAATGGACTGAACAATTCTGATCTCAACTAGTTATTAATGATGATCACAAGCAAATCAGTTCTATTGTGTTTCACATGTATTTTACTCACAATCCAACTGGCTTCAGTTCCTAAGCTGCTTTGAACTGAGATAAGAGCATTTACCTATGGGGAACTTGAAAAAGAACCGCAATCTCATTTCAAAGTTAGATTGTGATTAAGGTGCACGTGATTCGATTTGCGGCTAAAATGTTCATTTTCTAAATACATCTGCCAAGTCTTCTCTCTCTAGGCATGGGAGATCACCACTTGAACTTCTAAACGATACCAATCAAATAAACGAGATCCTAAATACGGGACGAAAAGAGCCCCAAGAGATTAAATCAAGCACAAAACTTATGCCATGGACGTTTTCTATATTTACGCAGACAGAAGTATCACACGATGCGTGCATAACAAGGCGTGCATCGCCACATATACGTCTTGTTTCGTCACAAATATAGGCGCTGACTTTCGTGACAGTCTGCCTCCATGAGCTTTTATATGATATCTCTAAGCAAGTAAAGCATCGTCCCTTACAATCCAGATATTCCCAAGAGCAAGCTCACTACACCAAACGGGATATCGGGACGGGGAGTATCAGACTTGCACCTACTGAATGGGGCAAAACGCCTTTTTATTCGTCATAAATCAATGTTCTAAAGCTTGTTTGTAACGGAAGGACGCGTTCTCACGCACTGGCACTTTCAAAGCTGCTACATGTGGATATATAAACAGCTGCCTACGTTTTTCTGATGAGAATGATATAGAAGCAAACGCATCCCAAGTTGAAAAACCACCAGCTGATGAGATCAAAGAAATACCATGGCAATGCAGCTGAGAACCCAAAAGCTTGCAGCGGCTTGGCAGCACATACAATCGAACAAGCAATAAGTAGCAAAATCCAAGAGAGGCCTGCATCAGCTAAGCCCACAAAAGAGCGAAGCGCACCTTGACGTCGTTGGGCTGCCAGTAAATGAAAAGGAAGTAGCCGATGACGAGGCCGAGGAGGAGGCCGAAACCGAAGCCGAAGAGGCCAAAGAGGGTACTGAAGAAACCCATGAAGGAGGGGTGGCGGCGGGGAGGATTGGTGTTTTGGATTTTGCTGTTGCACTAATAATTCCTGTTACAGCTCTTGCTGTTCTCTGGATCGTCTGTCGGCTCTTGCTGTTGCTCAAGCTCTTCTCTAGCTCGTGAGAGCTTACAAAGACGCAGCTCTTGCTGTTGCTATAGATCTTCTCTGGCTCTTGAGAGCTTAAACACACACAGACACAAACACAAACACACACTGTTCTTGGCAGTTACTGGTGCTGTTGGTCGTGATTGCTTACGCTTGGCTTTTCGGGTTGATGTTCCGATTTCCAGTTGGAGGTGCAACCGTGTTGCTGTTCTGTTGTTGTAGTTGTTGATCTCGCTGATGCGAGAGGAAGGATGACGTGGCAAGTTTCCGCCATGACGTTCCAGTCGAGGCAAGTTTGTAAAGTACTATGCTACCTTGCCTGGTTTGAAGTTGACCTTCCACCTAGAATTTTGGATATTTTTTATCCTCTATCCAGGAATATCCTCGCATGTTGTAATACCTCTTCTCTGTTTGCAAACTAAGGGTGCTTCGCCTTCCCGCCCGCCCCCAGGATGAAATAGACGTGGAGGATGGCCTCCACTTATCGTCATTCACGCCAATTGTCCGTCACATCGGTTGCTAATTTGTCACCAACCTCTGATTAGTATGGCGGTCAGAGGAGATAAATCATGTAGCGGTTGCATGAGTTGCCCATGGAGTGGGCGGCCTTCATGGTCGCACTTAAAACTTTTGTGTCACTATCCGGGCCCGTCCCTCCTATTGGACCAAACTAGGACGGCAGCCCTCCACACCACCTTTGGAAAGATGGCCGTGAACCCATCCTAACACACTAGCACCACCCAAGGCTACCCATGTCCAACCCGCGGCCCAGATGCATTCAATGCAGCATGGGCGGGCATGGGTAGCTCTAGTCTTTAAACACCCAATGCTTAGGTTGGTTACACATAAGACATGCGCCCCGCCAAGCCTAAATAATATGGCTACTAGGCAAGCGGCATTGCATACACACTGCCCAAGCGTGGGCGGTAAGGTCATGAAACGTGTGGTGTAAGGTTGAAGGTTCGAGCCCCACCTTCAACAACTTCATTAATTTCAATAAGAAGGCGGTAAGGTCATCAAACGTGTGGTGTAAGGTTGAAGGTTCGAGCCCCACCTTCAACAACTTCATTAATTTCAATAAGAAGGCGGTAAGGTCATCAAACGTGTGGTGTAAGGTTGAAGGTTCGAGCCCCACCTTCAACAACTTCATTAATTTCAATAAGAAAACCCTCGCCCAAGCCCTTGGGCAAGGAGTCTTGCGAAGCTGTGAAAATTCACAAGAGAAACCATGTGGCTTAGCTTTTGAGTGGGCAAGCAAGCAAACACTCAATATTAACCAGCCTAGGAACTAGGGGAAGTTTATGGCCCCACAATTTAAGGGACTTTACACGGAAATAAAAGAGCATGGGTTGTTGCAAGCACTGCCCTTTTTCAAAGAAACTCGAAAACAAAAACAAGGCAACACAACCACTAAGTCTCCTTATAAGAAAAATGTAAACTTATTCTAATATAAAATTTTCCAATAATGAGAGGAGTAAATTCGGAGGAGAGGAGAGAGAGAAAAGCAAGTGAAGGTAAAGACATAAGGGAGAAAGTAATAACATAGGGAGGGGAAGATGACTAAAAAGGGAGGGGAGGAGAGAGGTGATGAGGAAGCGGCCGACAAATGTAAGGGACCAAGGTATGGAGCTCATTTTCATACATTCTCATGCTAAAGGAACCATTAAATACTAAATAAACCTTTACGTATAGCTAAGGTAGTCTAAGCCACTTTTAATAGGGTTAGCTTAACCCAATACTCATGAAAAAGCCCTAACTAGCAAAAAAGTCAACATGAATCCATATCACTTATGGAGACAAAAGGGGGATGCTCCACTTAAGAGCTAGGCACAAAATTGCACAAACAAGCAACAACAACAACAACAAACAAACTAAGATAAAGGTATAACTTAAGTCCTTAAGAATGACCATAAGGGTAGTGCTAATAAAATGCATCTTAACTACAACTATCATAAGGACACCTTTAGAAAGGCAACTTGACCATGTGAAATGAACCCCTATTCAAATACCGCAATAAAACAAATGCTTGTAAGTAGCCACTCTCTCCACCCTCTAGAATGACTAGGTAGGAGTTTGCTTACCTATGGACCCCTAATGACAACCCACATGTCGCCCTTCTCAATTTCTCCCACCTCAAAGACACATGTCACCACCACCATCCTAGCCACTCTCTCCACCCTCTAGGATGATTAGGTAGGAGTTTGCTTACCTATGGACCCCTAATGACAACCCACATGTCGCCCTTCTCAATTTCTCCCACCTCAAAGACACATGTCACCACCACCATCCATTTTCAGCCCATCAAAGTCAAGGATGCAAGGCTATATCACCCTCTAGAAGTAACGACAATATTAGTTTTCTCTACTAAGGGTCTTCTTCATTACCACTGACACATGCAGGCATCTTAAGAAAGCAAGCAAAAGGGTTTTGTTTATTTAGATATCAATTTTCAAGAGGGCAAAAATTGAATGTGCATTGTCACTTGGCAAAATAAAAATGACACATGTAAGCAACAAAGTCTATAAGGAATATATGTCATGAATAGACTAAAAGTTGTGTGACCCTCAAAAATGATAAAAATTTTCCTTTTTGGCAAGAGTCTCCCACACAATCTTGCACGTGAATTAGGTAATTGAAAAGATCGGTATCTATTGAGATATCCAATGCCAGCAAAAGGGCCAAATTGTACATTAAATAAAGATAATGAAATAAAGACCCACAACTATACCTTTTCATTTGAGCAGTGCACCTCAACCTCAGCATCTTTAAAGGAATGTCTCTTCCAAAGTAGAATTTGAATCATACGCCACCATATTCGATCCAATAAATTAGTCTAGACACTAAGGCAACAAATTAATAAACACACATTCATATTATTGATATGCTATGGATGTAGCTTAACATTGTATCGCACACTATTATATTTGCACGAATGTGGATGTGCACATGGTTACCTCCTAGATGATTGATCTATTCACCGTGCTCAATCATTGCAATCCTATTGCAAGAACCAATACAAATTAACAAATTTCAATCTCTTGTAAATAACATTAGTGTAACATCGCCTTCCATTTCTACTAAGAATTATAGTCATAATGAAAGGACACCAATAACAACAGAAGATGGAGGAAGGGGCGGACTTGTTTTTCAAAATTTCCCACAACAAGCGACATTAGGCTTGCTTGCTATATATACGTGTACAAGCCTAATGTCGCTCTTCAATGTAGCTTGGTCGAGTAAAGGGTAAATGTAGGAACATCCAACTATAAGGTGTCAATACCTTGTTTTCATAGTAAAAAACTATCATTGCATATTATCAAAAGTTATAGGTAGATCAAGCACCATCCCACAAAAAAGAATGTTAGTATTCATGATGCTAATGTGGGGAACAAAACCAGTATGTGGTTTGTTATCCCCTTCACAACATTTTGAAAATGTATGATGAGAAACAATCTACCTTTTGTATGACATAAACTCTGAAGTATTACTTACGACTTAATATAATTATAACTAGAAATAGGCTACCTTTTGCATGACATTAACTCTGAAGTATTACTAAAGAATTAGTATAATTATAAGTTTCATACTAGTTTTTTATTTGATAATTCATGGTGATTTTTTCATTTTTCTACTAATGCATCGAGTAATTTTAGGTCTAGCTATTTCCATTAAGCATTCTTCTTCTATAATTCAAGGTAATCTAATCTAAAAATAGGCTTAGTTCCAAAAAGAAGGGACAAGTATACACCTAACAAAAGAAATGGTAAATAATCTGAAGCGGTCACTATTTACAAATGCATGATAGCACATGCATTAATATTTAAGATATTCTATAGTCGTGCATCATATAGTGTATATTATGTGGGGCATTTATAGGCCTTCTTTGGAGTACGTACACATGTGGGGTGTCTAAAATATGAATGTATGCATACATTAGACCCTTTAGTTAAAGGAGTTTACATATAAGGGTCCTAAAATGTCCCTCTTTTTATAGGGGTGTAGGTGATTGGAGCATTTCTTAAGCATATAAAGCCTTAGAAACAATCTCATAGTAAGGGACTCACTAAAGGTCTCCCATCAATACTATAGCAGTCACAATAGATGAAAAAACCCTTACATATATGCACAAACTAAACCACATTATAGTTTTCAGGCAAATTATTTGATGGTCAAGGGATGCATAAAATCTAGAAGGTGCAATACAATATTCAATTTAGTTGTCATATAACTAGCTCAATAGTATCAAAAATAAAATTTATAAATGGGTCCAAAACATGAATTGTATAAAATTTAAGTATTAATCATGTTTGAGATTTATGAGATAACCATAATACACTTAAGATTAATCAAATTCCATTATGAAACTCAAAACTAAGTCAACACGAAATCAAAGAATAGGCTTTGTAGGGACAAGAGTAAAAAATCACTTGCTATAACGAACTCACATAAGCATGAATGATTGAGAATTTATGTTCTCATCATCCTTTGTAGAATCATGTCTACCATGTAGGCAACCTTCTCATTAGGCCTTTGAAGGTATTAATGCTATTACATTAGGAGTAGTGTTTCTCATTTCAAAGAGCCCCCTCTAAAAATGAGCACAATAATTAGGCTATACTACCATCCTCACCCTAGAAAAATAATAGCCTAAAATGGGCGACCATGCTCTAAACTCGATGGAGAAAATTAGCCATAACTTTATACAATATTTGTTTTGATTCATGCAACTTACTAAATAGTGCAAAAAACACGATACATGTACACATCATGTCTTTCCATTTGATCTCATATGTTAGATGAATCTATTTGGATTTGTCAACTAAGAGATATCGGTTGTCAAAGTTTGGCTTTTTTTGGCTATCAACATAGGTTTTTGAACTTTAAAAAAAGAATGGCACGGTCACCCAAAATTTTGCCCCAAAACCATATGCATGCCTACTTCTAAAATTCTACTTTTAAAAGGACAATGATTAGGACTAAAGTCAAGGCTCACTAAGCTAGTGTGATTCTATGAACGTAGCATTATCAAAATAGGGATAGAGCTTGGAGTTATACAAGGATGAGACTCCAATCTAGGAGACAAACCATCCATCAATGTTCTACGAGGGATCAAAGAAATAGTAGTGAGTTGTACCAGAAGAGAAGCATTGAGATAAAGAGTGCTATTTTAATTGAAAACTCGGGTAGGATGCATTGGTTGGAAAGCTATAACCAATAGTGCATGATATGCAAGGACTCCCATAGGATTTACACTCTATTCATAGTGCACCACAATGTTTGGGCCTTCTATACATATTGAAAGAAGCTACTCCTTCTTTGTCACATCACCTATGTATGACATGTCAAGATTATTGAAGTTATGGAAGTTCAATGTATCAATTCCACAAAAGTGGTTGTTAAATCTAATATCCCTCATATCATCAAGATATCAAATCTCTCACTACTGTAATCCATACAATTCTAAATGGCTATAGTAGGGTATTTATTTCTTTGGCTTGTAAGTAAAATGCTAACATGCCAAAGTGGACACTAAGGATGTTACATGCAACTACTATAGGGTATTTGCAACCTGATAATATGTAATAACAACATGAGCACTTAGGCAAACTATAAAGTAAGGTGGAATGTGATCGATTGACATTAAAACTATGTCGTCTCAACAAGGGTATAAAACTACCATTACTTGTGTCAATGTATAGAGCTAATAGAATAATGATTAGTTCTGCATAAGAAAGAAAGCAATGAGGTGCAATCTGCCCTCAAATGTTGGAATGTTATAAACTGAAAGACTACCATGGTCAATATAATCTAGCATTCTTAAGTATATATAGCAAACAAACAAATAGCCACTTATACTATCAAATATATTCTAAGGAAGGCATTTGAGCTATGATAATGGTGGCATCCTAAAAGGAACGATAAACGAGGAGCCCTTGTCTTTATTGAAGGAGATAATAAAGCCACCCAATGTGAGGAAGAAAAAGGAGGAGGGTATGACCTATAGGCTCACTGTGTGCAGATGTAAGGGGATACACAAAGGGGAGAAATATACATAATACTATAGAGGAAGTATTATGTCTTAGGTGGCCTATTTATTTAGCTTGTTGCATTGATCAAACTAGAAGGACTAGTTTAACAACTACCAATTGATCATTTTATATCAATATATCAAGTAACCAGCATGCGATGAGATTTGAACAAGCTATCCAAAACAAAACCATTATGTACTAATCTAGCCCTTATTGATCATACTTAATTGATTGTGACTACCATTAGCAAGTTATCCTCCGTTCTTCATTTCATTTTTCTCATAGCCTCCAAAAGGAAATGCTTTACTACATCCCTAAAATTTTTAATAAAAAACCACTTAATGTATTTTCCTATAGACCTAATATGGATCCTTGATTTCTTAGACTAGATCTTATATAAAGCATTGTCTTAGTCAACCCTAATGTCAGTCAATGGAGCTTCCCTCCAAGCGGTCTGCTTTTCCCTCTCACATTCTCTATTCTATGTTTATCGTCAATCCTGCCCAATTTGACAAGAATTCAATCCAATATGATATATAAAGCATCTTTTTACTATCAAGTAATAAGGAAAATGGTTTACTCAACCTTAAGTTGAGTAAACCTTAAGAATTCAACCCAATATGATGTATAAAGAGTTTTTTTACAATCAAGTAATAGTGAAGAGGCGCATGTGTAAGCATCCAACAGTTGTTTGTCGGGGTCTTGCTAAGGGAGGTTAGGTGTGCGGGTAGTTTGGAGATCTTCTTGAAGGGGATTAATTTATTGTTGCCACTATTAGATGAGAGTGTGGAACCATTCACTCCATTGGGCCTATTGAGCCTTTCTAGCTTCCAGGGCCGACTTCACTTCCTACACCCATGCATATTGCTGATGATCCATTGTGGCCTACCTCTGAAGAGCATCATAGTTGGTTTGGAGCGTGTCATTTTGAGAGCATTCGATGGCAAGGGCCTCCTATGTCTGTCGCAAATTTATCTCTAGTTGCTTGCCAATTTCCACTTCATTTTGGCCACTTGCTTGTACCATCATGTTGTTAGCATTTTCCTTCTGAAGTCCCGCCTCTATCATCTAGAGTCGTCGATGAGCCCGGTTCGCGGCAATAGTCTGTTGAGCTGTATATTCCTATTTCCTTACCAATAGGTTATGTGTGATCGTTGCCATGGTCGTCAAAGAATCCATGAAGAATAACTCTTTTTGTGGGGCTATCTTGTCTTCACACATAAGTATGGGATATCTCTTCAGAGTTATAGGCGTCAAAGGTACAATGTTTAATTACTATGAAGGAGGGTGGCGGCAAGGCCACTATGGCTATTGTTGGGCCTGTTCCTATGTTTGCAGTCTTGCTTGTAGCTTCTTTGACCTGCTCCTAAGCCAAACTCTATGCCCGACCACCTGTTGGACTTTACGGAGGGGTCTATCCAACTTGCTCCTACATAATATCAACCAGGCTTCTTGAGGGCTCATTTTTTCCTAAGCTTTCCAGTGGCCTCTACTTCCTTCTTGCAGTTCTCTTCCTCCTATTGTCATTTGAGCTCTGCTTGCCGCTATTGGAGTGCCTCTTGCTCTTTTTTTTTTCTTGGCCTCGGTCTCTTCTTCCACATTCTTGCTACTCTGTTCCTCTTTTCTTTTCTTGGGCGAGGGATTTGTGGGGGTAGTCCTTGAAGTTGGAGTTGAGAGCAATGTGGTGCCCTTCGAGGCGTCTCCATAACCTTTTGGGACTGGATCATCTGATAAATAAGGGATGATCAGCATGAAAAACTTCAGGTTGCCAATTTTATCCTTGGAGTAGGTGCACACATTGATGATATCCTTGTAGAAATGATTAGCCCAGTTGGTTCTTCAGGTTGATGTAAGCATGCAAGCAAATTTGGTAAAATGCCACTTTGCTCAATGTGATGTATTTGTGCCAGGATTGTGATTACCCAAGTGGCCTTGGTAGTGGCTTCGTTCTGGAGCAAGCTGATAGGTATTCCACCCCTATGAATTTTTGTGTTATAATCGACAAGTCCCTCGAGCCACTCGTCCATGCACTAGAGTATCGCATAAGATTTGGAGACGCTAGGGAGCCCAAAAGCCAAGAAGATTGTTCTGACTACTGTGAAGTGATAGAAGTGTCTGTCCACGTGGAGCCATCTAGTGGTCTGGGAGGAATTATTATATCGGTCCACGAAGTCAACCACCTATCGCAAATTCAAGTGGCAAGGAAATTTTTGTCGGCTACCATGTGAAGGCCCATGGCTCGAATAAAAGGAGTGACTTTTGGGTCATGGAGCACTTGGTAAGGGCTGCATTATGATCATAAAGCCAAAAATCTTTTATGTTGCACTTGAACAGTGAATGAATTACTACCTCCTGTATCTGCTCCAACCATTTGGGTCCAAGGGAAGAAAATCATGTGATCTGCATGTTATGCTCAGAATAATTTTGTACATCCTCCGTATCGGTGATTTTGCATTTCCTTAGGGGCCTGGTGGTAGACTGCTACACAAAAATGGAGCGTGAGGATGAAGCTGACATAAGTGGGGGTTCGAGTGTAAGCGAGTTTTGGAGGAAAAAAGGGGCTGTGGAAACTTGTTAAAAATTTTGGGAGAGTTCTGGTACGATGCAAAGTGAGGATCTATAGAATGAGGCTATCTCCTTATGTAGTGATATTGGTAATGTAGTAGGTCAGCGTTAACCTCAACACAGCGAGTGGAGCTATTAGCATAGTGACTAGCATTATCAATGTTATTATCGCAGCAAGTAGGCATCATTAGTATAGTGGGACAATATCAACCTTAAAGTGGAATTGTTGCGTTAGCATTAAAGCAATGACTAGCGTTATATAGCAATGGGTCATCATTATTAGTGCAACGGGTCTGGAGTCGTTGCATTAGGCTTATTGCAACAACTAAAGCATTAGCAGTTCGTTGCATTAACTTTAAAGCAGCAGCTTGAATTTTTGTGACCTGTTCTAGAATTTGACTGACATGTTGACCTTCCTAGACTTCACCTATATGATTGTGAGTGCATGTGGAGTTGTGCTGATGCTTTGACAATGGTGTGTGGACAAGACATTTGTTTTGACTTAGAATGTGCCCTTATGATTTGGGACTCTAGAGATGGGACTTGTTGGAACTAGATGGCCCTAGTAACCTAATAGACTTGTGCTGAACTAGCCTCGTTAATGCATCTCCCAAGTTTAAGGAAGAGTGCAATTTTCACCTAAGGACAGACTGGACATGGAGACTCACCTATGTTGCAAATTGTCTATTCTCACCTAGACTCAATGTATGAAAAATGAAATCAAGACTACTAGGACTTGGTGTACTTGGCTTCTTTCCAAGCCGCATACTTTTTCCTGAGTGAAGAGGGTGAAGAGTTGCGCCTTAGAATTATAAACGAACGGTGTTATCAACTCATAATGTTGAATCAATAAGTCAGGTACCCTAATCAATTGGTAATAGTATGGCTTGAAGTTCTGCATAAGATTCTGGATCTGCTCAGATCTCTGTGGCACTTGTGGGGATGTTTGGGGCTGAAGATTGTACCTCCTATGCAGTAGTGATAGTAGGTACTTATGGGACTGCTCCATTTTTAGGATCAAGTTCTTGTGTGACTACGGTGCCTATTTTGGATGTGTCAAGATGGAAACGAAAGTTGTCTCTAGCAGGTGGCTCTTGGGGACCCATCGGGCCTCACATTTTCCTTGTGATGCAATAGGTTCTTGTGTGATTGTCCCATTCTTAGGAACAAGTTCTTGTGGCATTGTTGTAGTTGCTGGCAATGTCTTCCCTTGCAACATAAGAACTCTCGGATAAAAGGGAGTTGCCTTCGGCTTTACCTTGGCGATATTTTATCTTGAAGAGCTAGCAGTATGTTCCTATGGGACCACCTCCATTTTAGAAGTAGGTCCTTATGGTACTATTGTTGCCCATTTTGTAGATGATAGTGATGGCTGCTTGGTATTAGCATGCGATTTACAAGAAGATGGAGTGGCTATTTAGTAGGCCTTTGGTACCTAAATATAGATGTTGCCTTTGTAGAAGCCTTGAGCATGGAGCAGCAAATTAGGGATCCTCTTGGGGTGGCTGCTCCGCTTTTTACCTATTGTTGTGTGTCCCCTCCTTCAAGATTTCTTTAGCTTAGCAGCTTGTATCCCCGTTGGTGTGGGAAGTAAAGGGGCGACCGAAGCTGCACGTTAGCTTTGACCTTTCATAGATTGAAGAGTCAAGGTTGGGAGTGTACTTTTTGGAATTTAGTGGGATCATTTCCCTATTGAGGGAGAGGTAGGGGCCATCGGTGACATAGCTACTGCTGGCCCTTTCACCTTCCCTTTTGGTGTTGTGATGGAATCGTCATGGGAGGATATGGGTGCCACTTGGGTTCTTATGGATTACTGGAGGCATTGGGTCCAAGGCTCCTAAACCAATTGAAATGACTGAGGTGTGACCATCATTTGTTGATTTCACGGTGCGTCCCCACCAATCAATTTGGCAGTTAACAACCCAGATCACCTAAGCATTAGGGGACCATAATAGTGTTTGAGCTTGCTATTGTTGATGTAACCATCCATCTCAACTCCATTAAGGGTCGTGATTTGGCATGACCTTTGTGATGTGATTTCCACAACTCTGTATGGACCCATACCATGATATTTTAGCTTGCGTTTAGTATTCCTTACGCTATATAATAACATAAGGTCACCTTCTTCAAGGTCCTTATTTTGGAGATTGCATTCAAACCACTTCTTGTAGTAGAGTTGCTAGACCTTAATGCCATATGGCACTCTCAATCTTGTCTCATCAAGCTTTTCAAGCTCCAATAGCCTTTTTAGAATCACCTCATCTGATAATCTAATCTTTGACGGCCACTCTGAGGCTTGAGACAATGAATTCCATAGGCATAACTACTTCCACCCCAAACACAAGGCTAAAGGGCATGCAGTTAATGGTGACCTTGTATGCTGTTCAATATGCCCACAGTGCCTTGATGAGTTTGTGTTCCCGATCATTATAGCTCACCTCCAACATGCACAACATTGTGCAACACAAGATTTTATTTGAGATTTCGGCTTGACCGTTGGCTCGCAAGTAGTAAGGTGTGGATTTCTTGTGGATGATGAGGAAATTTCTCATGAATATGCAAATTGTATCATTAACAAAGTGTGTCCCTCAATCACACAGAATTTCAAGTGGAAGGCTGAAGCATGATATGAGGCTCTCATACAAGAAATTAACGGTCATTCTTGCATCAGCCTTCCTAGTGGCCTTGGCTTCTGTCCATTTCATTAAATAATATGTGGCCATGAGAATGTATCGAGCTTGAGTTCCTTTAGCTGCTGGACTAATAGGTCCCACAAAATTGATGCCCCCTTTCTCAAATGGTTGATTTGTAGGGACTCCTTTCAAGGGCATGTACTCTTGTTTGAGAGGAATGGAGACTCATTAGCAGGGGTCACAACATTTAACAAATTTAGCAGCATCTACGAAGAGTATCGTCCACGATAATCCTGCTTGCAATACCTTGCGGGCTGTAAGCTCTCCATCAAAATGACCACCTGCGTTGCCCCAATGGGCTTCATTCAAGACCTCCACAAATTCATTCTTAAGGATGCAGTGGTGGTGCATTATACCATCCTTCCCCATTTGATAGAGTTGGTCGGCTATCGATTGGTATGGAGCCATGTCCTTACTAAGTTTTATGGCCCTGACCACCAGTTGCATGAATTCATGCAACAACAACTACGCCTCTAGCGGGTGGATCCTCAAGACAAGGGCAAACAGGTACAAGGGGGGCCTATTCTCATAGAAGACCTCCAAGGCAATGAGACAATTGAAATCGGCCTCCATACAGGAGCCGAAACTATGTCGACCACCCCCATTGTGCCCTACGTCTCAGTCTCCACCACCCCTCAGGAGACAACATCCTTCACCATCACCACCTCTTCCACCCCATGGGTAGGCCTAGTGAAGGCCACACAATTTTGCAACACACCCCAATATAAGGCATCAGGTGGGTATAGCCACATGATGACAGAGCAATTCTCACATGCGGACCTGATGGAGCTACACCTCTTTGAAGCCATGGCATAATTCCCATAGGTCGCCGACACAATTTTAGAGTAGAGGCAGGAACAAGCCTCACAACCTCCGCTAGTCTCACCCAAGCCTCTCTGCGCATGAAAGCCAATCGACAATGGTCCCAGCCTAGGCAACAGGCCATACCGTAATACATAGAGGTGAAGAATACTGGGCCAAGGTGGAAGAGCTCTTACAAGGCTCAAGGATGACCTCGCCACTAGTGAATTTTTGGTCCAAATGCTTATGGATCAGGTAGACAAGGCAGAGTCGAGCCTACGCACAACACGAGAGCAACGGGCACATGTAAAGCAGCGCTATGCCCACTCACAAGAGCCCCATGAACAACAGATCCACTCCTGGCACAAGAGAGGAACCTAACGATCGCCCTCCAAGAAGAAATCAAACTCCAGTGCACCACCGGCCAATCAGAGGAGTCAGGATTGGAAGACCGTGAGCAATAGGACTTTTAGATGTACAGGGAGGTG
Source organism: Dipteris shenzhenensis (assembly GCF_047967505.1). Taxonomy (NCBI): domain Eukaryota; kingdom Viridiplantae; phylum Streptophyta; class Polypodiopsida; order Gleicheniales; family Dipteridaceae; genus Dipteris; species Dipteris shenzhenensis. Next base: position 42,751,603 of record NC_141603.1, read on the forward strand.
TCTGCACAATTAGCCACACACACACTTGCACCACGCACCATCACCCAAACCCTTCAAATGCACTTTGATGCACTCCGTGCACAAAATCTCATCTTCCACCTAGACCTCACTACTCCACTTCCTCCTAACGCCCTCTACACTATTCTTTGCCGTAATCCCAACCAATGCCGCCCCATCTTAGCCATGTCATATTTCTCTCTTGATCTTCAACCCACTTCTCTATCTCTTCACCCCTCCGATCTGCAAACACGGTCCGTTCATCCTATCCTTCTCAATTTTCAAGCCTGCTGCTGTGTCATCATTGAGTCCCTTAATTATCCTACGGATGATGAAGTGATGCAACTCACAAAGCCGGAGGAACTCACGCCATGGGTCTGCACTCCCACAAGTCTACATGCAGACATCAATTGGATGTAGACCTATGGTCGCGAACCTCAGCCGTCCAATCTCAAGGGCACCTTGCGGCCTATCAGTCCACAACCTACCACCCCCTCCGTATAATAATCCTCTTCAATAGGGTGTTACAGGCTCTCCAAAGACACTTGAGGAAGCCTACCTAGAGGAAGTCACTAAGGAAGAGGGAAATGATGCAATCACCCTCTTTACTACCACCGCCCCCTGCGAAAATTCTGCTACTGCCTCCTCTAGTTCCTGCCCTACCCACCCAACAAGCTGCCCACCCTCCCATCCCTCGGACAACATTGCTCAAGTACTCATCTAATGCCTCTAACACCACCACTGCATAGCATGGACCCTCCTAGTCAATCTCCTTCAGTGCTCTAGTCGACCTTCCTGATGAAGCCTTTAACAGGCTGCTCAAAGCAGCAAATTTTATACAAAGAGCTGACGTAGCAACTCCTGTAGGCACAATGAAGCCAAAGCCTGTGCCACTAGTAGATGATGATGCCCCACCATCCTCGTCGGTTTCTCCCTCGAAAGATGTCCTCTGGCACCCAGACTTACAGTCCTTTCAGGAGCTACCAGATAGTGCGTTAATGCACCATTGGAAGTGCCAACTTGAGGGCTCACACCTCCACCTCTATGAAATTCTTGAGGTGCATCCCTTCACATAGTTCATCACGTAGTCATTTAATGATTGACACTGCACGCATCCCAAGCGCATGAGAGGAGGATACAACCTTGCCCTCAATGCCCCAGTACCGACAACCGATGCCGATGTCGGTTTGTAGCCAAAATGGTGGCTCCCCTCCTTAAAGCTAGAGAAATATTGGCTCTACTACCATAGTGCACCCATCGGTCATCAAGTCCACCCACTCTACATGCTCATGGAATGACAATGGACTTGGGCAGCATTTTGAGACCTCCAATAGCAGGACCCAAATGTGTTGTACAGTGTTTTTAGTTCTTTTATACTAGTTGTTCTTTACTGGATCAGCTTTTACTACTTTTCATTGTCAGCATTTTGTCGCGATAATAGTAGTTGTCCCACTATGGGACAACTATGAATGTAAATGCTTTCTTAATGCAAATTTTCTTTTACTGTTTAAAAAAAGGTAGGGGTGTGTGTGTGTGTAAGACAAGACAATAACCCCTTTTGCATAGTGAAAGACAAAAGAGTCAGGGTAAAGGATAGAAAAAGAACACTTTCAAATTAAGGAAAAGTTTGAGTATGTAGGTAAAGCACATACAAAATTGCATAAAAAGTATATGAGCCTTGATAAGAAATGACAATAATGTTTTTGCAAAAAACATTTTGCAAAAAAAAAAAAGGATCTTGGTGAAGTCTTGATAAGCATCTCTTTTATTGAAAAGAAGAGTCTACATACCTTCCACCATCCAACAAGAAAACATGGTAAGAACCATCTTAACTTTAATTGGGAAGACAGGTGTCATAAACACCCCTCCCTTGTTATCATGTGACAAAATATGAAGAGGGGAGAGGAGAAGAGTGGAGATGAGGAGAGAGGGCACAGCTAGAGAGCACACCACAAATGACTAACTGTACACTAGATTTAGTTGAAAAAATAGAATATAGCGGTCTCGAGACCAAATCCGACCAATGCAACACAACAGATAGTACCAACTGCAGATGAGATTCTCACATGGACAAGAAGAAATGCCAATGCACTGTGTTCTATTGTCTGCAGTGTAAGTGATTTTGTCATGGAGTTAATTCAACATGTCAACACAGTGGAGGAGGCATGGACAGTCTTGAAAAATCAAAACGAGACCACGAATCAGACGCGGATTCAGAATCTAGAGACTCAACTCGCGAATGAGAAACTATCTGAGTCTGAAGTGGCAGAGAAGTTCATCACCAAGGTAAACAATCTGTGCGATCAGATGACTGCGATTGGCATCACCATCACCAGCAAGAATCTAGCACAGAGGTGCATACGGATTCTCCCACCAAAGTATGACGGTCTTGTTATGGCACTGAATATACAAAACAAAAATCTGCCCCTCAACTTTGAGGACTTCAGGCAATGCTTCTAGAGGAGGAGATGCGTCAAAAGATGAGGACTGGAGAAGATTCAGCTTTTTACGTTGGATCAAAGAAAGGTAAGGGTAAGGACTCTGGTAACCCATCTTCTTTTGATGATAAAAAGAGAAAGAAGAAGATCAAGTGCTTCTATTGCAACACAGCAGGGCACAAGTAGAATGAGTGCCAGAAGAAGATTGCAGATGAGAAGAACGGAGTAAAGAAAGAGTTTAGCAACAGCGCGCAGGCAGTACCAGTAGAGCTATTCGTAGCAATTGAGGAGATTTGCATAGAGGAAATTCATGTATTTGCATATGAACCTTGGATTATTGATAGTGGTGCATCGCACCACATGTCCAATCAGAAGGATTAGTATACCTCTCTACAGTCGGTAGGGAATGACATTCTAGTAGCAGTCGGCAATGATGCAAAATGTCCAGCAAAAGGAAAAGGTATGATTGCTCTCAAGTCAGATGGAGTTGTAAAATAGTTGTCCGATGTTCTTTATGTGCCAGATATGAAGAGGAACTTGTTGTCCATTTCTGTGATCACGGATCGGGACCTCAAAGTTCAATTTGATAAGAATGGTGCACAGATTTTAGATCTTCAAGGGAAGGTCGTTGGTAAAGGTACACGGCGCAAGAACATCTACGAACTCTCAGCTTTCAGTGTTCGAGCTAATGTGAAGAACACTAAGGTTTGGCATGAGAGGTTTGGTCATCTAAACCTTAGTTCTTTTAAGGAGATGCATAAAAGTGGAATGATTGCAGACCTACCAGAAATTATAGATCTACCCGATGTATGTGAAGCTTACATGATGGGCAAGCAGCATCGGCATCCCTTTCCTAAAGAGGCCAGTAGGGTAAAGGCTCCTCTAGAGCTCGTTCACACAGACCTCTGCAAAAAGATGGAGATGGAAGCTTTGGGCGGTTCCTACCACTTCATGACGTTGATCAATGATACAGTAGAAGGATATGGATATACTTCCTAAAGACTATAAAGACGAGGCTTTTAGTGGGGGAGGAAGGTGAAGAAATTGAGATCAGACAGAGGTGGAGAGTTCACATCAACTGAATTCAAAAGTTACTGCAAAAGTCACAGGATCAAGAGGCAGAAACCCTCGCCACATACATTACAGCAAAATGGAGTAGCAAAATGCAAGATGCGCATCATCTACAAAATGGGCAAGAGTATGATGAAAGGGAAAGATTTGCCAATGACTTTTTGGGCTGAAGCATGTAACACAACAGTTTACATTCTAAATCATAGCTACACGAATGCTATGAATGGGATGACTCCACTACAGGCCTTTTCTGGTAAGAAACCTTCAACTGCACATTTCAGAGTTTTTGGATGTGATTGTTTTGTGCATGTCCCTAATGCTAATAGGACTAAATCGGAACCGAAGAGCCGGAAGTGTATTTTCTTGGGCTACAGTGAAGAGGCAAATGGTTACTGTCTCTATAACCCTGTTACCAAGAAGGTAATGTGGTCTTCTCAGAACAACCGCATCAATTGGAGGAGGATGCTTCTTCCTAGACAACCAGGACCAAGATATCCATCCAGTATAACCACCAATAGAAGACCAAACTCCCCCAACGGTGCTTGGGAGGATTTAAGATAAAGAAGAGGAAGAAGAGCCTGTAGAACCACAACAGCAATGACCATTCTCGAAGTGCATAAAGTAGCTTTTGGATGGCAGAGAACCTCTAGCCATTGAGGAGGAACCATCCAAACACCGCCAGTCCAAGAGATTAGAGGAGCAAAGAAGGGTGCAGGAACACTTGGTCAACAATGCTTTGATGACAGAGGTGATCCGTGCTAAAGAACCCAAGTGTCTTGAAGAGGCATAGGGTGATGATAGGTGGATGGAGGCTATGCAGTTGGTGTATGGCTCCATAATGAAGAACAACACTTGGGACCTTGTGGATGGACCACCAAAATGCAAGGTAATCGGCATCAAGTGGGTGTACAAGACTAAGTACAAGTCTGACGACACGTTGGATAAGTACAAGGCTCGGCTCATGGCAAAAGGATTCGCACATATACATGGTTTTGATTATCACGATACTTTTGCTCCCACATCTCGACTAACCACAATTCGCAATGTTTTGGCTTTAGCTGCCCAGGGAAGATGGATGTAAAATCTACCTTTTTGAATGGAGATCTCAAGGAGGAGGTATACGTGGAACAACCACCAGGTTTTGTGATCCCCAGTTCAGAAGGTAAAGTCTGTAAACTAAAGAAGGCGCTTTACGGGCTGAAACAGGCCCCACGAGCATGGTACCAGTGAATTGATGCCTACTTTCTGCAAAATAGGTTCAGGAGGAGCCCATCTGATGCAAATTGTTATATCTTAAGAGAAGGAGGCAGGTGTATGATCGTGGTCCTTTATGTGGATGACCTTGTCATAATAGGGAACCATGAAGAGAAGATCTCACAGACAAAGCATTTGCTAGGAAGATAGTTTGAAATGACAGAACTCGGACTGATGCATTTCTATTTGGGGATTGAAGTTTGGCAAGAGCCAAAACAGATCTTATTTCACAGCTAAAGTATGCTGGAGAGATACTGAAGGCATTTGGCATGGCTAAGTGCAAGACAGTTGGTACCCCTATGGAGGTTGACGTGAAGCTCTCAAACGAGGATTCATCACCACTGGTGGATGAAGCAAAGTACAAAAGGCTTGTGGACAGTTTGATTTACTTGTGCAACACGCGGCCGGACATTAGCTTTGCGATTGGTGTACTAAGCAGGTTTTCCAATAAGCCCCGGGAGAACCGTTGGAGGGCAGGGATGCGGGTGCTAAAATACATCAAAGGCACACTTGATTATGGCATCACCTATATCAAGGGCAACATCTTAATCGAATTCTATGACTCGGATTAGGCAAGAGATGTGGACAGCAGGAGATCAGTGACAGGTTATTGTTTCTCACGTGGATCTGGAGTTGTCATGGGTCAGCAAGAAGCAACCCATAGTTGCTCTTTCTTCTACCAAGGATGAGTATAAATCAGCATGCTTTACTTCTTGTGAGGCAGTGCGGTTGAGAAGGATTTTAGAGGACATGGGTGCAATGCAGAACAAGCCTACGCAGTTATCATGTGACAATCAGAGTTGCATGGCAATTGCAAAGAACCCTGTGTTCCACGCTTGCACAAAACACATTGAGATTCAATATCACTTTGTACGGAGCTCATCATGGATGGAGAGGTCGACTTGGTGTACTGTTCGACTACAGAGAATGTTGCGGACATCTTCACGAAGGCTCTTAGAAGAGACTTGCTAGAGAGGCATCTTCATCGACTTGGCATTGGACCGAAAAAGTAAGTTCACTTGCGGGTGGACATTAAGGGGGGTGTTAGATATCAATGCTCCACTCTCGTGTAACTACACGAGAACCAACTAACTCTACTTGTAAGCCCCCCATATGAGGAGAAGGCATTTGAGTAGCTCTATTATCCGGTAGGTCCTGGTTTGGACACCATAGCAGTTTGCCATTCTGGCTTGTCTACTGCGTCTTCGAAGTACACTGGCTCTTCTGTACCCATGATGGTAGTCATAAAAGCATAGTTGGTGGTTTCCACCTAAATTGCTTTGCCTTTCTAAGCATATGTCAATCTGGCTGGTGGTCTACTTTCCCTAGTAGACCGTCTAAGCTACTGTGGCTCTGCTTGGGGTATTGCTGGCAATTCTTGCTCTTCATCATCAACCTGTTCTGTAGATGACTGTGAAGTCGAGTGTAGGTGAGGTTTTCCATTCTAATTCCTCATCAAAGATTACTGTAGCCAACCGTGATGCATTTGCGTGACTTTGCATCTTTTCTTGCAATGATCATCATGTATGTGAGCATATGCTATGCAACCAAATATGCGGAGATGCCCAATGTGTGGCTTGCGTCTAGTGAATGCTTTATAAGGAGTCATACCCTGTATCGGTTCGGTAGGAAGCCGATTAAGCAAGTAGTTTGCTATAGCTATTGCTTCTGGCCAATGCTGATTTGGAAGATGCTTTTCACTGAGCATTGCTCTAGCATTGTCTACTAAAGTCCCATTTTTCCTTTCATCCCTTGCATGCTGCTGAGGAGTATCTGCACATGTGAATTGTCTTCGAATGCCGTGATTTTTGCAAAAGTTCATGAATGTTGAAGACATGTATTCACCTCCTCTATTTGATCTCATGACCTTGATCTTTCTGCCTGTCTAGTTTTCTACCATGGCTTTGAATTCTTGAAATCTAGAAAACACTTCAGATTTCTCTTTCAGAAAGTAGACCCAACAATATCTACTGTAGTCATCGATGAAAGTCAAGTAGTAAAGTGAACCATTGATGCTGCGGGACTGGGCATAACCCCATACATCTGTATGTATCAAATCAAGAATACCTCATGCATGAGAGGTACTTTTGACAAAAGTGGTTCGCTTTTGTTTGCCGAAGCAGTAGGCTTCGCAAACTTTTCCAAGAAACTATAGCTTCGGAATCCTAATTGCCATATTATGTTTCCTGAGATCTAACAAGTACTTGAAATTGACATGACCATATCTCTTGTGCCATTTTGCAGATAGTGACATCTGTTGCAGTTGAGCTGACATGGCATGCTTATCTGGTACTGTAGCTAGTATTCTGTATAAGCATCCTTCCTTGACACCTTTTGCTACTAGCTGACATCTTTTGGATTTGTCTCTGATAGTGCATTCATCACTGTCAAAGATGACTTTGTAATTGTGTTCCATCATTTTACCTACTGACAAAAGTTTCTTGCTGAGCTTTGGAACATATAGCACATCTTTCACTAATCCTTTCGTACCAGTGAAAATGTTCATAGGGATAACACCTATCCCTTGAACTGGATTTGGTGTATTGTTTACCGTGTAGATGATATTTTTCTATCCTTCTAATGGTTTCATCTCTGTGAACCATTCCTGATGATTTGTCATATGAGATGATGCACTGTTGTCAATGTACCAAGGATCCTGTTCCACTTGGTCGACTTGATAGCTGTAATCCTCTTTGGGATTAAAATCAATATTTAGGTACACTGTATCAGTCTGATGCATTTCTTCGCTTGCAAGAAACATATTCCCATGTTCATTTGCAACTGACTGTGACTAGAATATCCACCACGATGATTTCCTCTGCCTCGAGAATTCCCTCAAAAACTGCTAGATTGACTGCCTTGGTCGTACTGCTTCTTGCAGCAATCTCTTTCATAGTGTCCAAACTTGTGACAGTAGTTGCACTGAATGTTTGACACATTGGTGGATGCATTTCCTCGTCCTTGGAATCTTCCTCGATTGGAATGATTTCCTCTTTGCTGATTCTGATGTTGCTGAGGATGATGCTGATGCTGATGCTGATTCTGACTTTGATTTTGTTGATGATGACCACTTTTTTGGTATGATCTACCTCTGCCTCTGCCTCTGCTTCTGTTTGAAGCTGTGAATGCGTGATCATTAGAATGACCTTTACGTGCTTGAATTGCCTGAGTCTTGAGTTCTTCACTAAGTAGGACTGACTGAAGTTCTTCCAATGTCGGAATTTGCCGTTGGATGGCAATACTCTGGACTAGATTCTCATATCCCTCTCCTAGTCCATTCAAAATGACTTGAACCATTTCTACAGGGTTCATAGTCTCTCCTGCTGCTACAAGTTGATTATCGTAGTCTTTTATGCGAAGTACATAAGCATGACCAGTTTCATTGATGTTGCGGAAACTCTGGTTTATCTGGTTTCTCAAGGTGAGAATCCTAGATGTGTTCTTCGACTCGTAGAGAGCTACGAACATATCCCATGCTTCTTTTGATGTCTTGACTATATTGAGCTGTCCTAGCATGACATCTTGCACATTCTACTTGATCAAGTGATAGGCATACTTGTCTTTCTGATCCCATTCTACTTGAGCTCGGACAATGGCAAGATCTGCTACTGGTGCGGAAATTGTTTGTGTAGCTATAGATGCCGTTGTAGATCCTGTTGCTAGTGTTGTGACAACAGATGGAGTAGAGCTACTGGTGGCTGGATTGTCCAATGGTCTAGGTGTAGACCCATTGACATACTCCCATTTGTCCTGAAGTACAAGAATGGTCTCTATTCGGTATTTCCATGTACTGTAATTGGAGTTGTCTAACTTAGCAGATGCCTCCAAATTGAGGTTGCTAGTCGACATGGTGCAAGAAATGTACTCAAAAGTGTCGTGAAAATCTCTGTATGAATCAATTACAAATACACTGACTATGCCAAGTGAAATCTCTGAACTGTCAGTGAAGATAGAACTTCAATATATAAAATCTGATCTGTATTACAAGGCTTGTCGCAATGATGCCGGGAATAGCCAAGAGGCTTTACAAGGCTAAAATGATGTGCATGATGTTGTGAGACAGCCGAATAGGCTTTACAATGGTGGCATGTGTGTGTGAAATCAAATGCTATCTGCCCACTGAAACAATCTGCAATGCCTTTGAACTCTGAAGTCTGCTCATTGAACTGATGAACGTAAGGTTTCAGGTAATGTAATGATGTGAAAACATATGTGAGCATATGGACTGGAGTAGGTACTAGTCGAGAATTTTGGGCATGGCTTAAATTGGCAACTTCGGGAAATTCAAAGCATCCCCTCTATGGCGATCTAGTCTACTCTGATATAGATCTAGACCAACCGTTGATCGATAAAAGAACAACAAGTAATTCCTTTTCTTTTGTGCTTTTTAAGTGCTGGGTCAGATGCGTCGATGAAGAAGCAAATGTGTGTGAAGGAAGTGGTTTTGCCAGCAAGGCTCAAATGTGAGTGTAACTTCTGCCAAAATGTGCGCGTGGTGATGAGCGCGTAGAGCACGAAAAAACGAGCGACTTTCCTTTTTGGAGCACCTCAAATTCTTCCTGGATCAAGAGATATGACTTGATCTAGGTGGAGGGGCAAAAGGAGTGCAAATGTGCTTAATGATGATGTGTCGCTGTGAGTCACATGCAGTGATGATGTGGCAATGTGCCTAGCACGAGGTGTGCCAGTGGAGCCCTGTGCTGAGGTGGTAAGAGTGGTCACATAAAGTGACTATGGAGCACTATGTGTGCCTGTAGAAGTCAATGCTGACTGGACAAGTGAGGTGGCACTACTGATGATGTTAGTAGATGATGATGTCAGCATGGTGATGTGGCAATGATGATGTGGCAGGATGATATGTCTTGATGACATGGCAAGATGATGTGTCCTGATGACATGGGTATGTTGATGTGTCAATTGACGTGGTTGCCACCGTGGTAAGTGATGTGGTAGATAGGATGAGGATTGATGATGTGGTAGTCGGCTACCACGTGTCAGGATAAAGTGGTGATATGGCACACTGAGCGAGGCGATGACATGGCCAATAAGGTCTCCCACATGACAGACTATGGTCCTAGTCTAGGGGTGGCTGGAATCGCAAAGATTCGATGAAATCTAAGAAGATTCCATTGAAGGTGCTGTCCTCATCACGGGAGCTGTTTATCTATGTCAGAGAGGCTTGGACTGCATGGGAGGCATCGGACGTTTGAGGTTGGTGCAGCCCGTGTGCTACTCCTTGTTGGTCGGTCGGCTTGTCATGCAAGTTGTGTGCCCTCGTGAGGCATGCGGCCACTGTTTGCATGGAGTCTTGTAGAGGCTACAGCCCGTGGCTATAGACTGCTATATTGTGTGCCTACTACTGATCACTAGCAAGTACTACTAAACTAAGGTCCATTGGCCCATTGCAAGGCTAGAGCTATTGGACATCGATGGAGGAGTTGTGAGGCATCAGATTGGCATTGGAGACCTTTGGCAAGTCATCCGCTGCTGGAGTTTGTTTGTTGGGCTGCAGTCGTGGTTGCTTGAAGGTGTCTTCCCTTTCACCATCATCTATGGGTACAAAGGAGTCAGCATTGCTGGTGTCATGCTTTGTTGCAAAGCTCTATTGGAGAGCTGAGTATGCCCTAGAGATCGTGAACTGTAGGGGCTTGGAAGCATTGGTTGTCGGTGACTTGTCCGTATGTAGGCTATTGCTATAATGTTGGGAGAAAGCGCTACTTCATTGGGCTATGTGTGCGTGGTTGTCGTTTGGAGAGCAACAAAAGCTCGTTGAAGAGGCACGGCTGGATCTAGCGTATGGAGAGTAGTGCAGCTTGTTGTGCAAATGCGAGCTTGCTGGAGAGCTTTGTCATAGAGTTCGTTGGAGATGCAGCTAGGCTATTCCCTGAGACTATGCAGCCGATCGGTGTGTGTGCTGAAGCATGCTATTGGATTTGCGAAGCATGCTATTGGAGAGGTGCGCAAGTTGTTGAAAGAAAGTCTCTCTTTTGTGAACCATGAGAGAAAGAAACTCTCTTAGCTACTATGTAAATGAACCTCCCAATCGGACCCTTCAAAGCAAGAACTCTCTCAATAGATTTCTCTCAGAATGAATAGATTTCAATCTCTTTCTCTCACAAAAAGAAGACACTCCCTATCTTTCTCACGAAACCTTTGAAGACCTCTCCGTCCACGGAAGTCTCTCTCTCTCACATGGACGGAATTGTATGACGAAAATTCCTTTAAAGGAAAGCGGAAGTTCTCTCAGCGGAAGAGAACTCTCAAGAACTCTCAATTACTCTCTCACACTCTCAAGGATCGCAATGCCTCAGCGGAAGGCAAGGGAGCTCTGATACCATGACAAAATATGAAGAGGGGAGAGGAGAAGAGTGGAGATGAGGAGAGAGGGCACAGCTAGAGAGCACACCACAAATGACGAACTGTACACTAGATTTAGTTAAAATAATAGAATATATACAAACCCATTTAGGGTTAGGGTTAGGGGATCTAACCCTTTCCTTTATAGCACTCTATAGGGTTAGTGTTATGCAAATATGATCACGTCATAGTGCTATGCACACATAATCACATGATGTTAAGTGTGAACTCTCAACATCATGGTCATAATAAAATAGTGGCTTAGACACATACTTAAACAGCTTGATGTAGACTTTCAAGGTGTATAAAAAGATGCCTAGAGAGAATTTGAAAAAAAGGACAAAGGATTTAAAAAGTTAATTCTAAGAAATTAATAAAAATAATTACAGGGAAAGCAAGTGAAATTAGGGGAAAGGAAGAGGGAAAAATCGGGAAGAAAATTGGAGAAAATTAGAGGAATCTGGAAAAATTAGGGAGTGTTTGTGAGATAGAAGGAAAAGGAGTTAGAAAAAATAGGAAAAGGAAAAATTAGGAAACTAATTGGATGCAAAAGAAAAAGGAGAATAGTAGGTGGGTGGGTGTGTGTGTGTGTGTGTACCCAACTTTGCCCCAGTAGGATAAAACACACTAGGTGAGACAGTAGGTCATCACCTAGTGTGATGGCCTACTGTCTACCGGAAAAGGACTAGTAATGTCTTAGAAGTATCAAATAAGCAATGGAAAAAGAGTAAGAGAAGTGCTTGAGTAAGACATGTAATTTTGGACAATGGGAGCTGTTGGTTTTGCAAGTAACCACGGGAGAAAAGAGTTTATATGGTAGCCATAATATGGATGGATTGCACTAATCTGGGAATTGTTTGGGGTGGGAGACTTCTTAGAAAGAAGAAAAAACCAAAAGAAAGAGAAAATTGTTCGGCGAGCAATGAAGTGAGTGAAAAGGCAATGCCATGATGACTTAAATGTAATAAATACAACAATCCAAAGATGCTTGGGATGATGGAGAAGGAGTTGGAAGAGGGTTGTTGAGAGCTTCTAATTAGAGCGAAGCATCCCATGAAATTTTATGAAAGGAAAAGAGGGCAAAAGTTAGAGAAAGGAATCAAGAAGCCAAAAAATGCCTTAATGACTTAAGTGTACTATGTGCAACAATCCAGAGTTGTAGGGGAAAGGACATGTGTGTGGAAGACAAGACAACCCCTTTTGCATAGTGAAAAGACAAAAGAGTTAGGGTAAAGGATAGAAACATAACATTATAGAATTAAGGAAGAGTTTGAGTATGTAGGTAAAGCACCTATGAAATTGCATAAAAAGTATATAAGAGCTTTGATAAGAAGAAATGACAATAATGTTTTTGTAAAAAACATTTTTGCAAAAAAAATTGGAGCTTGGTAAAGTCCTCATAAGCATCTCTTTTATTGAAAAGGAGAGTCTACATACCTACCACCATCCAACAAGAAAACATGGTAAGAACCAGCTTAACTTTAATTGGGAAGACAGGTGTCATAAACACCCCTCCCTTGTTATTAGGGTCACAATAAAATAGTGGCTTAATCATAGACTTAAACAGCTTGATGTAGACTTTAAAGGTGTAAAAAAAGGGGCCTTGAGAGAATTTGAAAAAAAGGAAAAAGGATTTAAAAAGTTAGTCCTAAAAAATTAATAAAATAATTGCAAGGAAATCAATTGAAATTAAGGAGAATTATGGGGAAGAAAGAGGGAAAAATAGGGAAGAAAATTGGAGAAAATTGGTTAAAGATGCGGGAGGAGACACACACACACACACACACAGAATTTAGAGCTTTAAGAAAGAAATTTAAAAAAAATTAGGAGGAATCTGAAAAAATTAGGGAGTGTTTGTGAGATAGAAGGAAAAGGAATTAGAAAAAATAGGAAAAGGAAAAATTAAGAAAACAAGTGGATGCAAAAGAAAAAGGAGAATTTTGTGTGTGTGTGTGTGTGTGTGTGTGTGAGAGAGAGAGAGAGAGAGAGTGTGTGTGTGTGTGTGGTGTAAAAGATTGCATCAAATATGGTCTTGCAAACTGCCACTTTGACAGTAGGTTTTTTTATGGCGTATGCTACTTGGTGTCATTCCCTTTGGCACACTCCTTGGTTGTCGACATATTGTTCATGCATTATGCCATAGATGTTTGGCTCCCAGGGAATCTTTGCTTTATCTTTTTTGGACTTGTCCTATCACTCGAGATTTCCTTTTGTTGATTCAGTAGCGTCTTCATGCATGCTCTCCTTCTACTATAGTTGGAAAGTTTTTTTGGCTCTTTGGGATTCAACTGCAATGATCGGAGTTCGTCAACTTGTTCTTTACATGGATTAGATATCGGGCACTCTGGACCATATGGGAAAATAGGAATCAACGAGTCTTTCATGAGCCCACTTCTTCCATGGTTTTTTTACTTTCACGTCACTCAAGCAATCAGTGTATGATTGCTTGTCTATTAAGTAGATAGATTATGATGTCTACTTGTCTTATACTGAGATTTTTTTATTTTGTATTGACCGATCTCTGCTTTGGAGACAGTCCTTTTGGAGATCATGAAAAAACCTTTCAAAATTCTAAAAAAATATGCCCCAAAGGAATTCAAGAACAAAGCGGGGGTTTACATACTAAATAATTTTGATAAAGGGAAAAAATCCTAAGGGGGATTATCCATGCCCAAGCATGAAAATGTTAGTTAAAGAAGGGGGGCAATCCTTGTCCTTGAGTGGTAATTGAGGGCCAAACAAATAAATGGATTAACGAAGGGGGTACTTCTCTCCAATGAAAGATAATTAAGGGAAATTTTAAAAATTACAGTAGAGAGATAAAAATTAAAAGCTTTACATACAAAGAGAATCTACAGGGAGGGTAATCAACATGGGATACTCTATAATAAAAATGGGGGGTAATCCTCCCCCATGGCAATTAACCCAGCACAATTAAAACCAATGTTTAAAGTTTCTAAAAAAGCAAAAATATGTGTATTTAAAGTAGATTGAAAAAAACATGATTCCTGCTTAGCAATTCAATGTAATTAAAAATGTAATTGAATGATGCAATTGAAAAAAATAAGCAATTTTTTGTAGTAGCAATTTAGCAATAATGAATAAACTTTAAATGAGTATATGTAGAGAATTTTTACAAAATCATTATATTGCTCAACACACAAGTTAGCTCTTATCAAGTATCCCTATTTCATGTTTGTAAATATGCAGGTAAGCTCAAAAAAGGGGGGTCACTGAGTGGACAAAAACACCACATCTAAGGGTTAGAATTAAGACAAAAGGAGAGCTAAGGGGGGTCATCCACGCCCTCACTTTTTAAACAAAAGTTTAATAAGCAGCAACACCTTATCAACTTTTAATGTAAAATAAATATACATAAATATACATAAATGCTAAAATTTTGGAAAATAAGATGCAAATTAAGCATAAAATGATTGTTGACAAAAATGTTGACTAAAGAGAGCCAAACTTATATATATATAAATATATTATACATGATTAAATACATATACATATGAAGGAAACCATAAACAATAAAGCATTAGCCCTTTCAGAGAAACCTATTAAAAGTCAAAGCCATCATTAAAAATATCTACAAGTATACATATAAATATATATGTAGCAATGAGACTTTATAAATGAATGTAATCTTGTACGGTTATATATATAAAAGTACCCCCCAAAAAAAATTATATATATATATATAAAGAGCTAATGTAAAACTTTTTTGGGGGAAAAAGGGAACTTGAGATAAGCACTTAAATATATATAAAAATAAGGATATAAGGCCAAATAACCATAATGAAATTAAAAAGATTAAAAAGAAAAAGAGACAATTCTTTAAGATCTCCCATGCAATGTGTGTCTTGTAGAGAGCAAAGCAAGAAGGAATGGAAGAAATGATTAACATCCATAGCAAAGTGTCCATAGAGCTAAGAAGCACACACTTTTTTGTGGGAAGAAATCTTTTATTGCTGTAAAATAATTACATTCATAGTTACTTCAAGAATGAAGTAGCTACTACTCAACTAAAGATCTCAGTATAAGCTGTATACACATCCTGATCAATCAAATGAGTCTGAAGACAATCGTAGAATGATTGTTGCAGAGAGCGTTTGAAAAAAAGAAAGGATGAAAATATTGGATCACCAAAGACTCTATGATTTCTATCCATCCATAAAGTCCATAGGGTCCAATAGCGCACCCATACAAAAAATAAATCAAAACCCTGTCTCTGTGGATGAAAACCAAACAACCAAAAAAATCTGCCAAAAGTAACAGTAGGAAATCGCTGTCGAAGCCTCTGTCTGATGAGAGCAATGAGATCAGAAGTATTTGGACAGAACCAAAAAATGTGAAGCACTGATTCAGTAGAGTGCTGGCATCTGTGACAAATAGCTGAAGCAATATGTCTGTGTGCGAGTAACTGTCCAGATGGAAAAATGCCAAGGAGAACTCGCCATAAGAAAAGCTAAGAAGCACACACACACACACACACACACACACACACACACACACACGTGTGCACACGCACGCACACATATTTTTTTTGGGTGAGAATTTTGTCTTTATATTAGAGAGCCAGCATCCCAAAGTAGGATGTTGTCAAATACATCAAGAGAAGACCTCAATATAGGACAAATATACTGTAGGAACATAATGGAGATCATGGTAGAGGCAGAGAGTACACGAGATAGAAGCAAAGGCAAGAGCAATGTATTCATGAATAGAGGGCCATTATATAAGCACCATGTTATAGCTAGTGTACATCATATGTGATGTCAAGATCCTATAATCAAGCCACCACCTCCATGAATCTCTCAATCACACACCACACACCTAGATTCACTCAATCACACCTATTGACACCTAACAATGCACACATACACACACACACTCCTAGCATAGGACTCGTACCCCTTAGGCACACACCCATACATCAATTTAAGTCTACATACCCCCCCACAAATTGATGACCTCATCCCTCAGCAATAGTACATGGGATGCTCCATCATGGCCCCTACCAATACCTCACTCCTCTCTCGGCAGTAGTATCTGGGATGCTCCAAGTCATGGCCCCAACTAGTACTCACTCCTAGGACTCTTGGTTTCTTATGTATCTTGGGGTTTCCTTGGTAAATTGACTAAGGGTATAGACCTAGGACCTAGACATCTTAAAAACACTAAAAAACCCAATACAATCATTTTAGGAGGACTATCCATGGTAGAGAACCATTATTGACCACACACATAAATATTCCTAATTTGAATATATGGGGAAAATTCCCCCCTTGATGGAAGTCCTTTTGCATCTTCGTTTCCATGCCACCATTGTATCGGACCCATTGTGCTTGTCCCTTGTCTTGTTGTCCTCCTCCTTATTCATATTCTTGGAGCTATAGTCTTTCTTCCTTGTCTCGACCCTTTGCAATTGTCCTTGATTAAGGTCTTCATGATCTTCTTGAATTGACCATGCCTTTTCTTAGGCACCCAATCTTGTGATTCCTCATGGTCACTACATCATCTTCATATAGATGCAAAGAAGACATGATATGAGCATATGATTAAAAAAAAAGTAAAAAATGAATAATAAGGAAAATTTTGCTCAAAGACACGTAGGTTGTAGATGAAGTCGGCTGTAGAGATTCGTCACGGCACTTATGTAGTGGCTCATTTTGTTTGTCTTGTAGTCGCCCAGCTTTTAGAGGATTTGGACAATGGTTCAACCAGCTAGGAGAATGACGAGGTAGAATGACAGGGAGAGAAGAATGGTGGACTGAGGTGCTGGCATGGGTTACTGAGCTACGTGGGCAGCAGCGTTGATTTCAGTAGAGCTACGTGGGCAATAGCGCTGCTTTTAGCAGAGCTACATTTGGAGCATAGCTACATAGAGTAGATAGTCTGCTGTAGATCACGGGTGTAGCATGCAGAATCAGGGTGGAATGGTGACCAGTAGAAGGAACGCCAGTATGAAGAGGTTGCTGGAAGGAATGTCGCAGTGAAAGAGACATAGGCTGAGGACTTTCTCCACAAGGATGGCAGGCTGAAGAAAGTGAATGGCGGGCTGCTGTATGTAGGCAGCTCAAACTACGGGTTCCTTCCAAGGAGAAGGAAGGATGGAGGAGAAGAGCTCAAGGCGCACAGGTTGAGGATGAGGGAGGCTATGGAGGGTAGTATGGCTCTGATACCACTTGGAACATAATGGAGATCATGGTAGAGGTAGAGAGTACACGAGATAGAAGCAAAGGCAAGAGCAATGTATTCATGAATAGAGGGCCATTATATAGGCACCATGTTATAGCCAGTGTACATCATATGTGATGTCACAACAAAAGACACCAAGATCCTATAATCAAGCCACCACCTCCATGAATCTCTCAATCACACACCACACACCTAGATTCACTCAATCACACCTATTGACACCTAACCATGCACACATACACACACACTCCTAGCATAGGACTCCTAGCCCTTAGGAACACACCCATACATCAATTTGACTCTACATATACATCTTGATCTATAGACCCTATTTGCAGACAATCATAAAAAGATTGCTGTAAAGAGTGTTTGAAGAAAGAGTGAGGTGAGAAAATTGTATCACCAAACACACACACACACACACACACACACACACATAATACACAATAATTTTACCCCCCACCATTAAGTACTGCTTGATAATTTATTAAGTTTTTTTTCTTTCTTTATTTTCCCCACCCTTATGTACTGCCCTAATAATCTCCCCCTTCCCCCTTAGTTTTATTTTTATTAATGTTCTCCCCTTATTTTTATAGTTTTCCCCTACTCGTAACCCTATTTATACATGTTTTTTAATCTAATGCTTTAGATTCATTTCTTTAAAAAAAAAGTAAAGTTACTGCCCTCCTCCCTTTTGCCACTCTCATTTCTAAGCTTATTATATTAAGAGCCTTTTAATAGTCCTCCCCTAGCTTGTAACTAGGACAGAGTTGATTTGCGATTAATAACTTTGTTTGTCCCCATTGGTCAACGTGATTCCCTCAAGATATAGATTATGTGTCCAAGGTTTTAATATGATTGCTTTCACACCTAGAGTTTTGCTTGGCCTAACAAGGAATGCTATAGCTAAATTCTTACCTTTCTATTTTTTTTGGGAATGGAAAAGTGAATCAGCTGTCCTTTATGTTTACCTTTTTTCTTCAACGCCCATGCATGTCGTGGTTCTTGAAACGCCATGTCTACCTCGCTCAAGCTTTCTTCTTCCCTTTACTTGATCTACCCTTTGCTTGCTTGGTCATTTTCACGTGCACGTTATTGCACCGCCCATGTTCATGGTAGTTTCTCCACCCCCTGATGCGACCTTCTCTCACCAAGTTCTCTATACAATGCTCTCTTGAGGTCTCTCCTTCTTTAAAGCGCTTGGCGACTCCCCTTCTCGTTGTTCTTCCTCTTCACCTCTTAGCCTTCTCGTGCACTTCTGTGGCGGTTTCAGCAGCCACGCGGCTAGACACATTACTTAGGTTTGCACACTTTAGCTCCTTTTGTGGCTCAAGTTGCCGTGTGGATTTTTTTCCTCAGTTGCACCATCTACGTTGGCTGTAACTCTTCCCTTCCATAGCTTCCTCGCATTGCTTGGTCTCCTCTCTTGCTGAAGTGCATTACTAATTGTTCAGTCCTGGATGTCTCATTATTCTTTGATGCAAGCCTTCGTCTTCAATGCAAGCCTTCCTCTTGGCTTCTCCTCACACTTAGGTTCTGTACATGGTCTCCCTTCACTCAGTGAACTCTGCTTGTCCTTCCTTGGCGTCTCGCTAGGAAGTCTTCTTTGCTTGCAAAACCCCAATGGATGCATGCGCCTTCTCTTTGAGCTCACTTATTTATTTGTGGGTGTGCTTAATGTTCTGCTTCCCTTCTTACTTTGATTGGTTCTCTGGCCAGCTATAGTTGGAAAGCTTACATTACTATAGCTAGCACTGCATGGCATTTTTTTGCGCAAGAACCCGTGCGTGTTTTTAGTTTTGCTCTCTTTTTTCAACGACTAGCTACAAGTGTTTTTTGAGCGTTTTAAGTTCTTTTGTACAAGCTTTTCTTTACTGGAGCAACTTTAACTAGTTTTAGTTGTCAATATTTTATTATGAGTAGTAATTGTGCCACTCTAGGACAGATATGAATGTAAATGCTTTCTTAATTGGAATCTCAGAGTCGAATGACATACAAGGTTGTCATCAGTACACAATGAAATGTGGGCAAGGCGATGCCACATGTAACTTTTAATTTTTAATTATTTGCTATCACTATCTCCAACAAAATCACCACTCAAAGTGCTATACTTGGCTAGTAGAACGTGTTACTCTTTGGACCACCTAGCCATGTTTTCACCCTTATAGCCTTTTACATAGTGGCTCCTACAAGGGACACTTGTCCATTAGCACAAGGAATCGTCTGGCATATTCAAGACACCAAGAACTCCTCCTATCACTAAGACAATTTGGACCCTTAAACCCTTCTAAGATAGGCTCAATGCATGGAACTATTATTTTTTAAATCTCTTACTTTTTTTAATTTGAGCTTCCTCTCTTGTTACTTTCTTTTTATTTTCCCAATGTAGGTAGGGAAGTTGTAGACGAAGTAGAGGAGGTAGAGACCGCTCGCCTCTTCTTCTTCTTTTGTCTTCTCCCCCCCTTTTTTCCTCTTGTAGCCTTATCCATTTTGTGTGGGTTTCCTCCTTTTATAAAGGTTTACTTTTTGGCTCTTAATGGGGTGACTAGTAACATGTCTAAGGAAAAAGGCATGGACTAAAGATTAGCTTCTAAAACAATGAAGCTAGCTCTCAAGCTATTAATTTAGGTCTAGAACATTGTTGAATGCCTCCACTAGTAGTATTCACAATAGTTCCAAGGGTTAAGATTTTCAAAGTTTGATAACCTTACTAGCTAAAGCATGGTCTTTGCTCAAGTGCCCCACTCCATGGTTTCTACAAAAAAATTAAAATGTCCCACCCAGGATTGCGATAGACAACCCACTACTTTATGAAAACTTGAGCAATTGAAAATATTTATTGGTTTTTATTAGCATTAGTGAAGAAAGTTAACATCTTAGCTACTTTAGATGTGTGCTCCCACATCATCCTTGATGATATAGAATAATGATTTTTGTTGTGGAGCTTCCATCATTTCTTTAAGCATCTATTCCCATTCTCTACCAATGATCTAATACACCACATCAACATCAAGCATCAAGTTGCCATTGTGTTGTGGCTATAGGGGTAGAACAAGAGGGGAGATGGGGTGGTTTAGTGCGAATATGCATATGCACCCTCTATAGAGGTAAAATAATCTAAATAAATTCCTATCCTTGCAATGTCAGTACATGTATTTGATCCTCTTCTTACACTAAATGATGTTCTCACACGATTCTCACTAAGAATTCCACCATCATAGGGGGGCCAAAGGGAGGAGAGAGAGAGAGAGAGAGAGAGAGAGAGAGAGAGAGAGAGAGAGAGATCATTAGCTAGTTCATTTAGGAACCATCTAACCTATGGGAATGGATTGTAGCATGTTGTATCATTTAACTTGTATTTAAAGAATGGAAAGTATTATATCTCAACATTGGTGCCCTTTTGTTTCTCTTTTGAAGTAAAACCCTCCTTAAAGGAATAATTGGAGCCACAAGGGCTTGCATGATAGAGCTAGACTTTTGACATGTGTGTCCTCATTCTTTATACCCACATATGGTGCATTTGGTAGATGACTCAACCAAATGTCATTGAACGAAAAGATCCCAAGAAGAGTCTTGTGTCTCATAAAACACCTAAGAAAGTGAAGCTATCGTAGCCCGTTGAATAGTCTCCTTAGTAGAAAGGCAATGAATACAAGTAGAATCTGTCCCTAATATAGGCATCCACTAGTTCACTACAAACCCTCCATGAATAAAAATCCCAAAAAAAAGAGTGATTTCTATATTCTTGAGGAATTTGCAAAGTCTCTACAAAAGTATTTTTGCAAGCCAAAAAAAATCTGAAAAGTCTCCCAATGAGGGGCATTGGTGGGCTTCCAGCCTCTAAGGCTAAGTTGAAACTTCTTGGCATTACTGGAAGCAAAAGGAGGGGAGGCTCTTCTCTTAGTGCCTTGCATCAATCCATTCTCGTTCCCTGGGAGCCCACTACAAATACTTTATGGGGACACCTCCAAAGAGCTAAATCCTTCATGAACACTAGGAAATATGATCTAGATTAAGGTCTAGATACCATCACAGTGCCTAAAAACACTACTCGATGTGACCTAGAACTCTGACAGGTTGAAATGGAATATGCATAAGTATATAATCTGCAGACCAAAGTGAACATCAAAGACCAAAGCATCCCTGTTTGATCTTCGTAATCATATGACCCGAAGTGGGATCCCTCTCGTAATGGTCCCTAGCCAAGTAGATCAAGCACGAGGCTTGTCACCCGCAAAAACCCAATCCAAGGGTATGCTGGATCTATCTACTGAATTCTCATTTCACTTTTCTTTGAGGTGACCTACTAATTGGAGTTTACGATCATTGGAAGGGTTTTCAAAGCCTTCCAAGAACCCACAGAGAAAGCCAGACCTCTCTCCCATCTAAACCACTGCATACAATGAGAGCTACCAAGTGGTCTGCCATGATAATCAAGTATAGTATCATTCCACATGACAAAGTGCCTATCAATCTCTTCCTAAGAGGAAGGGGAAACTCTCCGAAGAGTACTCTTGAAGCTGGCCCAAGCTTTCAAGAGAGTCCTTAGATGGGCTGAGGTGAAGATCCACCTGGTACTATCCATCCAATCTCCACTTGTGGAAGGAGAACATGACTGCATGCATTGGATGAAAAATCCTTCCAAGGTTTCTATCTTGGCAAAAGTCCTCTAACCACTACCTTTGCATAATAAGGCTCTTCTCTGCAAGTCTGGATGTATTATATTGAAGCCTCCTTCCCCTATGGGAAGGATCAAAGTCTCCCAAACCACCCTAGCTCTGGCGTCTCCCAAACCATGTAGTCCACTTCAAAGAAGATTCCTTATGGGCCTTTTGAGTTGAGTAATACTTAGAATCACACAACCTCCAGGATTTGAGGTTGAAGGTTCTGAAAATCAGGTTTGCTGGCTCAAGGAGGCCCTTTATGAGTTGAAGTAGGCACCCCGATCATATATATGCATCCCGGGCATACTATGCCAAAAGTGCATTCACATTTGTTAGCCTAGAATTTCAAAACAGCCCCACAAGTCCACTCTTTTATGTCCGGAAGAGTGAATCAGATTTTTTGATTTCAACAAGAGAAAACAAACCATGGCCATGGCCAAGAGGACCTAGTTGACGACCATCACCTTGGAAGCAAGGTCAAGTTTGGATGAGCTCAAAAAAACAAGCTTCCTCTTGATACTCTCCAACACTAGTGCAAATTGCTATGAAGAAGAGATTTCCACACCGACCTGGCAACCCAGGTATCTGACCAAAACACCCTTCTAAATCCAAGTAAATCCAAAATCAGCCCCCTAAATTGGAGTGTGCTCGTCACTAATCCAAAAGCCATTGAATTTATTCCATGTGATGTGTGCACATGTTGCATAATAAAATAGATCCAAGGATGCTCTGAAAGAAGTGAGGTTTTGTGGACTGGCATCCAAAATAACAGCAGTATCATTAGAAGGCCCAAATTTGCGCCATAGTGGGAAAGTGGGTTTTCTTAACTTGTCCTTTTGCGCTGAAGAGGCTGTTGACACTGGCCACCTCTTCTACCTTGGTGTCTTCAGAGGGCTGCTTGTGAGCCGAGCCGAGAACATTTGGTCGGGTCGTGGGAGGTTAAGCCATATCCATAGGAGGGGGGACATATCCCTCTTACAGGGAAACCTAATCGTTTGGCTTGCTTCTGATGCTTTGGATAGTATTGTTTTACCCTCCATGGACCAATCATCCTATTGTTCCTTCCATTCTTTCAACTCTTCAAAAGTGTGGTCCAATTCTCCATCTTGTGGATCACCGATGTGCAACATTTTGGATTACTGTTTCCAAACATCAGTAACAATCAATGCTCTTTACTTCATCATATTAAATAAAGAAAATTTTATTAAAGAAGTCTGCATCTTTGTACTAGGATTTCCCTGATGCAACTGCTTGGGCAGAAGGCTGTACAAAGCTGAAAAGTTGGGGCTGATCCTTATGGTTGTAACTGGCTGTAGAGCACTGCTCTGCTGAGTATGTGGGTTGATTATTGCAAGTTGTAACTGAGAAAGGGGGAAAATGTTGGCTGCCTGTAGGGACGGTTTGCAATTATTTGTCTGAGCAAAGGAAGAGGCAGAAACTGCTGCCTACCACAGACTTTTTGTAGACTACAGCAGTTTCTGTGCAAAAATGGATGATTTGTGGCAGCCTACAGCTTGGCAGAGTTAGAGGACTGCAGGGCTAGGCAAAAGGGGCTGGTAATGGCTTGACTGCAGTAAGCTTTTACAGGCTGTAGGGCAGAGTAAGGGAAGGCTCATGTAGCTGGCTGAAACTGGCTGCTTTCACTGCTCAAGAAATTGGAGAGAGAGCGGTAGATGAGGGCTGCACTTGCTGTAGAATGAGGGGACAAAAGGTAGTAACAAGTAATGATATCTCCATGTGTGAACAAACAACAAGTGATGACACTTAAGTCTATTCAAATCCCTAATGCAAAGATGCTTACAAAATAGAATCCTATAAAGGAATTCATCGTTATCTAACAACGTCCTCATGTCTCAAGGCTATTAGACTCAAGTTTCTTAAAATTGAAACCAAAAACTACAAGTACTGAAATAGCAGAAATTGACACCACTTAAAGTCAATATCAAACCCCTAATACAAAAAAACTCATCAGATAAAGGAGTTCATCATAAACCTGCACATCATAAAAGAAAACTGCTTTGTATTATCCAGCTAAACTTGCTCTCCAAGGAAGCCAGTTGTGGATCTAGCAATGTAGTAAAGATCTCCTTATCACTCTCAAAGATCACGATGTTTCACATCATACAAGAGTCGTAAATGCCATGGTGCTTGTCCTATCAGGAAAAAAATCCGGCTTTGTGAAAGGGCGATGATAAATGTGCATAGCTTCATCCCCTTTTGACAGCCTTCTCTCCAAGCCTTCTTCTCCCCCTGAGTTATATGCAGCTCACTTAAAGGAACTAAACACCAAGGTTGGATGACACAGTTCTTCACAGACAGCGTTTGTTGTAATTTGCAATTACATGCCTTTGAGAATGTCAATAGATATCAACATATCTCCCAGGTTCCCAACAAGCACCTGATAATCGTATATGCACGTCTTAGTGCCTTGATAAGCATCTATGGAAAAAGTTTTTAGATGAAGGTGCCATTGGAGAAGCTCTTTTAGTTAAGCTTAAAACATTAGTAGGAATGAAGCATCATGAAGAGTTCACCTTCATGGGTGGCCCGCCTTTTGCTGTTCCTAATGGAGGACTACATTCCACTATGTTACGTCTCATGGCTTTCAACCCATATGTACCCTTTTCTATGAAAACAACCTGGGTCTATGGGTACAAACAACCAAAGTGGCGGTCATTGGCTAGCAGAATTGGGCGAATTTATAATTCATCCTCATGCAAACTTTCATTAATCAGGTTCTTGAATGAACAAACCCATCCACCCACACCCTCCAACAATGTCACATGGAACGTCAAAGTCGAAGCAATAATTGTCTATCTTGCCCTTTACCTTGCCTCAGTTGCATATCGTAACCATGCAATTTCAGGCATGCATCAATTAAGTCAAACGAATTCGTGCTAGACATACCACACTACCAACTTACCTATGTCTAAAAAGAAGTCCAATATAATACATGGGAACCAATAACATTAATAGTTTTACGGATGTGAGATGCAAAGAAGAGAAGCCCTTGTGAGATGGAACTTGGACAACAATAACCCTTCCCACGATTGCTAATTGTTGTCATCTCCCATTGTGATTCTGGCCCACCCTAGCAGTGGGATGAGGCTCCTGCATTTGCAATGCTTGCTAAACTAGTTTAATTCTTGATGCACTTGCTTGTTTAGAAGTTTAAAAGAAAGTTTTGAACTAGATAAGTTGGCCGCATTTTATGAGTTCCCAGGCTGTATACTAGCAGTTCCCTGGTTGCAATTCCACAGTTCATTATCATTGAATTGGCTCTTTGGTAAAAGACAGGCCTCAATCGCCAAAGCAGTCCTCAACTATCTTTTGCTTACCCTTATCAAGCTGTTTTCCAGTATCTATATGCTTGCCTGTGCCTTTATCAAGCCGTTTGGGCTGTTCAAGCTCAACTTCTTGCTGTGAAATCTTCTCCGACCAGCAGGCTGGGGGCTGCAATTCATATGCTCATGTTCCAAATGAGAAGAGGAAGTTGGATGCTAAATCTATCGAATGCATCTTTGTTTGTTATGCAGACAAATAGAAAGCATACAGGCCATACGAAATGCAGGCCAAAAAACTGATAATCAGCAAGGAAGTCGTATTCGATGAGTCCAATGACTAAAGATCTCGAGGTGTTTAACTGTTGGTTTCTTGCTAGTGAAAGCCTCTTTAGGTGTCATATTTGGGATACCTTATAGTAGGTGCTCTATTCAATAAATATACTGTTGTATTTACTGCTTCAGCCCACCAATATTTATTACATTCTTATCCATAAGCATCACTCTGGTGCACTATAGTATTGTCCTGTTCTTCCTTTTAACCACCCCATTTTGCTAAGGGATATAGGCTGTGGTAGGATTGTCTTTGTATGCCACATTGTCAGCAATACTCAATGAAAGCTGCAGATTTGTATTCCGCACCACTATTATACCTGAGAATCTTAATCTTTGTACCCATTTGATTCTCTACCAAAAGATAGAACCTACTACTTTAAACTCTTGTTTAAGTTGTATATCTGCCTTCAACTTTGCTGTCCTCTGTTCCACAAGTCCCGTAAGTCCTCAAATCCTTTTTGTTCAGTTTGAGGCATACTTAAGCTACTGGTCCCCTAGCCAATGCTCCCTCCAAATGTTCGAGAACCATATGGAGTCATGGGTAGTGTGAGTACTTGTCTTTCAAGAGGAACTCTTTCAAGATATTAAGACTCTTTATAAAGTTTATCTACTTGCTTGGTAATTTACTTATTGCATATTTCTAATTTCTATGAGTTCAAATTCTTTAAATCAGGATGTTTGCAGAAATGTATGAATAATTTCCCTATTGTTCAGTTACGCACTAAATGGCTATTTGAGGGTGGATCCCTAGCGCAGGGATTATAGGCATTAGTGTCCCATAGGTTGAGAAGTATCTCTATGAGGGAAAAAGATCACGCCCAGCCGAGTATCTAAATATGGGACCAAGGACCCAATGATTATTAAGGCAAATGTTTATAGTTGCCTTGGGTGGGGGCTTGTGAGCATGAAAAAGATGAGGAGAGACAAGACAAGACGAGACAAATTGAATAGGCCTAATAGCGTATGTGAGAAGACCAACCAAATTAAAGCATCTATTCAACCCTAGATTAGTCCCACTGGATAGAGCTAAACTCTAAGAATTTCATGCTGAAAACAACAGTCTAATTGGATTGTCACATCAGCATGGACTGCTATATCAGCATGGACGACCACATCCTCCCCCAAGTGACCACCAATAAGAGTCTGATTGAATCTGCCTACATATAATGTTGAGATCCATTGCACCCACTGCTTCAAGAAACCCAAACTCTACATAGTGCCTCCAACATCCACATTGTCATAGGCTTTCTTGAAATTCGGAGGAGGATTGCAAGAGGTTTAGGCTCCTGGCATGCGTAGTCAGTGGCGTCCTAGGAAGTGAAAATGTTGTCCAAGACACTCCTCCCCTTTATAAAACCTATTTGAGTGTCATGAATGATATCAGGGATGGAAGAGAAGCTCAAGACCTGTACATGGTGTCCAACATATTGATCAGGTGTCACTGCCAGATATCAATCTCGTCCCCACCTCTCATGATTAGGAAAATCCACCCACATGTAAGAGTCTAAGGGAGGTGTCCTATATCAAAGATCTCTTAGAAAGCCAATCAAAGAGGAGTGTGAATCTGCTCTTAATAACAGTAGAGGAACAAGGGGAGCAAGCCTTCCTGGCCGAGGTATTTATGCATCGAGAGGGCCTTCAAGTCCTCAAGCATCTCCTCGTGTGTAAAAAATGGCTCTAACTTTCTCATCATGCGTGGAGTGACCATACAAGGGACCACCCTATTATCTATGGGAGGGGCGTTTTTTTCTCCTCCATCTAAACTCCCTGGACACCATTTAGGCGCTGGTGGACAACCTCGAGCGCATCTCAACACACATCTGGTTTTCTTCATCTCTTGGTACCATGGTTTCATGGTGGATGATACGGAGTCAATGCACCAGTACTGAGCTTCTCTTCAACAGAGTGGATATCAGACCACGGTGGCTTATTGAGAGGAAGTGTTGGAGAGTAGAGGTCAACTCGCCATCTGTGAGTCCCTATATGAGGAGGACAAGGTGGAGTGAGCCTCTATAGAGCAGGGAGAGATTGAGAAACAAAGGAAAAAGCTCCAAAAAGATCTATGGGACAATTTAGTAACTTGTAGTGTATGAAGCATTTCCATTGTTATTACAAATCATAACTATTTTCGAATGATAACATAATATGGCTTTCATTACATTCTATTTTAACAAACAATTTGAACATGTGACCCCTTCTGATTGACTTGACCCTGCTTACGCCATCAAACTTCCATTCAACATGGGGTATTTTCTCTCTGAGGCTGTTAAAATTTTCTTTTGTATAACCTTCTTCATTGTACCATCCATTTGGCAGTCCTTCAATAGCAAGATCGAGGCAAGGTTAGATTTTTCCTTATGTTCCATGATCTCCTCGTAAAGGTCGAGTTTGTTAACCTTGTTGCCCACTTCTCCTGTGATCTCTTCTTTCATTGACTTCCTTTGAGTGTTGACCATTTCTTGAACGGTTGAAACAAGCTGCAAGAGCAGATGTATTGCATTTTTGTATTTACCTCTTGGATGACTTCTTGCTTTCCCATACTTGCCAAAATGCTGTTAGGCCTGTTGTAATGTCTTTGGTATGTCTTCTCGAAGGGGATTGGTACATGAGCAGAGGCAATGGCGGAATACAAACATTTGCCTGTTGGGTTAGAAGCAGCAAAGACCTTTGTTTCGGGAAATTCCATCTGCTCCATGTTTGCCCTTCTGAGGTAACCCTTGGCTGGACCTCCAAGGGTTCAGCCAAGCGCCCTCCCCCCCCCCCCTGCCCCCCCCGGTTGCCTCATTCAAGGACTGAAGCAGAGGGGTGTAAGGGCTGGAGTGGAGGGTTCTACGGGCTGTACAGAAGGTTGTACAGCGGCTATGCGGGCTTGAGCAGAGGTGTACAACGGTTGTATGGGCTGGAGCACAGGGTGGTACAGGTTGGAACAGTGGAGACCAACAAGTCTATGGGACCGCAAAAAAAAACAGCTAATGCATCCGAGGAGGCCACAAGGTAGCTCCCAACAAGTGCATAAAGCAAGACTCTGAATTGTAATGAGATACCTACGTGTAGCCTAGCCACACCCTCATGACATACATACATACATACATACATACATACATACATACATACATACATATATATATAGATAGAGAGAAAGAGAGAGAGAGAGAGCAAAGCATCTGTTCAAGCAATTTCGCTGCATCGATTATGAAGCTAGCAACCCATATGATGAAATGGTGCATCATCGTCCGAAATTCGAAGACCTTCATGACTCCACAGAAGATCAAGGCGATGTCTGTCACTGTGTGCAAGGTCTTTGAAAACGTGAAAGATAATAGCCCCAAACCGGATGAACGTTCTCCACACCAGTAGTCCACATCCCATTTTAAACATCCAATTCGTCATCAGCAAGCTATACATATGTAGGCCATTTGCTTAGCTATGGCGGCATGCAATCCTCAGGCCCCAATTCAATGCTTAATCAAACTCAAAACCTTGAGCCTCCCGACTTTTTCCATTGATCTCAAAGGCTGCACTCTCTAATATAGCATGATGCATGCTTTGAAATGACTTCTTTGTTGCTTTTGGTCACTGTCCATGTCTTCTATGCCTAGACTCCAATCTTCATTGTTACTGTTCATTCTTTTTTGTTTGTGTCACCTCTTTGTATCCTTTAGGTTGCTTCTTGTTGGTCCTGCTTCATTGCTATTGCATCTTTCTTTTTGCTGTTGCTTGCTTTGCTTTGTTGGCCTTACTTTCCTCTTTCCACCATGGACTAAGCTTGCTCCTAAGAACCTGTGAGGATCAAGGTTTGCCAAGTGTTTTGAAGGGTAAACCCTTTATAGGACTTCAGTAAATGCCATGGAACACTCAAAAGTTCTTATCAACTGTTTAGACTTGAAGAAACTTTGGATTTACGATACTCATCATGAACTTTCAACAGAATGCTTCACAAGCATATAGACAGACAATAAGAATTCAGCAAACAGAATAAGAAAATTGCAACTGCACAACTACTTGATTGATTCATCCATACACTAATAGCTCCATCCATTCATACATCTCACAGCTAGATAGATAGATATTGGTCTCATATTTTTGAAGAGACTAAACTATAAACACATACCTATGACTCGTGACCTTTCGTATCTGTGCAAATAATAATTTTTCATATCCCTATGTCTGCTGTTTTTCCATTTCCCTTCTAAAGAGACTAAGGCTAAGCATATGCTTTACAAAAAGCACATTAAAATATTTAAAAAAATCTTCCTTCAAAGCTTGAATGTGCTTTCTTCTTGTTCCACCTCTTGTTGCAAGATCTCATTTTTTTGAAAGCCTGTTCCATATTTCCAATGGCGTTGCTTTCAAAAATCTTACAAACCTAATCAATTTCTTGTAAGCATCTGTTGTAGTTCTTAGCCCTTGCTCAACCATGTGATCTTTCATTTGGCTCGTTTTTAGCTCTATTGCTAGTCAAGAATTCTGACAATCTTCAGTAAAGTAGAAATCGAACAATGCCTGTCTCCTACAAATCAAATTACAACGGTCACATTATTGAAAAGTGCTCTGTTGCACCAAATATCCATACTTTTGTTCTTGCTTTCTCAATAGCTCTCAACTCCCCTTCCAGCATTCTTTGTATTCCTATTAAAGAAAAGATGGTTCCATATTCTCACAAAAGATCAATACAAAATTACAAATGCTTGAACACACACACAAGAGATCAATACAAAATTGCAAATGCTTCAAAATCCTCATATAAAAGCAAAAGAACTTCGCTTCAAATTCTGAAGCAAGAGTATATGGAGAGGGAGAACCTTGTAAAAAAACTTCTCAGAGTATGGGTAGAGGGAGAGCCTACCAAATTGCGTATGTGGTGCCCAACCGTGCATGTGTTGTCACTTTTCTTGATAGAAACTCAGAGTGGGATTCATCAATGGAGCTCTATCACAAGTGTATTTTAAATGCTAGACTTGGCTTTGATTTTCTTAGTTCTTTGGCCTTTCGTCTTTGCACAACTTGCTTTAATTTCATGCTTTGATTGTCATTCCTTTGGTACTTTGAACATTGCACGACTGCATGTTCCGTGCTAATAGAAGTTTTTCTCACACACACACACACATGTATCTACAACCAACATCAAATCAAATAAATATGAGCGAGCTGCCAAGCAAAGCGCAATGGAGGAGGATGACTCACGCATAAAGGTAAAAGGGAAATATTACAAACTTAATAAATTATCTTCAACTATTTAACAACAAGTCGTTGTAGTATAGTGGTAAGTATTCCCGCCTGTCACGCGGGTGACCCGGGTTCGATCCCCGGCAACGGCGATTTTTAACACTTTGGCCATGCATTCCATCAATGGATGAACTCTCGATGTAGA
The DNA here is from genome assembly GCF_047967505.1 of Dipteris shenzhenensis. Classification (NCBI taxonomy): domain Eukaryota; kingdom Viridiplantae; phylum Streptophyta; class Polypodiopsida; order Gleicheniales; family Dipteridaceae; genus Dipteris; species Dipteris shenzhenensis. The sequence goes on from NC_141603.1 coordinate 42,782,576, forward strand.
GACCATGCGCTAGTACTACAAGGAGGCATCCCGTTTTGTCAGCTGATTCAATTTATGGATGCACTCTCTAAATTGAATCACTATCCTATGTATCAGAGCATCGCCTAGATGTGCTCTTGCAGATAGGCAAGGCACTCAGCTCAGTTCTCCTACAAGGGAGCAGCTAGCCATTTCGAAGTGTAGTGCCTTCGTCATATGTGCATGAGTTTCAACCATGGGGGCAAGTATCACACGCCTAAAATTTGATGTGCCGATCTCGAATCATGTATGTGATAACAACTGACTTAAAGCCAGTAGCGAACCGACTACCATGCTACCTCAACATGAAGTTGCTTCGAGAATTCATCAACACATACGACACGAATACACATGGGCACATCCTCTGAGATTCGTCAGGAAAACCCAACGGCCACCACCTCAATGTGGATGTTGTACGAGCAACCTTTGGCTTACCAATGGTTAGGGACAAGTATACACACAAAAGAATTAGACGAGCCCCTCGACAAGATCTGCACTTACGACAGAAAGAAAAGCAAGGGCAGAATCAACTTTTCCAAGCTCACGGTGTCGAAGCTTGAGAAATTCGCAAGAGTGCTTCAGCTCTATTGATGCAAGTCTAGCATACAGCATGCCAAACATACTCACCAGGCTAGCCGAACTGCAAATCACAAACTTGGCAGATTATTTCTCCACACAAATGAGGGAAGCCCTGAAAAACACATGGAGATGTCTCAGGCAACACAATGCTCTACATGCTAGTCATCTTCCATATGCTAGAACAGCAACCACTAGTCAAATTCGGGCTAGCTGACAAAGAGGCCATAGTAGAAATTTAGGCCAAAGAAGAGCCAATGGTGTCCGATCCCAAGATGCTCAGGTTTAGTACGGGCGCGACCCCATCAAGCCACCCTAATCAACAGCCACTCAAATGGTGATGTGTTAGATCTAAATTTGGCACTAATATAGTACTAATATAATGCAATTCTAATATTAATATAATAGAATACTAATGCCATACTGATATACTACTAAAATAGTACTATTATAGGGCTATTTAGTTCTATTCCAAGACTAATATATTAAAGCATTGATATAGTACTAATATAAGACCGTGTAGTGCTCATATAGTACTGATGTAATACTTATATATAAGACTAATATAGTACTATATGTTTCTATACAATACTAGTATAGTAGTGCACTAATATAGTACTATCTTTTTCTATACAATACTAATATAGTAGAGCACTAATAGTACTACTATAGTTTCTATAGTAGAGTACTAATGCAGTACTAATATAGTACTATCTATTTCTATACAATACTAATATAGTAGAGCACTAACATAGCACTATTTATTTCTATTCTAGTCTTAATATAGTAGAATACTTATTTACTATATGTTTCTCTTTTACAACTACTCTAGTGCTATACACTCGGTTTAGTACTAAACTTGTTTCCTATAGTACTCAATACTAATGCATGTGGTATCTAGTTAGTACTAGTTAGTTGTACTTAGTACTGGTACTGAATGCTAATGTATGTGGTATCTAATTAGTACTAGTTAGTTGTACTTAGTTATGTGGTATCTAGTTAGTTGTACTTAGTACTAACTACATTTGTTGGATTTGTGCTTGTTTTAGAAATAGAAAATATTATACTATTTTGTGCAATTGGTGTTGAGAGTAGGTTTATGGTTGAGTACTAAGCCATTTCCCTATAGTAGTGAAACAAAAAGCAGGCAGAGTTCATGATACACAAACTATGAAGAAGTCTAGGAGAGCACCTATCCAGGATGATATTTTCAATACTCCTAGCACTACAATATTGGTCCCCAACATGAAGAAATGCCAGCATGGACTCCGCACAAGCCCTCTTATGATAAACCAACCAAAGAGATCATGGACAACCCCTTGGAGAATGAAAATCTTCTTGATCCTAACTTGGTTGCTATTGCGGAAGGGGGTGAGGACAATGATTATAGCAAATATGATGTCTTGAAAAAGGTGAGAAGGCAAAGAAAAGTAATTGAGAGAGAGCTTGAAAAGGAAGATTTGGAGACAAAACAAGTATAGGGAAGGGAGATATGATAGATAGGACCTCCGATGAAGGTAGGATGTGTCATTGGCATTCTTACATTTTTCTATGTTCCTATTGCATTATATATGGAGTAAACATGTGGAGTTTATTGTATTTTGTTATCATCTGTTGCTGCTACTGATAAAATCATGTCAGTAGATGAGGTTGCTGGTGTGATGAAGGGAAGAGTAGAGCCCAAAAAGAGAAGTTCTATAAGGTCCTTTTACAATAGCAAGAAGAAAATAGATAAAAAGGGATGTAAGTATATTTAGATATTCTGAGACTTTTATGTGCTTAATTTTAATTGCAGCCTTTATGTTAAATAACTCGATTTTAATTGACATTATAGATAAGGGAAACCAAGATAGAGACAGTGATGACAGAGATGATAGTCTTGACGCGATGAAGCATCAAAATTGGATGCCATTGCATTAGAAGCTGTGAAGCTTCTAAATGATGACACAAATGTTTAGGGAAGAAGACATCCCAAAATGGTTAAATGATAGCCAGGTTACCTAGAAGGACAGCCATGGTACCTTGAAGTATAGCCCCAAAAGGCTGGTAGAGGCAATAGAAATAAGTTTTGCTATCTTAACTTCTAGCTATGTAGAAGAAGATATGTTGGATGACACCATTGTCGATAGTTTTCTCTGAGTTGTCTCAAAGAAACAAAAATAAGTTTCCTAAATAATCCTAAGAATTTTGTAAATTGGCCTACAAAATGCCCAACACCCCATCATAGGACAAGATCCTCAAAGAAGTGAGAACATTGTATTTGAGCTGGTTTTCTATTTTTAAATGAAATGCTCTTTGAGTTGGTTTTGGTATTTTTGGTGCATGATCCATCTTTATCTACACACCACTCGTATTGTTTTTTGTACTTTTCATGTAGTTAGTCTTGCTAAATTTTTATGAAGTTGTCTACACTCCTAAAAATTTATCTTTTGTTGGTTTGTATTGTGTGTTTATGTCCTTCCTTATAGGTGATACCATGAATGTCCCCCCTCAAAAGAAGACAGTCATTTTTATATGAACAACATATTGCTAAAGAGGTGGTGGAAGAATGCTCCCTCTATGGCCAAAGGGGGTGACATTCATGAGGTGGAAAACCACACCATGTCCTTATGGCCCAGCTTAACGAAGTTTTTGGCAATTGTGTGGACCTACTTTGAGGTCACTACAAGGAGTAGCATGACCAAGAGGAATGTAGAGCCTTAGTGGCTTTGATAGAGAGGAATGTGGCTTGGGATTGTGGACTAAGTTGTTTCAAGTTTAAGTTTAACTTTTAGCAGGATGAATGTTGCACAATTGATAAATACCATCATCCAACACGACCAAATGACTTGTGTTGCTTGAAGCCCTTTAGCACAATAGCTAATTATGCACATTGAATTCCATCCAATACACACAATCCTCATTGATGACATGCCTCTAAAGGCATTGCTGAACCCATTCAGAACATGCATCACTCCAAATGAATTTAATGGAGATCCCAATGATGAGGAGCTCTTAAAGTTTTTGTTACCATACTGGGGGTAGATAGTAGATTCTAGGGAAACTATCCTAGAGTTCATTTTGTAAGGCATCCCTATGAGGGCCATATCATCGATGTCTTAGCACATGATTATGGTAAACATCCATTTCACCTATCCCTTCAATAATTTTCTAGAGACTATGGTGAAATGGTTGATGCTAAAAAAATTATTAGATATTTAGTGTCAAATCTAATGCCTACACACTAGCACAATGTGCAGCAAGGAATTGTGTCTCTGCCAATTGACGTGTCTCTACCAGTTGACATGCTAAAAGAAATGCTTGCACAAAACCCATTTGCTAATCACTATCCCTTACTTTAGACTTGAAGATAGCTTGTGTATGGATATATTATGCAAGTACCATTGTCCTTGTAATTGTATTAAAATGGGTTCTTTTTTAGTTAAATGTAGAACTAGTGCACTCAGGGAAAGTGGGCTCAGGGAATGTGGACGCAACAACTTTTTATGTAGGAAATATGGATTCAGAGTAGATGGATGCATGGAAGGTATATGCAAAAATAGAGGATATAGAGCCAGTGGACATAGCGAAGGTGGATGTAGGGAAAGTGGATACAAGATAGAAGGATGCAGAGCAACTGTATATTGTTTTGTGGTGTAGGATCCAATCATCATCAGCCTTCAACATCACCTTGCCACCAACATTACCCTACGCAGAGCCCTCATTGTCGGGCTGCAACATCCCCTTCTCACCACTCCATGAAGAGCCTTCATCATCTAAGCCAATGCTGATGGATCCAAGGTGCAACCCAAATCAGTGGCCGAATTCCTCGTACTTGACATGATAGAGCTTGTCCTTTGTATCTATAACAAGTTCAAAATTCATTTCTATCGTAGATGTCATCTTCGCAAGGTACGAGTTGTCAATGAGTCTAAAGATGTCATGCATGTGGTTAGGCCAAATGCACTACCTTTCCTAGAGTGGTGCTTGAATAAGTTTAGGATTGCATTGTAGAAGATACAGAGGATCATGCACTACTTCTTTCCAAGGAAGATGATGGATTATTTGGTGATAATGCTAATGCCCGCTCCTCCATCCAATATTGTTGTGGCATTCTTCTTTTTGTACAGCATTAATGTCATCGCTTTTGAAGTATTGGCCTAGTTTAATGAGTGGTATCTTTAGCAAATTTGGTTCTTCCACAAGGGCCTCAGCTACCTCGGTGGCCACTTCCTCAGGAGGGACCATCTATCCATTCATCTAATCAAAGAGATCTCTCCAAAGGATGGGTTCCTCTTAATACGGCCGATATAAGCATTTTAACATCCATGGACAAGAATGCAGCTAGTCTTACCACATCTTGAGCTTGGGTGATCAGCTCTCAACCTTTTGACTCCAGCTCTTCAAAACCATAAAATAGCATAGGGCCCTCTTCTACAACTTGGTGCCATGTGGGATCCTCTTCAACCACTTTGTGTCTTAAGAGCAATCATCCCATCGATGCACTACCTGATCCTTCCTCATCCACCTTTTCCAAGGTGAGAGGGTTTAGGGGTTTTGTTTAGGGCTTGGTAGTTTGGATGAATAGTATCCATACTCTTGTTGGTCATGAGCCTTTTCTCAAAGTTTTATTGACAATCACGGAGCAATTGTTGTGCCTCTGCAAGGCATTCCTTCTCAATAGCAAGGACGAATTATTCATTATGACCCATAGGGTTTGAGTTGTGCTTGTGCCTCTTGCATTACCCTTTTCCTCAAGCCAAGGGTTGGTAGGATCTATTATTGATCAGGTGTGTCCTAAAGATGTGGAAGTGGATCCCTTCCCTACTTTAACTATGGCCATATGGCCCTTGTCCTTATCCTAGATTGTGGTTGCTTTATCTTTCTTAGCCTGCTTTTGTATTTCCTTATAGCCCTAGCTTGGGCCCTAGTGATCACATTCAGGGACACTAAGGACACTTGGCCTCTTTCAATACTCAATAAATTAATGTTGGTCTTAGGATCCGATGTCGTCCTAAGAGTCCTCATGGGACAGCCTTTGTAGAGGCAGTCGACCCCATAGCCTGAACACAATGGAGTATCTATGTTAGTGGTGGCAGGGATGGTCATCCTTATAGGGACATTCCTTCAGGAAGTGAGGTCCTTAGCACTTAACAAGCTATCGGTTGGTTGGTTGGTTATCGCCTTATAGGGATACTCACTTGTTGTTGGAAGAGCAAAGTCTAAATCCTTCCACTCACTGGGTGGCTCCTCAATAATCACCTAGTTCATAGGGGTGATCCAAGGTGGTGGAAGTTGAGGGCCTAAAATGGGTGGTGGCACTAGGAGATTTTGAACCCTATATTGCCCTTGGTTGGTAGAGGGGGCTCCTTGGGTAGATAATTGGCCCTGATTATATAGATTTTATGGTGTGGGTAAGGTTAAGGTCTGCCTCTGTTGATACATTAGCTAAGAAATAGCCTTGGGGTACTGACATCGAGATGTCTCATGATTTCCCCATCCAGCACAATAGAGTGTCAGACTAGCCCTAAGGCAAGGGCACTCATTCGTTGGGTGATTGCCCCTACAGAGACCACACCACACATTATTGCATCTAGGAAACATATGAGGATTGCTTGGTCCTTCTCTAGTCAATCCTCCTTTGAGTTGTTGGGCCACTCAGTTTAAGAGATCACTGGCCACCTCATCTAAATATGCTCCCTTGGAATGTTTGCCTCCTTGGCTTCACCCATACTAATGCTTTTGCTTGTGTAAGACACATTGGATGGAGCTACTTGTGACTTTTTTATTTGAGCCTTGTCCTTCATAGTGTTATCTAAGAGCACAACATTCTTGCAACACAACTCAAATGACTTGGGGGTTCAAGGTGAATAGATGATCATGCAACTTCGCATCCCTTAACCGAATGAGGAAGCATGGCAATAATTGTTCATCACTCATCCTCTTGTGAGGCTCACAACAAGAATTCAAGTGTTTAATCCTAGCAATGTATTTCTATAAGGTCTCGTGTTCCTTTTGCTTAAACTCATACAATTGGTTGATAGGGCTCCCTTTTGGGAAATGTGGAGCAAAGCCCACTATAAATGCTTTTCTAAGGGTTTCTCAATTGATTTTCTCTATAGCACTTAGGGCCCTATACCATTGGCCTACCTTACCATCAAGGCTCAGCCCAAATGCATTGACCTTGTCTAAGTTGCCGATGTCCTCGAAGGTCTTGTAAATTTGCTCGAACTTCTCTACATGGGACACCGGGTCTCCCTCTCCTAGGAATTTGGTAATGAGCTTGGAGAGGGTGACTAGTCGCCTCCTTGAAGCACTAGTATCCCTCCCCACAAAGGTTTGCGGTGCAGCCCCCCGTCTTAGTGCTTGCACTAGAATCCTCATAGACTCATCTATAAGTACAATTTGCAGTGCAGGCGGAGGTATTTGTAGGGCTGGGATGGTGCCATAGTTGGGTGGTCTAGGGGGTGGGTTCTAAAAGGTTGTGCACTATGCAAGCACCATATTAGCTAATAGGCCCTAGAGCCAGCATTCATGGTGGGCTTGGCTATATATGGCTACACCAATGAGGACCTAGGCATAAGCATGTTCATGTTCGGCATTGGCTTGTAGGATGCAATCGTAAGGGTGCTGCCGCTCGAGTTCGGTACTAAGGGGGACAGAAAGCTATCATGAGCAGAAGCATGTTTTCCCCAAAGTCCATTTGTTCATTTACCTACCTTTTAGGACTCAATGGCCAAAAGCTAGATACACTGGGCTTAAAGGTTCTAGTAAAGGATGGCTCCCCCTCGTAGAATTGAACATGGGGTCCTGTAGGATTCACTGTTGAGACAAGCATTGGATTCTCTCACTCAATTCCTACTATGGATGTAGGAGGAGGGCCCTCGTTCCTTGGGCGCTCTATTTTGCCTAGAAAATGGGTTGACCAACTGACCAAACCTCCCCATGAAGTTAGATTGGGTCCTAATTGAACTGGAGTTAGGAGCCATGGAGGCTCTTGGATTCCGGGTTTCACCCATCTCTACATCGAAACTCATTGAGTCCTCTAAGCTCAAGGAATCTGTGTGTAGGGGACCGTGCACTAAATATGAACCTAAGGTCAAGGTGTCAGATGGAATTGACACTACGATGTTTGATGGGCCAAGTAGAATTTTATTGAGGCACTGTAATCCGGCTTGAGGTCAAATCCTAGCTCTCTATCAAACCTCAAGTGCATCAGCCTAGTTGCCCGGGTCATTGTCACCATGCCTTTCTAACCTTAAAGTAGCAATAGCTGCATTGGCCTTGAAGCAATGATTTTTGAGTCGCTACACTATTAGATCAATGCATTGCGTTAACCTTAACGCAACAACTCCTTAATGCAACGACTTCATATAGTAGCGACTTTTATCATAGCGATTGTTTTCACAATGATTGTTATCGCAATGATTACTATCATAGTGATTGTTATCACATGACTATTATCACCATCGCAACGAATCAGTGGTCGTTGCATTAACCCTAACATAGCGGGTTGACTTTTGATTTAACATATGAGTTCATTTAATGCCATGTGTCAATTAGGTGAGGTAGGTGTCTGACAGTCAGTTAACACGGGCAATCACTGCTTTATTAATTCATTGACTTTTGTAGCCGCTACGTAAGCTTAATGTAGCATCACATAGTCTAGCTATGTCATCGACTAGTTTTTGGTGATTCATGCAAATTTTTGAATGTCTGTGCAAGGTTTGTAACCATTGGGGGTGCTAATCTACCTACTCAAATTAAAAAACAACTTAATAATGCCAAATGAGAAATTTTCCAAAGGGGTGGCTAGCAACACAGACACCATTTGCAAATTTGATTCAAACTTGATGTTTTTAGTGAGATTTGACAATGCATACACCTTAGCAATCACTCAAAATAACTACACCTGTGAACTAACAACAAAAAATAACCCAAATAAGCTTCAATGCATCAAACATGCTCTATCGATAAAAATGACAGTTTTTGCTTTTATGCTCCAAACACACTCCTTTTCCACTCAAACCACTCCTAATCTTGACTAGCAACACTTCTCGTTAAGCTAGAGAGAATTGTGCAATGGGTGGTTAATGAAAGAAGGCTTATGCATTGCAAAAGAATACCTCTAATCCTTGGCAATGTTGCTAAAAATGTGTAGTTCGGCACTGACTCCACATGTCGTGAGGATCTTGGAGGGATGCCGATGGAGACTTCACTCTCAAACAACTCCTTGTGAGAGATTGCAAGGCACAAACCTATCATTTGTGTCATGCAAGTGCCTATTGGTGGATTGTGTCAATGTGACTCGATAAGAGTGAAGTGGGGGGAGGGGAAGGGGAAGGAAAGAGAGGGGAGGGAGTGTGGAAGAGAGGGGAAGAGTGAAGGCTATGGAAGTGGCAATCACAAGGCAACACACAATGGAAAAGCAAGAAGTCTCACTCAACAAGAAGATGGAGAGAATGAGAGAGCTTGTATTCCCAAAAGTTGCAATTACACGATGAAGCCCAAAGTCAAACTTTTGGCCTTTTACACATTCCACCTTTTGAAGGGAGGGCCAACCCTATTCTTTCACACACACCTCTCTCTCTCTCTCTCTACACACACACACACACACACACACACACACATACAAGCTTTTGGGCCCATGAAGCTCCAAGTTGGGTCTCATATTGCCTGTGTCACATCCTCTCCTACTTCTTCGCTTTCTCTTACAAAACATCCGGTGCTTACATGAACTGTTAACCATGGTGGTTAATGAAAAATGATAGATAGCCAATGCTATTGTAAAAAATGGCACTTGGACAATACAAAATCATCCACTCTCTATGTAGATGTTAGATCTGGCCTTCAAGCTTGATGTACCCCCCCCCCCAAACAAAGGCCTCAATTTGGGTAAAATTCCCAGATGTACCAGTGTCATTGTTTCCTTATATGAATTTCTCTACTCTCCTCTAGGATAGTTATTGGGCTTGGAAGCCAAAAAATTTATCGATCCCTAGGGAAACACATGGGACTATGTACTAATGGACCTAATGGTAGACCTTTGAAGAGCCATCTGGGTGGTGGATACTGTTTCAAGAAAATTGATTCAAACTTGTGCTTCCTTTGTGGGCTTGGGGGCCACTTTATCAAAAGTGCCCATCCATGGCATGTTACAAAGGAGCACCCCATAAGAAAGAGTAAGAACCACAAAAGGATCCTTGGAATGTGGAGAGAGAAACCCCCCTAAATGTGGTAAGGTTACATAGGTCAAGGACAAATGAGTTAAAGAGCATGATGTGAAAGGGAGGGAAACAGAGAACATTAATGTTTTGGATATCTTGAGAGATGAAGACATGGAATCGAAGGATTCTAATGAGGAGATGTGGGGTAGTTCCCAATACACAAACCATTGTGGAGTAGCTCTACAAAGCTAATAAGGCCAATGTTGAGAATCAGAGCCTCCCCTTTACTATAGCCAAAGGTAAGGGAACCAATTAGATAAAGAGAAAGGTGCAACAAACTAAGAGCACAAGAAAAGTAGGACTCAAAGAATCTATTAATTTAGACTCAAAGATTTATGTTCCACAAGATAGAGTGAGAGTTCTTTACTTTCATGAAATAACTAATTTTGTCAAATTGAGACTCTATATGAGCATTTTTAGAAAAGAAAGAGAGAGAGTTATTGAGACAGAGAATGAAGGAGCCTCTTGTTTCTAAAGCTATTGAAGCATGGCAACCCATTGCCTAACAACACTAACATAGTAGGCATCATAAGCCCGCCATCAATGAAGCGACCCTAAAAGCGACCTCAACGACATACAAGAAGTAGTGCCAAGCTAGCCGACTCACTAAGGGCATCGCACAGCCAAGAACAAGGCCTTAGCGGTTCTCTCGACCAGCATGCACATCTAAGCTACCGGTAAGTAGCCCTCTCTGGCAGATGACTCACAAAGGTAAACGTCTCCATAGTAAGCAAGTCAACATCTAGCTTCACCCCGTAATGGCTACATGTCTCCATGCCACTATCAATGACCACACAAAGGCAAACAACTAGCACCGACAACTTTCAATGGAGCTTGCAGCTCCTACAACTCTCAGTAGCATTGCAAGCAATGCCAAGCGCATGCACACACAACTGACAAGCCAATGAGCTTCCAAGACTCACGTAGTGTCAATGACATCCGAGCACTCACAAATAGCATCAAAGCTTATAAGAGCCTCGTAAACTGAACGGCAAAGCTCCAACACATGAAGAGTGAACTCCATAGCCACAAACTATCAACATATGACTTGTCTTCTCGGCTCACTAGTGAGACGAGTTTACAAGCACACTCCAATAGCCAAGGCAACATCAACCAAGCTGTGATCTAGCGACTTCTTTAGTGAGCTCCCTACACTCAACAAGCCTCCAATGATCTGCAATGCAAGCACACCAAGCAAGCTCCTACACAAGCTTATAGCCCACCCAACGGAATCCTTTGATAGAATCAGCATATTTTGTTGATATCTCGAAGATTTTGGCAAACCTTATCATCCCTCGTGACATGTAGCACAGCCATGAGTTGACATGTGGCCCTCATTAGGCTCACCTTATCCTACCATGTGGCAGCTCCACAAAATCTTATCCATCCACATCATCCAATAAACACGTGGCCATGATCACAAGTCCACATCATCACAAACACCTCAACTACCATGTCAGCACACTGACCCATCACTGCCACATCAGCATTAACCAATTAACGGCCACATTCGCATGCCATGTCACATCTACCATGTCACTTCATCATCCTAGTCAATAGTGCCATGTCATTTAATTGTCACATCACTTGTGCCACATCATCAGGGCCATGTCACCCTATCATCTCACTAGTGCCACGTGGCACACATGCCACCTCAGTAGTGCTCCACAAGCACTATAATATCTTCATAGGCCACATCATCACACAGTGCCCCATGGGCACACCCTTTGCTAAGCAAAGTCTCTACATGTGAATATGGTTGCCTCATCATCATTTTCACCCTTTTTTGCCCCTCTAGATCAAGTCATATCTCTTGATCTAGGAAGAATTTGAGGGGGCTCCAACACGAAAAATGCTCGATTTTCCGTGCTCTACGTGGTTGTTACATCATGCATACATTTTGATGCAACTATCACATACATTTTAGCTTTAGCATCAAATCCACTTCTTGCATGCACACAAGCCTCTACATCGACACATATGAGCTATGCACACAAGCCTCTACATCGACACATATGATCTAGCTCCTAAAACGAATAAAAGAAAAGGAATTATTTGTTGTTTTTTCATCGCTCGATGGCTGGTCTAGATCTAGATCAGAGTAAATAAGATCATTCTTAGAGGAGAGAAACTCCAAAGCCGCCAATCAAAGCCATGCCCAAAAACTCCCAAATAGTTCCTACTTGGAGTCAGTCCCTATGCTCATAGGCAGTTTCACATCATCACATGTCCTGAAACTTGATCTTCCATAGTTATGTGAGCAAAGTCCAGATTTTTCAAAGGCATTGGTCAATTGTTCAATGGGAAGATTGCACATCGTTTGATTTTACACTCACATGCCACAATTGTAAAGCATGTAGGCTATTTTTCTGCCATTGTGCACTCTATTTGGGCCTTGTAAAGCCTCTCGACTATTCCCGATATCATTGCCACATAAGCCTTGTAACAGATTGGATATATATTGTAGTTCTTCTTCATCGACAGTTCAGATTTCAATTGATATGGATAGTGTTTTTTATAGGCACTTTGAGTGTGCCTATGAGCATCTCGATCTACCTTGTAACTTCCCCTTGTGCAAATCATTCACATGTGCCACACATGCAACTATGCTTAGTCAAGTGCCTACTTCATTGCATCCATCTATTTTAATGTCTAATATTGTGCAAATGTTTATGTTTTATTGTATCAATGCAACTGTATGATGCTTAGTTGGATGTCATGATTACATATTGCATCGATGCAAAATGTGTAACTTTTAATTGAATGTACCTTTGTGTGCTATGTGGATTGAATTATATTGAATTCAACAATGTACACAAATGGATGAATAATATGTTATGCCTCATTGAATAAGTCATTAGAAAGCATTGTGACAAGTGAAAATGAGAAATTTGAAATATAAAAGCTAGCCATTTGTGTGTGTGTGTGTGTGTGTGAGAGAGAGAGAGAGAGAGAGAGAGAGAGTTGCATATCACTACCTATAGTAGTGAAAATCGAAAGCATGCAAAGTAGCATGTGTGTGTGTGTTCAAGTCCTATGGGACCAATCTTGGAAACTAGGTGTATATAGTCTAAAAATATAAAATGCTATTGAAAAGAAGAAGCCATTGTGATGATAAGCTCAAAGAATGGACATCATAGTGTAAAGATATAACATTTTGTGCAATTGTTCGCTTAGAGAATGGGCATCTAGTATAAAGATATACCATTTTTGCAAAGAAGATTCAAAATTCATCGATAGGACAATAATATGCATAATATAAGGATTTTTGCAAAGAAGATTCATCAATAGGACATCAATATGGATAATTTAAGATACCAAGGGAAATGGAATTGTGTGGTTAAGCTTAAATTCAACATAATTGAAATAGTTACATTAAGTTTACTAGTAGAGCATAGTCATAACTAGCAAAAGGCTCTTAGAAGCCTTATTAACTAGGAAAAGGCTTCGGACTCATCAGAAACCTTTGGATTCCCCCCGCGTGCATAACATCATGTTGGAGACGATGGAGCAATGGATGGTGGTTGGACGGAAAGGCAAGACCATGCTTGAAATGATGATCAGGATGGTTGCCCTAATAACACTCCTGAAGCTCAGACACGGCAGGATGAATGTATTTAGGTTGACTGTCATTCTAGTGATTAGGAGGTGGAGTTGGTATCTCATGTGGTCCTCACATAGACTGCCCAGGATGGTGGCAAAGGCGATGAATCGATGCCGGATGTGAACCACAAAAAAACGTTCGACCTCAGAAGCTGAACATGCCGAGCCAAGTAAGGGTCCCCCTCAGTCTCGAAAGGGTTTGTCTAAGATGACCAAGGAGGCTACCAAGGGTGGCTGGGAAAACAGATTCAATTTCATCAAGGATGCGTATAAGGCAATCTCAAATTGAGAGAGTGGGGCATTCGGGTGTGTCGATCATTTCATGGAATGTGAGGGGATGTTGCAACAAAATGCGCCTAACTCTCCTACAGAGCATAGCGACTGCTCGGCTTGGCTAGCAATGGCCTTGGTCGATGATCGTTGGCTCCTTGGGGGAGACTGGAACTTTACCAAACGGGTCAAAGATAGAACACACCTTGGTGCCACCCTGTTTGGCCTTGAACGTGATGAAAGGGAAAATCATGGTCTTAAGCTCGGCTTAACAGAGGTTGTGGAGCTAGATGAAACTGGTCTCTCAAGGTTTTCATGGTCCAACCAAAGACAAGGTGCAGAGTTCCGGGCTACTAGACTTGATCGCATCTACGCTTTGAATGAAGGCTAGTGGATCCAGGCATCGCTAGGAGGGTGCTATGTTCTGTCGACTTCCATCTCCGATCATGCTCGGTCATGTGGAGCTTCAATCTCCCACGCACAATCGCCAGTTCTAGAGACATCCTGCTCAAGTTTAAAGCGAGTGTGCTAAAGTCCAGAGATTTCTACATGGCAATTAAAGAGACGTGGAATGGTGTTGCCAATGATCGGGCTAACCCGCAATGCAAATGGGATGCCACCATTTGTAGGGTGATGAAAATCACAAAGACGGCTAATATTAACTAGAAGATGGCCATATGTCAATCTCGGGAAAAGATTAGTCAGCTCAAATAATCCCTCTTGGTGGCTTTGATGTCGGCCCCCAAAGATCCCTATGTAGTCACTCTGCTTTCTGAGGTTGAGTCTTCAATGCATGATAGGGAGATGGAGGAAGCCGAGTGGGCACGGATCCGGAGCAGGTTGACATGGCTTGCTATGGGTGATTGCCCCATGAAGACCTTCTTCCAAACCATCAAGGCCAATCAACAGCGTGATCGCATCGACAAGGTCATGGATGCCCGCGATAACTTGGTTGAAGAATTCTGGCACATTGAAAAATTCTTCAAAGTAGAACTTAGCACCACGGTATGTGAATCCATAGTGTAGGATGACATCTAGAGAACCAATCTCCGGACGGCTCTTGAGTGGGTCGATCCGGACGGCTCTTGAGGGCATAGTGTAGGATGACATCTGGAGAACCAATCTCCGGATGGCTCTTGAGGGTGTCGGAGTACTACAGGGTCCGGTTGAGTAGACCCTTTACTTTGATCAAGTTGGAGGAAGCCCTGGAGGCAATGGTAGATGAGTGCACCCCGGGCCCAAATGGCCTGACCACCGAATTCTAACATGCGTGCTGGAAGCTATTGGGGCCCGACCTCACTAACATGACGAATGCAACGGTCTCAACCAGGTCTCTCAGTGAAGATGTAAACTCAGGCCTGGTTAAGCTCTTCCCAAAGCGGCAAGATAGACTAAGGGTGGGCAACTGGTGCCTTATCACGATGCTCAACACCTCCTACAAAATCATTGCCAAAGCCCTCGCCATTCGGATAGTGGACGTCTGTAGGACAGTAGTGGATAGAGAATAGAACGGCTTTGTTAGAGGCCACGACATCTATGAGAATTTCCTAAACATCACCTTATCCATCGACTACACTTCAGCCACTAATCAACGTGTGCTTCTCTTCGGTATCGATCTTGACAAAGCCTATGACAAAATCAGATGGGACTATTTGGAGGAAGTGCTCCTGAAGCTTGGCTTCAACCAAGGGTTTGTCAGAATGGTCAAGTCTCTATTCGGCAATGCAGGCACAATCTTACGTCTAAATGGTGGTGCGGTGGGTAGATTCGAGCTCAAGAGGTCGGTGCGACAGGGCTGCCCCCTAGCCCCCTCACTCTTTGCCTTGGCTACTATCCACCTTCTGGCAATGAGGAAGCAATCCCAAGCAAGTGGTGATATCAAGGGCCTCCTCCTCCCCTTGGGTGATCAGTTGGGGATCCAATTGCTCGCAGATGACATGATATCCATCTCCCAGGAAGACCAGGAGAGCGTGCACAACCTCTTCAAAGTGATTGAGATCTTCAGTGCCGCCTTTGGCTCCCTTTGCAACTAGCAGAAGACCTTCCTCCTCCGCACTAGTATGCTAGATCCCCCAAGATGGCCAAGCGACCGGGAGGTCATACACGTATCTCATGGGCAAATCATCGGCTACCTAGGGGCGACGTGACCATGAGGCAAGGATTTGATTGGTTTCTTGATAAGTTGAAGGCAAAGCTTAGAAGGTGGAGCAGGATGGTCCTTGGATGGAACACACATTTCGTGGTGGTCACCCATATCCTCTCGATTGCCATCACGTATGTGGTGTTGGTCTAGCACTTCTCCAAAACCCAATGGCTTGAAGTCAAAAGGCTTTTTCGAGGGTTCCTTTGGGCGGGGCCAATGGAAGAAGAAGGATGCATCGCATCCCTTGGGATCCACTGAAGCTCCAAAAGCTTAGCAAGGGTTTGGGGTTGCCCAACTGCAGAGCATGCAACATTTCACTAATGGGTAAGTGGCTCCCCCACCTCATCGTTGGCACGGCCCCTTGGATGACAATAGCCAAATTCTTGATGAAAAGATCCACTAGCAAAGGGGTCGGGAATTGGCTTAAGAATTGTCATGGTTTGACATACTTTTTTCAGAGTATCCCGTTAGGATTGTTGGGTCACAAGTTGTTGTCGGTTTAGTGTTGGCTTGGAAAGAATGCCTTGTCGGGTGCGTCTGGAAGGGCAAGACAAGTTTGCAGGGCGACGCCAGTCTCTGTGAATTGATCTGGTGGACTCGAACTCCAGACAGAACTGGCAAACCGTTTGCCTTGCACAACCCGTGTAGAGTTAGGAGCCTCTATAAGAAAGGCATTAGAGCCTGGGCTGACATCTGGGACCCGTGCAAAGCTGACTAGGTGGAGATCGATGAGCTGTAGAGAAGATTTACCTGACAGACGGCGAAAGAGACTTGGTGCAAGCAGTCCTTGATAGGTTGCCGGCCTCATGGCCAACCAACACAGTGGCCTCTCGGGTAGGGAGGGATCGCCAGTGGATGTTAGGCAACACACCCATTAGGAAACTCTCAGTACACCTCATCTACCAAACAATGATGAGGGCATAGATCAATAGCCATGAGCTAAATCGAAAATGGCACGTCTGCAGAAGCTCGGCCTGGTGGAGCAAAAGATTCAAAGAAATTTGGAAGGGCTGCCCGTTTGGGAAAGCCAAGTGCTTACTCTGGAAGGTAATGCACATGTGGCTACCCGTGAGGGGTAAGCTAGCCAAACACACTAACATAAACCCAGTATGCCCCTTGTGTGGTCATGCTATGGAATGGATCAAACACCCCTTCTAGGGTTGCACCATCTCCCGAGAGGTGTCGTACAAAGTCAAAAGAGCGAAACGCTCCTCTGGGCTAATGCATTTGTTTAAGATAGGCCTGAGATGGCGCACAGTGTTGTTGGGCGACACCTACAAGCTTCCCTCCACCCTCATAGCGGCATGGCCCCTCATCAAAGCTGCAGTCTTCATTATCATCTAGGAAGCCAGGAACTGGGCCGCATTCCACCACAAAGGACGACTAGGTACCACAGTCCCGTCGATTCTCGCCGGGGCTTGCACCCTCATGCAAAACTTTGGGTATCTAATTCACCCCCAAGACCCCATCATGGGACAAGCTCTGAAGGATATCTCTGACTATCTTTGCTAGGATCTTGCTGTTTAGCATAGGCCTAGGCGTCAAGCCCATAGTTGGCCAAAAGTTTTTGTTTTTTGTACATGGGTGCCCTGCCTCTTTTTTGTACGGGGACCCCTGCCTTTATTATTAATATATCCGGTATTATTTATTTATTTATTTTTAAAAAGTTTACTAGTAGAGCATAATCATAACTAGGAAAAGGCTCTTAGAAGCCTTACAAGTAGTAAATATATCTAAGTCTAAAGGAAGCATTTGACTTAATGTCAAATGCTTCTCACATTCTAAAATTCTAGCAAGGCTTAAGGGTGGGGGTATTTAAAATCATTAATTTAAATGAAAGAACTCACTTTAAAAATCTAAAGTCATAGCTTGCGATAAATTTGAATTCTCGTGCTCCAAAATCCATTCAACAAAGGTAAATCAATCCCTTTAGTTTCAAAATTAAAATACATATTCCAAACTTAAAATACATAGTCCAAAATCTTTGTTAGTACAATCCAAATTCATATCTATATGTATTTGTAGCCAAAAAGAAGAGGAGACTAGTTGCAAGTCCGGAATAAAAGAGAGAGTAAATGGTGAAACCATAAATATTATGGGAGATCACAATGGAACTCTATGCTCAATGAGAATTACCATAAAACAAGCCTCTCATAATCTCATATAGGTCCTCTTGAAATAAACTTTCAGTTGATTTGAAGAGCATTCATGCTCTCCTATGAAATGAGCCTCTCTCAATCTCATATAAATCCCTCTTGAAATAAGCTGGGAGGTAAATTTGAAGAGCGTTCATGCTCTCCTATAAAACCAGTGTCCTTGGAAATCACTTGCAATCAAAGGGTGAAAAGCCCAAACTAGTCAACCTAGTCTTTGAAGAGGAGCTATGAGGTTGGTAAAGAGGCTTGTTGTAAAAGTGGAGTTAAACATATCTAGCTTGAGTTAACAATAAGAACGCATGGTTAGGAAGTCTACTTTGAATTTAACCTTTGCACAATTTTCAATGTATTAACATGTGTGCATGAAGGTACATATACACACACAATTGTATTGTGCACACACATGCATGCACAAATGCGTTTCATGTGCATTTGTTCAGTGTAGGATAGAGAACCATAGCCATGTAGAGCCACATTTTTGACGTATTTGTGTGAGTGCATGTGCATTTGCAATTGAGATGCACATACAAATATGCACCTTTGAATAGACACATAGGGGAAAGACAAGGTTGGAAGGAAACAATCCGAGATAGGAGCAAGATTCATCCTCTAGAAATAATCTAGTGTATGCATGTGTAAAATGTGGGCTATACTTATAAGTTGGGAGTTAGTGTTCAACATGCATATAGTGGTCGAACATGGGCTTTGCATTAGTCATAACTTAACTTATGGTGACATCGATATTGCTTGATAGTGTAAGTTCACAAAGCCAAGCACACAAGTGTGTTAGGAGTGCTAGCACACCATGTTTCATATGAGATTTGGTAGTCACAACCAAACATGTTATGATGGACCCTGTCTTGCACAAGTAGGGTTGGGCATTCATGCGGTATGACCTATGCTTAAGGTAGGGCGAATGAATTTATGATGGTCAATTTTATGGCTATGTAGTTGTAGCTTGTGAATAGTGTAGGTCAATGAACCTTAGTCTTCCTCATCCATTTCACTAGAGGGTGATTTCTTTTTAGTGTAGCAGTGGTGTGCATCTTGATTGACCCTAATTTCGAAAGTTTTGGATGGCAACTTTGTTGGTTCTCAAAAACTCGAAATGGCTTCCTCCTTATGGGTGTTGATGTGCTTGCTTTGAACCTTGTAAGTTTCGATCCTTGGTTGTTAGTTTTGATTATTGGGCAAGCGCGTTGAATGTGGGAGATTGTTCTTGAGAATTTGAGAAATCATTCCTTGTGTTGATGCATGGAGTGGTATCCCACTTCTTCTGTTGGTTAGGTTGAGGGAAATTTGGAGTGTGCACTCCCTCTTGTTTTTTCGGTTAGGCAGTGGAAAATCTTTTTAATAAAATCCCCCTCGGCCCCCGTCCCCCCCCTCCCCCCCCAACACACACACACCCCTCCATGGCTAGCTAGGAGGGGCCAAGTGCTTGTGGCCTACACTCATAGACAGTAGAGGAGCTTCCAAAAGGAATTGAATGTAGGTAGCCAACCCTCCTTGACGAGCTTTCCAAATAAATCAAACTCGGGCAAAGTGAGTCCTTCTCCAGCATTGATAGGTAGCAAAGGAGCATCTCGAGGCAAGGAAACGCGAGCAGCAAGCTAGCGAGCCGAGGAGAGGGCAGGGACAGAGCAAAACAACTGAAGCCGAGGTGGAGGGAGTTTGGAGAGCGGGCTTGTTGCCCCAAACTACCTAGATGGAAGAGGAAAAGATTGACAATCTTGACACAAGTGGAGGACACAAGGTAAAAGAAAGAAAGAAGCGGGAAGAAGGGGAAATTGGGGAGTTCCCTCCAAATTGAATCCAACATTTTCAAAAAAGAGGGACGAGGGGTGTATTTTATTTTTTCCCTCTTTTTTTTTTGTCTTGTTCTACTTCTTCTTCTTCATGTGTTTTTTTCTTCATCTTCATAATCTTCGTCTTCTTCATCATCTTCTGAGTTTTCTTTGTCGATCGCCATAGCCAGACCTTCGAGCTCCATCTCCGTCTCCTCATGCCCCCCTTCCCCCCCCATGGCTCCCTCCGATCCCTCCGACCCCTTCCTCTTCGCCAGTATCCACCTCCTCCTCTCCCCCCATCTCCCTCCCCATAGCCACCATCACCACCAGCAGCAGCAGCAGCAGCAGCAGCAGCTCCCCCCCCCCCAACCCCTCAAGCTCCATTCCCACCTCCTCAAATCCTCCTCCCGCTCCCGCTCCTCTAGCCTCTCCAAAATCTTCTCCTCCCACGACCCCAAACGTCACCACCACCACCACCACTCCTCCAAACGCAAGGGCCGCAAAGTCCCCCTCCACTACCTCAAGCCCGGCGCCCTCGCTCAGCTCCGTGACGCCCAGCGCAGCGCCCGCTCTTCGTCTGGATGCTTCAAGAAGAAACGGGTCGAGCCTGGCAAGGAGGAGGACGAGGCGCGCTTGCCTGCTGGAGGGGAGAATGCCGACCCATCTCAGACGCCCGCGGTGACGATGACCCCCGGCCCCTCCGTGCGAGTATTTGGGCCTGTGTGCCCTCAGCGGAAGAAGCTGCTTGCCCCGAAGACTCCTTTGACCCCCATCGTCGTAGTGCCTGACGCTCCGAATACTCCTGTAAGCAGTGAAGCCGCCTCCGCTGGCTCTGCCAGCGAGTCGCTGCTGGAATCGCTTCCCTTGGAGTTGCTGGTGAGTCTGATATGTTTCGATGTATGCTCCCCTTTTGGATTGCATTGTCTCCTAATCTCCGTATTTGTCAATAGTCTTGCGATGGCATTATTTGTGAACTCTTCCAAGGCGTTTATGTTTCTTACTGTTTGGACAGGTACGCATAGTGTGCTATCTGCACCACGATCAGCTGAAGCCTGCGTTTCATGTCAGCAAGCGGCTTCGACAAGCGGTGAGTAGAGCTGTGACCGGGGTTTGTTTTCTATGGTTGTATAGTCTAGATCTAGCTGTTTTCCATGGAAAAATTGCAACTTGGTTTAGCTAATTTGATTAAGGCGTGCAAATATATGTAGGTGATGATCGCCAGACAGTGCCACTTTGATTTCACCACGCCAGATCGAGAGCGGCAAGAAGCGCTGAAGCTGTCCACCCCCAGAGCAGATCTAAACTGGCCATTTTCAAGGTAGGCAGTGATTTCCTATTTGGTTATTTGTCCCTTTGATTGGTTATTTGTCCCTTTGATTGGTTATTTTTCCCTTTGATTCTCCAGGGTATCAATTTGTTGTAATTCTTAACCGCTCATGCCTCAATGCAGGGGAAATGAAGCTAGTGGGGCGGGTCCTTCAAGGCCGCCCCCGACGCCACAGGCTCCCAGGCCAGCACCCAAGCCACTGCAGGCTCGAATATCGATTGCAGATATGCAGCAGCTCGCAGGACCTCTCTTTCATGGTTCCGCAAATCGTCTTCGCAGAGTGAAACCCCCCAGCATGCCCCGAATGTCAATGAGAGCTGTGGCTTCGCACCGCGTGCTCTTTTATGAAGAAGAGCTATGCCAGGCAGTAGCCCAAAACAGCATTTGAGTTTAATAGCTTTTGTTGGGGACAGAGATGCTGTCTCCAAGGTATTTGGTGGCCAAATGGTGTCCAATATACAAGAATACTAAAAAGCAGGACTGTTTCTGAGGCCACCTAAGAGGCTCCATAGTCACAATTGCAAAGAAAGAGCCATATCCTTCCTCTGGGAAGTACATTTTTCAATCCTAGCATGTTGAAAAGTTTCTTCAACATTGATTCCTGAGGCTAATTGGGCTCATAAGTTTCAATCTTGCAAGCAGATAACAGCGTTTTTTCGCCTAGACGGGGATCATGACTGATCTAAGCGTCATATATAGTGGCCCAAATCAGTAGAGGTATAGTAAAGCAGGTCCTTGTGGCCTTCGGTTCCCAAAACTGCAGTAAAGTGTACAGGCTAGCTACTCTATTTTCTATGGATGGAAGATTTTAAGAGACGATTAAGCTTCACTTCAGTAGTATGTACATGTATTCAATCTATTGCCGTTATTTATACCTTAAGTGCTGACATCTTATCATGGTATTGATTGTTCTTGCAAGATTTCCACAAAAGCTACTGAGCAGATTATTGTGAATGTTAGTATCTTGTTAATGTATTGACTGTTGCAAAATTTCATCAAATGCTAGTGAGCAAATTGTTGAAATTGAGATACGCGGATAAGTGCACAATGATTACAAAGCTTCAATTTCAACAACTAGAAGTTACTCATTGTCATGAGATACGCGGAATTAGAAGTTTTACATGAAGCGAAGACTATAAAATCTTCTAAAGAATGGCCTTCATTTAAGGAATGGTTCTACGTGTGTAATCAACTTTGCACTATTTTTCCAAATCATTACTCTTAGATAATTTTCTAGAAACCCTAAACCTCCTCAGCCTCCCCTTGAACCTAAATGCATTACTAGGAAGTTTTGCACCTCATCTTTTAGGGACCTCCCAATTAACATCATGGAATTGGAACCATTCTCTAAGGAACCTCTCAATTAGCATCTTGGGATTGGAACCATTCTCTTAGGATCCTCTTTTAGGACATGTAAATGCTCATGCTAAAATGAAGCTTTTTTCTACTACTTACTCTTTTTAAAGTAAGTAGAGCAAACAAGTACGGGCATAATCCTAGCTTTGTTATATAGGTAGATATATAGTGTGTAAGATGACCTAAATTTTTAACAATATGGATATTTGGTTGTCATCTATCCAAAGTTAAAATCAAAAAATAAAAACAGGTTGAGTTTAATCTTCAATTACACCAAGTGCATGTGCTTCGAGTAAAGGCTATGGCATGAGTAGAGATAGCATGGGTACCCAACATACATAAGGTGCTTATAAAAGATTACATAATGAAGTAGTGATTACCAAGAGATAGAGTGCTCTACACAAGTTTTGTGCCATATACTAAAGACAAGTTCATCCATTCAATTGGTGGGACTACACCAATATAGGTAAGGAGTGGTTGTACAAAGTTTTACCAATTGCCAATTAAATTGACTATTAATTTGGCACAAACTTTGACTCAAAGATCCTCTTGAATATTCTCTTCAAAGTATTATCTCTAATAAGGCAATTTAAATCCAAAACACATCCATTAATAGTTTGGACAAGTTTTAATAATATAGACTAAACATAAACTTGGAGATAATTCTTCTCTTAATTAAATTTGCATCTCTCTCTACACACAAGAAACTTGTGAAAGCGGCTAACTATATTTACATTTTCAACATTTGTATGCTTTTTAATAAATTTTCTAAACAAATCCTAATGAAGTCGCAGTGACATTGCCATGTAATCTAAATTAATTAAATTAAGACATCAAATCTAATCAATCATGCATTAATTAATTTAATTTGTTTTTTATTTTGGAGCTATATATGTACTAATTTATTTATTTTTCAAGAATTTTCATTTGGACAATGATATGCATTTAATTCAAGTGAACTTCTAAAATTGAAGAAAGACAATTTTGAGGACAACCTTGTTCTTAAGAATTGTATGTGAATTCACATAGCCTCATGTATTGAAGTGTTCTTAAACATGGTGACAATATTGTTGTGTTCAATGTATATGATGATAGTGTTTGTACATGTGCTTAGGAGTTGTGTGTGGGCTTTGTGTGTGCATTGTGAATGAATGCATGTATGTTTATGTGTGGGCAAGTGCAAGTGCATGTATGTCTCTTTGTTTATGTGTTGTTGAATATGATTATGTATGTACTTGTGTACATGTGTGTGCATGTGTCCCTCCAAGTGTGTGTATCTAGGTGTGCATGCAAGAGCCAAAATCCACCAAAGCGGGAGCGATGGACCCCAAGGGTGAGAAGAAGAAGGAAACAAGGAGCCCCTTCACTACAAGAAGGAAAAGAATGACTCACAGACCCTAGAAGATAGCACCAAACCAGCTGAAGAAGAGGCTACTTGTGGTGAGGGACAAGAATCTACAAGAGGTAAGTAGATTGCTGCCTTCATCAATGAAGACTTGCTTTTTGATTCCATTGAATGGCTTAGTACCCATGCATTAATTGGCTTCCTCCCAGGGCCTAGACCTCCTCTAGCCTTCATTGAGAATTGGGTGAGAGCAAATTGGGTTAGACAAGGCAGTAGTGTTACCAATGTTAGATTTCTAAGGAAAGGGTTCTTTCTCTTCCTATTTGAGACTCCAAGCATGGCCTCCAAGGCTCTCAATTGCACCCTCTGGACTGTCAGATGCCAACCTCTCTACTTAGAGAAGTGGAAGCACAACTTTAACCTTGATCTCCCTAGATCCACTATTACTCCTGTGTGGGTAGAGCTCCCAGATCTGCCCCTCTCTCTCTACAACCAACTAGCTTCCTTGTGTAGCTATTTGGGTGAGGTAGTTGGAGTTGAGACGGAAAACTTCATCAATCCTAGAGCTAACCCAAAGTGTGTATTAAGATGGATATTGCCGAGGACCTTCCCAACACCTTGGTTATGGTCAATAGGAATGGAAGTGTGTACAAGGAACAATTTCTTCTCTATATAAAAATCTTCCAAATTCTTGTTTCCTATGTGGACTCTCTAGTCGTGCAGTCAAGAACTGCCCACAGAGGAGGACCAAGGCTAAGCCCAAGGATCCTGCACCCTCCAGTAGTAAACAAGTTGAAAAAGGGATCCCCAAGTCAGTTTCTACTGAAAAAACTCTTCTCCAAAAGATAAACTCTGTCAAACCCTTGCTCCCCCAGGATAAAGGCAAAGGGATGATTGATGACACCATAGCTCTGAATAATGCTTTTGACACCCTAGCAGATAGTGAAAGTGAAGAATGGATAAGAAAAAATCAAAACTTGGACATTGACTCTCAGATTAAAGCAGGATGGTCAAAAGATTTTGAGGAGGATATAAACAGAGGATGAGATGGCCTCTTCAAAAATCAGTGGTAGGAAGACCTAGGAGGTGATCAAGATATGGGGGCTGAAAAGGATATGGCTGGACCAAGGTAAGGCTTTTACTCAGGTACAAAGCAAGGTAAGGCTGAAAAGGATATGGCTGGACCAAGGTAAGGCTTTTACTCAGGTACAAAGCAAGAGAACTCTCTCAAGGAAAAACTGTCTCCCCTCAGATAAACAGCCCCAATCCTAGGACTAGAAAGGGAACTAAGAAAAATGTCAAGTAAACCAATAGCCATCCTCTCACTCGATGTCAGAGGTCTCACTGACCCTAGCAGAGGAGGAGAGTTAGCTTATTGGCTGAGAGCTAATGCTCTTTCTCCTACTTTCCTTAATCTGCAAGAAGTTAAAGTCTCTCGACCTTTTTATGAGAAAAGACTGACTATTATTGACAAGAGAAGGAAATGGTACTTCACTAACCATGAGGACGGCAAGGGGGGGTAGCAATTGGTATACTATCTAACTATGCTCAGGGTATTTTGGATGTGGAAGCGGATACACAAAATAGATGGATTATGGTTAAATGCATGATGCATGGGCAGACATTCACAGTGGTGTCACTTTATGCTTCTAACAGTTCACAGGAAAGAATGGTTAGCTAGGAATCACTCCTACTAGTAGGAAATAAATGTTTTGTGGTTGGTGACTTTAACATGGTGGAAAGCTCCAAGGACAGATGGATGGGTAAAGGAACAATCATTAGAGGCAAAGAACTGACTTTTTGGGAGGACTTGAAAGAAGAGCTAAGTCTAGTGGACATGGAGATGAAGGACACCTTCACATGGTCAAACAGTCAAGTGGGGGACAACAGAAGAGAGACCAGACTCAACAAGGTATATGTCTCACAAGATCTAGTCAGCCAAACCAGCTCTTGCTAGACTCAAGTCTTTTCCTCTTTCTTTCTTTCAGACCACAAGCCAATCCTGCTCAAGTGTGACTTTGGCTTGGGCCAAAAAACCACATCATGGTTTAAGGCTGATCCCATATTTTGACTTAAGGAGTGTTCAAGAAGATGTTAAACTATTTGGCTCAAGGCTTTCACTGAGTCTCCTACCAGTGAATCCTAGTATACTATAGTTGACCAGACTCAAAAGTTTCTCAAAAAAGCTAGAAAGGGTAGAGCTAAAATTAGGGCAAAGAGGTTGGACAGCATTCAGAGCATGATTACTACCCTGGAGACCCTAGCTAGACAGGGAGACCCTCAAGCACATGCCGACTTGGTGCTCAAAAGAAATGAGTTTAGGATTCAAGAGTAGATTCTTCTAAATGACTCTAAGGTATACTTCAAAGATTGGTGGGCTGGCAAAGCTGACAGACCTACCAAGGAATACTTTGAAAGTATAAGAAGGAAAAGGTCTAATGAAGAGATACCCCTCCTTAGAAAAGCTGACAACTCTTTGGCCCTTTCTAATGAGCAAAACATTGACCTCATTCAGCTTCATTTTTAGAGTCTACTGTCCTCCACCATTCAAGTAGACAATGAAGTGATTAAAGTGAGAGAACTTTGCAAGGAAGCTAGAAAAAGCATTGTTCTCAGCTTTGATAAGAAGTACCTGGAGAAACCTCTGACTATAGAGGAGCTGTTTGAAGCTGTCAAGGTGATGGCTAATGGTAAAACACCAGGAGAGAATTGAATTCCACAAAAGATTCTGTTCCATTGTTGGCCTATACCTCCTTCTCTTATGGTAGGAAAGTGTTGAAAGTGGGTGTAAGAAAACAATACAACGTCTGTGCTCAACAAATAACAGGATCTCATATGCAAGAGAGAAAACCAGATAGTATGGAGCATCAAAAATTTGATTATTGTAGATCTGATACAATAGATGGCACTACCTACCCTCAATGCAGTCAGTCATGGGATGCCTTCCCGCACTTGCATGTAGCCTAGTTGGCAGTGTGCCAACTCCGTCCAACCATCCGGCCACACATGGCCCCCATTTGGTGTCGAAACTAGGACCTACCAGATAACCGAGCTACTCAAAAGCCTTCTTCTCATATGGGGGGCTTAGAAGTAGAGTTAGCTGGTTCCTGCATAGTTACACAAGAGTGGAGCATTGATATCTAACACCCCCCCTCAATGTCCACCCGCAAGTGAACTTACTTTTTTGGCTCAATGCCAAGTCGATGAAGATGCCTCTCTAGTAGGTCTCTTCCAAGAGCCTTCGTGAAGATGTCCGTAGCATTCTCTGTAGTCAAACAGTACACCAAGTCGGCCTCTCCATCCATGATGAGCTCACGTACAAAGTGATATTGAATCTCAATGTGTTTTGTGCGAGCATGGAACACACGGTTCTTTGCAATCGCCATGCAACTCTGATTGTCACATAATAACTGCGTAGGCTTGTTCTGCACTGCACCCATGTCCCCTAAAATCCTCCTCAACCATACTGCCTTGCAAGAAGCAAAGCAAGCTGATTTGTACTTAGCCTTTGTACTCAGCCTCGGTAAAGAGCAACTGTGGGTTGCTTCTTGATGACCCATGACACAGCTCCAGATCCAAGTGAGAAACAGTAACCTGTCAATGATCTGCTGTTGTCCATGTCTCCTGCCCACAATCCGAGTCACAGAATCTGGTCAAGATGTTGCCCTTGGTATAGGTGATGCCATAATCAAGTGTGCCTTTGATGTATTTTAGCACCCACATCCCTACCCTCCATGAGAGTGGAGCATTGATGTCTAACAGTGGGTTCCTGCCTACACATATCAATGGTGGTGTTATAAAACTTATTCATAAGGAAGGAGATAAGACTAAGCTAAGGAACTGGAGACCTATTACTATGCTTAACTGTAGCTATAAAATCTTTGCTAAAGCTCTGTCTCTAAGGATTAAAAACAGAATGGCCAAGTGGACCCTATCAGAGTAGAAAGGCTTCATAAAGGGCAGACATTTACTTGAAGCTATCATTAACATTTGGGAGGGATGTGAATATGCCAGAGAAACAAAACATGACATATGCTTCTTGAAGGTTGACTTTGACAAGGCTTATGATAGACTTGAATGGGAGCTCATCTGGCTGATATGGGTTTTGGCCCCCTTTACATTTCTTTTATCAAACTCCTCCTCACAAATGCTACAGCAAAGATTTGTGTTAATGGGATCATGAGCCAACCATTTGAGCTTAAAAGATCTATAAGGCAGGGGTGCCCTATTGCCCCTTTACTCTTTGCAATTGCAACAGACTCCCTAGGATGGCTTCTCCATCAACAAAGCTAAGAAAACAAGTTGAAAGGTATTGAACTACCCTTAGGCAAGCACCTTATTTGTCAGCAGTTTGCTGATGATACAAACTTAACCCTCAAGAATGAGTCACAATATATCAAGGTGGCTATGGAGTCTTTAGATATTGTTTACAAAGCCTCTGGGTCCAAAATCAATCACTCTAAAACTAGATATGCAACTGTCAAAGGTGATGAACAGGAAGTGTTAGAAGGGATGGGATGCCAAAGGGTCAAGCATGGCTCAGTCTTCAGGCTACTGGATATCCCCATGGGGTTTGATATTTCCCTCAAGCAAAGGTGGGATTGGTTCATGAACAGATTCCAAAACAAGATGGAGAAATGGAGAGGATTTCAGGCTAGTCTAGCAAGAAGAAGAACTGTTCTTATCATTGCATTTATCCTATTGTTATCTTCTACCTCACAGCTTGGTCCTCCTCCAAAGCTGGAATTAACAAATTCATAAAAATTTGAAGATCTTTTCTATGAGAAGGCAAGATACCCAAGGTTAGGTGGGACTTTTGTATCAAACCCAAGCAGGAGGGTGGATTAGGAGTTATTGACATAGAACAAGCTGCTTTAAAACTCTCCTCAACTTGGAATTTAAAGGCAATCCTAAACCCTATGGAAGATTGGGCTCAACTTCTCCTTAGGAATGTCAGCTCCCTAAGACCCCTCAAAAACTACCCCATGCTATCAGCTATTTGTAACCCAAAACCCTGCAAAACTAAAGGTAGACAGCTTTGGGTCTCTCTTTGGACAGCTTTTGAAGGGATTAAAAGCCAATTTGTCTTTTCAAGTTAAGGTGTTCTTATGACCTTGGACTCAATTTGGATTTTTGGTATTTTTAAAGAAGCTGTTCTTTCTTATGAAGAGATAACCAAGGTAGCTCTTCTATTTAAAAAGGGTTTGCAAAGCTAGAGGCAGTTGTGGAACAGATCTGAACTAAGGTGGAAAACTTGGGTAGAGCTTAGGAGAGAGTTTAGACTAAAGAACAAAAGCCAGTCACTTGTCTAGATTACAACTTTGGAGTGGCAGCCAACAGTGGAAGGGGGGATCTTTCCTTGTGTACAGTAGGGAGTTCAGCTGGGTGGAAAGTTCCTCTTTCTTCCCCATACCCACACCAAGCAGGGACATCAGTGATCTCTGTAAGGTTCTTAATGATAGGTGGAAACTTCATGACTCCAAAGAGAAATGGAAATTCAGGTTTTGTGCCATCTGGTCTCCTTCAATTCTAGACAAACTATCTGCCCTGATGTGGCTCATATTGCATAAAACTGTGTGGACCAATATCAGAGGACTCAGGATTGGGAAGGGTAATGGTAAATGTATGAATTGTCCCTCTACTAAAATGAAGATATCTTCCATCTCTTTGTGGCTTTTGTCCAGTGGCCAGAAAGGGATGGAAAATAGTCCAACTAGAGACACGGGAGCCAGTGAATTGGAAGGCCATCTTGCTTGGAGACTCTTCAAGGACAAAACAGGACACCTAGTCACCCCTGAGAGCACATGCACTTTGGTTTATATGGGTAACCAGGAATAATCTTCAGTTTAATCAAGTTATTTTGCAAGTTGACTTACTATTTGTTAACTGGCTGAATAGGATCAAAAGAAAATCATAGAACTAATCCACACTTTCCAAGCAGAGGTTGCCATCTTCAATGCTGACTTACAAGAACACACTCAAAGCTTCTTTGGGATTGATAATTCCATACCCTTTGAAGTCCCTGCTGAGATCACTGAGTTTCTTAATTAGGTACCCTCCACAAAGGTAAAAAAAGGAACCTGACTCACCTTGTGAAGCCCAGGCAAATGACACTGATAACTCTGGAGATTTAGAGAGTTTCAATTACTCGGATTACTTCAATGATGACAATACAGATGACATTGACTCATGTGGCTCTCTCTTTTGATTTTGCTGCTACTTTTTATGTTTTACTCAGAAATGTTTTGATGAAACTCTCCCCATGGGGCTAGTTGTTCTTTACCAAAGAACATGTAAATACTTATGATGATGATGATATCCTAATATAGCAAAAACTTTGAATGCGAAGGCAGCAAATCCGAAGACCATGAGAGGGCCAAACATGGCGAAATTGGGCTACATCGGCTAGTGACTCTAACAACAACGCGCACTCATGCTACAAGCTCATCAAACAGCCAGGTGACACTCCAATGCCACAAAGCCCGCATGCCACACCTCTCCAGTGTGCCAGCCATCCAGGTTGCTCCTTCCCCTTTAGCTCGCCATGGTAGGAATGGCCGCCCATCCTCCTTGCCGATTGATTGGATTTCTAGTGAAGAGGCCTAGTTCTTAATAAGATTCTTCTCTTGAATTGAGAAAGAAGAGGTTGAACTGGCTTCTTTCGAAACTACCTCCTCCACTTTGCTCAATCTCTGATTTCTCCAATGGAGAGCTTTCTGACATTGCTTGTCTCTTCCCTTGCCTTGGCAGCCCTCTTAGTGGCATGAGAGAAAGTGAAATCCATCGCAGAAGGCTTCTGGTTTGTGACCTCCTCACCAGAAGTGGAACCATTCATTTCAAGACTAGAGACAGCCTCTTCACATGAATCCACGAAAGTCGTTTGACAAAAGCGCGTGAGCCTGAGAGTCACATCTGGATCCATAGAGCTACTCTCCAATTGAGGGTCACAAAATGTGAACACCGAGCTCCCCTGCCATCTGCTTCTATGACTCCAGTGCTCATGCTACTAAGCTTGTCAAAGTCGCCAAAGCTTGATATAACCCCTATTCCTTTTGGTCACTTGCTCATTAAATCTCCCCCCGACAACCCCCCCTCCCCCCCAAACCCCTCTTTCAATTTCTCTCCCTAGTATTTCCCTCTTTTCACCCACTCTCCATTCATTTCCCTTGCATTTCCCTTATTTCCCCTTTATTGTCTTACTCTATTTATTTTTTCTTAATGAAATTTATTTTACTTTTTTCATTATTTTCCTTAAATTTTTATTTCTATTTTTTCTTACTCTCTTAATTTTCTCCTTACCCCCCCTTTTTTATTTTCTTATCCCTCATTAAACTCTCTCCCCCTAGTTCGCCCTCCTTCTACCTAATTTTTCAATTTATTCACAAAATTTTTTGCCCTAATCGTTTCCCTCTTATTTAGTTTTCCCTTTTTTACCCCTAACCTAACCTCTCATAACTACACTAGCCTCCCCAAACTCCTCCTAAACCACCCCCCTGCCCCTACGAATTTACCTTACTTTTTTGTGAATTTTTGTTTAAATCCTATATTTTTTAATCCTTTACTTTTTCAACTATTTAATCCTTTTAACTATTTACACTAGCTTTCCATTAATTCCCCCCTGTTTTTAGTTCCAATTTATTTCTTTAAAAATGACCTTCATTATTAAACAAATCCCCCCAAACCCCACATGTCTCGCCGCATTCTGTGCCTCGATGAGCGCTTTGCGCCTCCTTGTGCGTAATCCACCGCCTCTAGCTCCTCGAGCTTCCCACCTCTCCAAAAATCGTCATCACCCCGACTCTCCCATCCCCAACTGTACCTCGCCTGCCTATAAAAGAAGCCTCTCTCATGAGTACTTCTCCTACCCACAACTAAGTACACCTACAAATCTTCCTTCCCCCCTTTTAGTCACACTTACCCTATCCTGCGGTTACTTCCACTACCACACTGTTCGTGCCTTACCGTGCCTGCACGACCCTCAATACAATTGATTGCATGCCTCCTTACTTGTACACTGTTTGACTTATACTGCTACGGTGACCAGTTCCCTTTAACACTTACATCGTGGACTCACAAGTCCCCTAAACCTTTGTCCTTTAATTTCTTTTATTAATTAAACAACCCCCCCCTCCCCCCCTCTTTCCCTTTTTTCAATCCCCTAACGTTTTTTTCCTATGAAAGGCCTGCTTCTCTCAAAGATCTCCCTCTCCCTCCCTCCGTCCCTCTGTCCCTCCGTCCCTCCCTCTCTCTCTCTCTCTCCCCCCCCTCCTTTTTTCCTATCCCCCTTCACTCTCCCCCTTACTTCCCCTCACCTTCACTGTCTCTCTTTCCAAAAAACATGTTTCTCTACTACAACCCCCCCCCCCCTCCTCTCTCTCTCCCCTTTTTTTCCTTTATTCTATCATTCTTTCCCTTGTCCATATTTAAAAATTTATTCCCTTTTTCTCCACTTGTCTATAAATCCCTTACAATAGATTACCCTCCTAAATTAGCTTTTCTTTCACACTATAATTTTTACATCAAGCATGTTAAATGTATGGCAAAGCTTCGATTTTATTGTGACCCCAATAACAAGGGAGGGGTGTTTATGACACCTGTCTTCCCAACCAAAGTTAAGCTAGTTCTTATCATGTTTGCTTGTTGGATGGTGATAGGTAGGCAGACTTCCCTCTTCGATAAAAGTGATGCTTTCCAGGACTTATCCAAGCTCAACTTCTATACAGTCTCCACAAGGTCATTTCTATAAAAGGGGCCATTGCTAGTCTCCTTTATAAACAGGGATTCACCAACTTGTACAAACTTTTATGTTAATGCAATTAGTCCTATTTCATTGTCTAGCTTTGCTCTTTTGTCTTTTGACTATGCAAAGGGGTGTTGTAAAATCTTACACACACACACACACACACATGAAAAAATCACTAAGATATCTATTGCACACACCACAACAAATGCCACAAAGAAGAGCCAAGATGAGCTCGATAAACCAATTGATTCCCTAATACCATAATGGAATAAGATCTTATAGTGGAGCAACAAACAATGAAAACAATGTGTGTAAGTGGTGCTACACTCTCAAAGTGAGAGGTGCTATAAATGCTAACTGAGAGACAAAAGAGGGTTGTGTTATCACACTGTCCCTCTATCACATTGTCCCACTGTGTGGCGCTACCCATTTCCCCTTTATTGACATTGCTTTCAAAGCATTCAATTGTTTGATGACAATGTGAAGTTGCCCAATTAGAGAGCAATCTTAGGAGGCGTGCTCTTTGGAGAATGTTTGTGAGAGGAGTGTTTGGAGCACTAGTTACTTCTGAGGTTGAAGCCTATGCTATTTGGGACATATCTGAGGAAGCTAAGGATTTATCCTTTTGGGGCATCTCCCTCATGTTATCCCCTAAGCGTATCACCATCTTGCTACATAGCTCAAACGATGTGGGATTCATAGCAAACTAAACAAAAAGATTTTAGATGTACAGCTTCATCCATACATTCAAGAGCCCATGCAATACTAAGAATCTTTATAGATGCAAAGGCCCCCAAAACTAAGCAACCGTGAAAAAATAGACATAGACAACTCCTACAAATGTGAATTCCTTGACATTTTAAATTTGAGGTGGCTAATTGGTTGGTTGCTATTTGGAAATTAGTTTTGATCAAATTTTTTTAGGTAGGGGTCATCTCGTCTAAGGGGACCCTTCTCTCTCTTACACTATTTAATGATCTTTTGCTCTTTTTGAGGATGATGTCCCCCCATGAAAACAAATCTTGGACCTGCATGAATGCCAAGGGTCCACAACAATGGTTTCAACTTTAATCCAAATGGAGTGAAAGAGTTCTAAGTGATCCAATTTATAAGTTGTGATAGGTATGCTGAGTTGTAGTGATCAAAGCATTGTGGAATAATCTAGTTTTCTTAAGGGGCGCTAGGGATGGGATTAGCTTTTCTCAAGTTAAGGAGGATAGCACTCTGATTTTGGAAGAAGCTAGATTTTCAAGTGGCTTATAAGAGCCTTATTATAGTGTAATAGTTTTATGTGTTTAGTGATGGTTAGCTAGTAGATTTTGGTGTTTGCCACCCAATAATATTTGGGTATGCATATACTACTTATTTTTCATCTTTACCTCTAAAAAATGAACTCAGAAGGATGCTTAGCACAAATTAAAAAAACTATGGACTCAGCTTTGGAACTTGGGAATGCTAATCAAATGTTAGTTCAATGCTATAATTGATTCCTAGAAAGAAGCCCTTTCTCCAAGAAATGTTTTCCAAGTTAAAGCATACATGCCAAGCCTTGCACATATTGGAAGCTATTAATGAGGATGGAAAGGCTTTGCACTTGCACAAAACCTCGGCCACAAATGTTTTTTTAATGTTAAGGAAGTCGACCTCATGCAAATTTCAAACAAAAAAGTACTTGTCTTTTTGAAATGATATCATTGCCTTCAAAGATGATGCCATATTTTCCACAATAGATCGCTTAAAATAAGGTTATACTTAATAAATTTGAAGTCCAGTAAACAGATATAAACTTGGCAAAAAGATAAAAATCATGGAATCAATGTAAAGTGAAGCACCTATAACCATGACAAAATCACAAAAAGTATAAACTTTATACAGTGAGACATGTATACACAACCCTGAAGTGAAAAGGAAGCACTTAACAATAGCCTCAATGACACATGAGATTATAGCTACTTATGAGCTTTGCAAGACTATAGCATGTAACTCCTCAAAAGGAAAGGACCCAGGTCTTGCTTCATCTTTAGATAATAACTCCTTTACAACAAACGTATTGAATCTTTTTATGAACATTATTGTATTGTATAAAAATAGTTCACTTGAGATCAATATTGTCCATAATCGCAAAGAAATTTTAACATAATATAGCCACTTATCTTTCCAAAGTACTATTATTATCTTAAAAAATGATGCCATAGTTGCCATAAGAGGTATACCTCAATAGAAATGAGTTCATAGAGTGAAGTAAATAGCATATAACCATGACAACCCCACAAAAATCATGAACACACTTGTGACTCCAAAGTGCTCTCATCATACACAAAAATGCATTATTCTCTTTTCTTGTCTTGTAAAGGTAAGTCATACAAGGGATTGCTGACCATATCAATCAAGATAAACTCTACATAACATCGGAGATTCTAGAAAAACATGAACATTCAATTGCCTCACATCGTACCAACACTAACAATGGAAACAGAATTGTAATGTGTACATGTACAAAATGAATACTTAAGATTTACTAGGGTGTACAGAGTGAGGGTTAATATAATTCATACATATCAATGGATATAAGTTGTAAAGATCAAGACCTCATTGGTCTAAAGGATTCGTCATGCAAGACTCATTCTCTATCCAAATTCTCATTCACCACTTCTCCATGCATACTAAACTTTGCTCTTTTTGATCAGGGTGAGGCTAACAAGGGCTGCACAATGTCATTAATAATGACTAGGCTTTTAGTGGAAGAGTTGTGCCACACCCCATCTCAAATGCAAAAAGAAAATACATGTTGGATTGTCATTAGCTAGCAAGACACTAGGTTACCTATTACCCTTAAAGTGTGGTTAGACAATGTACATATAGTTTATTACTAGCCACATGTAAATATATGTAATTCATTATCGCTCACATTGTAAGGGACATGATCAAACAATTGTGTTTCTCGTCATATCGGTATGGGATTGTAAAGATGTTGAGGAATTTGACAAATACAATGCTTGGACTTGTACCAAATTCAAATGAGCAATGAATTGATGTAGTATAGTAATTTTTGTCAGTACTTGATAAGAACAACAATATTTTAGAGGTCCTTCATAAAATTTTGATTCATGGTTGGTATTGTGGGTGCTTCCATTGTAGTATTGATGCTGCTAGTGTGACTAGTATTATTGCAATTGGACACATTTTTATGGCTATGTGTTTTGATGTTTGTATATCATGTAATTGGACACAATTTGATGGCTATGTGTTTTGATGTTTGTATATCATGTAAATATGTTATGATTAATTGGTATGATAACTCATCAACTGATTGTTACTAACACAATTGATGACTCTAGTGCAGATGATGAATGAAGAATGGAGGCGATGAAGATGTTACCAATTGATGTGTTGATCAAGTGGAGTGTGCATTGGCCAATATTTTTAAAGAGTCTGAGGGTACTTATTGAGGTGTTGCATGGAATAACTTGACCATGTGCCACATTTTTGCATTTGTATTATAATTCTAAGCCCTGGGCAAAAAGAATGATGAAGGCATAAAAGCCTTTAATTATTTTATGCTCGTGGAGACTCTCTCTCATTGTGGTCAAGGAAGTTGTCTAGACATACTATTATTGGTTCTTTGATTTTTGCTCGAACAACTATAAATACTCTATATGGGAGGCCAAATCCACCATCTAGAGGGGGAAGATTGTAGCCAATGTTGGAAGACAACAAACCCATAGCGATGGAGGTGGCGTGCAGTTTTTTGTAAAGACATTGACAAGTAAGACAATCATGATTCATGTTGGTAATCACATTGTAGGATGAGATCTGGTAGGTAGCCTCATCTAATTTTCTATAAGGCTAGACATGTGTATGCTATAGGATTCTTGAGTCAATTTATGCATTTTGCCCAACAACCACACATTGAATGTAGCCAAGAGGATTCTTAGATATGGCTTGCATTATGTGAGCTATAGTGACTTCAAGCTTTATGGGTTTACAGGCTCGGATGAGAACACTGAAAGTGTGTATGCTTAAGCTTTCCAAAGACTAGGGTCCTTGGTAGTACATGATCACCTCCTTTCTAGAACCTTCATCCAAAGTTCCTTGTTTTTTTTTTAAATAACATGCTAGCTTTTATTAAAGAGAAAGGAAAAAAGATTACAAAATTATGGCCGCTATCATGGGCACATTGCCCGCAACCTATGCCATAAGGCAAAATCACAACTCAAAAACTGACCCTATAGGTCATTAAACAACTCATTGAGACGCATACCCACCAACAACAAGTCATGCTTACTCAAGAAGCTACCAACATCAACCAAAAAGCTCTTAGTGAGACCGATCAGGACACTTTCTCTGTAAGCTCGTCCAACCACATTTTGAAACAAAACATCATTCCTTAGAGTATTGCAAGCAAACTGACAACGTAGATGGAAGCCCCTCCATGTCGCCCAACACTACTAATTTTTAGTTCATGGTGGTAATTGAGAAATCCCCCATCATAACGGTTTTTCTAACAGCTCCAGCTCCCTTACACTAAACTCTTCTAGGGATAGTACAACCCCATGTCAGATGCATCCTATCCTCCAAACATAATAGACATTACGGATTAATCAACAACCATCTAGGCATACGGCCCATAAGAGGGAGCCATTTATGCATTACCTTCTAGGCTAGGACCCCACCTTATCGAGCAAGCAACCCTTCCAAATGTTACACAACATCATTTTTCACCATTTTCTACTTCCAGTTACTATTCAACTTGGGAATGAGTGACTGGTTAGCTATCAATTTTTTGTATATAGACCTCACAATAACTTTTATGAGTCTGATAGAGCCCAAGTGCCACCGGTTCACCTTCAAGTTTGCCGATGAGATACAGTTTGATGGCCAACCATTAGGCATATTTCTCAGTACACCATTCAATTTCTCTATTCCACAAGGCATAATTGTATCTTACGAACTCAATAGACCTCCACCGCCAGCTCTCCTAGAATCCTAAAGGTGAATCCGTTGTCTTACCCCCTTCCTATGTAGAGATCTTGTAGCAAGTAATATCAATCCACGCACAGGCCTTACCTTGAGATGTGACAAAAAAACTCTACTAGAGGCCATCCTGCAAACTTGTATCTCCTGGTGTGTCCTCTCCATCTCATAAATGAGCCACAGGCTTTCCATGCATCCACAAGCCTTGTCACCAAATCAAAGCACGAAATCTTGAAGGGGAACCATGAACACAATCTTTCATACCATGTTAGCTCCTTCCAAACCCGGACCCCTCTAGCCATCAGGCCTAAGAACCTTGTCAAACTCGAGTTGATCTAGTGCTTCCCACATCTCTTTCCCCATCAACATACTCTCCAACCCTAGTCTTTGAATCATAGATACAATACGAGAAATGTTGCTCAGGATCTCATTCACAAAAAGTATCCAATCGGGGTTCACTTCATCAGGGTCTCCCACAATACTAGAAAGCTCCTTCCTAAAGACTTTTGCAACATGCCAAAACTCTATCATTACATTGCCGCATGCATATCTTCCACACAGTTTATGGCCTCCACCAAGTGTTTGAACTTTACAGCTTGAAAGAAAATTTTTGAGGGACACTCCCCCAAGGACAACCATAGTAGCCTACTCTGCACATAGGCGGTGTTTTCCACCTCCTCCTCTTGGAGCATGTCGACTAGGAGTATTGCAACATAGGGTCCTCAGGGCTCATCATCAAGGTCTCTCTTAGGCTAGACCTGCATTCCACTACCTAAATATTCATCTTCTTTTTATCCTTCTTGCATTTCAGCTACCACCCTTGGGCCACCTTCATTACAGCCCTGATAGCTTTATCCTAGCGAATGTTGGGGTCAAGATTAGAATCTGCCTCCTCCCTCCAAACTTTAGCGATGGCTTCCACCCCATCGGAACTTGATCTGACAACCCTACCTCTAGAGACAACTTGCCTCCCATGGGGGCAAACAACCACCAACACTCCTCAAAGAAAGTAAAATCTATCTATTCTACTGGCTCTAAGCTCCTATCCTCTCCGTTTGTTATTCCGCGAGCATCCATTTACACCTTCAGGATCCAAGTCCACAACATATCAACCCTTTATCAAAACACAAGTCATTCCCCCATGCTTGTAGCTCTCGACCTGACAAACCCCTATATAGCATAACCTATCCTCATTCAACACAGTCATGTTCCAATCCCCTGCTAGAATCCACTTAGGTCCTACAATTAGCTTGTTTAGGTCTCTCCAACACTCAGCTCGCACAGGGGACTCATTCAGGCATAGACACACATAATATTTAACGAGAAGGTTGCTATAGAAACTGAGATAGCTATAAATTGGCTGCCAGGATCTCGAAAGAACTCTTTGCCCCCTTTGTCAAGATAGCTACCCACCCCGTCCCCTCGGAGGTGAATTAACAAAAACATCAAAGCTCATTTGATTAAATGCAAGCCTCCTAACAGTCGCTATACATCCCTTTTGTTTGACTTTGTCACGAACCGACTTGTGTCCTGTCTGGGCTTGCATGCCTGGATCCACAAATAATTGTCCTCTAGGATCCTTGACTAGACATTGCATATCTCCTTTTCGAGAGTTAGGGTAATGGGGCCAGTCTTGTGCACCCCTATTTTTTCCATAGTATAAGGGGTTGTGTGTATGGTTTTTTTGATCTTTTTCAAAATGTAAGAGCATTGCATGAATAGAAATAGAGAAAGGATATATATTTTCAAAGAAAAATGAGATTTTTTTTTAACTTGGTGGAAAACCTACATACCCAATACTAAAGGCATTGGTGGGCTAGTATTGTGCTACATTTAGACTGCATCTTTATTGGGTCTTTCCATGGAGAAAATACGGTACGATGCTGACATTTTAAAGGCACCTGCCTCTTTAATAGCCCCTTTAGGCAAGACGATTGGGAACTTGCTCGAATAGGCGTAGGCATCTCAAACTTCCGCCTGAGAAGACTTATCATCTTCACCTTCCCTTTGCATGGTGGGTTTCTACTTGTTTCCATTTGACGGCATCCAAGACTCCATTAGCCTGGTCATTTCAAGCCAATTTAATATTCTCCTCATGCAACGGGTAGTTTCGTGCATAGTGTCTCGTTTGCTTGCAAACATAACATGCATCCGAGAAAGGTCCAAACCTGACCCTCTGAGTGACCACCACATCTTCTGAGAGATGAACATCACATCCAAACCTGACTCTCTGAGTGAGTGACCACCACATCTTCTGAGAGATGAACATCGACGAAACCGAGTGTATTCTAGCTATGGTCCTAAAGGATCCACACCCTTTTTGTTCCAAACACCTTTCTCGCCAAAGGAGGAACCACTAGGATTCTGCCCAAAGAGTTAGCCACCAGATCCAGTGACATGTCCATCCAAGTCAGCATGCAGTAAAAATCGATCCACACTGGACACTCCTTTGAACATGATCTCGTCAATGCTAAATAACAGACTCCAGGGAATCAATAAGACAACATCACCCATGAAGACGAAGGATTTTCTAAGAATATCATTGCAGATCCCTTTTAGAACACATCGCAAAAGGAAGAAACATTTGCCCATAAACCGAGCTTCATACCTCTCAGCAACTCATGAAGCTCCCCAAAAGACAGAACCCTGCCAGTGAAGAAGAGATACACTCTGCTGTTTGCCAGTTTCTCCACTTCCAACTTGATTGCATTGAAGTACAAGAAACATGCAGTGTTATGCTTGACTCTATTCTCCCAAAGAGCTCTTTTAGTTGGTTCAGCCTCCCTCCACACAAACTAGGTCCCAGGCCACCGCTTTGGACAGGGGAGAAAATCTCCCCATAAGTTTGCATGACACCGTTTCCACATATGAGGTAGGCAATCTTTGGACTCCCCCCCCCATTCTTCCCTTCCCCACACAACCCCCCCACTCAAGACATGTTGCATGTCTCGGATCACCCCCTTTCATGCTAGTACTCTTGGAAAGAGGCTAACGAACAACCTCCCCCATCAGAACGCCCTCGGGAGCAACACAGACCTTGTCGTTGCTTCAAGGAGCCATTACTACTCTCTCAGAAGGAAGGTCTCGACTCTTGGCCATGCAAGCAATTACTAGCACAATGCACATAAATCGAAGCTCCAGCCTCTCACTGAGACTCCTTTAAGTTCTTTGGAATTACGACCATATAGGGCAATTAACAACTCCTGTTTAGGTGGAAGTATTATTTCTTCTATCACAACAAATGTCATTACTGTTTCCCAGTTTGTGGGTGTGTATGTGTGTGTGTGTGTGTGTGAGAGAGAGAGAGAGAGAGAGAGAGAGAGAGAGAGAGAGAGAAAGGGAATATTTGAAAAAGGTAAAAAAACATGTGAACCTAAATCAAGTGCTAAATTAGTTTCCAAATTTGACCCTGGGAGGCTAGGGTGACCTTTTGAGAGAGGGCATGTCCCCTCATGTCTTTGCATTGCTTGATTGAAAATGTGAGCCATTACAATTTATTTTAGGCTTAAAGGGTCTTTCATTGGCAACTCTTTGAATAAGAATCAAACACCTAGGCCTTGTTGGACATTTTCTTTGACTTAGGGTCCGTTTGATGTGTGGCCCGTGCTGATCGTACCACTGTCATTGATAGTAGCTGACTCCCTAGGGATCTTGGACAAGCCATGCCATTAAAATCTGCCTTGATCAAATGTGTGCAAAGTAGAGGGTTGCTTCCCATATGTAATTCTTACTTAACACCTAGGCCATGGCTCAACATTTTCTTTTGCGAAAAAAGATTGACTCAAGATCGTCGAATTGAGGGAGGTGATTTTTTGTGTGTGTGGAAGTCACCCACTCACGGTCCGATCGAGAGGCACACTACCCTAGACCTATGCCATCATGGTGGGTAGGTGGGTGCCTTACTGTCTGAGCTGCCTTTTTTTTTGGTTGGACGTTAACCGCCAAGACCTATGGCATCACGGTGGGACTGGAACTAGGCCATAACTTTACCGTCCAAGCTGCCTTTTTTTAGGAAGTCACCCACTCATTGCCCCGAAGACCTACGGCATGACGGACGGACTTGAACGAGGGCAGGCGCTCCGGTACCGAGTGAGATGCCCTTGCATGCACCTCAAGGGAGGTGACGTGTAACCAATGAAAGTCTGCCACATGAGCATTGCGCCCTATATGAGAGCTGACGTGGGATCTTAAAAACTGCCTTTGATGAAACGTATAATAGATTGTTCCCCTGCTCTTCGTTGCCAAATTGCCTCACCGTCTTCACCAAAAAGCTCGCAGCTATCGCCTGGCTATGGCGACCCAGACTGGGATCGCCACCTCCAAAGTCATCATCCTCGTCCTTGGTGCCGGTAGCCTCTCATTCCCCTCCTTCTCTCCCTTTTCCTCCATGGAAATCGATAACCTTCCAAAATTTTGCATTCTTGCTGTCAAATTTTGTGCCTCTCCATCTCATCGTCCCATCTCTGCGTTTTCTTTCCATCGATGTGCCCCTTATTATGTGTTCTTCCTCCAACGTTTGTTCTTCGCTGTCTAAATTTGCAAATGCCGGAAAAGGTAGTGTGATCACATCGTCACAGTCCTTGTTGTGCAAAAGATAGCTACGCAACTGAGGACTAGGGATTGTGAGCTCTACCTCTCAATCCCTCGGTGGAAGCCGTGGTGTCTTGATTCAAATTCTAATCTTTTCACGTCCTTGATTACCGCATTTGTTGGCTAGCTGGCGTATCCGAATGCCCTCATATGTATTTA
Source organism: Dipteris shenzhenensis (assembly GCF_047967505.1). Taxonomy (NCBI): domain Eukaryota; kingdom Viridiplantae; phylum Streptophyta; class Polypodiopsida; order Gleicheniales; family Dipteridaceae; genus Dipteris; species Dipteris shenzhenensis. The sequence goes on from NC_141603.1 coordinate 42,824,829, forward strand.
TTCCTTGCCTAATTCAAATTTTGCGCACTCACAATTCTAGATTTTCCCGCTGTCGCTATCGAATCCAGTAATGCTGTCTGTAATCGCCTCCTTCAACCATCCCATCCGCCTGATAACCTTGACAATCGGAACTCATAACTGTGTTCCACGGCACTACGAGCATACTCCTCGATAACAATTAATTTTTCTTACAGCCTCAGTTGAGTCCCGAGATAATTATGAAAGAGTGCTTTTTTTTCAAAGACAGAATCATAGTGTTTTGGTTACAGTGTTCATGTCCTCAGGGTTTCAACTCTAGAATGTTAACTTTTGAGGACCAGAAGTGTGGTGTATGATTTTGTTTTCAACTCACGCAACTTCAAGCAGGTGAGGGCATCTTTGGGCCAGCTGGCCTTATTTCTATTCTTGATATGCCAAAATTTGGGTGAGCGGCAACCCATGATTCACGTAAACTTTGATTGAAATGTCCCTTGGGAATTGAAATCAGCTGCTGTTTTTCTTTTAAACCTATGTTTTTCTCTTGTGACTAGAGACGATGTCAGGTTTTAAAGATGACCATTTTATGGCAACTTTTGTCAGGTTTAAATGCATTTCGTTTTACCCTATGGTGCCCACAGCTCGGAAATCTCCCCTGCTGTCTATTGTGAAGTGACTCATGCTCCACAGCTCTCTGCAAGGAGATTCGCTCATTAGGCATACCTTGTCTTCAAGGATGAGGGCTACATTATCTTTTTCTCTACCTGAGAGATTGTATGACTAGGATGCCGACAGTACTTAAGCCATGTCTCAGCAAAAAGTAAATTTTGGCAAAGATGACCAACTGGGAAAATACATATCAATGTATCTTTGTACACTGTCATGTGTCACACAGTTTTGAAGAGCCTCCATATGCTAGACATAGAGAAGTTCTGGCTACTTTTGCAGCATTGGATGGGGGCCAGGATACCTATGCCTCAGAATGTTAAGTATGATAAAAGAATGCCCAAACGATGACTTTTATCTCTACCAAGGTCCAACCAGAATAGGTCTGGGAGGATGTCATCTTCGGGGTTCAAAGACAAATTTGATCCAGGCATGGTTGTGTTCAGCTCACTTCATTCCCTGTTGAAGACAACTAAAGGCACCGAAAGTAGAGCCATTGTCTTTCAGGCACATTCTGAAGCATCATAGAATAACAAAGGTACTCATATCTGATAGAGATTGTAAACTCACCAGTATTTTTTGCATGCATTGTTTGAGAATCTAGATACATCGAGTTTCTCAACATCGTATCATTGACAAACTGATGATCAGCAATAGTTTGAAGATCCATGCACAGGACCTGCAGACCATGCATGCAAAATATGTCCCTATCAAGGAGTTTGCCTATACCAACATTTGTTAATTCATCTGTTGGCAAGACACATTTGAGACTCGATAGGAGATACTCTTTCATTTCCATATAGATAAGATCTGTAGGTTGTAAACATTGTGAGGCAACTTATGCCAATGTTAAAGCTTTTATTCACTGTTCAGATGTCCCAATTGAAAAACCTAGGTTGAAAACCGCTACCTCAAGCTATCCATGTGGGTCCTTTCAAGGTTTCTAAGGTAGTCCATGAATTTAGAGGATGAGTTTGGGCATGTTCCTGGATTCATTTAAATATATGCAGTCAATGATTGAGCTCTTAGTTCGGAGCTTCACCACACTTAAGGTTCATAATGTTTTCCACGTTGGCTTGCACAAACCTTTATAGGGTCTTTGCTCCTAAGGTCAAATATGGAAGATTGAGGTGATAAGATCATCCTGCCTTCAAAGCATATATTATTTAAAAGGATGACAAGGAAAGATGAAGAAGTGGTACTTGTTGAAGTTTAGAGGGCTTGCCACAAATGCGCTCAAATCTGTAATTCCAGATGTAAGTGTTGTTCTACTTCCTCCATGTGTTGTTTAAGGAATTGATCAGATCATTGTTCTCCTTTGTGAAAAGGGGGATCTTGTGAAAGGTATTGTTAGGTTTCCACCCAAATTCGTTAAAGGAGTTAAAAAGCTTGCCACCCTTCTAGGTATGTGACCTTCCTCCCACAGAGTTACCCTAGTCATAATCAAGTCACAAGCTTGATTGTCAAGGCAAAACTCTCTTTTGATACACCTCCACTCCTTCCACCTAAGGTTTGTAGAGGTCCTCCCCAATGGGGAAGGGGAAAGCCAAGGGGAAAAGCCAGGTGGGTAAAAAAAAACCCAGAGGTGGGCTGAGGCAAACCAGATCTAGAAATTTGAGTTGTATCTCAAATTCATATGTGAAGGAATTCTTTTGTGAACAAATGCAAAGAAGAGTAAAGAAGAAAACCTGTTGTAGAAGGCAAACAAGAAAAGGCCTGTTAAGTTTGACATTTCATCGAGTTTCAAACTTTCAATGCTTATCTCACCTATTTCTCCCTCTCTCTAGTCTCTCAGAGCCTCAAAAAGTCAAATATGATATGTGTGCACCCACACCCATACCCACACCCACACCCACACACTCACACAAATAAAATAAAAAATAAAATGTGTGTGTACACACACACACACACACACACACATATAGTGTGAGAAGTGCAGCGGAAATGAACGGGAGAGAGAGAGAAATAGCACGCCTCACACACACACTACATTGAGAAGGAGAGAAAGGAGGGAGAGGCACAGGAGAACTGCAAGTGATCTCTGGAGAAAACCCTGCTACATCTGGGGGAAAACCTCGGAACAAATGGGCTGCTCGAGAGCTCAACCAGACAGCTCAACAACCACAAGAGATGGAGGCACAAAGAGTGGATGGACTGCTCCACTACCCTAGGACTGCTCAATTGTTAGAAATCGACCACAACAGAGAGTACGCGCAGCGGAAGACTGATAGAATAGCCCAGGAGCTCACACAGTGTGGTGTGGGTTGTGGAATCACAAACTTCTTAAACTTATGTGCATAGCATAGGTGTGCAAACTCATCAATAGACAATGAACCAGCCAGATATAGAAGACACCAAAATAATATATTTCTGTCCAAACCTATGGACACAATACAAAAGAGATAGATCCAGAGTCCCACCAATGGTGTGGTCCTCTGATCTTACCACAAGGTCCTGCTGTTATCTGCTGGCTATCTCTAGACTTGAGCCCGCGTGCTCCACCTCGAGTGTAAGTAGACTTCCCGTCCAAAGATCTTCTCCACCTTGCTGTCTGGAAACCAGCCTAGGTGGGCTGCCACTCAAGCTCAGTCTGCAGCTCCTTCAGGGCCACCTTCACCTCTTGTGGATAGGCCCAAGGCTAGCCTTCTTGCTGCTCCTCTCTGCTGTCAGAGGGCTGCTCCAGATGATGAGTAATGGGGGCCCAAGTGCGCCCTTTTATAGGCCCAAAGGGCCCTGAGATCCCCTCTGGCCGACTTGGTTGGCTGGCCCAACCCTAACCAGCCGACCTGTTGGTCGGCCTGTTTGGCTGGCTCCATTTCCTATATAAGGTCCTTCCCTGGCCCCTTTTGTGCTGCTGCCAGAGACCCTATTGCAGGCCGGCCATGCTGCACCATCATTCAGGGCCTGTTTACAGGCCATGTGCCTGCCCACTACCCTGCTGTACGATCTCGCCATCAAGGTGCCTCCTACCCGGAGCATCCCCGCCATATTGTTGCTCTTCAGTCACCTCTTTGCCAGGCCATATCCAAAGCTTGATGCCCCTGCCATCTCTCCTGCACACAGTAGCTATGTGATGCAGCCTTGGCTCTCCAGGTATATGTCCAAGTGCTGCCCACATGACAGCCTTGATGCTGTCCATGTGACAGCTCCTTATCCTCTTTTTCTGTGAGGTACTGCCCATGTGGCAGCCCCCTCTCCATGTTCTTTCCTCTGGGCATGCTGCCCCCTTGGCATCCAAACAGATGCTCATGTGGCAGCTCTTGCCCTAGGTCTCCCTCCCCCATGCTCTCCTCATATGGGGGCTTATAGATGGGGAGGTGACCTTTCCAACATCAACGAGGCTGGCTATGCTGCTCCACAAGGCACTGGACAGCAGCGGCTATACTGCTCCAAGAAATGATGCAAAGAGGGCTGAGGGGGGGGCCTATATAAAGTGCCCCAGCCCCTCCCTACTCGGGTAGGGCAGGCTGGCCGACCAGCAAGGTATCTGACCCCACAGACCAGCATGGCTGACTCAAGACGGGAGTGGGCCGACCCACCGCTGCCCTATAAAAGGGCCTGGTAGCAGCCTTACAGGGGGCTGCTCAGGGCCGACCCCCTAGGCACCTCCATAGCCGACAGCCCCGCCTCCACACAGCCCTAGATAAGGGCTCAAGGTCAGCCCTAAGGGAGAGCCTCTCCTCCTGCCCCTCCACACTGATCAGGCTGCCACTGTCTGCAGCGCTACAACAAACACTTAGTGACCAGCACACCCTAGACTATCCTCTCGGGAAGGGGGCGGGCACACCCACAACACAAGCCCTCACTCTCTACGCTACCCTCACTCACTGGGCAGGCACACCCACAAACAAGGCCCTCTCTTTCTAGGTTACATCAGGAGATGTTGACCTTTAACACCCCCTCTCAGCTCTTGGATGGAACAGAGATGCCAGGGAGTTGGGTATGCCGCTAGAACAACTGGAGGAATCCATGTTGTGATACTCCACCGCTTAAGACCGCCTCAAGTATTGTCGAAGAAGCCCCCTCGTGGCTCGAACCGCCTGAGCACGATCATTGGAAACTTGGAATTGTTGCTCCCAGGCCACAGGTGCTAGGTACACTCCTTTGGTCTGGTAATGGTGTACTGGGTCAACTGGTACAACGATCCAATTGTTGGTACTGGCACATGACTCCAATAGAGGATCCTGCAACAATAATCCAATGGATAGTGCCTCTGGTGCAAGGTCTGCTTCCTTGCATGGGCACCCGTATCGCAGAGCTAGATAGCCCCCTCTGAAGTCCAAACTGGTACACTGTTGCCAAATCGATGAACTTCAGTGCTCCAATGGTAACGGGCATATAATAGCTCACAAGGATCAATTAACTGTGTCTAGGTTTCTGCTGTTGGCAATCTACTGACCCATCCAGATCTCCAACAGCATCATACAATAGCTGCAGCAAAACACTAGGAGACCCCCTCTGGATTTGCCAGGTCATAACGTCCAAATGAAAATACGAACTGGTAATATGCTGCCACCCGAGTCAGTGGGAACAACTCCTCATGGCTCAAGGTCTGCTTGCAAGCGTGCCTCAATAAATGACTCCCTGCTCGGTGCACCCTGATTGGTAGGTCCAGCTGCCACAAACAAGCAAGCAATCCTGATCTGGAAAGCTTGCTGGCAGCTCTTGTCAAGTGCTACTAAAAGGTTGGAGTATATGTGGTCGCAGCGGTCACAGTATTGGCGACCTGGTTACCGGATCCGTTGGAGACATTGACGTCAATAATGACCTTTTTGGCCACATTGGTTACACGTACGGGATGCCTGGAGAGCTTCTCGTTCCTCAGCTATCAATTGCTTTCTGCCTTTCTGATTAGCTGTCAAAGCCTCAGGATGACTGTCGTAAGTATGATTGACGAAGCGCTCCTCATGGTCAAGCACCATGGGGACCAATTCCTCCCAGGTCAACTCATTCACCCTACCACTGGTGATCAAGGATGAATAGAAGGCCCCATATTGAGAGGATAACTGGGACATAAGAGTTATGGCCATGTCCTCCGATGAAATCTGCTTCCCCGCCTGGAGGATCCCTTGCTGAAGTTCCTGTAACTTGTTGATGTAGTCCCGCATCGATGAAACTTCTTGGGATCCAACAACCGCATCTGGACCTCTAGTGAGACACTCTTCATGGGAGAGGTGTGGTTATACATGGATGCCAAATGCTCCCATATACTTTTGGCCACGGTCATGTGCTTCACGTGATTAATCACTTGAGGAGTACAGCTAAGAAATATAAATGATCTTACTCTTGCATTGACACGGTCCCAAAGCTGAGACAGCTTCTCAGCCTCCTTCTGCTCCAGGATGCCAGGGTCTTTCGCAAGGAGATCTGGTTGGGCTACACCTATCAAGATGAAATCTGCCAAATCATATGACTGTAACACAGACTCCGTCAGACGCTGTATTTGAGCCCATCCAAGTGCCGGTCAACCGGGAACGTGGGCAACACTAGAATTCTAGTCTTGTTCTCTACCATCTCGATCAAAGTCGCCATGTCTTAGTGAAGCGGACGTTGAACTGAAAGAGAAGGTGGATGGGATAGAAGGGAACTGAGGATTGAAGAAAGGAGAAGGCTGAAGAAGAGGATGAAGGGGCTCACAGAGAGAGAGAGAGAGAGAGAGAGAGAGAGAGAGAGAGAGAGAGAGAGAGAGAGAGAGAGAGAGAGAGAGAGCACGCCTCTCACACACACCAGATTGAGAAGGAGAGAAAGGAGAGAGGCACAGGATAACTGCAAGTGATCTTTGGAGAAAAGCCTGCTACAAGAGAAAAGAAAGCGACTTCCATGCAAATTGTCTGATAGAGAATTCTGGAAGCAACTCTTTGCTGTCCGGAGTTGGCAACTTGGCACGCAACACCAGACCAACTGGCCCTGGATGAAAGCGAATCAATTTGGACGTTCTTGGCAGGCATGTGAGTCAATCTGGTTGCTCCTGGTTGAAGGCGAATTCACCTTGCAGCTCCCTGATTGAAGGCGATGCAGTTCTAGAGGCTCCTGGCAGTAGGTGATTCCTTCTGGAGGCTCCCTAGCTGTAGGCAATTCAGTTTTGGAGGCTCCTGGCAATAAGCAAATCAGTTTTTGCAGCTTCTGGCAGCCCTGGCAGCTCTTATACAGGCCACGGACTGCTCTGGTAGTCAAAAATCAGCAAGGTGATTTGTGAGAATAAGCTTGGAGCACTTTCCCAGCCTGTGAGTTGCCTCTCCCTGTCTTTCTGTGGTCCAGAAACCTGCCTCTAAGCAAATTTCGACTTGCTTGCTTCCAACGCCAGCTTGCCAAATGTGGCTCATGGAGCTATTTTTAGCAGTGGTGTTTTTACCCCCTTCTTGCCCTTTAGCTCCTTGCCTAGGCCATGGAATTAGTACACTGGATTAGCCCTTTTTGACAATTCTAACCAAATGAGAGGCGAGAGGTATTCACAGGTCTAGAAACTCATGTCCCTGTGACACGAGACCTAGATTATCCTGGCTTCTTGTCATATAATGAAATCTTTTGATACTTGTAACTGGCTGTCCCTTTTTTTGGGACTGTTCTTTGTAATATAATGACAACCGCATTTCACCCAAAAAAAAAGTATGTACATACATACATACATGCATGCATGCATGAGTACATAGTGAAACATTTCAAAGGTTCTCTTCAAATGTTTCACATCGAAATGTTTCAGAAACCTATAAAGCGATTTGAAGAGTGGCATGTAAGGTTGGGGTACCATGTTTTGACTGTCCTAAGTACTGGTGATGTAAAACTTTTTATCTCTGCAGTGTCTTGTACAGTGGCTGCCCATCTTTGTGCATTCGTGTAGGGTCAAGTTTCATGCAAGTTGCATCTCGTCCAGAATATGTAGCACGGAGGGGGATTTTTGTTTTGTCCATGAGCATTGGTGATATAAATCTTTGTGTTTCAAAGCTATGTTGTACAGAGATCGCCTCAATATTGTCTTGGGAGCCATGTAGTACGTCTGATTCAGTGCTCTGCAAATAGCCAAATGGCAGATTTTTTCTGTGTTTACAGGCATGTATTTTCATGCTAAGTCCATTCAATTCTGTGTTTTCATACTAAGTCCATTCAATTCTGTGTTTTCATACTAAGTCCATTCAATTCGTTGTCACACTTGAAGTTTGATGAGTCATAAAGGCTGTAGGATACGGTAGAGGGATGCTCATCAGGTGTCTCTATAATGTTTGGCTCATCATGGTTCCTTAGGCACTTTTTTTCAAAGTGCCCTTTAATTGAAAAGAAAATCTTTAGTATGAATTGGTTGAAGGGTATTGTGAAAGTATCTTCTTGCTCTCGTATTCTATAAGAGGTAATGATTTGAAATTCTATGAGTCATCCTTTGAGCTACTTTAATTTGCTTGAATTGTTTGAGCTTTTGAATTTTGGTACAAAAGATTCTAGTAAGATCATTTATTTCATGTAAAAAAGCACAGGCCTAAGTTGTTGTTTGTTCAGGTGTAACTGGACACGTGGTCTTGGGAAAGGCTCGCTTGTCGGATTTAATTGCAAATATACAGGTGCACTTGGCGTAGTCTCTCATTCTTCTATTTTGGTATTGGATGAGAATAAAGAAGTAAAGGAAATGGACTCTACTTTCGGGACATAACATACTTTTGATTTTTGACTTACTTTAAGAACACATTTAAGAGTAAACTGGGTTTTTTGCAATGTGAATTCCTTTTTCTGATATATATCCTTTGGCTCTTGAGCGCCTGGGGTTCTGTGCGTTTGAGGATAGATCTTGTTCGCTTTGTTCAGTTGATGACAAACACGGGGAGAATCTTGGTAATCTTGAAGGATAAATTTGTATGTTTCAACAATGGCCAGGAGCTATGAGGGTGTTTGTGTTGCTAAAAGGGCTGAATGCTTAGTTGTTGGATGAACACAATGCCTTGACTTTAAAAGGACTCCCACCATTTTCCCTGGGTTGCGCCAGATTTGCTATACCTTAAAGGATATCGATTATGTTGACTTAAAGATCTATATCTCTTTTGTGACATCGAGTATAGGTGCTAAGTCTCCTACTGGAGCCTTGCCTAAGATCCGTAGACATTGAGTATAGGTCATACTGGAGCCTCATCTGGGCTGTGATTATGTTGAGCAACAGCAAATGTTCACAGAAATTCAGTACAAAAGCCATTATATATGCATGCTCATGTGTGTGGGTATTTGCATGTAGAGATGCCAAAGCTATGCATGATTGAGTTACTGGTTTTCAAGTTGAGGTGAAAAAATTCCATGTCTGATTTATGTCTACATGACGCGTTTGGGCATGGACATGTTCTCATTGAGATCATCAAAATGGGTGCTCATATTTTTCTTTCAAAACAGCTTTGCTTATCCGTGCCTGTTTCAGACAGTTATAGATACGATTCTTCGTTTCCTGAGAGAGATCTTGATTGTTGAGGGATCTCTAAGATCAATTATTTTGTTTTGCTACTTCAAACCGTTTCCTTGAAAAACTAGTTTGTTGATATGCAGTATCCCAAGCGCATCGTACTAGGCTTTGTTGACAAGGCATTGTGGTTGCTTCTTTTACTGTTTTCAATATAATGGCAGAGCATTACATATTGACTTCGATGTCCATAAACTTCTTGATGTAGTTTTTGTATTGGCGTGTCTAGAGGTTTGGCCTTTTCTGTTAAGAAAGGCTTTAAAATTGCGTGTTTTTTGTAATATTTGTAAATCATGAGAATATAGTTGGATTTAGCTTTTTGTATACCATGATCAATGACTTGCTATAATGAATATTTTTTAGTCTCCTCAAATCATTCTCTTCTTCGAACTGTGAAAGCTGATTTATGGTATTGAACTCACAGGAAGCTCTATCTAAAGGTGACAAAGGCAACGCTGGTGGCGAAAGCTCTGAGAGTGCTGCCATACAAGCTCAGGTATGGGCTCTTCCTCCAATGCCTATACACCTTTTGTTTGTAGTGATGGCAGCTATTCTTTCAGAAATTGTACTATCTTTTAAGTTCTGGGATACACCTGGCTCTGCAAACAAAGAGGATGCTAAATTGCCATGAATTACAACAAGGGAGTTCAGACTCATTCTTACAGTTCCTGAGTTTGTTTTGAAAACTTGGCACAACTTACTTTTTGAAACTTACGAGCCTTTGACTTATCGAATAAATGACCTGAGACTCTGACTGAAATCAGTTGTGGCAAGTTGCAAAAAAAGAAATGAAATGTGAATATAGAGGACTGGTGAGAGGCACAGGCAGAGTTGCTATTCTACCTCAGCATAGACTTGCATCAATTATGAGGATGCCAGACCTCCTTTGTTCCGCTGCATTTGTTCTCTGGCGAACTCTTTGTTAGAAATTACCCAACAGAGGGTACGCACAGCGGAAGACTGATAGTAATGCCCAGGAGCTCACGTAGTGTGCGTGTGGGGTGTGGAATCACAAACTTCTTAACTTAAGTGCATAAAATAGATGTGCAGACTCATGAATAGACAATGAACCAGCCAGATAGAGAAACCACCAAAATAATATATTTCCGTCCAAAACTATGGACACAATACAAAAGAGAGAGATCCAGAGTCCCACCAATGGTGTGGTCCTCTGATCTTACCACAAGGTACTTCTCCTATCTGCTGGCTATCTCTAGCCCGCGTGCTCCTTGTCATATACACCTCCTGGATGTAGGCCCTACAGGTACTGATCTGCTGCTCCAGTCTGCTGAGGTTCTGCTGCTCCAGATGATGATCACAACACCTTGCTGCCCTAGAAGACAGCCAAGGTTCACAGCCTCTAGGGAACTCAGTCTGCAGCTCACCTTCCACTCTCCTTCACCCCCAGTGTGAGGCCCAAGGGAGTGGCTTCTGGCTGCTCCTGTCTGCTCCTGCTCTGGCTGAATGTTGGATGTGAATGAGGCCCAGGGCCTCTCCTTTTATAGGGCTCAAGGCCCCTTTCAAATGGACCGACCAGCCAGCCCTAACTGGGCCGACTGGACCAACCTGGTTGGCTGGCCCAACCGACCTGGTTGGCTCAGCCCAACCAACCCCACCAGGGCCCTTTGCTGGCCCCTTCCAGTGCAGGGTCCAGCCCTTTTCCAGGCCCTTCTGCAGGTCGCAATCCTGCCCACAAGGCACGCCTCTGCTCCTGCTATGCTGCGCCATGTGCCAGCTCTGCTTGCAGGTCGTGTCCCTGCCTGTAGACACCCGCCATGCTGCTGTATAGGGGCCGTACCTGTCCGTACAGGTCCTGGCCTGTCCCGCCACCTTTTGTGCCTCTGCCAGGCTCTTGTGCTGCCCCGCCACCTGCTGTACACTGCCCTGCAGCAGTCCGTACTGATCCGTACAGTGGTGCCATGTCCAGGTATGCCTTGGGTAGTGCTGCCCCACATGACAACCTTGCTGCTGTCCATGTGGCAGCCATCTCTTCTCTGTTGGCTGTGAGGTGCTGCCCATGTGGCAGTCCCCTCCCTTTTATTTCCTCTAGGCATGCTGCCCACATGGCATCCAAACAGATGCCCATGTGGCAACTCTTGCCCTAGGTCTCCCTCCCCCATGCTCTCCTCATTTGGGGGCTTACAGATGGGGAGGTGACCATTCCAACACTCTTGCTATAGGATCTTCATTGTCATGTGCGCGGATCGGTATCTGACGTGTACTAGGTACACAGAACTAGCTCAGGTTAGCCTGGGGAGGCTTAGAGCTAGGCAGGCTTGATTCTCGGGTTGAGTGGCAAGGGTACGAACTATTTATAGGTCTTCGCTATTTTTGGCGCCGGGGCCCGAGTCTATAAAAGAGGCCCAGGGGGTTCAGTTCTCAGTGTGCAGTTGGGAGCAAGTCTCGTTCCCAGGTGCTAGGTCTGATCCTGGATTGTGTCGCGGACGCGCGCCTGCATCTTAGCGTAGCCCAAGGCCCAGTGGCAGATCCAGGGCTTCACAGCGCCACCTGGTGGTATGGGACACCAAGCTGGTTGGGATCTGATTGGGAGTTCGTGCCAGTAGCTCAGCTCGTGGCTCGGGGGGACATCTTCTGATTCGGGATCACATCCCGTAGATGTCACGGTTGGGTGGTGAGCAGCCTGCTCAGTTCTGATGTTGTGTATGGTTATTTGCAGATCAGGGGTTTCAGGAGTGCTGGGATGTGTCAGTTGGTATCAGAGCCAACTCCTGAGGTAGGAACTTCTGATACGAGAAATTTGACGGATTTCTCTTCCAGGTATGCCCTGAAATTCGAGATTTCTTGCTGCGTGTTTTGCTGTTTACCTGGAGAAGGAGGGGTGAAGAGATATCTGGAAAAGGCAGGAAGAAGGAGAGACCTGATTACGAAATTACTGAAGAGTCTACGTGAGAGAGGGAGTGAAATACTAGCTAGGAGAGAGTGGAAGAGAGGCGAAACAGGGCTGATAAGTAGGCGATGGAATCGAGATGCTGGTCAGGGCTGCGCAGAGGTAAGTGCCGTTGGTAGGAGAGGCTGAGGAGTTGCGCCATCTGTTGGTGCAGAAAGCGGCCCAGGCAGGGGTTGCGTCAACCTGAGCAGGGGCGGTCGATGGCATCTAGGGGTGGCTGAGGTGCGAAAAAGCACCACCTTCCAAGCTTGGAAGGTGGCGCAGGAAAAAGCATCGACCCTCCAAGATTGGAGGGTGTGCATGCTAATTTTAGCCCCAAGCCCCAATTTTGGGAGGCCAGCTTTTCTGGAAAGCGTGGCTGGGCTTTTCTAGGAAGCACAGCCTCCAGAATAGCTGGGCTATCTTCTATAAAGACTGGCGAGACCTCAAGTCCAGCCATAGCCTCAAGCCTGACAGCGCAAGAGCAGCCTGCCCTTACCAGAATTCCGCCATCTAGTTACGGCTGCAACAGCAGCAGCCCTGCCACCTGCCTCTGCCTGCGATCTGCCTCCACGAAACGGCTGCAACAGTAGCAGCTGTTCCGTACTATACGGCCTGCAGCGGACCTGCAACAGGACCTCATCCCCTACGCGCGCTGATCGTTGGTGCACGATATCTTCTGGTTCCAGTCGGCTTCTCTGATTTCGCCATATCTTGGAGGGACGGTTTCTTTCCTCTACTCTTCTCCTTCCAGTTTCGATTCTCCCAGCTATTTCTCTCAGCCTGTAATCGAGTTAGTATTCAGCCATGTCTGATGCTCCGAATCCCGAGTTCACTATGGGAGAGCAGGAATTAGATTACACTCCAGTAGGAGAGGATGATCAGGGTCTCTATGACGACCTGATCACCAAGAAAGCCTTCAGTGAGTTCACGACTGCTCTAGATGGTAAATTTGAGCAGGTCAACGCTAATCAGTCGGGGTTGACACAGCAACTCCAAGGGATACAAGCTACCTTGACTCTTCTGGCTAGCACGGTTCAGGCACTCACGCATGTGGATGCCATGGCCTCCGTGCTAGGCCCGAATATCACTCCGGATCCCTTTCCAGGTGACCAGAAATCAAGAACAAAGGAGGTGGTTGACACTTGGCTGCACAAGTGGCAAGTTCACTTCCAATTTCACCCCTATCCAGACGAGAAAAAGATTCAGCTAGCAGCAGGGTTTATGTCAGGTAAAGCCTTGCTTCGGTGGAAAGAACTCCAGCCTAAGCCTGACACTTGGACAGAATTTGAGGGTATCTTCAGGAAGGAGTTCCTGAAGAAGGAAGATGACTACGATATCGTCGGCAAGCTCAAAGCCCTCGATATGTCAAAATTGAACTTAACTTTTGAAGTCTATCTTCAGAGATTTAGGGATCTGCAAACCAGGGCCACCAAAATGGATCCTGTAACCTTGTTAGGTTTTTTCGTGGATGGTTTGCCAGACTCCTATAAGTTACAGATTAAGAATAACAAGTGCACAACATTGCAGGAGGCCATGACATATGCGCGCATATATGATGATACCATGGCCGGAACCAAGGCAACCACAGTTACCGAGACTAGCGGAAAGAACAAACGCAAGTTCTTTCAGCATGCGACTGGTATTGGGGAGACGAAGTCTACGGACAACGCCTCCAGGAAAAGCTTAACTCCTGCGAAGAATGGTAAGGCCCGATTCCTTCGCACTCTCAGGCTCAAGAAAGAGGGCCGGTGTTTTTATTGCGAGGAGCGGGGCCACACGAAGAATGAGTGTCCTAAGCGGAAGAACCAGAGATTGGTGCTAGGACCGAAGCTCCAGGCAGGTCCGCGTACCGCAGCCAAGGGAGCCAACCAGGTTACAATGACAGGTATTTCAGTAAATGTCATTACCTGCCCCCTTTCTTGCAATTGTACCTTTAATACTTCGTTGTTTGGTTCCCATGATCTTTTCCGAGTTTATGGAGAAGTTAGGGACCAACGGGTTCACATTCTCTTTGATCCGGGCAGCTCTCACAATTTTGTTAATTACAAATTTGTGCAGAAGATGGGGCTGTCCACAGTACCTAGCGACCACACCTACGAGGTGCAGCTACCAGCCGGGAAGCAGTTTTGGGATCGCAAGGTTGAAGCGCTTCCCATCCGGATTCAAGCCTACACGGGAGCTCTCACATGTTATGTTATGCATTTAGAGCATGTAGACTTGCTGATCGGGATAGAGTGGTTTAAAACCCACAATATCCAGATCGGATGGACGGAGCATACCCTTTCTTTTGAAGACAAAGGCACCCAATTTTGTATTCAGTGTGATAAGATTATCCCTTCTCAGGGGCCTATTGTATCTGCGATGCAGCTTCGGAATATATTGAACACTTCTCATTATGATGTCTATCAGTGTGTTTTGATTCCACTTTCTTCATTTATTGTTTCGGTAATTAACAAAAATGAATTAAGTGTGTTTGAACACCGAGAATTGAGAACGTTGTTAGATAATTTTAAGGACGTATTCCCAGCTCAACTGCCGGAAGGGTTACCTCCAGAAAGGGCAGTAGATCATCGCATAGACTTAGTCCCAGGGGCTCAACCTATCAGTGTACCACCGTATAGGATGAGCCAGGTAGAGGAGGATGAGTTAGCTATCCAGCTTCAGGATTACCTGAATATGGGCTATATCCGCCCAAGTAAATCTCCTTGGGGTGCACCTGTCCTCTTGAGAAAGAAGAAGGATTCTTCCTGGAGGATGTGTATAGATTATAAACGACTTAATAAAGTTACAATTAAGAATCGCTATCCTTTACCTCGTTCTGATGATTTGATAGACCGTTTGGCCGGAGCGAAGTATTTCACTAAGATTGATTTGCGTACGGGTTATCACCAAATCCGTATCTATGCTAAACACATAGATAGGACCGCATTCCGGACTAGGTATGGTCATCACGAGTTCCTCGTATTACCTTTTGGTTTGACCAATGCTCCTGCTACTTTTCAGCAGATGATGAACGATTTGTTCAGGGATTATCTGGGCAAATTTGTTGTCGTGTTCTTAGATGATATCTTGGTATATAGTAAAACGCTTGAGGATCATATAGGACACCTTCGGGTTGTCTTACTTGTTCTAAGACAGCATAAGCTTTATGCCAAGATGAGTAAATGTGACTTCTTTATGAAGGAGATCATTTACTTAGGACACAAGATTTCTTCTGAAGGTATTAGCATTGATCTGGATCGTATCCAGAAGGTTTTAGAATGGCCTATCCCTCAGACTGTGAAACAACTTCGCTCTTTCCTAGGATTTACGGTATTTCTTCGGAAGTCAGTCCGTGATTACTCCCAAATCACGGTACCCTTGACCAACATATTGAAAGGTCGTGGACGCAGGTCTACTCAGCCGATTCCTTGGAATGATGCAATGAACAAGGCTTTTGAAACCTTGAAGTTATCTATCAAGGAAGCACCCGTTCTTGCATTACCCGATCCTACCCGGCCTTATGTTTTAGAGGCCGATGCGAGTGATTATGCGATTGGGGCAGCTCTATTCCAAGAGGGCAGACCTGTAGCTTTTGAGAGTAAGAAGCTAGACGACACTCAGTATCGTTGGCCCACACTCGAGAAGGAACTTTATGCAGTAGTTTATGCTCTCAAGGTTTGGAGACACTACTTGTATGGTTCAAAGTTCCTTGTATTGACTGATCACCAGTCAATTAAGTATGTGTGTGATGGATCAGAATTGAGAGGAAGGAAAGCTAGATGGGCAGAGCTAATGCAGGATTTTGATTTCGAAATACGTTATCGTAAGGGTTCGTTGAATAGTGTGGCGGATGCCTTAAGTCGAGTTAAGTTTGTAAATGCTTTGTCATTTACGGAAATATCCTCAGACCTATTTCAATCCTTGAGAGGGCTATACGCAACTGATAGTCATTTCAGTTCTTATTGGCAGAGAGTCCAGGATGGGAGCTCCATGGTTGACCAGGACTCAGGGATTGTGCCACCTAGGATACAGGCGGCGGGAGGTCAGTGGATGATTAGGAACGGCTTGCTGTTCCGAAATGAAAAGATTTGTGTGCCTGATGTTCTGGACCTTAAATCCAAGATTCTCTGGGAGTGTCATGATGCTCCTAGTGCGGGACATCCAGGTATACATAGGACTCTGTCTCTTGTGAAGCATACCTTTTATTGGCCTAAGATGCGTGCATTCGTAGAGAACTATGTGGTAGGTTGCCGAGTTTGTCAGGTTACTAAGGCTGAACGCCTTAGGAGCGCGGGCTTATTACAGCCATTACAGATTCCAGGTAATAAGTGGGAAAGTATTTCCATGGATTTTATTACTGGTTTGCCTCGTACGCGCAAGGGTCATGACTCTATTTGGGTCATAGTCGACCGTTTGACAAAAATGGCTAGATTCTTACCTACAAGAACAACTATTTCAGCTGTTCAGCTGGCTCACGAGTTTGTGGACCACTTGTTCAAGCTGTATGGTTTGCCATCTGACATAGTCAGTGACAGGGACTCAAAGTTTACAAGTAACTTTTGGACACTTGTATTTGAGAAGTTGGAAACTACTCTAAGTATGAGTTCCTCGGATCATGCACAATCTGATGGCAGTACAGAAAAGGTTAACCAGTTGGTTGAAGACATGCTTCGGGCATATGTATCTAAGAGACAGTCTTCGTGGGAAGATTATCTACCCATGATTGAATTTGCTTACAACAGTGCAAAGCATTCTAGTACAGGTTATAGTCCTTTTATGCTTATGTACGGGTTTCAACCTAAGTCACCAGTTATGGTTGGATTAAAAGGGATTCAAAATGATGCTGCTAAGAACTTCTTGCAAGACATGCAGGAAATGTTGCAGTTTGCCAAGGAGTCTATTAGAAGTGCCCAAGATCGGGACAGATTTTATGCTAATAGACATCGTTCACCTAGAGAGTTCTCTGAAGGAACGATGGTATATTTGAGAATTCCTAAGGAATCCAAGAGCCTAAGTACTGGTTTGGTTCCGAAATTATCCCCCAGATACTGTGGCCCATTCAAGGTCATTAAAAGAATTGGACCAGTTGCATATCGACTAGAATTGCCTCCTGATGTTAAAGTACATCCAGTCTTTCATGTCAGTAGACTGAAAGAAGTATTGGGTGCAGATGATCAAATTGTTTCTCCTCATGAGATTATAGAAGTTACAGATTTAACTTTTATTCCTCACGAACCTGAATCTATTCTTGAATTTCGTGAAAGACAGATTCGAAATCGTACTATCACGGAATACAAGATTAAGTGGAAGGATCGTGTTGAGGAGGATGCAACATGGGAGACATTACAAAACCTCCAAAGAACATTTCCCGATTTCTTAGTGAACTCAGGAGTGAGTTCTTAGAGGAGGGGGAGTATGTCATGTGCGCGGATCGGTATCTGACGTGTACTAGGTACACAGAACTAGCTCAGGTTAGCCTGGGGAGGCTTAGAGCTAGGCAGGCTTGATTCTCGGGTTGAGTGGCAAGGGTACGAACTATTTATAGGTCTTCGCTATTTTTGGCGCCGGGGCCCGAGTCTATAAAAGAGGCCCAGGGGGTTCAGTTCTCAGTGTGCAGTTGGGAGCAAGTCTCGTTCCCAGGTGCTAGGTCTGATCCTGGATTGTGTCGCGGACGCGCGCCTGCATCTTAGCGTAGCCCAAGGCCCAGTGGCAGATCCAGGGCTTCACAGCGCCACCTGGTGGTATGGGACACCAGGCTGGTTGGGATCTGATTGGGAGTTCGTGCCAGTAGCTCAGCTCGTGGCTCGGGGGGACATCTTCTGATTCGGGATCACATCCCGTAGATGTCACGGTTGGGTGGTGAGCAGCCTGCTCAGTTCTGATGTTGTGTATGGTTATTTGCAGATCAGGGGTTTCAGGAGTGCTGGGATGTGTCATTCATTGTACTCTGTTTTGACAAAAGCTGGCCATTTCATTAAACAATGTATTATAGGCTCTCAGGAAGGCACATGACATTCACCTGGTGTTCTTGTGACTTCTTCTGCGCTCGTAGGTCTTCTACCCTTCCCTTCTTCCCTCTTTTTCCCTTGCTTCAAACTGAATCATCTCAGATGACTGCAGATTGATATGGCTAGCATTTAGAAAGTTTCTCGTGTGATGAGGCGAAAGTTGCTCAAAAAAACTTATGCTGTTGCTTCGTAAAACCTCATACCTTCATACAAGTCTTTGCATGACTGGTTAATAGTTATTCATGTCAAGTGAAGAGAAGTGCTTCCTTAGATGACTCGTCAGTTGTTTTGTGACTTTAGTCTGTCAAATTTTAGAAAAATATAGAAATAGGTTTGCATGAGCAGTATCTGATCACTTGGCACATGGTAGGTGTCAAATGGACACCATTTGGTGATGATGTTTTACCTAGACTAAGTACAAGTATCAAAATATTCAGCCTAGCAATCACATTATGTAAACTCCAATTCTATGCTCTTCCTTGAGGTGTTATAAGAAGAGAACTCACAGTTGAGATGTTGCTTGAACTTTTTTTCTTCATGATTATATGTGTATCTGCCATGCAAATGGTCATTTGTCATGTGTATCCAGACCAAAAGAGCAAAACAATAAAAATACTTTAGATTTTTTATCACCAGAGATGTAAAGATGTTCTCTTTGAGCTAGCAAGCTGGTTTGTATTTCTAACTCAGAATCTCTAACATTCAACCTGGCCTATCTATTTGGCTTTACTTAGTAGACCGTGGTGTAGCATTCAGAAGCCTTTCGTTGATATTATCTGGTAGGGGTAATTCACGTGACAAGTACAAACGTTGGGGTGACATTTTAAGCTTACATGACTGTCGGTTCACAATTTTAATTTGTGACTCCTAAATTGCATTGAAATTTGTTGAACGTGTAGTGGTTATGGAACTTGTATGTTGTGATTGTATGCATGCATCCCAAACTTCAGCAATTCTAATTGAGATATCATGCTTTCGAATGTAGATCTTGCGGTTGGCTCAAGAAGTTAAACAACTATATGGTGGAAGACAGATCACAGTCGTGAACGGAAGCCCCAACCAGAGCAGTATTTCTTCTCCCCTGTTTGCCCTTTAAGATCCATCTCCTACCCACCTTAGATAATTGAAACAAGGCATCTTAGAGTTTGCATTTAGTTGTGTTTTATAATGATTGCAGAAAGCTACTGCATACTTCAGCTGCCCTTGGCTTGGTGATTTCCAAGAAATAGAGAGGTGGGATGAGCAGTTGATACTGCAAGACTTGGGCAATAAAATTAACACACACAAGCACACACGCACATGCATGTGCACATAATGCATATACATACCTGGAAATAGAGAGGTGGAATGAGCAGTTGATACTGCAAGACTTCGGCAATACCTTACTTTTTGAAAAGTTTTGTAATTTCCAAAATTAGATATATTGTAGTGTTGAGAAGGTAGTGTTAGAGGTGACATCTAAGAAAATATGCCTTTTGGGGCTCTACCATAGCAAGAGCTGTAGGAAAGAGCCTATTCCGATGTAAGGCCTTCAGTCAAAGAACAGGCTTTAGAAATACTCTCCAATGCCATACTATTTCCCACAGCTGGCGGACGCCCAGACCAGCAGATGTATTATAGAATCACTTGCCAATCGGCAATCAGTCGGCTAGAGAAAGGACAGCGGGGAATGTTTCCTTGAAAAGAGCCCATAATGAAATCCCAAAAAGTGCTCTCCCAGTTACCAAATGCATTTGAATTTTGTGCGAACCTTCTAGCCAGCATTTGTGTCCATGGTTACTCCTAAGCTGCAAAAGTAAGTAGCATGTTAGCTTTCCGAGCAATCAAATGATAGTGTATATTCAAAATGTTGAGCCCTCCATGCATTTTGGGAGAACCAAACAAGCTCAACTTTCAGGAGACGGAGAGCTTTCTTGTCTTTTCTTGTTTTCCAAAGGTATTCCATTGCTTGTGACATGAAAGCATCGAAGGTTTCTTGCCCCATGCTATGAGTGGCAAGTGGAATTGTCTATAAGCCATGATGATTCCATGTATAATGCGCAGATGCATATGCATCGGCCAAGTAGAGAGCTTCCAGTAATCCAGCTTTCATTGTATGCGTTGCATCACCCAAGAGGTTTCCCCCTTTAAGGATATAGACTAGCCAATTGGATATCCCAAATGTTGTACTATTTGTCTTGGTTCATATAGATAGATAGATAGATAGATAGATAGATAGAGAGAGAGAGAGAGAGAGAGAGAGAGAGAGAGGATGGGTCTATGAGACTGTGAGAAATCCCGATATAAACAAGTTGTGTGGGTGGAGCTACTAAACGAGCATCCACTGCAATGCATAATGCAAATGATAAGTGCTGAGTGCTACATAGTCATGTCAGAATGATAAGTGCTGAGTGCTGCATAGGCATGTCAGAATGATGATCGCCTACGCAACACTAACCTCATCATTGGAGCGTCGAGGGGGATGAGGTAGTGAGGACATAAAGTCATAAATAGAGTGATGGCGGCTGCCTGTAGACGGGGTCCTATGTCATCTCTTGGTTGTAGCTCTGTGTCTGATAAGGGCTACAGTGACCCCTGTCGGCGGAGCCCCAACTTTGAATAGAGAAGAAATCTCCCCAAGCATAATCTGTGCATCAACCCTTTGTCTGAGTTGTCGTGTCGCTCGCTTTGTGTCACGATCATGACGGAGTCTCGTGGTGTGGGAGCCTGCATGGTCTGGCTAGAAGAAGTCACTGATCGAGCTCTGAGAAGAGTCTATCAAGGAGGTCTGCTCTTGTTGAAGTAGATGCTAGCGGTGTCTGATTGCCTCGTGAATAAAGGCGGCTAAGCATCTCTGGTTTGGAAAGGAGAGAAAGCAGGACAATATCCCAGAACTATCTTTGAAGAGGCAATAGAAGCGTCCTCGGATCTCATAGTATACTGGCCATATCAAAATGAAATGCTTCTCCGACTCAATCTCTTGGATGTCACATAATGTGCATATGCGCCTCTCCTTGGGCAAACCCTCAGCCCTGCCACTCTCGATGCGAAGTTTATGTGAAGAGACCTGAAACTACCCAATAGAGATCCTCAGTGAGTGGGTAGGTGGATCTGTGTATATCCTGATGGGTTGATAAAAGCCTCCGCTCTGATATGTAAACAATGATCCCTGTTGAAGCTGAGCTTCATTGGAAGCTCGCTCGGTCCCAACCAGGTCCTAAATGTGTGTCGTTGCAAAAGATACTCATGAATGACCTGGTTAAACTCATGAGATAGGAGGGGAAAAAGGCACGTCAATGCTATACTGGAAGGGGGGGAGTTATCCATGTGGAGTCCCAGTCACTCAAACCATCTCTCTGTGCGTGCAAACCAGCATCTCTAATCACCTTTTGCACAAGGTTTCTGTTATCAGTATTCAGTGATTGATCTATCAGATATTGGCGAGGATGGCTCTGTTATAAAATCGATCTCCCTGATAATATCAAAGAAATACCGCAAGGGGCGCCACGTTTTGGGACCAATACGGAGTTAGGTGTGACCCCGGGACAATCTATCTCTGGGATTGTTGTTCAAAGTTTCTTTCTTGCGAATCTGAATTTTCTAAGGGTCTGTAATTTCTGTTAATTGCTCATTAATTGTATCTACCACCGTTTGGGGATTCCGAAGGCTGGTGATAGTGGTTCCATTGCTGGGATCCCCACCATCTTTCTCAAGAGGTGAGCCCATGGTTGTGTTGGGCAGATAATTGAGCAATAATTTCAGCCAAGAAAATTCAGTTACTATGTCTCATAGAGAGAGATCGTAGACTTCCTCTCTTGAGTCTGATCGGGAAAGCCTTCATGATACTGAGGAGCACGAGACCTCTGGGGATGAGGATTCTCCGAAGGAAAAGCAGGCTCCTGAACAGCAATTCTATGGGCAGCAAGCTTTTGGGCCCCAGATGTTTGCATTGTAGGTGTATGGGCAGCAAGATCCTGGACAGCAGGAACATCAAGCAACTCCCGTTCAGTCAGAGCAGGAAGAAGAAGATGAGGCTGAGACGATTATGCGAGAGCAGTTGTTTGAGTCGATGAATATCTTGACCCAGTTGATGCAGAATCCTCGACTTCAGAAGATTCTCAACCCTCGCAGGGGAAGAAGAGGAAGACGCACACACGTCGGCAGCCACGCAAGCAGTCATTGGAGCCTCAGCCAGATAATCCTCCACCTAATCCCATGCCTCAAGTTCCTATTCAGCACTCAGCGTTTGGTCCCGGTGTTGGGCCGAATGAGCAGGCCAGTAATTTCCCATTTTTGAATTCTGGACAGCAACCTCTTCCTCAGCCCGTTTCATACCCAGGCCACTTTGGGGGTGGTTCAGTATTTTAGGCCATGGTTGGGATGACCAACAACGGTATGGGCATGGTTGGAAATGCCCCAATGGGATCTTAGCCTAGTATGCAAGGTTTCCAGGGCCAGATGCTTGGAGGTATGCAGCCCAGAATGCCGAATGTGATGTTTGGGAATGTTGGAATGCAGCCAGGGATGCAGGGAGGCATGGGTAATCCCATGGGTATGTTTTGGATGCCTCCTACAGGGACGTGAGTGGTCAATCCTTCACAAAGGTCCGGCATTGGTGCACAGAATATAGGAAAAAAGCCCCCGCAGCCACCATATTTACAGCCCCCAGTGTACGACAAAGCGAAGGAGTTCAAGGAGGGAGGTTCAGGTGTCAAGTTCGAGACATTCAATAGGCGGAAACTTCACCCAAGCTTTCAAAATTTGTAAGCAACAAGGCTAGGTACTTAACTTTTGAGGAGAAGGGAGAAGTAATGAAACAAAACAAGTGCTTTTACTATAGAGAGGAAGGCCACATAGTAGCCGACTGTCCAAACAAGAAACGCAAGGAGCCCAATGATGATGAGGAACAACAAAAGAGTGAGCGAAAGGGGAAGAAGCCTAAACCTAGTGCAGGATTGATGCTTGATGTTTATCGGTGAGGAACAGAATGATGAGAAGTCGGAGCTGTGTCGAGCTTGGGGGAAGGTTCGAGACCAGACCTATTTGATTTTCTTTGACCCAGGAGCTCACGCCATTGTCATCTCACTCCAGCTAGCAGGTAAACTAGGTATTCGTCCCGAGGAGATGGGGCCACTTTGTGAAGCAGATATAGCTAGCCTCGAGTTCACTTCTACTATTACTCTGGTCATTGGAAAGCTTCGCTTGCAGATTCAGAACTACATGGATTGCGAGGAATTTTATATCATGCCCTTGTTTGGGTGTGACGTTTTGTTGGGTATACCTTGGTGCTACAGGGTAAAGGCGGTGATGGATACTTTTAATAAGAAGGTGAACCTGACCCATCGGGGAAGAAAACACATTTTGGTGTAAAACTCAAAGGGGAATGTGTTCTTGTTGTATTGGCTTTGGCCATTTCTTCGGTAATGAAAAAGACTCTTTCTGCTTACTTGATTTTTGCAAAAGAAGTTCCACCAGAGCAAGCTAAGTCTCAGCTTTCTGGGTTGGAAAAGCTAGGACAGATTTTCTTTATGAGTTTCAAGATTGTTTTTCTGAGTCTTTGCCTAGAAAGTTACCATCAGAAAGACCGGAGGATCATGCAATAGATATAATTCCAGGGAGTACCCCGCCTAACAAGCCGCCGTACAGAGTAAGTGCAGCCCAGCAAGAAGAGATTATGAGCCAAGTGAATGATTTACTTCAGAAAGGACTCATAAGGCCAAGTTTCTCTTCTTTCTGTTCCCCAGTTTTGTTTGTTTAAAAGAAGGATGGATCTTGGAGAATGTGCATTGACTACCGTGCACTCAACAAGATCACTATCAAGAACAGGTTTCCCATTCCTCGTATTGATGATGTTCTGGATAGGTTGGAATGGTTTGCCATGTTCAACTGAATTGACTTGAAGTGTGGATATCATCAGATTCGCATCCGGCCAGAAGATGTGCACAAGACAGCTTTTCAGACCAGTTTTGGATTGTATGAGTATCTCGTTATGCCATTTGGTTTGACTAATGCTTCGGCCACGTTTAATCGGATGATGGACAAGATTTTGTGAAATCATAGGACCTTCGTCGGTACGTTCTTTGACGACATCATCGTGTTTTCAAAGAACGAGGAGGAGCATAAAAAACATTTGGTTATTGTGTTCCGAGAGTTGCAGAAGCATCAGTTATTATCAATGCCAAGAAGAGTGAGTTCTTCATGTTAGAGATCCACTTTTTTGGGCACATCATCTCAAAGGACGGAGTTAGGATGGACCCCGCCAAGGTAGAAGCAATCCGTTCTTGGCCACGGCTCAAGAATGTGGTTTATGCTCCTACTACAAACGGTTTATCAGGTATTTTGCTGAGATTGCTTCGCCATTGCATGCTTTGCAAAAGAAAGGGATGTCTTTTCGGTGGATTAGGAAGGAAAACTCAGCTTTTGAGAAGCTGAAAGAAAAGTTGTGTTCAGATCCAGTGCTAATCCTTCCAGATCTTCAGAAACCCTTCGCTGTTCAGTGTGATGCCTTTGGCAACAATGTAGGAGGCGTTTTGATGCAGGATGGTCGGGTAGTCGCATATGAGAGTAGGGTTTTGCAGCCAGCTGAGATGAGTTTGGGCATCTATGAGAAGGAGATGCTTGCTGTAATTCATGCCTTGTCCATGTGGAAGCACTATTTGCTTGGTGCTGATTTTTATGTACAGACAGATCATTCTTCCTTGCACTATTTCCTTACTCAGATGAAGTTACCAGAGAAGCATATGAGGTGGGCAAACTTCTTGTCTATGTTCAATTTTCAGATTATTCATGTACCAAGCAAGAAGAATGTGGTAGCTGATGCCTTATCCAGGAGACCAGTGCCTGATGCGTGTAGGCTCACGGAAGCAAAAGGATGCACAAGAGTGGAGCAAGAAGTGGAAGCCGTCACATCAACTAGAAGGAATGAAAATGAAAGTACAAAGTACTATAAAATAGAACCCTAGGACCCAGTGTCCTAGTGGTACCAGTGGTACTAGGTGTCATAAGACACTAAAAGTACTAGGTGATCTAAGTGCCAATAACTAAAGCTACATGGCACATACCAGGGCCCAGAGGGCATCAATATGACCGGGAGAAGATGGCCTACAAACCCCCCTCCATGGTATGGGCTGAAGTATTCTGGAAACGTCTCAGAATACCTGGTATTTTCTGGTCATGGTGGCACATGTTCATCCAAAAGGATATAGCCACCTATGAATTTACAAGGTATGCCAGATTATGTAACAAAGGAAACCAAGTGTAAAGCCTGTCGAAAGACTTCGAACTTGGGACGAGGAAGTGCCTTTATAAACATATCTGCTATGTTGTCCTCTGTGGGAAGGTAGGATAACTCTATGTCTCTTGCTGACAACCGCTCTCCAACATAATGATAGGGAACTTCAATGTGCTTGGTACGTGCATGAAACACTGGATTACGCGCAATGACCAAAGCACTCTGGCTGTCAGTGTAGACCATAGTGGAGGATGTCTGGCGAATACCAAGATCTGTAAGTAACAGTCGAAGCCAGACACACTCTACAGTAGCGGTGAAGGCTGCCCTGTACTCAGCCTCACAGCTGGATGTGGCAACTGTTGGTTGCTTCTTGCTGAGCCAAGAGATACATGAACTGCCAAGCAAAAAACAATTGCCGGTATGTGACACTCTGGTGTCGGAACAACCTACCCAGTCACTATCCATGTAAGCATGCATGGTAAGTGAACCCTGATCACCATAGAAGAGGGCTAAGTCCTGAGTGTCTCTGAGATATCTGAAGACTCTCTTCACTGCTTGCCAATGCTGTGAACTGGGCATGTGCGTGAACCTGCTGAGCTGGGACACTGCATACTGTAAGTCAGGTCTAGTGTGGCATAAGTAAATGAGACATCCAACAGCCTGTTGGTAAAGAGTGATATCACATAGTGGGCTCCCATCATGAGCTGAAAATTTGAAGCCAGGGTCCATTGGAGTAGAGATTGGCTTGCAATCCTCAAACTGAAAACGATCAAGGAGCTGTCCAGTATACTTGGACTGTGACATCATGATACCCCCCTCAACATGAGCAAACTGGCCCAAATAATAGTGCAGCTGTCCCATGTCTGACATTTCAAAAGCTTGCTGCAAATCAACCTTGAGAGCTGCAATATGCTGAGTATCAGGGCCCGTGATCAGCATGTCATCCACATATAAAATCAGCACTAAAAAATCAGATCCACTCCCACGGACATAAAGAGTGGGATTTGTGGGGCTATTTTGAAAACCAAGGGACAGTAAGTGTGCATGAATTTTAGCATACCATGATTTGGGTGCCTGCTTCAAACCATAAAGGGATTTTCTCAGCCGGCATACCTTGTTTTCAGAGCCAACAACCTCAAAGCCAGGAGGTTGTGTTCCTGCAGATCCCCAGCCGGCATACCTTTTTTTCAGAGCCAACAACCTCAAAGCCAGGAGGTTGTGTCACTTCCTGCAGATTCCCATGAAGAAAGGCAGTCGTGATGTCAAGTTGGTGCACTTGCCAGTGGTCAGGCTTTGTGTCGATCTATGCTGCCATCAGATTTCCTTTTTAATTTGTAGACCCACCGGGTACCAATGGCATGCTTGCCGGGAGGGGGATCTACTAATTCCCATGTGTCATTTTTGGCAATAGATTGTAGCTTAGCTCTCATTGCATCCATCCACTCTTTGCTGTCAAAAGCATCTTTATGGCACAAAGGCTCTTCATTGCAAGCTGTAGCAAGGAGTGCAAACTCAAGAAAGTGACCATGCATCTGTCTATTCCCTGATCTTGTCCGGGCAGCAAGAGGTTGATCTTGTTTGCTGTCCCTCAATGTGTCAAGAAGCCATCTGGGAACTTGCCTTTGCTGTCTATTTACAGCTCTTTCTTCAATCACTGCATCATGAATAGTGGGATGATTTTGTGCTGGAAGAGGAACCTGCAAATCAGCATGGGGTGCTGGGTGATCATTGCTTGTTGGAGGGCCTGCAGGAGGCTTATGTTGCTGGTCAAAGTCCCCCTCTGAGGGAAGCAGAGGTAACCAAGAGTCAAAGGCATCAAACATGCCAACTTCTGGCTTAGCTTTGCAGTCCACAAGAGGAGAAGCCGAATGTTCAGCAAAGATTACATCTCTATTGACAATAATCTTCCCAGTATTTGGTTGGTATAACCGATACCCTCTGCTCTATTGGCTGTAACCAATAAATATGCATTTGATTGTCTTGTCATCAAGCTTATGTCTCAGCTGAGATGGTACATGAACATATGCAAGAGACCTAAAAACTCTCTTTTGTGAATGTGAAGGCTTCCTGCCTTTCCATGCTTTATAAGGTGTAACAGTCCTCAATGCCCTTGTAGGTGATCTATTCAACACATAGTTGGCACACATCACTGCATCAAGCCAAAATTTATTGGGCAAGGACTTGGCCTTAAGCATGCATCTGGCCATCTCCATGGTGGACCTGTTCTTCCTTTTAGGAACAGGATTATGCTGAGGAGTGTAAGGAGTAGTGCATGAGTGAACAATGCCCCGTGAAGACAAAAATGCATCAAACTCCTTTGACATATACTCTCCCCCCCTATCTGTGTTGAGGGTGACAAGCTTGCATCCTAATTCATTCTGAACCATATTCAGCCGCCTCTTAAAGCATGAGAACACTTCAGATTTGGCTTTTAAAGCATATACCCAGCAACATCTTGTGAAGTCATCTATTAGAGTTATGAAATATTTGTTACCCCCCAATGGCATTTGTCCTCATTGGGCCACAGACATCACTGTGCATTAGCTGCAATTTCCTTTGTGAGAGTTTTGGACAATTCTTTTGAAAAGGAAACCGATGCATCTTACCCAAAAGACAACCCTCACACAACATGTTTGGAAACTGTGTGAGTTTGAGGTACATCATTTGCCATGCCCTGTGAATGTAACTTGGCAAGAGCTCTATAATTGAGATGACCCATTCTCTCATGCCAAAGATGAGTTTCAGCAAGCTGTGAATCTGAAATAGCAAATGCTTCAATAGAAAGTGCAGCTCAGTGATGATTAAGGTGATAAAGCCCCTTTTGCAAAGTGCCAGTGAGAACTATGGCATTGCCATCTGAAGTGGCAATTGAAATCAAGTTGACTTCAATTCCAGGCACAAAAAGAACATTTGTCAAAGTGACAGGATGGCTTGAAATGGATGTGAGCTGCACATCTCCGATTCCTTTTACAGCATAGGAAGCATTATTAGCACATGTGACAGTCTCCCCTTGAGGTGCATTAGCTAAGGAATGAAACAACTGTTTGCAAGAGATGACATGCTTGGAAGCACCACTATGAAAATACCAAGACTGAGCTTCATTAATAGTAAAGAATGCATCAACTTTGGAGGGATCAAAAGAGCAATGGACAGCCCATGCCCAATCATCTTGGAGAGCATGTGCATGTGAGGCATTTGCTGGCTCATGGGATTCAATTGCATGTGAGGCATTGACTGTCAATCCTGCTTTCTTTTTCTTCGAAGCAATGCGCTTCCTGCATTCTGAAATTCATGCCCTGGCTTGCGACAATAGTTGCATCTTTTCTTCTTTGACTTGTCTGCTGTATTTTGAGATGCATTGGAGAAATTGCCATTGTTAGGCGCATATTTAGGCTTGCCCATAGGCTTGGAAGCCTTGCCTTTCCTGTCTGCTGTGAAGAAAATGCATGATCAGGAATAGTGGCTTGCCTATTAGCACAACTTTGCTCTTCCTGCAAAAGCAAAGTGACTAAATTGATCAAAGGAGTAGTGGTTTGGATTACCCATGGCCACTAGTCGAAGGGTTGTAGCAAACCCTTGATATGTATTTGGCAACCCATTCAATGTGGTATTGACAAGCTGAGAATTTGGCACCACCTCATCAATATTGGCAAGTTGTTCCATGAGGTCCTTGACCTTTGTCAAGTATGCATCCATAGAGTCACCTTCATTCATGTTGAATTCCTACAATTGCCTTTTTAAATATGCAACAGTGCCTCATTGCGAGTCTGATAAAGAGAAGCCAATTTGTCCCAAGCATCCTTTGCTGTCTTGCATGACCGGATGTGTGGAATAATGATTCTCTTGCATGATAAAGCAATACAAGAATGTGCATTTGCATCTCTTGCATCCCATCTTGTTTGTTCCTGAGTTGGAGGAGCAGCAATAGGGGTGCTAGAGGATAAAGCATCAGGAGGAGTACCCTCTGCAGAGAGACCGGCAATAGGGGCAGCCACTGTAGCATTGGCTGGCCTCAGATCAACCCCAGAAACAATGTTCCAAAAATGCCTTGCAACAATAATATGTTTCATGAGATAAGACCACATCGGATAGTTGGTGCCATCCAACTTATCATCTTCGCGAAGAATGCCAAATAAATCATGATTGTTGCTAGCCATTGCAAATGGGACAAGTCAAAAAGCACTAACAAAGTGACCCAAAAAATAGGACTTGCTATCCAAATCTGGAAAAGCCCCAAAATAAGCTGTAATTTGCAATGTGATCAAATGGCCTGCAATTTCTTGCCAAATTCACTGCAAATTTGAAAGTATTGTGCCCCAATTTGTAGAGCAAAATTGAGCCAAAAATGGGGCAAATTTAGGAAAGCCCCAAATTATCTGCAAATTTGCAATCTACATGCAAAATCGTTGCCCAAATGCAAAAGCCACAAATGTCACCAAAAATTGCAGATTTACTGCAATGTCTGCTCCCAAAATCGAGGCCAAACAATGGCTGAATGCACAGCTGAGCCTGCAAATGAATCTTGCAAGTACAAAATAGTACGAACGGAACTGTACGATCAAATCTGGCATAAGTACGAACTGTACGGACATATTTCTGATGCTCAGTACGGACTGTACGGATGCCCGTACGGAACTGTATGGACATAATTTTTTAGATTATGTTATGTATTTGTTGTTTATGCATTATCGATAGGTCATGTACGGTTTTTTTTAAACCACTCGATTTCACTTGGACAGCAAATGGGGCCATTTGCTGGGTTTCTAAGAGGGAGGTATGTCATGGGGGCATGAGATTCTGATAATTTAGTCGTTAGGGTTTTACGTGTGACAGCCTAAGCCCTAGAGTGGTAAAAAGGCTAACCTTGTGAATTAATTCCTAGGGCCAAGGGCCAAGGTTGTAAATTAATTCCATGGGCCAAGGGGCAAGTGGTTAGAAGGGGCAAAAATCCTTTGGATTAAAGCAGGGCTTTTTAGGGCCACATGGCACAAGTGAATTTGGGCAAGTGATTTTTGGCAAAGCGAGAAAGCAGTGAAAGCAAAGATTTCCCAACAGGTTTAAAAGAACAGGCAAGGCTCTCCTTCCCATTGTGCGATTTGTTCCAGGACAGCTCCCACTTCAGTTGCAGGTGCCCTGCTCCAGCTCCCTTACAGTTCCAGCTTTTAGATCTCCACACAGCCCTTCTACTAGCCTCCACGCAGCCATTCTCTCTGTAGTCACAATCTTGGACAGCTCTCTTCATCTCTGTGGCCAGCTTCCATCATCTTCTCTCTGATACGCATGCTTCTGCTCCCTTTCTACTATCTTTTCCCCAATCGCATGCTCCTGTTCTGACCTGGGAGACTGTCTGGAGTGGACCGTGGAGTTTTCAAACTGCCAGTATCTGAATCGTTGCTATTTGGAGCTATCTGGAGGTGCTAGTCTTCAGTTCGTTGCATCGGAGAGCTTCAATTTGCAGCTGCACCTGTCAGGAGGAGTTTGCCACTATTTCGCGTCAGTTTGGGACTGTTTTGCTGAGGATTTCAGCATCTTGTTACTAGCCTGGACCAGCCAGGGGTAGCAGACAATGTTCTCCTTGATCAGAAGAGCCAACCTTTGCAATCACAATTTTTCAGCCAGGCGATGTTCTTGCAGTTTTTCAGTTATTGCTTTGTCCAAAGATCTTGCCAGATGCCCAGGGGCAGTTAGGGTTTGCTGTCCTTCAGTTCGCAGTTGTCAGTGGTTGTTCTTGATGCCCTTCATCTGGTTGAGCTTGCCCTGAGGTCCTACCCTGGATTGCTACGGTTTTGCACAAGGTTTCTGCTATCAGTATTCAGTGATTGATCTATCAGATATTGGTCAGGCTATGGCTCTATTGTAAAATTGATCTCCCTGATAATATTAAAGAAATATCGCAAGGGGTGCCACGTTTTGGGGCCAATACGGTTTTAGGTGTGACCCCGGGGCAATCTAGCTCTGGGATTGTTGTTCTTTCTTGCAAATCTGAATTTTCTAAGTGGCTGTAATTTCTGTTAATTGCTCATTAATTGTATCTGCCACCCTTTGGGGATTCCGAAGGCTGGTGACATTTGTCAACTTCTCGAGCACCTGTGAAGTCGGGTTTGCACCTGGAGGCCTGCAGCTGCTGTTCTGAGCACTTACAGCCTCCGATTTTGGAGTTTGGAGCTTGCTGCTGCTGTATGGAGGCCTTTTCTGAAGCTCTATTGCCCTCATTTGCTGTTCTAACACCTTGGTCTCCAAGCTTCTCACACCTTGCTGCTGCTGCAATCAATTTGAGGTGTTTTCTCACTTGTGGGAGCATTTATTCTTGCTGAAACATTATATTTCAGCTTCTCACAGCCCTCTCATTGGCCATCTACTGTCCCTTTCACCTCTCCTTCAAGGCTGATCATTTGTGCTCGCATTTGGAGTTCTTTCTTTGCTGCATTTTTTGGTCTACATCCCTTGCAGGTACCCCTTGTGACAGCTACACATTTGCAGTGAAAAGCTTTGAAGCTTGTGCATAAATTTGCTTTGGTTTTGGGAGAGTGCCCTTCTCTCATTTGCTTTGTCAGATTGGTGCCTTTGCCTTGCATTTTTGGCACTATGGCTAGCAGCAAAGGTGATCTTTTTGGAATGCTTGGGGCTGATGACAAGCTTGATGGCACCAATTACCCCATGTGGGCATACATGATGGGGCATGTTTTGGTTGCCAAGAATCTATGGCACATTGTTTCAGGCTCTGAGGCCAGACCTACAAGTAATGCAACTGCTAGTGCTCACCTTCTGCCTCTGGTACTATTTCAGGTGATGGGTCTTAAGGTGATGGGTCTAATGCTACTTCTAGGGCATTTGCATCTACTACTATAGGTACTTTGCCTCTTACACAAGAGCAGATTCAATGGGATGGGCGTGATGCTAAAGCACATGCCTTGATTGCTCTTTCAGTCAAAAGGGTTATTATCCCTCATATTCGGTTTTGCAAGATAGCTAAGCAAGCATGAGATCAGCTTGCATTCTTATATCAAGTGCGGAATGAGGCAAGGGTTGCCTATCTCCGTAGGACTTGAAGCTTGAAGAGGGTGGTAACATGGATTCCTATCTTACTAATGTGAAGGATTTGAAAGAGCAATTGGCCAATATTGATGAGGTGATTCCTGATTCTCAGCTTATTTCTAATACCCTTGATTCTTATTAGGGCTTTGCTACTACATTGAGGTTGGTTACAGGTGGCAATTTTTCTTTTGACCAGCTGGTTGCTCTTCTCCTTCAGGAGGAGCAAAGTCGTGCAAATCGCAATGCTTCTATGGCTAGTGATCAAGCATTTGCTGCCCAGCTTAAAAACAAAGGCAAAGGCAAGGTTTCAGCTAGTAAACCCCCTCATTCACCTGCTGGTCATTCTCATCGTGCCTCTTCTTCGAGGGATAATAAAAAGAAGAAGAGATGTAACTATTGCAGGAAACCTAGGCATGATATCTCTGAATGCAGGAAGAGAATTGCATCTGAAAAGAAGAAGAAAGAGTCTGGTCTTGTAGTATATGGTTCTCCTAGTGCAGAAGGCTGACATGGGTCAGCTAATTTTGCACAAGACCAGCATTGGGCTTTCTTGGTTACATGTCAGTATAATCCTGATGTTCATGATGCCTGCATGGCAGTTTCTGATGTTCATAATGCCTGGTTCTTTGATATTGGTGCTAGCAAGATGCCTTTACCATGGTCTTGATTTGTACATTGACTAGAGGACTCTATAGCCTTGATGCTTATGATAGATGTTTAGATGATGCTGCACTTGTAGATGCACATGCCTTTGCTCTTGATTCTTTTACCATGGCAGATACTCATTTGTGGCATGAGAGGTTTGGACACCTCAACTTTGGGGCTTTGGTGAAGTTATATAAGGATGGTATGGTTGTTGATCTTCCCAAAATGCATATGCTTTCAAAGCATGTTTGTGAACCTTGCTTGCTTGGTAAGATGCACCGTTCTGCGTTTCCCAAGGGCACCTCGGGCTTGGCATTCCCGGATACATACTCATTTGCTCACCCTTGGCTTTCAGAACAGCCCCACAAAGGCTACACTTTACATTTGCAAGAGTGGGACATATTTTCTGATTTTTGTTCTCTATGTGGATGACATGCTTGTGACTGGGACACATGCTAAGCAAATTGCACTACAATTTGAACTTGATTTGCAGAAGACATTTGCTATGTCTGATCTTGGTCTTTTGCACTACTATCTGGGCATCCAACTTGCTAGTAGTGAGGGGGGCATTTTGATGTCACAATCCAAGTATATTGGACATCTTTTGCAGCATTTTCAGTTTGAGGATTGCAAGCCAGTTTCCACACCATTAGAGCTTGGTTTTCACTTCTCTTCTGAGGATGGCAACGGTGCATGTGATGTCACTCTCTATCAGCAGGCAGTTGGTTGTTTGATTTACTTATGCCATACGAGACCTGATTTACAGTAGGTGTCTCAAAATTGAACAGATATATGCACAACTCCTCTACGCACCATTGGCATGTCCTGAAGCGCGTCTGTAGGTATCTCAAAGGCACTCAGCATTTGGGCCTTCTTTATGAGGCTGATACTTCACTTGTTATGCACGGATTCACTGATAGTGATTGGATTGGCTGATTGGCTGTTCGGACACACGTGTGTCACATAGTGGCAACTGTTTCATGCTTGGTACTTCATGTGTTTCCCTACAGGTTGAACATACGCAACCATGACATTAGATATTCAGGCATCCTGAGTCATCTCCAGGGTACTTCAGCCCATACCATGGAGGGGGATTTGTAGGCCATTCTATGGGCTATCCATAGGTACCACTCATTCCTTGGTACGTGCCTTGTAGGCCTAGTTACAGTCAGTTAGGATTGTTGGTACAGTTAGTTCATGTACCACCTAGTTCAGTTAGGACACTTAGTCCAGTTAGGGCATTTAGTTCTAGGGTTTTGTCATATTGGCTCTCTCTTGAGCCTCCATTCATTGTAGCAGCATTTTAAATACATCAGCTCGTTTTTGGCTTCATTTCTGAGCTTCCATTGCTTGCCATAGCCAACACAGGGTAGACAGAGGAGATCATGAATGAGTACCATTGGGATTAATCAAGGTTGTCCGTTATCACCAATTTTGTTTGGCCTCTACATAGATGAGCTTGAGACCTTTATTGGGACCCTAGGAGGGGCTGGTTGCTCCCTATCCAGATCCTGGCTCCTGATTCTCCTACACAAAGATGCG
The DNA here is from genome assembly GCF_047967505.1 of Dipteris shenzhenensis. Classification (NCBI taxonomy): domain Eukaryota; kingdom Viridiplantae; phylum Streptophyta; class Polypodiopsida; order Gleicheniales; family Dipteridaceae; genus Dipteris; species Dipteris shenzhenensis. Next base: position 42,859,211 of record NC_141603.1, read on the forward strand.
TGGTCTTACTCTCTTCCTTAGTAGAGGGTCTCTAGTGACACTTATACCTTTTGTGAGACACATGACTTGAAGGTCAACATTGGTAAAACCAAGGTCATGATCTTCAACATGTCCCGGGCAGCCATGCACAGACAACGCTTCACTTTGGATGGGTTGCTAGTGGAGGTGGTTGCATCCTACACTACGTAGGGGTCCTTTTCTCCGGCCCGATCGTTACGATGCGACTAGCATTACAGGCCTGGCTGAGCAACAAGTACGCCGCGCTGGCCTGACTCGAGCAATTGTGCTTTTACTCTCACTTCCAAGACCCTCGAACCAAGACTCTTCTCTTTGACTCTATGGCTTGTGTCACGGGGGCGTGAAATTCTAGGTACTTTAATGTACTACAAGACCGTGACAACTTTGGTTTTAAAAGTCCAAGCGTGGGCTTAATAACGTGTAATTAAACGCGTGTAATTAAACGCGGCATGGTGCCTAGCACATAAGCGTAATTAATCCCTAGGCCCAAAGGCATTCCAAGAAATTAAAAGAGTGGTTGTTGGGAAATGATGACGTGGCATTTTTAATGGGCCCCCTAGAGGGCCATGTACCTTCAGTGGCCCCCCTAGAGTTCCAGGTGGCTCTAGTGCCTTCTACATGCTCCTTTGCCATTCCTGGACCTTCCTGGGCCTTCTAAACTTCACATGTGTGGTTTTCTCTCTCATCTTCTCCCTTTGTTGAGATTTTGGACTGGTTTTTCAGCCTCCTTCAGCTGAATTCCGTTTTTCTTCATAACTCCTCACCCGTTTGGATTCCTCGACTTCCGTTTGGCCCGATGGCTTCCCCTCTGCCTCCCCTTCGTAGTGATATGCTTTTCCCTCCGTGCGTTTGGTAGAACGGGCAGAGCTGAGCACTTCTTTTGCTGGACGAATTTGCAAAAGTGGCTTTTTCTGGACCTTTTTGCTTCTACCGCCTCCTGGGCCTCTCCTCTTGCAAAGCTACAGCTTTCTGTTGAATTTCGAGTGGTCCGACGCGCTGGTTGACTGGTTTTTCTCAGTTTTGGAGGACTTTCCGGCGATGAAACTTCTCCAAAACCTTCTCAATGCATTCCTCTCTGAAGCACGCTTCTTTTGAGCCCAAGAACTCCCACTTCTTCGCGACAGAAGTGCTTCTTTTCGCATTTTTCAGTGGAATTCTTGTTGGTCGGCTCTTGTAAATGCTCTTTCTTCGTGCCTTTGCACTCCTCTTTGGCTGAGAATGCAATTGGGCATTGGCTACTATGTCCTCTTGGCGATTGAGGACTTGGTTCGAGTTTTCACGGCTTGGTGAGTTGTGATTTTGCTACTGCAATTTCTTTTTGCCATAAGCTATTGGTTGGCCTCGTGTGCCGCCTCTTTCTTGGCTCACAGGTGCCCAGGCAGTGCTACATGAATCAATCTTTGGTTGGGTACTTTGCTGATTTTATTTTGGAGCTTTGAAAAGCTTTGTGAATGCCATCTGGAAACCACTCAAAGAGAGTGTAGCTGGGGTGCAGTGTGATTGCATCTGGACAGCCAATGGAATTGCACTCGGAAAAGAGAATGCCTTTGGGTTGAGCCTACGGGTTAAGTGCACTTATGTGATGGTGTTATATGCTTGAAAGCCTTGCGAAGGCTTAGTGAATTGGGGCTGCGTGCTCAGTTGCAGGGAAGGTCTCCCAGATGCAACTTGTAATCATTTCACTGTGAAATATAAAGAAATACCGAAAGGGGCGCCATGGTGTTTGGGGCCAATCGGGTGCACTTGTCTATGTCTGTTGAGCAGGGGCATTCTAGCCTCCATCCCTTTTTCAGTGGTTTTGTTTGTGAACAAATGGGTAAATGCCAAATGGTGATCATGCAATGGTTAATGGTTGTGATATATGCTTTGTGAGCTGTAAATAAGTGCTGAAGTGATTAAAGGTTTAGTTCCACTGCCCTCTGAGTGATTAGAGGCCGGTTTCATTGGTTCCATTGCCGGGATACCACACACTCTTTCTCAAGAGGTGGGTCTCGGTAGTTTGGTGGAAGGATATCTTTGCTGCACTTTTTGACAGCTGAATATTACAACCATAAACATGGTGAGTACCCATGAGCAAGAGAGCTCCACAACTCCTCAAAGGAGAAGGCAGGAAAGCCTTAATGATCCAGCTAGTGTACAGCTGCAGGAAGCACAACAAATGCCTTTTGAGCAGGCCACACATGAAGCTACAACTGAGCTCAACGGTGATACTAGTTCTAGCAGTGAGTCAGATGATGCTACTATGTTGAATGCACAGCTTGCAAGTGCAGTGCTTTGACTCAGCTGGCTCAAAATTTGGCTCAGATTGTGCAAACAAATGCTAAGAAGAAGAAGAAATCAAGAAAGCACAAGCAGGGAAAGAGTGAGTACACACATGCATCAGCTTCTCATGGTGGACCGCACACTCATGCATCAGTTTCCCATGAGGGACAGCCATAAAAAATGACTTAGAAAGTGACTTCCAAGAGAGAGGAATCGCCCAAAAGAGCACTTGAGAAAGAGGTACAAAAAGTACATCCAGTGCAACAGTATGAGCAGCCAGCACAAGGCCTTGGTTTGGGTATTTCTACTCCTCAAAATAATAATGTGCAGTCCATAAATGTGGCTCAACCACCTCAGCCATATTTGAGGCAGCAACCTGAATATTTTGGTACAAATTCTATCTTTGATGCCATGTTGATTTCACCGCCAATTGGGCATAGAAAGCAAGCCATGTATGACAATGTGGGAATGCAGCCAGGCATGCAAGCCACAGCATATGCTCCCATGCCTAATGTTCAGCCAAGCATGGCTCTCCCTAGTGAAGGGAATGCTGCAAATATACAGCCATCTTTGGGACAGCCAATATCAAATGTATATAAAGAATTTAAGGATGGTGGTTCTCATGTCAAGTTTGATACATATAATGGAGTACAGGACAGGTACAAAGCCCTCACATTCCTTCAACAGTTTGATGCTGCATTTCTTGGGGGTTTGTTTACAGAAGCATCCAAGATGAGGAAGGTTGCCACATTTTTGAAAGGCAATGCACTTAAGTGGTACACCAACCTTATGCTTCATGGAGATGCACCTACTACTTGGCTGGAATTTAAGCAAGTGTTCTCTTCTACTTGGCTTACTCCAACTTTTGAAGTTGAAGTACTTTCACACTGGCATGACTTGTCATACAAACTTTGCAAGAATCTTGATGATTACACCCAGAGGTTTTGGGATGTTTTGCTGCCATTGAGCTCTTACAGGCATGTTTCTTTGAAAGAGCAAATAGAGAGGTACTGTTGTGGATTGCCTAGTGAGCTACGTGATTATTGCATCAAAACCAAGGTGGGTTCTATGACTCAATTAATTGAGAATGCAAGGACAGCATATGCATGGATGCAGGAGAAGAATTTGGGCTTTATGGACAGCAAGAAAGAAGACAACAAACGGGCTGCCAAACACCAGGATAAGGACATCAAATCTGAAAATAAAAATTATGGCAAACGACCGTTTCAAAAGGGAGGAAAAGCCCAATTCAAAGCTGGTCAAAGGCGTGGACAGCCTAATAAACAGCCCCGTACCAAGTTATCTGATGAAGAGAAAAAGTCACTCATGGAGCAAAACAAATGTTTTATATGCAAAGGAGAGGGACACCGCTCTTATGATTGCCCATTCAAGAAAAGAGACAGGTCAGATGATGATAAGAATGGTGATAAACAGGGTGATCGGAAGGGCAAAAAGCCTAAACCTTCTGCAGGACTTCTTCCAGATGTGATTGGGAGTTTGCCACATGCACACGATGAAGAGGAAATAAAAAAGACTGAGATGTGCAGAGCATGGGGAAAAATCAGAAATCAGAATTGTTTGTTTTTCTTTGATTCTGGGGCAAAGGCAAATTTCATAACTCCTGATATGGCAGGAAGGCTTGGCATTGAGCCTGAGGAAATGGGGCCATCCGGCATGTGTGATATGGCCAACTCTGAACTCAACACACCTGTCACTCCTATCATTGGCAAGTTGAGGATGCATATCCAGGGATATCAGGATGCAGAGGACTTCTACATTATGCCTTTGCCAGAGTGTGATGCTTTGCTTGGGATGCCTTGGATGTACAGGGTGGGGGCTGATGTGCAGATGAGAAACAAGAAGATTTCTTTAACTCATAGAGGCAAAAATCATGTACTTGATGTAAAGTTGAAAGGGGAGTCCATCCCTATAGTTTCAGCTTCTTGTATTTCCAATGTAATAAAGCGTCATATTTCAGCGTACTTGATTTTTGTCAAAGAGGACAGCCAACCAGTTCAAGAAGGCTCTACTCTTTCTGCTTTAGATAGAGAAAGGGCTGCTTTTATTTCAGATTTTCAAGATTGTTTCTCAGATGCACTTCCTCAAGAATTACCTCCCAAGAGGCCCGAGGATCATCAAATTGATATAATTCCAGGAAGCTCACCGCCTAATATACCTCCCTATCGCGTCAGTAAGGCACAATAGGAAGAGATAATGTCACAAGTGAAGGAACTCTTGGAAAAGGAATTAATACAGCCAAGTAATTCTCCTTACTGTTCCCCTGTGTTGCTTGTGCAAAAGAAGGATGGCAGTTGGAGAATGTGTATTGATTATAGGGCTTTGAATAAAGTCACAATTAAGAACCGTTTTCCAATTCCACGCATTGATGATATATTGGATCGGTTGGAAGGTTCCTCAATGTTCAGTCGTATTGACCTTAAAAGTGGATATCATCAGATAAGGATACGGCCTTAAGATGTCTACAAGACTGCCTTCCGCACTTCATTTGGCTTATATGAGTTCCTTGTGATGCCTTTTGGTTTGACTAATGCACCTGCCACTTTCAATAGAATGATGGACAGAATTTTTAGAGCACACAGAAAGTTTGTGGGCACTTTCTTCGATGACATCATTGTGTTCTCTAAAAATGAGCAGGAGCACAGGAAACACCTCACTATTGTGTTTCAAGAGTTGAAAAGACATAAGCTATTAATAAACACCAAGAAAAGTGAGTTCTTTATGCATGAGATTCATTTTCTCGGTCATATAGTGTCAAAGGATGGAGTCAAGATGGATCCTGCAAAAGTTGAGGCCATAAGGAGTTGGCCAATTTTGAAAAATCTGCATGAAGTCAGAAGCTTTTTTGGGTTGTGTTCATACTATCGGAGGTTTATAAAGTACTTTGCAGAAATTGCTTCTCCCTTGCATGCTTTACAAAAGAAAGCTGTACCGTTTTGGTGGGGACCAAAGGAAAATGCAGCTTTTGAAGAGCTGAAGCAAAAATTGTGTTCTGAACCCGTTATTATCTTGCCAGATCTTGCTAAACCCTTCGCTGTAACTTGTGATGCATGTGGAAACAGCATAGGAGGCACTTTGATGCAGGATGGCAGAGTGGTTGCATATGAGAGTAGAGTTCTCAAAGATGCTGAATTGTACTTGCAGATATATGAGAAGGAAATGTTAGCAGTGATACATGCTTTGACCACATGGAAACATTACCTTCTTGGAGCTGATTTTTATGTGCAGACAGATCATCAGTCACTTAGATATTTTCTCACGCAGAGAAAATTATCTGAAAAGCACATGAGATGGGCTAACTTCCTCTCAATGTTTCATTTTCAAATTGTACATGTGCCGGGTAACAAAAATGTCGTGGCTGATGCACTTTCTAGGAAACCACAGCCTGAAGCAGTCTCCAAGAAACCCAGTGTTTCAGCAGTGAGCATTGCTTATAACAATGTGTTAGATCTGATGAAAGATCAGTATGTTAATGATGCTGATTTTTCAACTATTTATGAACAGCTTTCTGATGGTCAAAGGCATGATCACTATATGTTGAAAGAGGGTTTCATTTTGATGCATGGACGACTCTGTGTCACTGATCAGATGCGACAGAAAGTCATAATGGAAAGTCATGCTCCTCCATATGCAGGACATAGGAATTACAGCAACAATTACAGCAGTGGAGTAATACTTTTATTGGCCATCTTTGAGGAAAGATGTGGAAGAATATGTGAGAACATGCATGGTTTGTCAGAAAGTAAAGTTTGACAGGCAGAAGGCACCTGGGTTGTTACACCCTTTGCTAATTCCGGATAGACCATGGCAAAGCATAGCTATGGATTTTGTGTTTGATCTTCCACGTACTCCTACTGGACATGATGGATTGTGGACAATAATTTGCAGGTTTAGCAAACAAGCCCACTTTGTGCCAGTAAGAAAGAAAATTACAGCAGATCAAATGGCCAAATTGTTTTTGCAGCATGTCTTCAAGTATCATGGGATGCCTGAATCCATAATCAGTGATAGAGATCCGAGGATGACCAGCCTCTTTTGGAGAGGACTGTTTGAAAATATGGGCACTACGCTGAATTTTTCGTCATCTTTTCACCCTCAGTCTGATGGACAATCGGAGCAGGAAAACTCTACCATCTTGGATATGTTTAAATGCTATGTCTCAGACCACAAAAGCAAATGGGAGCATTATTTGCCTTTGCTGGAATATGCTTACAATAATACGGTGCACACATCCACAGGTAAAGCACCTTTTGAAATAGTGGAAGGCGCCAGGAAAATACCTCCCATTTTGCATACAAAAGAGAAAATCTTCGAAGCTGATCGTTTTGTGGAAAGCCTTGAAGAGGCTTACAAGAAGATCAAATATGCCTTGCAAAGAAGTCAAGACAAGCAGAAAAGAGCAGCAGATAAGCACCGCAGGGAATTGGTATTCACAGAAGGTGATTGGGTTTTGCTGCGTTTTCAAAAGGCAAGGCTGAAAAATAAGAAAGGCAAGGAAAGGTTGTACACAAAGCTGAACATGCGTTACTATGGTCCTTTCCAGGTTTCTAAAAAGATAAACGAAGTAGCTTACAGGCTGAAGTTGCCTCCGCATTGGAAGATACATAATGCCTTTCATGTGAGCTTATTAAAGCAATATCATGGAGATATTCCCGAGGATGTATTTGATGAGGTGCAGCCTGAAGTGGAAGAACAGGATGAACTTCTGGTCCCAGAGCAGATTCTGGCACACAGAGATAGAAAGCTCAAGGGTAAAGTTATCCGTCGCTACTTGGTAAAATTTCAAAATTACCCATCACTTGATGCGAAATGGATGGAGGAAGGTGAACTGGCAGATTCACCTGGGATATTGGAGCTTTACCTTGATGCTTTCCAATTAGAGCCGACTGCGGTCCGGGCTCCTACAGGTAGTTCAGCAGAGCGAGCGTCTGGAGCATTACCTGATGTTCGAGAGGGGGGTAGCACCTCCACTCCCTTAGTACAGACGGGCTCACTGTGATTTCATGAGGTCACTTGATGACACTGTATGTTTCATCCGAGATACTGAGCTGACAGTATTTCTGCTGTGAGACTTCATGATATTGATGCATCTTGACTATTGATCGCCGAGGATCACATAGATTTTGAGCAGTATATATGGATGGATGCATGCCTCTCCTAGCCATATTTTCACTGTCTCTATATACTATAGCTGCGGCTTTCTTGTATACCCTTTTATGCTATATTTCATGCTCGCTCCTGTGTTTTGGGGCAGCAAACTGTGGTTTGCTGTTTCAAGAGAGGGGTATGTCACGGGGGCGTGAAATTCTAGGTACTTTAATGTACTACAAGACCGTGACAACTTTGGTTTTAAAAGTCCAAGCGTGGGCTTAATAATGTGTAATTAAACGCGGCATGGTGCCTAGCACATAAGCGTAATTAATCCCTAGGCCCAAAGGCATTCCAAGAAATTAAAAGAGTGGTTGTTGGAAAATGATGACGTGGCATTTTTAATGGGCCCCCTAGAGGGCCATGTACCTTCAGTGGCCCCCCTAGAGTTCCAGGTGGCTCTAGTGCCTTCTACATGCTCCTTTGCCATTCTTGGACCTTCCTGGGCCTTCTAAACTTCACATGTGTGGTTTTCTCTCTCATCTTCTCCCTTTGTTGAGATTTTAGACTGGTTTTTCAGCCTCCTTCAGCTGAATTCCGTTTTTCTTCATAACTCCTCACCCGTTTGGATTCCTCGACTTCCGTTTGGCCCGATGGCTTCCCCTCTGCCTCCCCTTCGTAGTGATATGCTTTTCCCTCCGTGCGTTTGGTAGAACGGGCAGAGCTGAGCACTTCTTTTGCTGGACGAATTTGCAAAAGTGGCTTTTTCTGGACCTTTTTGCTTCTACCGCCTCCTGGGCCTCTCCTCTTGCAAAGCTACAGCTTTCTGTTGAATTTCGAGTGGTCCGACGCGCTGGTTGACTGGTTTTTCTCAGTTTTGGAGGACTTTCCGGCGATGAAACTTCTCCAAAACCTTCTCAATGCATTCCTCTCTGAAGCACGCTTCTTTTGAGCCCAAGAACTCCCACTTCTTCGCGACAGAAGTGCTTCTTTTCGCATTTTTCAGTGGAATTCTTGCTGGTCGGCTCTTGTAAATGCTCTTTCTTCGTGCCTTTGCACTCCTCTTTGGCTGAGAATGCAATTGGGCATTGGCTACTATGTCCTCTTGGCGATTGAGGACTTGGTTCGAGTTTTCACGGCTTGGTGAGTTGTGATTTTGCTACTGCAATTTCTTTTTGCCATAAGCTATTGGTTGGCCTCGTGTGCCGCCTCTTTCTTGGCTCACAGGTGCCCAGGCAGTGCTACATGAATCAATCTTTGGTTGGGTACTTTGCTGATTTTATTTTGGAGCTTTGAAAAGCTTTGTGAATGCCATCTGGAAACCACTCAAAGAGAGTGCAGCTGGGGTGCAGTGTGATTGCATCTGGACAGCCAATGGAATTGCACTCGGAAAAGAGAATGCCTTTGGGTTGAGCCTACGGGTTAAGTGCACTTATGTGATGGTGTTATATGCTTGAAAGCCTTGCGAAAGCTTAGTGAATTGGGGCTGCGTGCTCAGTTGCAGGGAAGGTCTCCCAGATGCAACTTGTAATCATTTCGCTGTGAAATATAAAGAAATACCGAAAGGGGCGCCATGGTGTTTGGGGCCAATCGGGTGCACTTGTCTATGTCTGTTGAGCAGGGGCATTCTAGCCTCCATCCCTTTTTCAGTGGTTTTGTTTGTGAACAAATGGGTAAATGCCAAATGGTGATCATGCAATGGTTAATGGTTGTGATATATGCTTTGTGAGCTGTAAATAAGTGCTGAAGTGATTAAAGGTTTAGTTCCACTGCCCTCTGAGTGATTAGAGGCCGGTTTCAGTTTGACCAGCCCTTGTTGGGGCCAAACCTATCAGAGACTCGCGTTGAGAGGCTTCAGGTTCTCATGCTTTCATGGATGATTTGCAGTAATGTGGGAGCTGAGGTGGTTTCATTTTCTACCGAGCCCTTTTGTGTGGGTGGTTTCATTTTATTGTTTAGAGCTGTTTAGGACAGTCACAATTTCAACTACCGGGCTGGTTTATGACAGTCACAGTTTCAACTACGGGGCTGGTTTATGACAGTCACAATTTCAATCAATGGCTCACTGAGATGGAAGAAATCTCTGTGTAGGCGGCCATTTTCATTGCATCTGGCTGCGAGGAGGACACCCATGTTGTATGGGTATAAACCTGCCATTGATCCTCCCTAATGACCTGGTGAATCATCCTGTTGTGTCGAGTGCAAGAAGGGGGCATCTTGACACAAGAAGGGGGCATCCAATTGAATACTGATATGGCAGTAAGGGGTCCATAGACATGCTCTGTTCCCAACACTTTTTGCCTCTTGTGGATCCAAGTTGCATAGATGGTGCTCTGTGCATCCGAACTGTGTGACTCGATCTACATAGGTAATGAATCAGGAAAGAGGCATTTGTGTGGAGGGCTCTCGCTGCAAAATAATGTCGTGCGGCGTATATGGGGGACATCTAGCCTCTCAAAACCAGTCTACTCATCCTCTCTGAGGTCCACTGTCCAGAAAGCATCTGCATATTGGGCTGCTGGTTGAAAATCAAAACAGAAGGGTGCAACCTTTGTATCAGTTTGACCACCTTTTGATGCAATATAAACTTTGTAATTGGCTGTCCAAGTTGCTGTTCCAAGTTGCTGTGCCTTACCTGTTTAGATCAAAGTGCTTGTTTGGAGTTGACGTGTGCACACACCATCTTAAAAGTGCTCTTGAGTGTTGATTTAGTCTGAAATTCTTCTGCTGTGGGGTTTAGGCTATAAGAAGCCAGACCTGGTTATTTTGAGACCTATTGCTGATCAGTCTGATGATCTCTGCTGATTGAACAACAAGAATACTAGCACAATGTAATCAGGTATCTCATTCCAGGATAGTTTTACATTCAGAGTTTGATTGTATTATTTTCAGGCATAATGTGTAGCTTAAGAATAGATGGCTGGATGCCCTAGTAATCCACGAGTTGATATGCATTCGTGCTTTTCATATCTAGGCTGGCCTGGTATCTAGTGTCACATGTCATCATGTGATGAATGCTATAGTAGGTCTTTAGGTTCAGCTCATTATAGAAGGTACAAGAGTTGCAAGTTGCGAGTTCCCGAAGATCGGGAGGGCTGAGATGAAAAAGAGTGAAGAACACCTATCTCACAAAGCAGAATCTCACGTCGTCAAGGAGGCCACCGGATGTTCTGAAATTATTGGGTTCAATTGAGAGGGATGACTTGAAGCCAACTGCAGATCAATGCACTCATAGTCCACGCCTCAAGGAAGCGGACCTTTTGTTTCTTGATATGTTTGTTTATTTTGCTTAGTCACCTTCTTCCTTTCTTCTTTGCTCTCTTTTGTTTCTTGATGTGTTTGTTTATTTTTGCTCAGTCACCTTCTTTTTGTCTTATTTGTTACTTGTTATCTTTCCCTTTTGATTAATTGACGTATTTTAGTAAGCATTGGGTTTGCCCAAGAGACACCATGGGTCTTTATAAACCCAATATAGCTCCGTATGCTTGGGCACAGATGATGACATAAGCATTGCTTTTGTTGCTAGGTAAGTCTACCTTTTGTGTCTCAAAAAATTCTGTTAGCTCATTTTTCTTTTTAGAACAACAAAAATCTAAATTTGTACGATTAGATATATTCTAGTCTTACAAAGGTACATATGTGTGCGCACGCGTGCACACACACACACACACACACACACACACACGTATATGTGTGTGTGTGTGTGCGTGGATATGTGATATACGTATGTATGTATGTAGCAGAATGCAAGAACAGATCCATAATGGAAATAGTGAGTTCAATGCTGGATGGGAAAAGACTTCCCAAATGCTTTTGGGTAAAAGCAGTACATACTGTAGTGTACTGACTCAATAGGATGTTGACAAAGGCAATAAAAGAAAGACTCCACCTACTTAAGTGAAAAGCCATCGTGGCAGCAGAAGAATTTTCTGTTGTGTTTTTGCCAACACCATGGAAGCTCTTCCCATACTCCAATGGCAATCACACTTACATATCCCAGTGAACACTACCATGTCAGCATGCATACTGGATATCATCAAGATTGTACTAATTTTGTGGAGGTCGGTTATTCTTAACCCTATTATCCAAAACATGGAACATGCATAATTGGGTCGATTGGACAAAACCTGCTAAAGGATAACTATACTACAGCTCCTTGTGTTCACATCCACACATGTTTTCTGTTCCAAAGTATTTCTCCTTTGCATTAAAAATGGGGGTAAAGAATATCTGTATGCCTTTTCTTTTCATGTTATTTATCTTAAATATCATACATTATCTCAACTGAAGACAAATTTTGGAAAATTGCAGACAATCTGGCATCTTTGATTTTGCCAGTAGCAGTTGTAGGAGCAGCAGGTTACTGCTATATGTGGTGGAAGGTAGTGTTTTCTGCTTGGCTTGAATTACAATGGTTTGGATACTTAATGAATGTACCTTCGTTTTCGTTCCTCATAATGTAGCTGTTTGATATTCAAATATTTGTAAACATGACTAGCATTATGTTGTCCTGTTGCAGGGATGGTCTTTTTCTGATATCATGTATGTAACCAAACGCAACATGGCTAACGCAGTATCTAATTTCACCAAGCATCTGGAGCAAGTTTCTGCAGCATTAGCAGTAGGTTGTCTGAACTTCATATTGTGAATCTATCTTAAGTGACTACAGGATGTTGTCAAGTTGCCTCATGTTTTCCGTCCCGACTCCCCTCTGTGTAAGCGTGCAAGCTCACACATTGCATAAGAGAACTTGATGGCCTTGCTTTTGCAGGCAACAAAGAGACATTTAACTCAGCGAATGGAAAAATTAAATGAGAAGATGGATGAGCAAAAGGAAGTAACTGGAGCCATCAGATTTGAGGTATGGTATCTTAGGATGCTTGTGCGTGTCTGGTCTGATGTCAGGGATTGGTATCTAAGCACGTTGAATACAGCTCCAAGGTTTTAAATTACTTTTGTGAGTAGGTTGGCGAAGTTCGTGAGGACCTGGCTCGAATGGGGATGGACATTGAGTGTGTACAGCGTCTTGTTGAGGGTTTGGTTGTTCTCATGCACCCAAACTTTGTTAATTTTTACTTTCCTGGTCGTTGATATCTTTTATGCCTTATTTGTAATTTCATTCATATCCATTTTTTCACGCCAAGAATCTCTCTGAAGATATGAGAGTCTACTGTGGTTTTTAGTAGAATGAGATGTAATTTACTGATATGGGTTGTTTTGGTTAATGGATGGACAGGAGACAAAGATTGATACAATTGAAGGAAAGCAGGTATGGCAGGAATAGTACGGATGCTTGTAAGCTAGCAGTCATAAATTGTTGCAGGGTTTTTTGATGCAAAATGCTGTATGTCACTTAAGCTCAGTATTTAATTCGTAATCATTGTTGTTTCAGGATCTTACGAATGCAGGAGTTGTTTACTTGTGCCAATTTGTTCAAGGCCTAGCTGGAGCACAGAAGCCTGAGCTTTTGCAGGTACTGTTTATGTTCTCTTAGTTTCCTGGATGAGAATGTAAATTATATAGCAGCATATGATATGTCTTACATTGAGCTGAAATATTTTGAGATGAACACACAAACCAGATTCCATGTACAAGGATGAATGAACTCTGCGTTGAACTAATAATTAATGAACTTTTCATTGGACTAATAACCATATCTTAGTAACATATGGTGAAATGTGGAAACTTGTTTTTAATGCAACTTTTTTGTTACTCACTGATTTTCAAATTATTTTAACCAAGAACCTGTACAGTCTTCCAATGTGCAGTGATAGAATTGCTCTAGCCCTTATGACTTCTTTTTTTGCAGTCTTTCTCTGGAAAAGCTAGATTGGAGCGATCCCCATCATCAGTACTTGGAGTTTCTGGTTTGAAGGTATAAGTCTGATTTAATTAGTGGATCTAGCTGCAGATGATCTCATAAGGAGGCATGTCATTCTGAAAAAAAAAATTCATTCGAGTATAGGAGTTGCAGTATTTCTCAGAGGCTCTTCAGTCTGAGAAGAATTCCAAATCTGGTGATGGGAACAAGTTTCCAAGTAATACTGAGGTCACCTCTGAGAATGCTACCCCAGGTGGAACAGTACACAGGACTCTGAAGTGCTGTTGATTCAAGACTTTCATTTGGCAACCATGAAAGGTACAATCATCTGTGTGCATTGAGTGGGTTCTTCCTTTAAAAAAATCTAAAATTTCCAGCCTTATAAAGGTATATATTTAATGCAGATTTCAATAACCAAGGTGTCCAAGTCATGGCTCTAACTTTGTGGTATTCTTTAGGATCTAAGGAATTTGAAAATTTTCTATGGTGGTACAAACCACCTTCAAATAATCACTAGCCTCTAGTGACAGATATGTATGTATGTATATAACGAACTGAATTCTTTCAATGCATGTTCATGTGTGCAATGATGCATAATTTGACACATTATTGGCTCTTCCAATGAGGAAAAGCGCCCTCTTGAGAGAATTTGTTTCTATGTTGACCTACATGCAAGGTGGGAAGAAGTTACGGATGGATGCAATGTGGAGAGAAGAGCGCACAGCCCCAAATGAAGAGGGATACCCCTTCATTCATGACCGTTAAGATCACTCAAGAAACATCTTCCCATTTAAATCTACCCTTAGCCTACGAGTCTTGACCTATCATTTATACATCCTAATGCACCCTTTCCCTCTCCTATACTCTGTAGGACCTAGACACATGGGTGCATATTTTTATGGATAAATATTTGAGAATATGACATCGTTTGTTGGTACCATCCATACCCCTCGATCCCAACAAGACATGAGGGCTCTGTCAAAACCCCACATAAGGATCCAAGTCTTAAGATAATGCGGTCGCGAGAATTAAAACGCCAATAATACAATTCATCAAGTAGCCACCGATGACCATCACATTTAATATTTTTGGATAAGCTGAAGGACCATGACACAGTGATGCAATAGGTACAATCTCTTTTTTCTGTTTTTTTCCCCCAAAGAAAGTACCTTCTATTAGAAAATTGAGAAAACGATACAGATCAGCAATCCATGGGATGATTGACCAACCAAAAAGGAAAGCTGGGTACTATTCTACGTGCTTCTTAGGATAGGTAAAATCCCTTTAGTAGGAGAGCGATGCAACCTAGCAGTCAATGGATCAACTTAAAGCCAGGCTCATTGAGGTCTAGTAGGAACATTCAACTTGTGTGCGTCAATTTCCACAGTTGACAGATTTGGAAATGTATAGGACATGACACATTTGATTGAACCAACTAGAGGAACATACACTTGCCCCGAGAAAGCGCATTGTTTCAACGCCTCGGCTACTAGCAAATTATACTGGCAGACTACATTTAATTATTGAGATTGTGCTTTTGAGTATCCCAAAGGAGCCTAAACAAGAAACTCTAATAAAGTTGAAATTTGGTTTTGAGACCATGGGAGTGGTAATAGAGAAGCCTAGCTCTCCCCCATCAATGGACCTTGCTCAGATTTCCCTTTGGGAGACCTTATCTCGAGCTTGGGCTATGATATCATATGATGAGAAGTTTGCTCTCGTTAACAGATGAGTTTAATCAGAACCACTCTGGTCGAGATGGCTATGATCGAGCTCCACGGGGTACTAGACTCTGAAACTGCCACTTGAACATATTAGGAGGAGTCGGAGGACATAATTGGAAGTGAGCTTGGGCGAAACCTTAGCTGCTGTAAAGAATCAAGCAAGTTGATAGTCCTCAGTACTAACTCAGCAGACCAACTCCGAGATTCTTGGCGATGGTTGTACTGCAGTAAACCAGATTGCATGCCACCTTAAAAATCCGGTTAGCGATGATATCTTGCATGTGCTTGCTAATAGTGACATAATGAGAAGCATCTAGAAGTGATCTATCAGTCCTTAAGATGTCTGATGGACTGCCTAGAAGTACTCTTGAATCCATGTGACCAGTTTCTAAAATTCGGATTCAAGGGATACAAGGAGAATGACCCGATGTGAGAGCTTTTTTGGTTGGATACTCTCTCGCGCTGTTAGTTTTATTCTCATTGAAGCTTCATATTCTCAAGTTTTCTGTTAGTAAAGGTGGAGATGTTTGTGTGTTAAGAGTTTGTAGCAAGGTGTTGTGATGGTCCTTGATAGGACATGTCTTGTTACCAATTGGTTGTATGTAATCATTCAGTAGAAGACTGAAGGCTGGTTGTGCTCTTGTATTCTCTTCTTGCAATAATGGAGTGGAATTACAAGCATTGTGTGACCTGTCTTTTATGCAATTGTGCACTTTTGCATTGGTGATCGGAAGTTTGTAGGCTGATAATTGTGTGTAATTCGTAGGAAGGACATATGATTTGATGTGGTGTTCTTGATTCAATAGTATAGAGTAGTGTAATCAATTTATTGTAGGCTGATCACGTAGCTATTTGCCCACTCCTCTCAAATCGGCTTATGAACACTTGTTTATGAAACTCTTATTGATGAGCCATTACCTTTCCTTGGCATACAAGGCAAGTTCTTAGATGTTAGATGACCGTCATGAAGATAGCATAATACAAAGTGGCCTAGGATAGCCTCATAATCACCGCCTTGGCCTCTAATTTTGTCTTTGTAATCTCAAAGTATCAACACACAAGAAAAACAACAAAGGGGCTGATGGGCACCCTTGCCGAATAACGTTGGGTTGGAAGACAGTCTCTTGTTTGCCGGCCAATGCTGCTCATCAATTAGGTAGAGGTGGGGTGCCCCTGCACAATTCTCTTAGGTTGCCTCACACACCTTTTTGGACAGGCTACCCTCCAACTTAATTGTTATCCTGCCTAGATCTTGTCCAAACTGGCCATGTAAAACCCTCTGGGAAGTCCATTTTGACTTGGGAGCTGGTCTTTTGTTCATTTACTTAATATTTTCATAAAGGCCAGCCGCCATTCACAATCTAGAGAGCTGTTCTTGCCATGTTTCTAGGCAGTTGTTCGTAGGAGTCATCCTTTGCAGGGTTCCTCCC
Organism: Dipteris shenzhenensis; assembly: GCF_047967505.1. NCBI lineage: Eukaryota > Viridiplantae > Streptophyta > Polypodiopsida > Gleicheniales > Dipteridaceae > Dipteris > Dipteris shenzhenensis. The sequence continues at coordinate 42,875,572 of NC_141603.1, forward strand.
TTCATTTGTCTAAAGCTCTTGATAACGCTTGGTTTAGAACTTAGAAAGATCTAACAGATAAGAGATGAATGATGGAATTTGTTATTGTTATTTGGCCATTTTAAATTAAGGGATTACTTGTTGATGAAAGTACTTTGTGTTTCTATCACCAACATGCTCCCACTTGATTCTAGTTCTACTTAATGCCAATTATCGATGATTTTATCAAGATGAGATACAAAGTGATCACTGGTACAACAAGCAAATAACAATTCTTGTGCATATCACATACAAACATTTTCTTAATTCTTCTACGACTAATGCCAATCTACTTGCTAACCCACAGGAGTCCAGGTCAATGCAACGTACATACCATTTCTTCATTTCAGATGATAGGGAACATGACACTTTATTTGTGCAACATGCTTTTCTACTACATTGGGAATGGCTGAAAAAGGAAAATCCCCATGCAAAAAATATAAAACAACATTGGGTGTGGTCAGATGGTGCTACCTCTCAATTTAAATCAGCCTATGGATTCTACATTATCTCAAGGTTCAAATCCCTGACTGGTCTAGACATGATGTGGAATTTCTTTGGGTCTAGCCATGGCAAGGGTGAACATGATGGATGCGGTGGTGTTATTAAAAAAGCTATGTTGAAACACCAATTAACATGCTGTCAAGAAAAACTCAATGATGCCCATGATGCTGTAACATGATCTATTAACAAGAGGAACTCTCTGAAACCAGCCTTCAGTTTCCTTAAGGTCATTAAACCATAACTAACTTGCATACATTTCAATTACAGCCATTAGTCATCAATTATAGCCACTTCAATACTTAGTACAGAGTCACTTAGAAATAGATCCAGCAAAGCCAAGCATATACTGAACCAATACTCAGGGTTGGTGCCAGGGGGATGGTGTGTTGCATTTTTATGCCTTGGGGAATGCAATGCCACTCACAGTTGGACACAGATAGTGAAAATGACTTAGACTTGCCCTGGCAGTCGGGAACTAGTGTGTGCAGGGGAATTGGATGCAGGTTGAGGCCAAGTATTGGCTTAGATAGTGGAATTGCAAGAAGCACACTACAAGGGTGAGGCCTTGTTGTAAAGAAGAATTCCATTTTTGAAGAATTAAATAAATACCGAAAGGGATGCCAAAGCATTTGGGGCCAGTGGGTGTGTCGTGTCTGGTTACTAAGCATGGGCACTCTAGCCTCCCTTTCAGTGTTTTCAAAGTTGTTTCAAAGTGGTGTTTAATCAATGGAAGTGGCTCCCGCCGGCTTTTTGGGGGAGAGAGAGGGCTTGGCATGGCTATGGGCGAGGGAGTGGGATCCCCTCGTACCCCGTGCCCGCCTCAACACGTGGCGCCTTCAGCAGATTCCAGCAATAATGGATAATGTTAAGAGTTGTGTAGATTAGTGTGAAAGGCTAATCAATTTTCAATAATTCTACTTCAGACAGATTTCAACACATAATCTCACAAATACAATGTAAGTGCCTCACACAACAAAGCCAGCTCTCAAAACAAAACAAAAATGGAAGAAATTTCATACGGCATAAATCCCATCATTATCCACATAACAAACATGAGCTCATATAGATTGTATAAGCTTAAAATAAAACCACAAAACAGCACAAAACAAAGGAGGCACATATGGTTGATCGCACCCCCTCCTAGGATCAATTAGTTAAAGTGATTTTTATGATCTGCAGACAGAATTTTCAAACCCTAAGTCAGCGAGTCTGAAATAATAAAGATTTGGTATCCAGATTCAAGCTGGAACTTGTTCTATGATAAGTAGAATAAGAGAAGGATCCGAGTTCCCATGGATTCATGAAAACATCCAAAATATACATCTAACCCAAAGAAAGGCTAGATGGGAGTGATGACAATCAATCTCTTCGATAGATTTGTAGAAAATATATCATATAAGGTTAGAACAGATGAGAAAACAAAATTTTTAAAGGACGGGACTAAACTATATGACTAGGGTCTGCAACCCACAGCTCCAGAATCTCGTCAGTTGATGAGGAAACAGGTAATCGATGCTACCAAGTGTCAAATTGCAGATGGGGTTAGTGACAAGGAGCTCCCAGATCAAATCACAAATCAAGCAGGTGGTGTCCAGGGAAGGCTGAGCAAATGAAGTGCCTGCAAAATTACTCAAAGAGTACAATCTGTCGGAGAGTCATATTATGTAGTGGCAGATTCTGCCAAGGAGCATGCATTGGAGCAGATGAAAGTAAAACGGGTAAGCAGGTGAAGAATTATGCTCAAAATCACAATTCGGCCTGTGCATGATCTGTTTGGGCCAAACTCACCCATCTGTCCTGACAAGCGCTTTTGTTTGATATATAGTCAGTCAGGGTTAGGGTTTAGCTTAGAATAGGCCCTAGGTTTCAGTTTGACTAATTCTGAGATGCAATCTAATCCTAAGCGCTGGTAGGAGGTTAGGCTTACCCTGGAGCTAATTTAACTAGGTTGGTTTAGGTGATGAACCAACTTTCAACTTCTTGTTAGAGTTTAAGGTAGTTCTAAGTAGGCTTTTAAAAAATCGCCCATGATCCCTTTTGCATGCATTATCACCTAATATTTTTTTCCAAAAGTATATGTATAGTGATCACCATGACAATATATTCGTCTGACAAATATAGTGACTGTCTCTAAAAGAAGTTCAATATGCACAACTGTATGCTAGCTAGACTGGAATCGATTAGACTTCACAAGCAGGTGTAGCTTGAATGAAGAGATTTTGGACTACTTTTTGATTAGCCTTCTCCTTTAGTGCTAGCCTTCGTCATGGCTGAGTCTGCCCTTCGCCTTCGGAGTGACGACAGAAACTTAGTACGAAGACTTTGTATAAATGGATGCTCAAGTATGTGTGGGTGTGTTGATCTGTATATGTGAGAGCATTTAAAAAAAAAAAACACTATGGTCTACACCCACTGTTGGGTGCTGATGACGTCAGTGGGGATGCCATACTAGCTAGTCCCTGCCATGCGTGATGGAATTTATGGTTTTCAACCTTATGAGTGACTATCATGAGATTGGAACTGCACTATGTTGTGGTTTTAGAGGATGAGTTGGGGAATGTTCTTGGATTCATCTAGGTATAGCTATTAGGACTGGACTTGAGGTTTGACCAAAGCTGAAGACAAACCTACAATCATAACAATTTAGACCATCGATAAGCCCAATAATCTACTTGGCCGACACCTCGAGGTCCTTCAATCCTTGAATCTGACAACATCAAGATTCTCATCTTTTATTTGAAAACCAAGCTAGGCATGTGTATGTGAGTTCAATAGCACAAAACACGTCCAATCCCAAGGACTTACTTTGGAAGCATCAAATGGAGTGCTTAGAAACAGCAAGGAAATAAAAGAATTTGGCATACATAGAATGTCTATGCGGTGACATCAAATATAGGGATCATCCCAAAGGTCATGACACCATAAGATCTGCACAATGATATGTATTATCTTCAGCATGGGAGCAATCTAATGGTTATCATAAAAGTGCCAATGATAAAACCTGCATAAGGTTGCTGGATTCCAGGATTTTCTTAAGGTATCCCCAATGTTGCTAATTTTGTTTGGCCTGCAAGTTTTGTTTGGTGTGAGGGATAAGATATAGCTAGATGCACAACTATTACCTAAGCCATGCTAAAGATTTGAGGTCTTGGTTTCTTTTGCTGTGCACAAGTGGACTTCAGTGTAGTTGGTGGGCACACGTGTGGTGTTTAATTGTCATGTGATTTATCGTTGGCTGCATTGCATTTCTCTTGTGTTTTGGAGTTGTGCCCTTCCTTTCGTTTTACAAATGAAACATGATCAAAGCAAGAGACCTCACCTTATTGACAATAGCAGCTTGGAATCTCTTTACACAGCATTTTATTTCCTTGCAGGTGTTTTCAGCCAACTGTGCATTGGGAAAGTCTTGACACATTCTAAATGGGATTCTTTTCTTAGTAAGCACCTCTACTCCACTCCCGGGGATGGTGCCTAAAATTTGTGTATTGGTCTTACATTTGCAAGACCTGAGTCCTTGCCAAATGAAGTTCTTGTTTCTACCTTAACTATGTACACACACAAAAATTGTAAAAAAGGTGAGTTGGAGAGCATCCATTCTCCAACTCTGAACGGTTTCCTGCACTTGGCTGTGCTCAGAACTATCCAGACAAATGTGTTGAATTTGTTTTTGACAAGTTTCTAGCTTGTCAACTCCAAAATTGAGGTTTTCCAGCTTTAATTGGAACAATGGTTTCAATCTCTTTTGTACTGTAATTGTGGCTTACTCTACACTTCTGAGACGCTTTTAAAATTTTGTAATGTGTAATATAAAACATCTTCAACTCTACTTTGCTGCTTGTCCAATTGACACTTCTCCTAGTAGAGAGTGTGTTCTAGAAGGATTTCATACAGTGTGGAAGAATGATTGAAAGACAATTATACTTTTGAAGGTAATCATTGTTACGAAGTACCCAAATTGAAAAGGCTGCTCAAAAAAGAGAATAATGCACAAACGATGCTTCGTTAGTCTTTTCCAACCACATTCAACCTTGGTTTTTATTATGTATTGCCACTGTGAGGAGTTAAGGGTATCTCATCAGGAAAGCTGATTTTTTAATGTGATTTTCTGTCTTACACTTAATGATGTGTGACGATTCCTTTGAATATACAAAAGCATGTGTGCATTTCAGGCATTAACAGTGTGGACAATCTATACCTTTTGGCTTTATTTTTTGAGCTTGCCTCGTCATATTATGCAATTGGTTGAGTGATGTATCATTTAATGTAGCCCTTCCCCTGTAAGGTTGAAACACAATCCCTTGCCTCATTTCATTCAAGAAAGGGATGTCATTTGGAGCATCTCTGGACCTTCCCCCATCTCCTTTTGTCTCCTCTTGATATTAGCTGAGAGAGGTCCAATGATGCCATAAAGCCAACAAGAAGAAAAGTTGTAGTCCAGCAATTCAAGATGTAGTGCTGGTAAGTATAACCCCTCAATATACAATGAGCAACCTTTCACAGGTATGTAAGTTAGCTTCACCAATTCAAAACACGCCAAGGATGATGCACACATCATCTTTGTTTTGCTGGTCTTCTAGGCCTTGTATTGCATCACAAATTTAAAGGGAGAATCCCATTAAACATCATAATGTAAACTGATTAGGGTCTCTATGGCATTTACATTATAGTCTTATTAAATCCAGACATGGTCCACATACAATACCAAGAATATCGGGCTCTACTCCCAACTAAAGGGACATCAAGTCCCGCATGCTATGTAACAAAAGGGGTAATATAGTGACTTTCTATTTAGCCTTGGAAGTAGTACTATGTACTTTAGGCTGTTAGGATGTTGCGATGTGACAGCTTTGGGAATTATCCCGCAAGCACAGTTGTAAAACAGCATCCCCTAATTTCCAGAAAAGCCTACATGCACTCATCTTATCATTGTACTTCCATTTAATGAATGAAAATGGATTGTACAATAGGGCTCACTGCTCAGCTGATAATTCAATAAGGAATAATCCTTTTTTGTCCTTGTGCTGCTATAGCCTATACTGGCATCTAAACTCTAAAACTAAACTAATGAGTGAAGCAGCTGCTATAGCCTAGACCTCATAATAGGGTAGGATCCTCTGCTAAATCTGATTATTTGTGGTCTAGTCTAAGGCTCTTTGACGGTACATAATGAGTTAGAACTGTTTACATATAGTTCTATGTCATGCTAGTTGCCATGGACTATACACTTTTGCATCAGTTCCTCCAGGTTTTTTGCACTTTGAGCACCATTGCATCTATTACACAATTTTAGCTACAAGCTCATTTTTGTCCAAGCTAGCCCCAATAGGTAGTATCATGACATGCCTTTGCTAGACATGCAAGCATCTTGGTATTGCCTTTAAATAAGCCATCATCTTTAGGTGCCATTTTGTCCTTGTCGATATGGATATCTTTCAAGAAAGAGAGAGAGTTGTTCTTGGTGAGTCATTATGAGATGGAGTGTCAAGAGTAGTCATTAATGGATCACGTTTGTGCGCCTTTCTAGCCCTCATCAACTACTACTTGTTCGTAGCCACTTTGGATTTCAACTTCTCTATATTGTCATTCTCCACTATATGTTATTTTGCAAGATTCAAGCTATTGAATCTCATGTTACATCTCTTGGATCTTCCATGCGCCCTTGTGTATCAACACTTACCTTATTCTTTTTCTCTTGAGCTAGTGGTATCTTGATCTGTGACTTTAGTGTTTCTAGGTTGACATTGCTTTTTGTAGTCACTCTCAGTCAACTACCACGTTTTGGTGATGAACAATGTCAACTTTTCATCCTAGAGACACTTGGTTTTGTTGGCATCTTGAAGGAATAATCTCTTAAGAGATACCAAATCACTTTTAGCTCTAGGCTTTTGTTTAAGGTACACATGGAAGGAATCTCAAGTGCATGTGCAAGCTTGAAGCAAGGGGCCTATTTCCCCCATTTGTTGAAAGGAATTTATAATATGTAAAGAGGTGAATCAATGAGCTTTGAATCCTAAACCTATCATTAACATGAGGAGATATGGACATGGTGCAAGGAAGCAACTTATTTTCATTTATTGGAAAGCATCTATACATCTTAAAAAATGAATAGAAACTTTATCAGAAGTTTTGATCTGTAAGGTTGAACTGGGCTTTTGCCACACTTTACACCCCCCCCCCCCCCCCCGTGTTTTTATATTAGTTTATGCCTCTTACAGTAATGTGGGACATGCGTAGCACCACCATTTTAGTATGTGTCAAGTTGCAAAAGTGCAAGCATAACAATGCATGGTTTTACGCCTATTGTGGCTATGCTACACTTAGTGCCATATTCGCATTTCCACCATAGTGGATTTAGTGTTTGCAAAGAATTAAGAACTAGTAAGAGTCAAAAGGCAATCTTCACAAAATATGTGAAACTCTGTATTTCATTTGCTTTGGTTTTCAAAGATTGAAAATCAATCAGTACTCTCCTTAGGACTAAAGTTGCTTTTCTATTTTCTAATCAAAACATTGAGGGAAACTTATTGACTGTACAAAGTATTGCTACCATACGTGTCCTGTATCTTCGTAAAAGTTGATGATGTTTATAATATTATTGCCATATATATAATTTTTGTAAGCATCGCAGAGTGGAATTTACTGACTCCTGAGTTCGGAGGTACCGAATGGGATACATCAAATTGGCATATTTAGGTTTTGTTGCGCATCAGTAGAATGGGTGCCTAGGCAAAACCTTTGCTATGGAGGTATCCAAAAATTATACAGAAAGCATGCAGAAGTATTATCCATGGACCTTCCACTCTATGGCATCAAAGTGGGCATTGGCTCGCTACCAAGGTGCTTATCTCGCAATTTTGGGCAATGTTAGTCTAGTTGCAATTGAAGTTCATTTCTAGATGGATTACATGTGAATGGCTTGCAAATATTTTCTTTTGTTCTAGACCACACAATATGTGATTTTATCAACAATGAGGAATGCATAGCTAACAATCAAAATTCTTAACATGGTGGGGTCATTACTTTAAGGAAAAAAGAAGGGGCTTCATAGAAGCTCTAATAGAATATTCAAACAAACAATAGAGATTCCTAGGGATAAAAATCATACTAGTCTTTTTCTTAAATTGTGTGACGAGAGATCTTAAGCCTCCAAATATGGATGCTTCCTTACAAATTTTCTTTCCTCTAGAAGCAAAATTCACCTAGAGAACCTTACAAAGTGTTGGGATATGATTATTGAAAAGGATGTGGATAGTACCTTTGCCTCAAGCATTAAACTCCTATGTACCCTTTGCCTTGAGCATCAAACTCTTTTGTACAAAGACTCATCGAGCATTTCTTTCTTGTGAACATACATTAATGTATAATTACAAGCATAGCTCTTAATATTCTTTGGAATCCAAAATATTTTTTCAAGGTTCTCTTCTCTATTTAAGTGTTTCAAAAATTTTGTGTATATCATGAGTGCCATATTTATTTTGAATTGAAGTTTAAATGCTAAGAGCCTCTTGTCCGTGGAGAAAAGAAAGGATAAAATAGGAAAAAAAGGGGAAAAGACCGGAGGAAAGAGAAAAAAAGGAAAGGAATCACGGATTATGCATCATATTATTTTTTATTTGTTATTATTTTGAATAAAATTTTGTAAAATAGAGAAGAGGACTATTTTTATTTATTTCATTTAAATAAATTATCAATAAGTTTAAAAACTTTAAATTTTTAGAGGAGGATTCTTGGAAAAAAATTAAACGAAGAATTTTCAAATATAGACTAAGGAAGAAATTATGTTTCTTAGTTTTTGCACTATTGGTGCAAAATGATAGTACGAGAAAATAAAGTTTTTATTGAGAAATAATAGTGCCAGGTTGCACTACGCTATGTGCCTATGTTGTAGCTTGAGGTATTGACTTGCACATGGGAACTGACATAGCGCTAAGGTTAACTTTCGATGTGGGAAGGATTTTTGAGCTGTGCTTAAAACAAAAAAAAAAGTCCAAATTACGAGCACGCACACACACACACACATGTATGTGTGTGTGTGCATGCACGCACGCATGCACGCGTGCACACACACAAAATAAATAAATAAATAAATAAATGTATATGTATATATATTCACACACACACACACACACACACACACGTGTGTGCATGGATGCATGCGTGCGTGTGCGCATGTGCACGAGTACGTGCATGTGCACTTGCCTGGCATGTGCGTGTGTGTATGCACGTGCGTGTGCACTTGACTAACATATGCGTGTGTGCGTGCACATTTTCGTGGATGTGTGTGTGTGTGTGTGCATGTGTGTGCTTGGAAAGCACTTCAGTCCTAAAATGATGTTTGATTCAAAGACATAGAAGTATATGGAAGGGGTGGTTTTTGACAATGGAAAGTGTGGGGTAAGAAGGTGGATAATACCAAAAATTGAGCCATGATGGAGTTTCCCTTATGATATATTAATCAAGGTTCCATACATGTTGTAGGGTCTACTAACCATGGAACATGAGACTAGATGTTATATTCTAGATTCTAGAGAACTAAATTCTAGAGAACCAAGCTCTATTAACCATGGAACATGAGACTAGATGTTAGGGTAGTTATAATCTAAAAGCTCTATTAACCATAGTATCTCTTATTGGATAAATGATCTCTATGAGATGCCAAACCTTTCATTTTTGTGCATGTCATCTCAACTAGGATCAATTGTTGGGTCTCCTATAATTATGGCCTTTTTGTATTACACTGATATGCACATTAAATTTCTAATATTTTAACACATCTATTTCATTTGCACACTTATCTTGGTTTCCTTAAGTTTCAAACATTCTTGTTTAGATTATTAGAAGTCTTGGAACTTTGTTTCTTCTTCTTGGGTGAGTTGTTTCCTAATGAACACCATTTTTTCTTCCTCCCCTTAAGGGAAAGATTTATTATTCTAGTTTGGCTGGTCCCTCATACTAGTACTAGAGTCTCTCCAATTCTACCAATTTCTTTGACTTCTGACTCTTGCAATGGTGCATGTGCGTGTACGCATGTGCATGCATGCATGCACGTGCCTGGCGCACGCGCACGCATGTGTGTGTGCGCATGCGTGCATGCATGCATGCACATGTGCACGTGCGTGTGCGTGCGTGCGTGCATATTTACATGCATGTGTGTATGTGTGTTCATGCTTGGGAATCACTTCAGTGCCAAAATGATGTTTGATTCAAGGGCATAGACATATATGGATGGTTTTTAACAATGGAGGGTGTGGGGTAAGACAGTGGATAATACCAAAAATTGAGCCATGATGGAGGTTCCCTTATGATATACTAATTAAGGTTCCACACATGTTGCGAGCTTTTTTCAAAACAAAATTCTAGAGAACCAAGCTATGTTAACCATGGAACATGAGACTAGATGTTAGGGTAGTTATAATATAAAAGCTCTATTAACCATACAATTGTTGGGTGTCCTATAATTATGGCCTTTTTGTATTGCATTGATATGCACATTGAATTTCTAATATCTTAACGCATTTACTTCATTTGCACATTTATCTTGGTCTCCTTAAGTTTCAAACATTCTTGTTTAGATTATTAGAAGGCTTAGAGCTTTGTTTTACATCATATTAGGGACTCTGGAAAATATCCCAAGTCCCATTCTATAAAGATCTTAAAATGGGGGCATGGTGTACCCTTTCAAACATTTGTTAAAATCCCCTCATGTGACATATAATTGGAAAGCTCTTTAAGAGTTGATTCCAAAAACACCATCTTTGCCAACTTTGAAGGTTTGATAAGATACAATGAAAACTAGATTGAAAATAAAAGTCCCAAAGTATTGGGATTTTCTCAAATTCTCTAATATGGTTTTCCAGTGAACTTCAACTTTCTTCTTCTTGGGTGAGTTGTTTCCTAATGAATACCAGTTTTTCTTCCTCCCCTTCAAGGGAAGATGTATTTTTCTAGTTTGGCCGGTCCCTCATACACTATAGTCTCTCCAATTCTATCAATTTCTTTGACTTCTGACTCTTGCAATGGTCTTGGCATTGCTATGGGGACACTACCACTTTTGAATTCTTGATGTAATCTGGTACTTTACTGATATCTACCTCTAATTTTGTTGGATTAGACAGACATGTGGTATGATGAGTGGGTGTCTTAGTATCATCATTGATCATTTGAGTATCTTGGTGACTTTTTTTTGCTATAGTCTCAATATCAATCTTCATTTTCACGTGGCTTGAATTTTTGGAACTTTTAGACTTTGGGAATCGTGGGGTAATTTTTCCACCAAGAAAGTATTCCCAAAGAGTGGTTCATCAGCTGTGCACACTCCTTCGAGACCATCATGGGCCCATTCAAGTTGAGGAGCCTCAATCGTTGGTTTGATAGGCTAGGTGAGGTACAATTCCATGATCCTATTTTGCACTCGTTCATGCTCATGAAGTGTTCAATCTTCGGCATTGCATCAGTGTCCACTCCCGAGTCTTCTCTTAGGGTCATTTTCTATTGTGTGTTTTTGGGGGGGTTTGACTTTGGGAAGCTTGATAGCCATTAGGGCATGAAGAATGGATAAATCATTATGGAAGATGTGGTCTTCTGATGGAGCATATTTTGCCTCTATTTTGAGGTCTCGTGAAAAGTTAGAGCCATGTTACCAATGATAATATCTTCAAGATCACTATCCCATTCAAGTCTAGCCATAAACATTGCAATTTTAGGGTCAATTGGGCCTTCACACATGACTAGAGGTTTTACCTATGTGACCTTTGCATCAACCTCCGATGTAGTGTATGGTAATTTTCAATGGACTCCAATGCTTGGATCCAATTTTTGATAGGCTAGAGATCGTGGGAGAGGAGATATCATCCAATTCCTTTATGTATCCCCAGGCATTTTGTTGTGGGAGGTTTGATAGGCTAGAGATCGTGGGAGAGGAGATATCATCCAATGGTTTAGGCACAATGCGTTTCATTACTCCTATCCCCACATTGACTCTCATTGCTATATCACGATTTTGTATTGTGACTCTATCAACTCCCCTATCATGTCGTACTACTGCTTCTCGTAGCCAAGGTGGTTGAGTTTATCAATTCCCCAATCATGTAGGACTAATGCTTCTTGTAACCAAGGGTAGCCGAGCAAGACTTGATAGGATATCTTGGGTAGGTCTAAGATTGTGAACGGGAGGGCAAAGTAGACTTTTACTACCTCTGTGGATACCCCATCCACTATTCCCAAGGGTTTGTTCATGAACTATCTGCAAGGTGAATGCTAAGTGAATCCTCTTCATTGTACACTAGCATCCACAATAGCTTGGATGTCTTCATGTGCTTTGATCAAAAGCATAGTGATATTGCATATGGCATCCCTTTCACTCAATTGCATAGGGATATCTTTTGTTTCATCCATAGGTAGAGGGGGATTTACAATTGTAATCCATATTTTGGAACTCTCCAAGAGGGTGGGACAATTACATAAGAGACTTCCAATGGGAATGGACATAGGGTAGCTTGGAATGCTTGAGAGTGTTGCATCTTCCAAATGGAATTGTGGAACATTGTGTTGTAATCCTTGTTGATGGAGCAAAAACTCGATTCTGGTGTCGAGACTTGGTGGGGCCAAGTTAGGGATTAGATCTTGTGCCTGCTTTTCAACCATAGATTGAGCTTTTTCCTTTTCTACCCATTGCTGTAGTTTTTGAAATCTTAACTTCTTTAATTCATCATTAGGGTATGGTGTCAAGTCATATGAACATTTACATATATGTTGTTTTTACAATCCGTTAATGCACAAAAGCTCAAGATGAGGAATGGGGACTAAGAAGATGTTAATGGAGGTTAAGTTGGGATAGTTCAATTCATGATATCCATGGTTTTAGGTACTTGATTTCTATATGATTATTTTGCATGTCACATGTTATCATTGGCTTGAGATCCATAGATGCTAAAAAGAGCGACAAGTTCACGGGGGCGGATTGGGAAGGAATAGTTTAATTATGGTAAATGATAAATGTTCATGAGTCATGGTCAATGGCCCAACAATGTGATCAGGGGGGCTCAATAAGATCCTCAAGTGAGCAATAAGATCCTATAATGAGTGAGCATATTGAGCAAAATAAATGGCAGGGCTCCATATGTTAGTGCTTTCTTCCTCAGTCATAGAAAAATATTACAAGACAAGTAATGAGGAGCGAAATGATGCAATTGTGGAATCATCCCATAAAAGGCCAAGGCTGAGAAAAGAGTGGTAACCACAAGGATGTGGAGGCCAACCAAGCACTTACCAAATACCTTTTCAACCATGGTAGTGGAGAAGCTTATGGTATTTTCACAATAAGGACAAAAACCACTGCATGGAGAATTATGTTACTCATGTGGAAAGGAAAATCGAAGCTACCATAATAAAAGTAGTGGGGGTGAGAGGCTCAAAGTCAATCATTTCATTGGAAGAGCCATATTTGGAAAGGATAACGACAAGGACTATGAGATTCAAGAGACTCGGTATGTAGAAGCACAAGAAGTATTTTTTTCATCCATGAGGAGAACTCTCTGAATGTGGAAGAAGAGGAGGAGGAGGAAGAAGAACTAGAATGGCTAGATGAGGGTAGGCTAGAATTTGGGGATCTTTGCCCATGATTCTTAATTCTTCTTCTATAGGGATTTGGGATCCTATCTTTCTCTTGAAGCATAGTACTTTTGGATGGTAAAATAATTTGGGAACGACTTCTTGAAACACGACATTGTCTTTAGTATTCTTTTGAGGTAGGAGGAGTAGGAGAATGCCTTCAAATTAACTTCTTTGGGTGAAGAAGTAGCTTTATTCGACCTAATCTCCTGAAATAAGTACTAAAATTAAAGCATGTGCTTCAATGTCTGGTACTCCTAGATTTTGGGCTTAACAACTACTTCACCTCAATCAACATCGGGTCCTATGAGACAACATTGACTAGGTTGTCTAGTGGTTAAATTGCCATGTTCCAAAACCATGATGTGCGAGATAAAACTCAAGACAGTGCACTCTTGCACTTTCCGGTTGTGCTACCTGCAGAGATTTGCTCCCAAACTTAAAAAAAAAGGAAAGCAACACTGATCCTCTTACTAGGACACTACAAACTTGGTTTTCTTTCTTGAGCTCCTTACCACGAACCGAGCTTTGATACCATGTGAAGAGAGTGGGAGAGAAGGAAGGAGTCTCACTTGCGGCTTTTGCACATACACAATGGGGGAATATACATAAAAGTGGAGGCTGAAAATAGTTTTCCTCTTCTTGGTTATGAAAGCCAAAAGAACTCTCATAGTACAAAAGAATAGGTGAACCCTATATGTGGGTCTCAAACCAAACTCAGCTAACTAAGGTGGCATACTAACTGAGCCACTAACTAGAGTACATAAAGATAGCTATCATCCAGCTATTATTCATGGGCGGTGTACCAACCGCATCTACAGCTAACAGGCTCTCACAACTCAAGAAAGAAATAGAGGAGCTATTCCAACCAAAATCTCAGGCAAATGAGGTGGTCCAAATTAAGAAAGATATTAACAAAGTGAAGAGAGACAAGAATGAAGTGACTTGAATTACCATGACGGACTCTATTTAGAATGTTTGAATATTAAGTATTTCGCCTTTTGTGAATGTCATGGCCATGAAATGATAGCCTAATACTACTTCAAGGGAATGCAAAACTTGCAATTTAGTCTCACTTACTAGCATCACATCTTCTCAATTTTCCAATTGACCCAAGTTCAATTTGCAATCACTGGTCATTGTGCTCATCACCACATGCTATTAGTTTTCAAAATTTCCCAAGGTCAATTTGCAATCTCTAGATTGTTTGTGTGTGTGTGTATGTGTGAGCCATTATGCTCAATATACAATCTTGTCAATTTTCAAATCGACCCAAGCTCCATTTGCATTCTTTGACCAAGCTCCATTTGCATTCTTTGATGTTTTTAAAATTGAGCCAAGGTTTATTTGAAATGATCTATAGAATGCATGCATGTGTGTGTGTGTGTGGACGCATGCATGCATGCATGTGCATGCGTGCGTGCATGTGTTGGTGCATGCATGGGTGCATCGGTACATGCGTGCATGTGTGTGTGTGTGAGAGAGAGAGAGAGAGAGAGAGAGAGAGAGAGAGAGAGAGAGAGAGAGAGAGAGAGAGAGAGCAGGAGAGAGGGATAGAGAGAGAGAGAGAGAGAGAGAGAGAGAGAGAGAGAGAGAGAGAGAGAGAGAGAGAGAGAGAGAGAGAGAGAGAGAGAGCATGCTATAATGTGGGCCAAAACTAAGGCATTGCAAGGCTTATAGTAGTGCCTATTTTATATTTGAGCACATTACTTATTCATTCAATGGTAAACATTTCTTAGTCTCTCCTTCATCTATCAGCTCACCGTACACCTCAATAATCACCTTGTTTTATACCTCGAATGGTGTACATTTTTCATTTTCTTGTTCTTTTTTTAATTATTTTATTGCACTAACATATTTCTAGTGATTATTTTTTTGTTCTTGCTATTATTATTTTATTGTACTAACATATTTCTAGTGATTATTTTTTTGTCATTTTCATATTTTTCTTGTTCTTGCTATTATTATTTTATTGCACTAACATATTTCTAGTGATTATTTTTTTGTCATTTTCATAGAGTTGTTATCTAGTAGAGTTATAGGTCAACAGCCATTGAAAAGTCAAACAAGAACACCCCAAGCTCTCCATGGAGAAGTATGGGAGACAATGTTTTAGGTTGAATCTTCTCATAAGTTTCGCAATAACGATGATGACAAACAAACACATGACAACAAACATTGGGCACCTTATTAGTCAGCTTAGCTTGAAAGGCATCAAAGTAGTGAGATTACTTTCTATGGTTAATTCAAGAAAATGTCATACATTGTGTATATGAGAAGCTTGGTGTGTAGCATCAAGATATACAAAAATTAGAAGCCATATGTGCATGCAAGAAACAATCAAGTAGTCTAAATGACACTTTGTTATAAGTGTTCTTAGTTTCTCCAATTTATGGTATTGATTTTTTGCAAAAGTACTACGTTAGGATATTATTGGATTTAGATAGCTAGGTCAAGTTTTGAATACCCCATGATGCCAAATGTAAGAAGGGTGTTACATTTTGAAATGTGTCAACAAAGTCTTTTAGTTGTATTTTGTTAGTTATAAAACTCTCTTAAAAGACCTTTTAAAATGAACCAAAAACTATTTCTTATATTAAAGTTCAATAATCAAGCTTTTGGATCTTATAGACCCAATGTAGCATGTTATAGTCAAAATTATGTGGCATGCAAGCAAGCAAATAGGGAAAGGATGGGAGAAAAAGCTTATGGAAGGGTCCATCTAAGGATTATAAAAGAATAAACATAAATAAGGCTACATAAGTTTTAACATTAAGACTTGATATCCAGAGCATATCCTAATGTTTGGGATCAAGAATCCGTCATATGTGTCATAAGCATCCATAGCATAGAAAGTTTTAAACATCTTAGAGAGGCATGCGTGTAATTTGATCATATAATAAGCATAGACTATGTGCATGTATTACAATTATATATACATACATAAAAAATTAATGTACATAAAGATAGTTATAAAGAAATCAAGGGCATGAATTTGATATTTTTTTCAAAGGTTATATTAAGGATGCAATATTGTTAATATTTGTGGAAGGATGACACATTGTAATAGGAATATTTGATGAGTGAAAAATAATTTCACAAATTCATTGTAAACCTCATTCTCCCACGCCCATTAATATAAGCCAATGTGATTTGTATGTTTCTAGATTTGGTTCAGATAGCACTTGGAAGTGGATCTTAGCCTCGTCCCCCTCAAGTTCTTGTTATGGAGGCACATCTTCTAGAAAGATGATCTCAGCCTCATCACCCTCAAGTGCTGGTCTTGGAGGTACTCTAGATCACATAGTGGGACACGGATGGAAAGCCCCATATATTTTCTTTGGTCCACTATGGCAGTACTCCCATCACAAGTATGGAAGGGACTAGGGACTAAGGACCTACAGAGTCCCATAGATTTTCTTTGGTCAACTATGGGGGTACTTCACTGCAAGTGTGGAAAGGACTACATACTAAGGACCTTAGTTTCCCAGATGGGGCTTTAATTAGTGTCTTTGAGATTGCTTATTCTTCTTAAGGTACATTACATTTGAGGATTTCAGATTGGGCACTTTTTCTTCTTGAGTTACAATGCCTTTGAATATCTCTTGCTTGACTTTGTTTCATAGATGTTGAGTACTTTAATATCATCATGAGTTGTTGTAGTTGCCATATCTTAGTTTGGGGTTACTTCCATGGTAGTAATGACATTAGTTAAGAGAAGTTCCTCACTTGTGCATGCTATAGCAACATTCATTGCAAGGGTTATCCCATTTATAGTGACAACCATTCTATTAGGGAAGATGTAACTATCATGTACACATAGATGATTTCACATATGTAGTGACAACCATTCTATTAGGGAAGATGTAACTATCAGGTGTACACAGATGATTTGACATATGTCAAATGTTTACAACTTCTAAGGAGTGAAAAAAGACACCTAATCCAATACAAATTGAATGAACTCCATGAACTTGGTGACACCATGTTATTATCCACATCATATTTTGCTACATTGATGGTCCACCAATATTGTATTTGGGAGTTAGATATCTCTTACATGCTCTAAGTCAATATCACATCGCTAGTGATAAATTGGTAGTACCATTTTCTAAGTGCCCCAATCATGGACGAACTTGAAATTCCATCCAAGGTCTACTAATGAGGAGAGGATAGTTTAAAAGTTGTTCAATATATATTACCGTGAAGCTCATAACAAAGTGAATGCTATTCACAACTACATTACATGGCATATGATATGCTAGTATGCAATGAATGCTATTCACAACTACATTACATGGCATATGATATGCTAGTATGCTAATACAAGGGTAGATTATTAGGAGTCCCACCATAATTCTCACTTGAGAAGTATTCTAACACATGGTCCTCCATCCAAAATATGTCATATGGCTTGCACACCATCCAAATAAACCGTCAAATTTGGGGCATTGACATTTGTTACAATCAAGCGTATGAGATGCACATCAATACTTCGAAGGATTATGGAAGCAAAAGAAGAGCTAACATAGGTGTGAGTGAACCATCAACATCAATCAAGTGAAGCTGAGGCTCCTTCTTAAAACGATTCTTCATTAATTTCATCTAATTTTTATAGCTATAGAATACGTGATTTTGCCTTTTTTGCTATACTACTCTTCCTGTGATGAATTGATAAATTCTCAAGTGGATCATTTATCACATCATTGCTGAAGTGGACACCTTGGTTAGATATGAACTCTAGAGGACATCCAAATCGAGCACAAATATGCCAAATGACAAAGTCAGATGTAGTAGAAGAATCACATCCAATGTTGGTTGATCCTTTAGCCCACTTAGTGAAGTAATCTATGGCAATTAGCAAGTAATGTTTTCTCTTTATTGTGGTAGGCAAGGGGACGACAAAATCTATCCACCATCTATGGAAAGCAACAAGAAGACTTTTTGACCTTCCTTTAAAGATATTGCTCCGAAGGACTCCGTCTCCTTGCCTATGGTACAAAACTCCTCCTAGCAAGAAAAAGGTCTCACTCTCATGGTAGATCTTCTTCCTTTCAACTAATGTAGTGCGCTGGGATAAGATAAGTGGGTCAAATAGTTCATTATCCATTCATGCAAGAATCGACAAGATCAAAGGTGAGAACAAGTAGATCCTTGCATGGCTCTTCATCCTAGAGGAGGCAATTTGTTAAGGTTGCCGTCATCCTTTCCACCTTGAAGGGTGAAATCGTATTCTTGTAACAACTGGTTCCATTTAACAAATTGGCTAGCCAATCGAGCACTTGCAACTTTACTTTTTATGGAGCCATCCTTAGTGAAAATCATAAAGAGACAGCCCAAAAGATAATGCTTGTAATGATTAAGGCGACATACTAAAGCTAGTCCCATTTGTTCTTTCTTGGGATAGTGTACTTCGTATGGCAACATTTGCCTAGAAGCAAATGAAAGTGGGAACATTTTGTTGTCTTCTCCTTTCTAGAGCGATATGCTGGCCGATGTTAGCTAGAATTCCCAATATTCAGATGGAAGGTTTCCTCCCAAATGGTGTATCTAAGAACGACGGTCGTTCTCAAGGATTGCTGGTATGAATCAAAACTGGATTGGCATTCTATTGCCCATATATAGGAACACCTTTGTAAAGTAGATTAGTGAGGGATTTAGCTATAAAAGTAGAATCAAAGATAAATCTTTGATAATAACTTGCTAGACCCAAGAATCCTCGAAGCTAAGAAATAGTTGCTAAGGCCTTCATACCTTGGATTTTGATGATCTGGATCTATCTTGATATGATCCCTGAAATGTCTAATTTGGAGTTGCTACCTTATTTCTTGAAGCTGTCCATGCATGATGATATTGGACTGTTTGATGCCACCATTTAAAAACTAGACTATAGGATGTCTAATTGACTTGTGTAATATGTAGCGAAACTTTGAGTTTGTAGTGCCCCAATTGCATGTTTATGCACAACCCAAAGATTGCATATTGGCACATTGTGAAGTGTGTTTTCAAATGCTTGCAAGGTAGTCATCCTCTTGGTTTGCTATTTCCCAAGGGAGGTAACTTGCATTTACATGCTTACAATGATTTAGATTGATTACATGGCAACTTTCACAACCACATTCGAATGTGTGGTTGAGATGCTTATTGGTAGATCTACATATACACAATTGGAGAGCTTACTCAATTGCTACACACAATCAGATTGCCATTGTCGTGGCACGAAATCTTGTGTTTCATGCACGTACAAAACACATGGAGATACATGATCACCATGTCATGGAGTGCAAGGGAGATCAGCTTGGTCGCTTGCCCTATACATCATAATGCGGCATATCTTTTCAACAAATCCTTACCTCGTCTAAAAGTTAAGGCTTTGCACAAAGCTTTAAACTTGTAGCTATTTGGTCATTGATATTATTCCTCATACATTTTCACATTTTCCTTCAATGGGGACTAGGAGCATGTTTTCTACAAGTTGAGTTTATGGTTTAGTTAGTCTCTACATGTATGTTGACCCCAAGGTCCATCCTAGGGTTTAGTCTCTCGATGACTACTTGCTGCAATCTCATTTTCCCCTTCTTCAGCTTCGTTGAACTCTTGATCTATTTCCAACACTTGAAGCTTCCCACTCTCACAATTAAAAAAAAACTGAGACATACATATGTTCATATGACAATCCCTTTCTTCACTCATGGACCCAAAAGCAAATATACCAGAAAGTGCACAATTGCGAATGGAATGGGGGGTGGGAAAAGCGGAACACAAACAATATCACAAGAACATAGAACCATCAATCCACATGGGGGAAGTTGCAGTGGACACTTGCATTACCAAGCCAATACATAAAAGGATGGTGGGTAGGGCTCCTCGTACAGATGACAAGATGGGAGAAGAAGAGGGGCAAGCTAGGAAGGGGAGAGTGAAGATGGAGGAATGGTAGAAGGGTGGAGGCATATGAGGGACTTGCTTCATGGGATGAAGGGAAAAGGCATCCTTGTATAGTTGAAAAGGACCTCTCTTCTTCATCTCCGCTTAATAAGCTGCTCACATCCATTCATCAAGCATATGCTAGCAAATATACCCTTTCTGTCTACTTTCTGTCCCTAAGAGAAGCTTGGCATACTCAAGCATACTCTTGATGTGAGTCAACCTTGAATTATTATAAGCTTTTGATACTTTAAACAATTCATTACATGGAGCCCAATTGCAATAAGAATATGCAATAAATATATTCCTCTCTTCTACCTTAGGACATATCCCAATACATTGTACATAACATACCACAACATGCACTATAGCATAAAGGATTTTTATTTTTATGCACTCGCGTGCACGTACACACATTTTCAAAACTTAAATCTTTTTAACATTATACGCCCTTGTATTCATGTAAAAAGGTAGGCATCACCAAATTTAGAAGTCGTGAAATTTTCTCATTATATAAGAAGTTTCAGATTCCTTAAAAAACAATAGTTGCTATTGAATTTAGGCTACTGTTATATCCAAATGGGATTGGTTATATCTTAGAAACCAGGAAGTTATTGATTTAAAAAAAAGAAATGCAAAATAGATAGAAGATGGAACTAGCTGAGCATAAATTATCACAAAGAGTTGGAGCCACATAAGGCTTGTACCACTAAAGGACACATTTTTATAGAAAAGCAAGTGTTCATACTTCGAAGCTAGACAGGTTGCGCAGGAGAGTGCTGAGATATCAAAGCATGCAATTCAACAAAAATGATGTTTTCCTATTTGAGAGGTTAGAAAATGACAATACTCTTACTTTGGTGGCCCACTGTTTTCTCCTGCAATGGCAATATATAATTCCAAACATTTAAAAATAGATATTACCAAAACTTAGTGGAGAATCAAAAGAGATAACTTGAAGGATTATAGGAGGCAGAAGAGCACTCAAATTATAACATACCCATAGATGACTTCCATTCAACATATAATTTAAATTAATACAATCTTACAAGCACATGTGACAAGATAATCAATGCCTATTTGCTTCAAATTTCTAATAAAGGGCACCAAAAATAGTGATTTATCTCAAGATGCATGCCAAAATCAGGCCATATTATGCCCTGGAATGTGAAGGATCACCTTCCCTCAGTAATGCCCAATACATACTCAACACACTGGTTCGGTTCGCAATAACATTGAGGCATGTTCTTGTAAAATTTTCAGTCTACTGATAGACTATAATTTACCCTGAAAATGATCTCAAGTGCTACCAAATATTACAGAGACTTGAAAACCTCCACCTCAAATTTGTATTTTGTTCAATTATAAACAAAAGACACATGATGATGGGAATGATAATTTGATAGTTTGACTGAGCACAAGCATAAGTAGCATTTGGGATTCGGTTCAATGGAATGAGAATGATGAGGAATTTCAATAAAAGTGTCACGTGAAAAGACAGAAATCTTGCACGTGGTTCTTTTGCAATAACAAAATTTCGCTGCTTCTTAAGCAGACCTGTAGATTGCCGGTACATTTTACCACCTCAATAACCCAGAACTATGCTGGCAAAAATGTACATTTACAGAGTTTATGCAAGGTAAAAAGGGAAGTCCCTCAAATTGAACGAGAGGAATATTTGGGGAACGAATGTTGTGTAACAAGCTCTCAAAGTAAGCAACCACTCAAGTAAGCACTCAATTGCACAGAAGCTAGAAAGGCAACTGAGCCTGAACAGGAGGATCTGTCCCAAAGTGGCGATGGTATTTATCACCTCTATTAACAAGTTCTAAGCCTGAATGAGGAAGCTGATTGATCAAAAGCGTCTCCAACTCACTTGCTACACTTTTATTTGCAACTTGAACATACACAAAAGGAGCATTCTTTAATCCTTCTTTTGCACGGTGTGCTCTAATGCGACCTGCTATATTGTCTGTCTGCATAATACAAATTTTGGGAGTTATAAAAGTTGCCTTTTGATAGCACCAAATGGCAGAAGATAAGAAAATATTATAGTTGCATCAGATGCAGAACATATACCATGTTGTCACTGAAGTTTCAAACAAGACGAAAGAAAATTCTAGCCATACAAAGTGATGATGGCATTGATTTCTTATCTTAAAAATAGTAATGCCAAGAGAGAACAAACAAGAGTTCTAAAGAGCAGATTGAAGTAAAAAGATTGTAAAAACAAGGCAATTAAAATAAAGAATTTGAATCAGCTCAGAATGCTATGGGGATTGCACACAATCGAAAGACTTCTGCACAGCATTGTAGGGACCATAGGGCGATGATCAAGCCCACATTTTAGGATTGAGCAGACTCGTACTACTTGCTGACTAAAAACTTTGCAAAATACTCAGCTTGACAATCTGTTGCTTTAAATTAATTCTTCAATTTGAACCATCACAAGTTACAGACTTTATTTTCTGAGCTTCAAACTGTTTCTCATTGATAAATGTATATATATATACATTTATCAATGAGAAACAAGTTTGAGGAGACATTGATAAATGTATATATATACATTTATCAATGAGAAACGAGTTTGAGGAGACATTGATAAATGTGTGTGTGTGTGTATATATATATATATATATATATACACACACACAGTCTTTGATAATTTAAGCTGTGGTTTTACAAAAAAAAAAGTGTATATATATATATATATATATAAGGGACATACTCGCTCAACTTTATTATATTCCTATTTGTTTTGGACCATAGAGGTTAATTAACTTATGTTTGTCCATGGATGAATTGATTTATTTGGGTTAATTTATTTATTTAAAGCTATGTCTAAGAAGAGTGCACATTATTTAAGAGGGTAGGATTCGAACCCACAATGTTGTCTTTCCCACATGTGAGCCCTACCACTAAGCTCTAGGGTGGAAGAGCATACCTAGTGCTAACTAAATTATTATAAATGGTCCCTCTTCCCTCTCCCCCTTTAGTACGTGCCTTCTTCTTTAAAGCCCCCTTCAAATGGTCCCTATTTCCCCTCCCCCTTTAGCACGTGCCTTCTTCTTTAATGCCACCTTCTTAAGTGGTCCCTCTTACTTGAAACTCCTCCCTCCCCCCTTTATCCCTTAGTTTAATCATGCCCTTTCCCTCTTCCTTTTCACTCCTCTTCTCTTCCCAACAACTAATTAATGAGAATTTCCCATTTTCCAATGTATGGGGGGACATACTCATGTACAGGTTAAACATGCAACAGGACTAGTTTCAAGTGACAGACTTTCATATTATAAACTTTGATGGTCGTGCATGGGAAAATCATTCCTTGCATCCACTGGCTGCACATCGCCTTTGATTAGCATCACCCTTGCACTCCTGTTGAGTTAAGCACTGGCCCTACACTTCAGAATCTACTTGTCATCATGCAGCACGTTTGTAGACTGCAACTTATTTGAAGCTTTGGGTTAGGTTGAGTGAAACTTGTATCACATGGTAAACTGCAAAGGTTGTTTGAAAATCTGTTTCCCAAGCATTTGATGAGAATGACTGGTAGCCGTTGTAATTTGCGGTGTGCATCTTGGGGATGCTTTTCCTCTTGTACAGATGGACAGGTCATATTAGAGGATTCCTACTTTGTGCATGATTATCAATCACCCTTCTATTCCCCTATTTCTTCAAGACTTGGTTCTTTACAAATATCCAACCTGTAAGTTCAGGTCAGGGAGAAGCTACCTGCTTAGTTGCTGCTAGAAGCACTTCTCCTTCGCAATTTTAGATCCTACAAACTCTTGCTCTTTCCCTCATGGCTCTCTGGATTGAAATGTCCCCATCTCACCTTTCTCGTCCTTTCCACCCCCTTGAAAGACCTTCGCGTCATGTGTTCACACCCTAGCCTCTACCAACTCAACATTACCTGAGATTATGGAGGAAATATTGGCTTTTCAAATTGGGTTTTAGAATTAGAGCTGGTTGGCACATGCGAGGCAAGAGAGGAAAAAACAGTATGCCACCACTACAAGCTACAACACCAAGGGAGGGTATCCCCCAAGACAACATTCGAGATTTTAGACTTCGCCTTGACGGCCTTGAAGTTGTGCTGGAGTGGCGAGGAGGTAGGCCATTACCTTAAAAACACTTTTTCTACTTGATTGAAAAAATGGACCTAGTTAGGATATATAAGTAATGGCATGTCTTAGTTTTGCTAGAAAAAGGCCGATGGCCATGTACAAGACATTATACTAAAAGATATTGGCCAAAAGGCTAGAAAAAGGCCATGGCGAGAGCTCAGATAATGCTAGGGACCACTGCCATAGTAAATAATAGCAAGATACATAGGAAAAAGCGGGGATATGCTACTGCAAAGCAAGTTTCCATGCGGAACTGAAGTCTTTGAGACAAATGGTAAGGAACAACAATCCATACATAAATTCCTTTGAATGAGCGCCTACAAGTGAAAAGAGAGTCCACATTGTGATAAGGAATAACAATCCATAAATGAGTCCCCTAACAAAATGAGGTTTTGTTGGTGCAAGAGTTTTCTGCCAAGGAATAAAATGGGGCACTTTGCTACATAGCAGAAAGGAACAACAATCATATTCCTCTAACACAAAATGAGGATAACGTAAAAAGAGATTCCCTTGAGGAACAAAATGGGTCTCTTTGCTAGCTACCGGAAAGAAAGAAGGAAACAGAAATCCATAAGATATTCCTATAGAGCATGATCAGGATTTACTCGTGAAAACAGAATAAATGGGGCTCTCTACTACAGTGTTATGCCTTCGGTGCCTCTCCAGGCCAGTAGGAGTGTAGAGGTCAATAAAGGCTGGGAAGAAGATAATCAGTGTCATGTCAACTAGGGCAGTGCCAAGGGTGTCGACAAGGGTGGTGCCTAAGGTGATCACAGGTTGCGCCTCTGCCAGTGAGGTGCTCGAGTAGAATGTAAGCAGGATTTGTACTTTGAATACTTGGTCTTTGTAGTCCGGTGCCTGGTTCACGTTTGCTTGATCAATCTTGTTAAGTTGGGGTTGGCTTGCCAAGAACGAGCCATGTTAGCCTCCAAATCAACACAAATAAGAGGGCCAATTCATTAAGTCATTCCAAGAAAGCACCTCATGCCTGGAAAACTCTCATCAACACCTGGCTTTACATCATACACACCTTGCGAGCGATAAGGGACCAACGTATGTATGGTTCCACGAAGACTACAAACGCCATGAGAATGTCTGTGAGGCTTGGCCTGCACGCATCTTTTATATTTAAGGATCCAGGAATCCATGGGTTGTATAGCCAACCATGCTGGTTGTTGGCACCTGCTCCAGGGATACCATAGGCAGTGAGCTGGATCTTAGAAGGGCAGGTTTCCTTTTATTTTTCAGTTCCACACAGATAGCTCACATTTGTATTGTTTTCTTTCCATTTAAAAGATCATTCTGTTTTCTGTAGAAAAAAGTGCATTGTGATTCTCAGATTGCTGCTGGATTTGCTTGCTTGCGGCATATCTTTGTGACTGCTAGTATACATGATTACATACATACGGGCCTTTCCAATATCGTGAAGCAGACAGGTTATATCACACAAAAGGTTTCTTCTAATACCACCTTAAATCATCCATTCATCTGTTGCTGTTATAAACTAACATCCTGAAATGTTTCCAAGAAAGGAGAGCACACAGTTGAACTGTCCCTTGGGAGTGATCACCACCATCTCTCCATAATTACTTTGCAAGGTGTAGGACTGCTGCTGCTCCCCGCTCCTCCTGCTCCCCTCCTCACTGCCCTCCCCGCTCCCTGCTGCTCTCCCCGCTCACTGCTGGTATCCGCCGGCAGTTGGCAGCCCTTCAGAGGGAGGAGCAGAAACGACCTTCAGATGCTTGGATACAGGAGCGCCTTGCTGCGGCAAGGGCTCACTTGCAGACCTTGCTGGATCAGAGAGCAGAGTATGCCTTCCATGCACGGGAGTCTTTTTGGATACAGATCGGAGGGAGAGTCAATAAACACTTTTTCTCTACACTTGGCCCCAGACATAGTAGAGAGAGTGTCAGGCAGCTTATTGACTCTGACGGCGTTTTGCAGTCCCATCCGGAGACCGTCATGCATTTAGCGACAGATTTTTATACCTCCCTTCTTTCCGCAGATCCGAACTCATAGGCCAGAGAGGTGGCTAGAGATGAAGTTTGGCAGAGTTTACTTGTGTTGGTCACCCCAGAGATGTTATGCTCTCTTGATGCACGCTTTACCAACACAGAATTCAAGACTGCTCTTTCTGCTCTTCATTAAGGGCAAGTGCCCTGGTTCCGATGGTCTTACTCCCTCTTTTTTTATAGCCTTTTGGGATATGATAGGTGATCATATTACTTCAGCCCTGCAGGGCATTTGGGACTCGGGCGAGATGCCTGACTCATTGACCGAGGGACTCATTCACCTTATCCCGAAAGGTGGCAACAGGAATTTTGTATCCCATTGGAGACCCATCACTCTTTGGGCACTCTTTACAAAATCCTTGCCAAGGCGATCAGCATCCGACTACAGCCCCTTCTTCCAGATCTCATCCATGATACTCAGACAGGCTTTGTGCATGGCAGGAGCGTTTTTGATAATATCTTTTCCTTTTGGGAAGCCACAGAGTGGGCTATGCAGAGTGGACAGAGGCTAGCAGTTTTACTCTTGGACTTTGAGAAAGCCTATGACAGAGTAGATTGGGGTTTTCTTGAGGGTACTCTTCTACGGTTTGGATTTTCAGATGCCTGGATCAGAGGGGTGGCCTCCCTTTACAGATCAGCCCACAGCCAGGTTTTGATTGGAGGGGTAAGGGGTGACAGGTTTCAGATTTCCAGATCAGTTCGTCAGGGATGCCCTTTAGCCCCCTTCCTCTTTCTTTTTTTAGGCTGAGCTTTTTGGGCTGAGACTGCCCTTGAGACAGGAGCGGGAGCTTTTTGACTCTGAGTTGGCTGATGACACTGCTATTTTTATTCAGGCCTCCTTGCAGTCACTTGATTCTTTCCGGACAGCCTTGGATATTTTTTGCTCAGCTGCAGGGGCACACATTAACTGGCATAAATCCTTTGGCTTTTGGATCAGTGATGAGGACACTCCAGGCTGGGGGATTGACATTGGTTTTTCCTGGATTCAGAGGGGTGTTGCTATCAGGTATTTGGGATGCCAGGTAGGATTGGACATCTCTCTAGCACAGCAGTTTGCCCCAGTACTAGAAAGTATAAGGAAAAAGCTCCTTTTCTGGAGCTCTGCCAAACTCGACCTTGCATCTAGAGTTGTGGTAGTGAACCAGGTTCTCTTGGCCACCTCCTGGTTCGTGCTGGTGCCGGGGGGAATGATAGTATTCTTGATGAGCATGCCAGACCACTGGGCACTTCCCATTACATGCAGTGGTCTAAATGGGAGAGAGGCCCCGCCTACACAGTAGGCACTTGGAAATCTTTTATCAGGCTACCTGTGGATCAGAGACTGCAGTCCGTGACTCACCTCAGAGGGGTAGCACGCAGGATTCAGCAGATAAATGCAGCCATCCCGGTGGAATGGACAGTTGAGCTGCCTATTACTTCCACCACTTGGATGGGGGCTTTTTCGAGGACATCAGTTCCTTTACAGGTGATCGCTCTCCGAGGTCTCGGGGAAGACGCACTGGTCTTTGATGTTGGGGATGGAGGTTTACTTTCTACATCCAGGGATGGCATTCTTCTTGAGGTTGCCTTTCAGCCTGTCAGGATTGCTGGTTTTGCGGACCTTGGAGCGGGCTTGCGGTGGTACTTAGACCCTGACCCTCTGCTCTTGGCCTTGGGATCCTGGAGGTTGTGGTTATATAGAGGTGCACCTATCAGGTGCTTGCAGTGGGACCCAGGAGAGTGGGAATGGATAGATCATGGGCACCGAGAGAGGGGGATTCCCTTCTTTCGTTTCACGGTTGGTAATGCCAGGAGGTTTCAGTTGAACAGTAGGGGTTGGATTCCCTCCAGAGCCCCCCATTGGGAAAGCTTCTTCATCACCGCAGACTTGCGTAGAAATTTCTAGAGGAGGCTCTGGAAATCCCTCAGAAATAGAAAGATTACTCTTTTCTTTTGGCTTTCTATTCATGGAGGAATTGCAGTGAACCTGTGGAGATCACGATTTGGGGCGTCCTCAATGCCATTCTGCAGAGGAGTCAGTGCGACATTGCCTTTGGGACTGCAGTCAGGCGAGGACTGTTTGGAAAGGGGTTGCTCGGATACTCAGCATCTTTCACACTTCCCCTTTCTTCATGACTTGAGGCTCGGTCGCATGGTTATCTCTTACTGGGCCCCAGGTGTTTTATGAGGGTGAGCCTTCTTCTTGGGCACTCTCGGTCCGCCGGCAGGTGATAGAGCCCTGCTCTCTACAGGATGTACCACTTACTCCCTTCAGAGCT
This sequence comes from Dipteris shenzhenensis, assembly GCF_047967505.1. Lineage (NCBI taxonomy): Eukaryota > Viridiplantae > Streptophyta > Polypodiopsida > Gleicheniales > Dipteridaceae > Dipteris > Dipteris shenzhenensis. The sequence goes on from NC_141603.1 coordinate 42,904,027, forward strand.
TCTCATGTTTCAATGGACACCTCTTGGGAGATTTTGGCTAGCATTTCCTCTTGGCACATTTGGAGAGCCAGATGTACTGAGGCCTTGGATGGCACCCAGATACACCCATTACAGGTGTTCACGGGTATTTGGTCTGACACGGTTCACACTTTGATAGCCATATGGGCTAGCATGCAGGGCCCTTCACGGGCAGCCTCTTCTAGAAGGACTATATTTCTTCGAGTTTGGAGAGGTTTTTCTACCGGATTGAGATGGCACTATCAGCCTCAATCCTTTCTTTTTGGCTCTTGAGCTTTTTGTGCATTGCATGATGTATCCCGTATGGAGCTTGCTCTAACGGTTTTTCTTTAATACTTAATAGAAGTCTCTTAAATAATTACTTTGCATCCATCTGTTGGGACCCCAATGATATGGCTTTCCACTTAAAACTATTCCATAAAGTAGATACTAATTACTATACTAGTTTCTTGAACCCTGTAATGAGATTCAACACAATCAATGGATTTTTTAGACAATGCTAACAACGGAAGATTAGCAGAGGTAGGTTTGATACCTGTCCCACATAGAACCTTCCATCTGGTCTAGACATTAAGTACACACATGAGCAGTTGGTAGTTACAGGAGGTGGTCTTGTTCGAGCACTAATCTTTGTAAAAATCATGTCACTGTTGGAAGGTTGGGGAGAAGTTCCCTGCATTTCCAATAATTTCCTTTCGCAAATACTTGAAAAGATGGCTACAACATCTTCTAGCATCTTGGTGGCTCTTCCTGCAACAAGGAAGGAAAAACCTGAAGAGAAAGGAGTTCCTTAAAACAAGCCATGTTGCTTACAAGAACTTATCCAGTTTAGTAAACACTAATTGAAAAGGTAACACATGGAAATCACAGGCCACTGAGGAGAGGGAAAATTTTCAACTTGTCAAATAAAACTATAAACAGTGACCAAAGTCACTCAACGGCTGGCTCAAAAATCCATAACCCAACAAAGTAATTATTCTTAATTATCTTGACTAACAGAATCAATATATAACAACTTTGTAGTCAACTATGTTAATGAATTTGCTTGGAGATTTAAAAAGCTAGGACTCACTGTAGTCATCACATGGCATTAATTACATACATGTGCAATGCTTTGTAATGGAAGCACACATCATACTACACATTGAACATATAGCACATCATAAACATGGACAAAAGGATATACATTAGTGAGTAGCATGCAAACCAAATCGACCTTAGCTCATATATTGGCCACAAAAGCTCATATATTGAACAAAAAAAGAGCACATTTTCTTCCTTCCAGCTCTCGCATGCATAGCCTCTGACACCTACTAACATATTAGACTCCTGCAAAAAGCAACATTTCTATCGCAATTTCATCGCTATTGCTCGATAGATCCCTGTGGACACGTTTTTTAGATGCCCTGGAATCTAAACACATGCAGAGGGGAGAGGGGAGAGGAGAAGAGGGGAGAGGAGAAGAGTGGAGATGAGGAGAGTTCACGCTCAACATCATGTGATCATGTGTGCATAGCACCATCACGTGATCATATGTGCATAGCACTAACCTTATAGAGTGCTATAAAGGAAAGGGTTAGATTCCCTAACCCTAACCCTAACCCTAAAAGGGTTTGTATATATTCTATTTTTTCAACTAAATCTAGTGTACAGTTAGTCATTTGTGGTGTGCTCTCTAGCTGTGCCCTCTCTCCTCATCTCCACTCTTCTCCTCTCCCCTCTTCATATTTTGTCATGGTATCAGAGCATGGTTCTGCCTTCCGTTGAGGCGCCATTCTTCTTGAGAGTGTGAGAGAGATTGTGAGATTGAGAGTTCTCGAGTGTTCTTGTGAGAGTTCACTTCCGTCCATTGAAAGAAATTTCCGTCATTGTTCTTGAGAGATTTCCATTGTGACAAAGAGAGTGCTTTACTTGCGAGGTATTCTTCCCTTAACTGAGAGAGATATAGAGAGAGATATAGGGAGAAATTCTGCTGTGATAATGTATGAATAGAGTCTTGTTTGAGAGAAAGAAAGACTTGGCGGGTAGCATAAGGCTTCTAGCTATCCATTCGGCCACCAACTCCTTCTACAGTAGCAACTTTGCAAAGCAGCAAGGCCTCAACAACAAAGCAGCAGAAGCACTTGAAAATGAGCCTGCCATTCACCGGCCTTTCACAGCAACTCCTGTGACAACAAGCATAGCAAGCTCTAGCGGCTCCTACGACTTCATCAATCAAGCAGCGTCGCTGAATTTTTACCATTTGTGCACGCTGTTTCGATAGCAGCAAGTTCTTGCTCTTGTGCAATTCTTTTTCGGCCTACAATCGTTCTAGCAGGCAGTCATTGTCGCGTGTCCTCCATTTCCTGGAATCCAGCATCTATGCCATACTTTGGTAGAAGCACCGCCTCCTGGTCCCCCTGCAAGCAATAGCCAGTGACCTCAGCCGCCGCCGATAGCGCTCCAATGACCCTTCAACTCTGCAACGGGCCGCTCCATCGATAGCAGCGCCAACGAGCCCTTCGCCAACGGCTGCCTCCTACTCGTAGCCAACGAACTCCAGCGAGCCAGTGCTACTTCTCCAAGACGGCCAAACAGCGGCTCCTTCTACAGCCAGCCGACGGACATCTCCAAGCTTCCACGCAGACTTCCACGCAGAGCAGTCCTTCCACAGCTCAACGCTAGACCTCGCAACAGCGCCCGTCTTCCTAGCGCCTCTGACGGCTCCTCGACGACATCAACAGAGACATCTGCAACAAATACTCAACGAACTCTAGCCCACGCACGGGCAACGACCATCTCCGACGAAAAACGACGCTCCAACATCTACGTTGACGAAATCTGACAGATTCCGTCGGATCTCCCAAGGCTCTACCCTTGCGACATGTGGTAGATAGGCTCTGACTCGAGTTAAGTCAGTGGACCCTGGTTTTGCCCATTGGTTATATTTCTGCCACGTGGCACCCTTATCTCCAACTTGCCACGTCATCAGGCACCCGGATGTGCCACGTGTAGCTATCTTATCCTCTGTCACGTGGCACCCTTATCCACAGTGCCACGTCATCAGCGCCACGTAAGCTGCTACGTCAGCACTGCCACGTCATCACCAATTGCCACGTCATTAACCACGTCACTTGTGCCACGTCAGCACAGACACGTCATCACCGACTGCCACGTCATCACGACTGTCACGTCATCTGCAACGTCATCAGTGCCACGTCACCTTGCTGACATCATCTGTGCCACCTCAGCACTGCAGTCAGCACTGACCCTCTGCAGGCACAGTCCCTTGCCAGGCACACTGTGCACACACTGCATGTGCACACTCCTGCCACCTCAGCACAGAGCTTCACAGGCACACCTTTTGCTGCCACATCATCACTGCATGTGACTCACAGTGACACATCATCATTGAGCACCATTTGCACTCCTTTTGCCCCTCCACCTAGATCAAGTCATATCTCTTGATCCAGGAAGAATTTGAGGGCGCTCTAAAAAGGAAAGTCGCTCGTCTTTTCGTACTCTACGCGCTCGTCACATCACGCGCACATTTCGGCGCAAGTTACACTCACATTTGAGCCTCGCCGACAAAACCACTTCCTTCACGCACATTTGCCTCTCCATCGACGCATCTAACCCAGCACTTAAAAAGAACAAAAGAAAAGGAATTATTTGCTGTTCTTTCATCATCGACGGTTGGTTTAGATCTAGATCAGAGTAGACTAGATCGCCATAGAGGGGACGCTTTGAATATCCCCAAGTTGCCAATCTAAGCCATGCCCGAAATTCCCGACTAGTACCTACTCGGAGTCGGTCCATACGTTCACATCCGATTTCACATCATTACATTACCTGAAACCTTACGTTCATCAATTCAGTGAGCAGACTTCAGAGTTCAGAGGCGTTGCAGATTGATTCAGTGGGCAGATAGCATTTGATTTCACACACACATGCCACCATTGTAAAGCCTATTCGGCTATCTCACGGCATCGTGCACATCATTTTCAGCCTTGTAAAGCCTCTTGGCTATTCCCGGCATCATTGCCACAAGCCTTGTAACACATATTAGATTTTATATACTACAGTTCTATCTTCACCGACGGTACAGAGATTTCACTTGGCATCTTCAGTGTATTTGTAGTTGATTCATATAGAGATTTTCACGACACTTTTGAGTACATTTCCTGCACCATGTCGACTAGCAACCTCAATGTGGAGGCATCTGCTAAGTTAGACAACTCCAATTACGGTACATGGAAATACCGAATGCAGACCATTCTTGTGCTTCAAGACAAATGGGAGTATGTCGATGGGTCTACACCTAGACCATTGGACAATCCAGCCACCAGTAGCTCTACTCCATCTGTAGTCACAGCACCAGCTACGGAATCTACAACGGGATCTACATCTACACAAACAGTTTCCGCACTAGTAGCAGATCTTGCCATTGCCCGAGCTCAAGCAGAATGGGATAAGAAAGACAAGTATGCCTATCACCTGATCAAGCAGAATGTGCAAGATGTCATGCTAGGACAACTCAACACAATCAAGACATCAAAAGAAGCATGGGATATGTTTGCCGCTCTCTACGAGTCCAAGAACACATCCAGGATTCTCACCCTGAGAAACCAGATCAACCAGAGTTTCCGCAACAGCAGTGAAACCGGTCATGCTTATGTACTCCGCATCAAAGACTACAACAATCAACTTGCAGCAGCAGGAGAGACTATGAATCCCGCAGAAATGGTTCAAGTAATCCTGAATGGACTAGGAGAAAGATATGAGAATCTAGTCCAGAGTATTGCCATCCAACGGCAAATTCCAACACTGGAAGAACTTCAGTCAGTTCTACTTGGTGAAGAACTCAGGACCCAGGCCATTCAAGCACATAAAGGTCATTCTAATGATCAGGCATTCACAGCTTCATACAGAAGCAGAGGCAAAGGCAGAAACAGAGGTAGATCATACCAGAAAAGTGGTCATCATCAACAAAATCAAAGTCAGAATCAGCATCAACATCAACATCATCCTCAGCAACATCAAAATCAACAAAGAGGAAATCATTCCAACCGAGGAAGATTTCAAGGACGAGGGAATGCATCCACCAATGTGTCAAACATTCAGTGCAACTACTGTCACAAGTTTGGACACTATGAAAGAGATTGCCGCAAGAAGCAGTACGACCAAGGCGGTCAATCCAGCAGTAATCGAGGGAATTCCCGAGGAAGAGGAAATCATCGTGGTGGACATTCTAGTCACATTCATTTTGCAAATGAACATGTAAATATGTTTCTTGCAAGTGAGGAATTGCATCAGACTGATACAATGCACCTAGACACTGATTTCAATCCCAAAGAGGATTACAGTTATCAAGTCGACCAAGTGGAATAGGATCCTTGGTACATCGACAGCGGTGCATCATCTCATATGACAAATCATCAGGAATGGTTCACAGAAATGAAGCCATTAGAAGGTCAAAAGAATGTCATCTACACAGCAGACAATACACCAAATCCGGTTCAAGGGACAGGTGTTATCCCTATGAACAATTTCACTGGTACAAAAGGATTAGTCAAAGATGTGCTCTATGTTCTGAAGCTCAGCAAGAACCTTTTGTCAGTAGGTCAAATGACGGAACACAACTACAAAGTCATCTTTGACGGTGATGAATGCACTATCAGAGACAAATCCAAAAGATGTCAACTAGTAGCAAAAGGTGTCAAGGAAGGACGCTTATGCAGAATGCTAGCTATAGTACCAGATAAGCATGCCATGTCAGCTCAACTGCAACAGATGCCACTATCTGCAAAATGGCACAAGAGATATGGTCATGTCAACTTCAAGTACTTGTTAGATCTCAGGAATCAGAATATGGCAATTGGGATTCTGAAGCTACAGTTTCTTGGAAAAGTTTGTGAAGCATGCTGCTTCGGCAAACAAAAGCGAACCAACTTTGTCAGAAGTACCTCTCGTGCACGAGGTATTCTTGATTTGATACATACAGATGTATGGGGTTATGCCCAAACCCGCAGCATCAATGGTTCACTTTATTACTTGACCTTCATCGACGACCACAGTAGATATTGTTGGGTCTACTTTCTGAAAGAGAAATCTGAAGTGTTTTCCAGATTTCAAGAATTCAAAGCCATGGTAGAAAACCAGACAGGCAGAAAGATCAAGGTCATGAGATCACACAGAGGAGGTGAATACATGTCTTCAGCATTCATGAACTTTTGCAAAAATCACGGCATACGAAGACAATTCACATGTGCAGATACTCCTCAGTAGAATGCAAGGGCTGAAAGGAAAAATGGAACTTTAGCAGACAGTGCTAGAGCAATGCTTAGTGAAAAGCATCTTCCGAATCAGTATTGAGCAGAAGCAATAGCTACAGCAAACTACTTGCTTAATCGGCTTCCTACCGAACCGATACAGGGTATGACTCCTTATGAAGCATTCACTGGACACAAGCCACGCATTGGGCATCTCCACATATTTGGTTGCATAGCATATGCTCACATACATGATGATCATCGCAGGAAATTGGATGCGAAGTCACGCAAATGCATCATGGTTGGCTACAGTGAAGAAAGCAAAGCATACAAATTGTATGATCCCATCAACCGCAAAGTCATTATCTCCAGAGATGTAATCTTTGATGAGGAATCAGAATGGAAAACCTCACCTACACAGGAGATAGAAGCATCGACTTCACAGTCCCCTACAGAACAGGTTGATGAAGAAGAGCAAGAATTGCCAACAACACCCCAAGCAACGCCACAGCAGCTCAGGCGGTCTACTAGGGAAAGCAGACCTCCAGCCAGATTGACATATGCTCAGAAAGGCAAAGCAATTCAGGTGGAAACCACCAACTATGCTCTTATGACTACCATCATGGCTACAGAAGAGCCAGTGTACTTCGAAGATGCAGTAGACAAGCCAGAATGGCAAACTGCTATGAATGAAGAAATGGATGCTTTGTATAAAAATAACACTTGGGAATTATGCGACCTTCCACCAGGAAAGAAGGCCATAGCCAACAAATGGGTATACAAAGTGAAGTACAATCCAGATGGCAGTATTCAAAGATACAAAGCCAGATTAGTTGCAAAAGGATTTGCATAACAATATGGTCAAGACTATGATGAGACTTATGCTCCAGTAGCAAAGATGGATTCCATACGGTTCTTGATATCACTAGCGACACTCAGCAAATGGAATGTGTATCAGCTCGATGTCAAGAATGCATTTCTCAATGGTTATCTAGACGAAGAAGTCTACATGCAACAACCAGCAGGTTATGTTAAACCAGGAAAGGAGAAAAAGGTTTGCCATCTCAAGAAAAGTCTCTACGGCTTAAAGCAAGCACCCAGAAGTTGGTACAACAGAATTGACAAGTATTTTGCTGATCTGGGATACATGAAGTCCAATGCAGATCATACTCTCTACTACAAAGTTCAAGGGGAAGACATTACTATTGCACTTTTGTACGTCGATGATCTGATTGTGACAGGAAGCAAGGATAGCTTCATCAGAAAATTAAAACAAGACTTATCTGCAGAGTTCGACATGAAAGATCTTGGACTTATGCACTATTGTCTTGGAATTGAGTTCTGGAGAGATTCGGATAGCACATTTATGAGTCAGCTCAAGTATGTTGACAGTCTGCTGAAGAAGTTTCATATGGCAGATTGCAAGATTGCAGCCACTCCCATGGAATAGAGTTTGAAACTTACTAAAGATTCAGAAAAGCCTATAGTCAATGACAGATACTACAGGCAGCTCATTGGATCTCTTATATATCTGACAATCACACGGCCAGATAACAATCACACGGCCAGATATTTATTATGCAGTAAGCTCACTAGCACAATTTATGGCAAATCCAAAACAGTCTCACTGGAATGCAGCCAAAAGAGTCTTGAGATATATCAGAGGTACAAGACAGTTTGGGATAGAATACAGAGGAAGTCATCCACGGTTGCATGGATACTGTGACAGTGACTATGCCGGAGATCATGAGACCAGGAGATCGACACAGGGATATGCATTTTTCCTTGGTCAAGGTGCTATATCATGGTTGTCAAACAAACAGCCAACTGTTTCTTTGTCTTCGACTGAAGCAGAATATAGAGCACTCACTACAGGTGCATGTGAGGCTATATGGCTCAGAAGACTATTGTCAGAAACAGATTACTTTGATGAGTCAAAGCCAACAACAATATACTGTGATAATCAATCGGCTCAAGCATTGGCCAAAAATCCAATATATCACTCCAGGACAAAGCACATTGATGTCAGAGAGCACTTCATCAGAGAAAGGGTGTTACTTGGTAACATCACACTGCAGCATTGTGATAGCAAAGAGAATGTTGCAGACATCTTTACCAAACCACTCGGTAAAGAGCTATTCGAGAAACACCAACTAGCTCTTGGTTTGACGCAGAGGAAAGACATTCCCATTAAAGGGGTGTGATGGAATGTAATGCTCAGTCCTTCTTCGATTCCCCAGAATCATCATCTTGAGGGAAGGCCTACTTCATGATGTTGATCTTGAGGGAAGGTGTTGAGAGTTCACGCTCAACATCATGTGATTATGTGTGCATAGCACCATCACGTGATCATATGTGCATAGCACTAACCTTATAGAGTGCTATAAAGGAAAGGGTTAGATTCCCTAACCTTAACCCTAAAAGGGTTTGTATATATTCTATTTTTTTAACTAAATCTAGTGTACAGTTAGTCATTTGTGGTGTGCTCTCTAGCTGTGCCCTCTCTCCTCATCTCCACTCTTCTCCTCTCCCCTCTTCATATTTCCCTCTGTCCAAAGAGGGAGGCACCTGTACTGGATCCTGATCAACAAGTGCAGCAGACGAGGTGCCAACTACCTACGCTGCTGAGGAAGGTACAGCCTGATCCAAGGGTGGAGTCGAACAAGGCTCCTGAACAGTAGTCTCCTCCTGAGGCTCCAAGGGGGTAGCCTCTGAAGAGGTGGAGGAGTGAACTAGAGTAGAGGGCCTAGCCGCGACCGGAACCCACCGTGGGCCAGAGGTGGGACGGGGTGCCGAAGGGACTCGAGTAGCCCTAGGAGAGGTGGGAGCCCGTGTCTGAGGCCGTGTCTGTGGAGCGGTCGGTCCTGCTCCAACTCTCTGTTGTAAGCGAGTACGAGCTGGTTGCTTTGTGGGCCTCTTTTTCTTCTGTGGGCAATCTTTGGCGAAGTGCCCCGAGGATCTACAAATCCTGCACTGGTCCTGCCGACCTGCAACCTCAAATCTCTGGAGGAAGAAAGACCCATCGGGTCGCTGTAGCATGATGTGATTATCTGAAATACTGGGGTCCTGGACAATGACCCTAACCCTGGGTACCCCGTCCATCATGACCGCCTCAGCAGCCGAAGAGGGCTCGCCAGGGAGAGGGGGGATCTCTGCCACCACACCAAACCTATCGCCAATAACTGAAAGAAGCCGGTGATAGACTGAGGGAAGACCAGGGAACCTGATGAAAACAGAAACTCCCTGCTTGTCCTCTTCAACTGGGTCAAATCCCAATTGAAAAGGAAACAAAAAGATCCTCCTGTAGCCTAGAAGTAGAAACCTGGCCTGTAGCAGGTCTCTCGTGACATCCGGGGAATCTAGGCACACCTGAAAGAAACCCCGTCCCAACAAACGAACATCCTTGAGGTGGGGGGCGAGGTCCTCAGGAAGCGCCGACAGCATCCAATCTCTAGCTTGTGACCTGGAGGGGTGTGAGCCATGAATGCGTGCGAAGAAAGTCGTGGAACACTCATGTTCGAAATCCTTTTGCAACTGCTGTAGCTCGTCTTTTGAAAAAGTTACAGTTCTCGCGGCCGGTGTGAGCGGAGACGGATTGACTGAATGGGAACCCATTCGTCAATCGAGGTGTGTTGGCCGATTCAAACAAAAAAAATAAAACTCCGTCCGCTTTCCTGAATCCCAAGAGACCCCTATAAGAAAATAGGGGTAATCCAAATGAAGGAGAGGGTGAAGGAGAAGGGAGAGAGAAGAAGAAACCAGGGGGAGACAGGAGTGGAGGAGAAGGGAAGGGGAAGGAGAAGGGAGGAGAAGCAGCAGCAGGCTGCAGCGGGGGGAAAGCAGCAGCAGGAGCGGGGGGGGAGCAGCAGGCTGCAGCGGAGGGGGAGCAGCAGCAGATGCGAGGGGGGGCAGCAGGCTGCTGCGCAGGGGGAGCAGCAGCAGGCGCGGGGGGGAGCAGCAGCAGGCGCGGGGGGGGGAGCAGCAAGCTGCTGCGCAGGGGGAGCAGCAGCAGGCGCCGGGGGGGGGGGAGGCTGCAGCGCGGGGGAGAGGGCAGGTAGGAAGGGGCAGTGAGGAAGGAGGGGAGGGGGTAGCGAGGAGGCAGTAGGAGAAGCAGCAGGGAGCGGGGAGAGAGGCAGCAGGGAGCCGGGAGAGGGGACAGATTCTATGTGGATGACTGGGCTCTTGATAGAGGGGGGACAGTTTGCATTGCACCCGGTGTTTCCACTTCAGACCATTTTCCGGTAATTTTGTCCATTTCAGAGCCTCATCTGAGAGGACGGTCTCATAGTATCAGGATCCCAGACGCCTTATACACGGATGAGACTCTCATAGAGGCAGTGCTGGAGATCTGGGTTTCTCATATGCAGGGGGGGGTGGCCGGTCCTTCACATGTGGCCACAGCACTTGACAGTATCAGCGACTTCTATCACTCAGTTGCTAGTGCTCGACGAGATGACGTACTCAGGCGAGAGTTCGGTATCCGCCGGCAGTTGGCAGCCCTTCAGAGGGAGGAGCAGAAACGACCATCAGATGCTTGGATAAAGGAGCGCCTTGCTGCCGCAAGGGCTCACTTGCAGACCTTGCTTGATCAAAGAGCAGAGTATGCCTTCCATGATCGGGAGTCCTTTTGGATACAGATGGGAGGGAGAGTCAATAAACATTTTTTCTCTACACTTGGCCCCAGACATAGTAGAGAGAGTGTCAGGCAGCTTATTGACTCTGACGGCGTTTTGCAGTCCCATCCGGAAACCGTCATGCATTTAGCGACAGATTTTTATACCTCCCTTCTTTCCGCAGATCCAAACTCACAGGCCAGAGAGGCGGCTAGAGGTGAAGTTTGGCAGAGTTTACCTGTGTTGGTCACCCCAGAGATGTTATGTTCACTTGATGCACACTTTACTAACACAGAATTCAAGGCTGCTCTTTCTGCCCTTCATAAGGGCAAATGCCCTGGTTTCGATGGTCTTACTTCTTTTTTAATAGCCTTTTGGGATATGATAGGTGATCATATTACTTCAGCCCTGCAGGGCATTTGGGACTCGGGTGAGATGCCTGACTCACTGACCGAGGGACTCATTCACCTTATCCCGAAAGGTGGCAACAGGAATTTTGTATCCCATTGGAGACCCATCACTCTTTTGGGCACTCTTTACAAAATCCTTGCCAAGGCGATCAGCATCCGACTACAGCCCCTTCTTCTAGACCTGATCCATGATACTCAGACAGGCTTTGTGCATGGCAGGAGCATTTTTGATAATATCTTTTCCTTTTGGGAAGCCACAGAGTGGGCTATGCAGAGTGGGCAGAGGCTAGTTTTACTCTTGGACTTCGAGAAAGCCTATGACAGAGTAGATTGGGGTTTTCTTGAGGGCACTCTTCTACGGTTTGGATTTTCAGATGCTTGGATCAGAGGTGTGGCCTCCCTTTACAGATCAGCCCACAGCCAGGTTTTGATTGGAGGGGTAAGGGGTGACAGGTTTCAGATTTCCAGATCAGTTCGTCAGGGATGCCCTTTAGCCCCCTTCCTCTTTCTTTTTGTGGCAGAAGCTATGAGTATCTTCCTTAGATCTCAGGCTGAGCTTTTTCGGCTGAGACTGCCCTTGAGACAGGAGCAGGAGCTTTTTGACTGTGAGTTGGCTGATGACACTGCTATTTTTATTCAGGCCTCCTTTCCGGATAGCCTTGGATATTTTTTGCTCAGCTGCAGGGGCACACATTAACTGGCATAAATCCTTTGGCTTTTGGATCAGTGATGAGGACACTCAAGGCTGGGGTGTTGACATTGGTTTCTCCTGGATTAAGAGGGGACTTCATTTGTGGTGACTTTAATAATGTCCCTCAATCGGGTGACAACACCTCATGCCACACTCATATGTTGGCTTCTGAAACACATGCATGGTCTGATTCAGTTGCGCCTGGTTGATCTCTGGAAGGAATTACAGCCCATGCTTTTGGGCTATACCTTTTAGCATAATGTTCAATCTTCTTATCGGGCATGCTTGGACAGATGGTATCGGATTGATCCACAGCATTGTGATGGCTTTACTTGTCAAATTTGTGTTGATCATGCTTTCACACATTCGGATCATGCTCCTCTTTGGTTGAGGCTTTCCTTACATGAATTTCCCACTGACAGATTGCCTTGCTGAAGGCTTTTGCTGATTAATAATAGTTATCTGGAGCATGCTTACTTTAAAGCCTTGGTCTCTGATGCTATTCAGCCTCTCTTTCGTCAGATACACATTGGTTTGGATTATGCCTGGCAAGCTTTTGTTGCTCGGATGCAAGCAGTTATTCGAGATTATGGCAAATCTTATATGCAAGCCACAAGGGAGACTGTAGCACATGCCAAATTTACTTGTTAGAGTTTAACTGAGCTTGCTCATCTTCCCCCTTTGTCTTCAGAGGAAAGCATGCTCTTATGTCAGGCTCAATTCTCTCTTCAATCCAATGATCGCAGAAAGCTTGCTAAATGGCAAACTCGATAAAAAAAACGGGCATTTTTGGATAAAGGCTGCTCTTCCAAGCAATTTTTTAAGAGTTTACACTACAAAAGATAGGCTGCCAATATTTGTCGGATCCGGATGCCTGATGGCTCTTGGTCAACATCTCGTTCAGAGCTTGTTGATTTATGTGTGCAGCACTTCTCCACTCATTTTGGGCATGTGGATACTCTTTCTCCTCGGGTCGTGTTTGCATGTCAGCTTTTTTGCAGCATATTCATCCAATTCTGTCTGATGCTCAGGCTTTGGAACTTGAACATCCCTTCACTGAAAGGGAATTGTCTGATGCACTGAGATCTTGTGGCAGATGGAAATCTCCAGGATGGGATGGTCTCACTAACTTTTTTTGACAATAAGCAATCTTTCTTCCCGAGAGGGGTCATCCCACATGTGAAAGAAAGAAAGATTTAGCCAAAGGGGAGCATCATCAAAGTGAGGGAAAGCATAATTTCCCAACATCTTGCAGGTAAATGCAGCATATTACTGAGCATTAAGCATGTACCAGCGATCCAAGCTGGCCTGATAGGTAGAGCAAGCATTATGCTGAAAAGTATAGCCAGGGTGACCAGGCTGCACAGTTTTCCAAATATCAACAAGTGCATGCTAAGAAAGAAAATGAGTCCACCGCATCCTTTCCTGTGCAAGCATATGTGTTTTGCGTGCGGTGTTATCACCTGGCTGAGGCGCATTATTGATGTCACCAGACAGAAATGCATTTTGCCTCCAAGGATAGGTTTGCAATTCCTGCTAGACAGCAGCCCTATGCAGTGATTGTAGACCATAAACTTAAGCAAAGTCAAAAACCTCCCCAAACAATAAACATTGAATGACAATCCACATGCCTTGTGGGTCATTGAATGCCATGAGTGGCTGATATTCATGCTTGAGCAGCACCAATACTCTAGAAAAGGAATTATCACCTGCATAGAATATATCATACCCCGCAAAGTGGCCCGTGCTGCCAGCAAAACCATGTTGATAATGTTCTTGCAAAGCAACTATATCAGGCTGCATCTTATTGATATAAGCCCAGATGATCTTCCATTTATTCAAGTCACACATTCCCTGTACATTGTAGGTTAGGCGTTTCATATGCGACTGCATATTTACAGATTTACAGGTATGTACATGCTGCATAATGCAAAAATATGTCAAGGCTGCATATCCAACTCAGGGTCAGCCACATCATCCTGAGAAGTTGGCAATAAAAGAGCCACACCATCTTCAAGGAAAAGGGTGCGACTAGTAGTAAACTGCAGCCCAAGTAATTACCATCCCAGAATTTTCAGCAGTGGGTGTATGGCCATGAAGTTGCTGCACTTTTGTCCTCTCCTCAGGCTGATGCTTCATCCCAGGGCAGAGGCCCGGACCTTGAGGTGGAAATGCAGATGTAGACAGCCCATTAGTTGCTGTACATACCTGTCCCATAACTGTAAATATGCTTGATCATCTGAAGTGTGTTACTCTCAATGTACAGGGAATGTGTGATGGTCACAAATGAAAATTGGTTTGGATGTATACTAGGCAATTGCAGCCTGATATAGTTGCTTTGCAAGAGCATAATCAGCATATGTATACTGGTCAGATAGGCCATTTTGCTGGTTATGATATCTTCTATGCTGGAGAGCACTCCTTTTTTGGCGTGGCTTTTTTGGTAAAGCACAACCTTCAACCTGTTGTGGCTCTCAATGATTGCCATGGTAGATGGATTATTGTTCAATGCCTTGTTCAAGGGGAAATTTTTGAATTTGCATCGATTTATGCCCCCCAATCTTCTCGTGATAGAGCTTTGATTTGGGCTGCCATGCATAGCTATCCATGGCGACAACATGCCTCCACTTGTGGTGACTTGAATAATGCCCCTCAATTGTGTGACAACACCTCAGGCCACACTGATATGTTGGCTTCTGAAACATAGGCATGGTCTGATTTTTTGCTTCAGTTGCGCCTGGCTGATCTCTGTAAGGAATTACAGGCCATGCTTCCGGGCTATACCCTTCAGCATAATGCTTGATCTTCTTATGCCATAGATTTGTGATTAGGTCTATTGTGTTGGTGGGCCAAATGGGAGTAAAAATGAACAAACCTGAAATCCTTTCGACAGATGGTATCAGTTTGATCCACAACATTGTGATGCCTTTACTTGTCAAATTCGGGTTGATCATGCTTTCACGCATTCGGATCATGCTCCTCTTTGGTTGAAGCTTTCCTTACATAAATTTCCCACTGACAGATTGCCTTGCCGAAGGCTTTTGCTAATTAAGAATAGTTATTTGGAGCATGCTGACTTTAAAGCCTTGGTCTTTGATGCTATTCAGCCTCTCTCTCGTGAGATACACATTGGTTTGGATTATGCTTGGCAGGCTTTTGTTGCTCGGATGCAAGCAGTTATTCGGGATTATTTGCAAATCCTATATGCAAGCCACAAGGGAGACTGTAGCACATGTCAAATTTACTTGTCAAAGTTTGACTGCGCTTGCTCATCTTTGCCCTTTGTCTTCAGAGGAAAGCATGCTCTTATGTTAGGCTCAATTCTCTCTTCAATCCAATGATTGCAGAAAGCTTGCTAAATGGGAAACCCGATCTAGACAACGGGCTTTTTTGGATAAAGGCTGCTCTTCCAAGCAACTTTTTAAGAGCTTACACTACAAAAGACACGCTGCCAATATCTCTCGGATCTAGATGCTTGATGGTTCTTGGTCAACATCTCGTTCAGAGCTTGCTGATTTATGTGTGCAACACTTCTCCACTTATTTTGGACATGTGGATACTCTTTCTCCTCAGGTCGTGTTTGCACGTCAACTTCTTTTGCAGCATGTTCATCCAATTCTGTCTGATGCTCAGGCTTTGGAACTTGAACATCCCTTCACTAAAAGGGAATTGTCTGATGCACTGAGATCCTGTGGCAGATGGAAATCTCCAGAATGGGATGGTCTCATTGTTGAATTCTTTCTTGCTTTCTGGGATCTTCTTAAATTCACCTTGCTACAAATGGTAAATGCAGCATGGCAAAATCAGCAAATGCCTGTGTCATGGAAAGAGGGTCTTCTCAAGCTGATTCCAAAGAAGTAGCTATGTGATTCACTCGGTGATTGGAGGCCAATCATGCTCATGCCAGTCATTTACAAGATCATTGCCAAAATGGTGGTTGACCGTATTAAAGGTTATTCCATGATGGGTTGCATCCCTCTCAATATGGCTTTGTTCCACATCGCCATATCATAGATAACATTGCCAATGCTTATATTGGGATTGAATATGCCAAATACACGTAGCAAGATGTTCTACTCTTGCAGGTAGAACATCCTGCTGCGTGGTTGATCGTATTAAAGGTTATTTGCATGATGAGTTGCATCCCTCTCAATATGGCTTTGTTCCACATCGCCATATCACAGATAACATTGCCAATGCTTATATTGGGATTGAATATGCCAAATACACGCAGCAGGATGTTCTACTCTTGCAGGTAGATATTGCAAAAGCCTTTCACACAGTTCAATGGGATTTCATCTCGGAAACTATGCGAGCTTTGGGGTTTGGACAAAAAATGCAGCAGGTTATTTACTTCCTTTACAGAGATAGCAATGTGGCTTGCATTATTTCTGGGGATATCTCTGATGAGTGGACTCTTCGTTGTTCGATCCGCTGGGGATGCCCTCTCAGTGCTTTACTGTATGCCATTGCTACTCATCCTATGCTGCAATATATTGATCATCTTGTGGCTACAGGATCACGTCATGGCTTGGAATTGGATGCTAATCGCAGCATGGTTGCTCAAGCTTATGCTGATGATTCTTTCTTTACCCCGAAGAATACGCCCCATGATCTTGGTGCCTTCATGCAGGGCCTCTCTGTTTATGGTTTGGCAGCTGGTCTTCATGTTAATTTTCAGAAGTCTAAGCTGCTCCCTTTGCATTCCAAAGACTGCTGGCATAGTCTATTATGGCTTGGGGATATCATTCCATCCACTTAGTTTGTTCGTCATCTTGGTTACCCTTTGGGGTGGGAACTCACTTGTCGACAACAAACTGATTGGGTTTTGGCTAAGCGTCAGAAAAAGCTTGAGTATTGGAAACTGGCAGCCTGGCCTTTGTACGTTCGTCTTCAAATAGTGCAGTCCATCCTTGTGGCATATATTCAATTTTACTTGCCATTGATCATGTTCACTAAGACAGATCTTACATCTTTCATGTCTGTCTTTATGGAAATCTTCTGGCGATCTAAACATGGCAGAAAAAGTCTTAGGCTGCTTTCGATGCATCACATTTGTTCTCCCAAGATGCATGGTGGATTGAACATCACGGATATTCAGGTGCATATTGTTGCCCACACGGGGGAAATGTTGCTGCAATTTCTACAAGGTGATCAGCCTTGGGCTCTTATGATTAGGACTCTGGTCGCTCATATCAATATTTCTGCGTTTGGTCATTGGCAATGTGATCGATGGGATTTCTTTTTTGGTTGCACTGATCGCACTTTCCCTGGCTGCCCTTTTGTCTCCCGCGTGCTTCTTGATTGGAAGCATGTTCTTTCTCATTTGGAATGGAATGGACGGCAATCTTTGCTTGGGAATTCTTTGAGAGCTAAAAGCATTCACTAGTCGAAAGTTTTTGAGCCTCCCTTGGCTTTACAAGAACCTCGATGTTCCTACTTTGTCTCGTTTAAAGGCATCACCTCGGTTGTCGATGTTATAGATGATGCTGGTATTGTGCTCCCCTTTTCTCTGGCAATCATCAGATATGGATTGGGCTCTCATTATCGTCCTTTGTGACAACAAATTACTTCTATGCTTTCGCCTTTTGTTTCGATTCCTCCTTTGGAACTCTAGGACCCGCTGGAAGATTGGACTTTGACTTCTCCAGGGTCCTCTTCTCATCCTTTGAGGCTATCTCACATTACTGTGCCTGCATTGTATAAAATCCTTTTGCCTCAACCTTGGGTTTCAGAGAGAGGTGATTATGTTTGGCGAATGCATCGCCCAGCCAAAAGGTGGAGGAAAAGATTACTGCAACTTTGGGCCTATAAAGTATTGCTTCAGCAACGTGTTTTCTTTTGGCAAGTTCTTTTGGGAGTGTTTCCATCTGGACAGCTATTGGCTCATCGACACATTGCTCCTGCACTTTGCCATAGATGTTCTGCTTCTTCGGAGATTGTGCCTCACTTGTTTTGGCATTGTCCGTGCTCTCGTGAGTTTTTTGATGTGCTTCGATAGCGCCTGCGAGCGAGATTCCCATCTGTTCCGTTTGGGAAGTTCTTCTGGCTATTTGGGTTTCATCCATCCAGACCGGAGTTTCATTTTTTCTTCGTTTGGGTTCGGTACTGGGCACTATGGACTTTATGGACAAATAGGAATTGTAAAGTCTTTGGTGATCCTACTTTCTCTCTATTTGGCTTTTTCAAGCGTTCTCTGCAGCAATCTTTCTTTGATTGCTTGCAGATCCGCTCCATAGATCATGAGGTCTTTTTGGCATATACTGAAATTTTCAGTTGATGTAATTGTAGCACCTTGTTTTGAGGTTGCTACTCATATAATACAATCAATCAAAGATTTCACACAAAAAAAAAAGTATATGTGTATAGGTGTGTGTGAGAGAGAGAGCTCATGCTTAGTCGTACAACCTACGGGAGCTTTCCTTTCAACCTTCGCCAGTTTGCCGTACAGTTTCGTACGGCCTTGGTTCACCTACCCTGCCGTACAGCCTTCGCATGTCTTCCGTACAGTTTCATACGGCCCTCATCCAGCCCTTTGTTTTCCGTACGCATGCTTGGGTTTTCCCATCCATACACTAATGGTTTTCATTCCATATATCCTGTACGGTTTTTCATACAAGTTCATGCCATGCAGTTTTTCGTACAGTTTCGTCTGACCTGCCGTACAACCTTTACGTACTGCTTGTTTGTACCTGTCCGTACTATTTTTTCGGTTCTCTCTGATGACCCCGTGAAGGATTATGCCAAACATGCCAATTTATTTTGTTTCCGGGACGGATGCTTGCTCGAGCAGACATTAGGGACTGGCTGTAGTCCACCCTATACCTTGAGGACAGCCACATTGAGGAGGTCGCACTAATGGGACGTGGTATCTTCTGGCTCAAGCTCTCCTCGGCGCAGGCTGCGAGCGATATGGTCAGATGGTCCCCTACCTCTGTGGGTGGGAAGATCATCCTTATGGTCCTGTGGTATAGGGGTTTCAGTGTAGCGGACTTCGATGCCCGCTTCCGCATCCCCTGCCATCCAGTCACCCTCATCTTCCCAGGCCTTGCAACAGAGCTTCGCCCGATCATCAAGGACTTGGGGCACACTTTGGCTGGCTCATGCAGGACACCTTCGTTGATGCGGCGGCAGCCCAAGGGGTGCCACGCGTCAAAGTGGCAGTCTTAGATCCGCAGAGTATTCCCTCGGAGTTTGAGATTGAGACGGACGCAGGTGTGGTGACGCAGCACATTATGGGCACTGGTCGCCCAGATCAGTGTCTGAGATGCCACGGCTTCGGGCACCAGGCGCGCTCTTGCCCTCGCTTCATGAGGACATAACCCCTAATGGCCCCCAGCCAAGCAACTCAGGGTCCCCCTGTCAGGAGTCGACACCCCCTCCAGAGGAGGAAGGTTGGACTGAGGTCAAAAGGAAAAGGAAAGGAAACAAAACAATAACAAAAAAGCCCCCTCCCCAGCAGGAGACCCCTGAGGTCACCAGTCAGCAGTAGCCCGGTAAGGGGAAGGAGAAAGGGAAGGAGAAGGTCAGCCAGACTCCTCCTCACCTTTCACCCCACCCCCCCCTCCTCCTCCCTCCTCCTCGGTTCCCCTACCTCCCCCCCCTTCGGGACCCCCCCGCCACCTTTGGTTTCAGCCCCCCCCCCTCCCTCGAGCATGATCCCGCCGGGACCCCCCCCTCCTTCTGCGGCCCCGAAGCTAGCACAGACCTTCTCCACGCCTACCCCCCTAGCCCGTTGGAGGGGAGAGGCCCTCCCCCTCAGACGGCCAGCACCACTCCAGCTCGTCCGGCGGCCAGC
This sequence comes from Dipteris shenzhenensis, assembly GCF_047967505.1. NCBI lineage: Eukaryota > Viridiplantae > Streptophyta > Polypodiopsida > Gleicheniales > Dipteridaceae > Dipteris > Dipteris shenzhenensis. The sequence goes on from NC_141603.1 coordinate 42,923,808, forward strand.
ACCCCTCTTTCTGGTTCTGACTCCTCATCTTCGTCCCCCCACCCAAGGGCAGCTCCTAGAGCTCTACCCTTGGAGTTCTATCGAGCAGGACCTTGGGACTACTTGGATGCAGCTGGTATTGGCTCCTTCCCTGCATGCCTAGACATCAGCATCTTCTTCCTCCGTAAGGGGGCGAAGGGTAAGGTGTCCGTCCTCGCCCCCCATGATGGTCCCAGCTATTCCTTCACTATCACTAGTGACGGGAATGAGCAATGGACGAATGAAAATGTTTGGGAGACGATTCGTGATCAGTCCCAGGAGCAGGTACAGGACTGGATTGGTAGCAGGGCAGCGGAGCTTCTTCAGCAGCAGTGGAAGGAGGGAGACGCTCGTCTGAGATGGCGCCACAGCGCCAAACGGTTCCGTCTTTTGGTCATCATTCGACCGCCTTTGGAGTTGATCTACGCGGAAGGGCTCCGCCCTTGGAGGACCTCAAAGGTAGCGGGCTTCTACAGTATCTCTCTGGCGGAGGCTTCGAGTTGGTTAGAGAGAGCTTACCACCATGGGACGAAGGGCCTTTCCCCCCTGCTGAAGGTTTTAGAGGATGGGTCCGATGATCCGGCCTCACCCTCGAAACCCTCACAGAAGCGCCTTCATCTGCACACAGGACATCCTCCGACCACCTTGACATCGACCGCAAGCAGATAGCTGTTTGCGGTCCATCTCTCCTCTTCATGAGTATACGCATTATCTCTTGGAACGTTAACGGGTTCCACTCATCCGGAACCCGCGGCCCCAGGAAGATGGTGCTCAGACAGGAGCTCCAGCCAGCTTTGGTGGGAAGGGTAGATGTGCTCCTATTACAGGAACACAAGCTTTCGGCTTCTCAGACCAGTAAGTGTGAGAAGGTCCTCACAGGGTGCTCCCACACCTACTGGGAACCGTCGATTGGCGAGCAGGGGAGGAGCGGAGGTGTCTGTACCTCCATCGACGCTTCTCTTGTACAGCATGCGTGCGGTTTTGGCACCTTGATCCCAGGACAAGCGCTTTGGGTGGGCCTAAATATTGAGGAATCCCGCATCGGCATCCTCAATATCTATGCCCCAACCGACCTGAGACGGAGAGCCGCTTTCTGGAGCTCCCTGACAGACTTATTGCCAGAGATGGATTCTTGGATTGTAGGCGGGGATTTCAACAACCTTGAGGCTCTAGAGGATCAGCAAGGACGGGGCCCAGAGTTCCTCGATATAGCTCAGGCGGAGTAGTCGGGATGGGACGACTCCTTGTTCGCCGTGGGAGGTCGGGACAGTTGGAGAGAGCCCTCCTTTTGCAGATGGCCAGGGAGCTTGGACTTCTCTTGGGGTTACAGGAGGGAGGGAGGCAGACTTCTGGAGCGGTTGGACCGTTTCTATGTCAGTGATTGGGTGATAGTCCTGGACTCAGCCTCTCACTCCTTACCTCCCTGCACTTGCCGGATCCCAGATTCCATCTACTCTAGAGCAGAGGTTCGCAGCAAGATAGTGGACCTATGGGAGCGGGATTGGGACCCCTTGGAGGATATGGCAGCTCAGGTTCTTGCCGAGTCTAGTCTCATCTGTCAGCAGGAGGCGATTCGGGTCAGGCAGCAGTGGTGGGCGAAGGAGAGGGGCCTCAGACGAGACCTTGCCTCGATACAGCGGATGCAACAGTCTTCTCCAGGCTCCGAGGAGCTCAGACGACAGGAGGTTAGAGCCCGAGCCATGTTAGAGGAGATCACCCAGAGACGTTCAGAGTTCTCGTTCCACGCTTCCAAGTCCTTTTGGGCTAGGAAAGGCGACAGGATGTGCAGAGAGTTCTTCAGGACTCATGGCCAGAGGTCAGCAGGGGATCATATCCGCTCTCTTAGGGCATAGGATGGTAGTGTTAGGACGGATCCTGACGAGGTAAGGGACTTGGCGACAGATTTCTATAGATCCCTTTTCCAGCAGGAGCCCCCAGACCCTAGTGCCCGTCGTTGCAGGGAGGAGGTGTGGAGGTATACGCCGACACTCGTGCAGCCTAGCATGAGTGAGGCCCTTCTCGCCCCGTTCACCGTTTCAGAGATACAGGATGCTGTGAGAGATAATGATGGGCAGAAATGCCTAGGTGAGGATGGGCTCTCTAGAGCTTTCTTCACCACCTTTTGGGAGCAGATCCACCAGCCCCTGCTCGCAGCCTTCCAGCATATCTTTTCCAGTGGACAGATGCCAGAGAGCCTTGCGGCAGCTTGATTTGCCTCATCCCCAAAGGGGGGGACCGTCGGGAGATCAGACATTGGTGCCCTATCACCCTCCTTCCGATTGCCTATAAAATCCTCGCCAAGATGATCAGTAGCCGCATCCGCCCCCCGCTACATGACTTGATCCACGACACACAGACTGGTTTTGTCCAGGATCGCAGCATTTTGGACAACATCTTCACATTCTCAGAGGCGACAGAGTGGGCCCAACATAGTGGCCAGCACCTAGCCATACTCCTTCTTGACTTGCACCTAGCCATACTCCCAACATAGTGGCCTCCTGCTGGTGCTTCTCGAGATCGTGCGTAGCCCAGCAGAGGAGACTGGTGCCGAACTTTCTATGGTCTGGCTCAGACGGTTTCAGCACCACCAGAGCCCGGGTCGCCTGGCAGACGGTCATTCTCCCCCAGACAGAGGGCGGTCTTGGCATCATAGATCCAGAACTTCAGAGTCAGGCACTACTTGGCAAGTTAGTCATCCGCGGTCTGACCCCAGGAGGGCAGACGTGGAAGCTCTTGCTTCACTAGGGTCTCAGCGCTTGTACCTCCCAGAGAGGGGGTGATTGGCAACCTTCTATCCGGTGGATTTTCACTTCAGCCCCGCTCCCCCTTCCTCCGCAGTCTCCTCTCGGTCTGGAGGAAGCTGCGGCACAGCCTCTCCCAGGTCCCCCCCAACTGCCAAGAGGAGATGGACAGACAGCCCCTGATTTGGAGTGGTCGCCAGCTTAGAGAGAGGTCCCATATCCCATGCGCGCTCTGGGCGTGTGGGCCTGTGCGCTCGCTCCGGGTTTGGAGGGACGTCTATAGCCAATTGGGCCAAGACGAGCTGGCAGCAGCAGTAGGTACGGCACGAGGGATCCAAGCTCAGCGAGCGGAGATTGATGCTACCATTCCTGCAGGTTGGAGGATTCCCACAGTCACCAGACAGTTTCTCCCAGGTGATGAGAGGTGGCTAGGGCAGTTCACGCCTCACGGCATTCCCTTGGTGGTTGCAGGCCTTTTCTCGGACTCCTCGATTCATTTCTTCTCCGTCATCGATGGTAGCCGCCTCCAACGCAGTAAGGCTGTGATCGACCCCCAGCTTCCCTAGCAGCGTCTTCGCATTATAGGGCTGCAAGGGAAAGCGTGGCATATGGACCCCCTATTGTGCAGGCCCAAGACTGGAGACTCTGGATTTGGGAGGGCCGTTCCTTGACAGAGGTGGAGTGGGACCTAGGGGAGTGGCGTTAGCCACCACTGGAGGCTTCAGAGAACCCTACCCCTTCTTGTCATATAGCGCGCGTACAGGTAGGCATGCTCTTGGGGCTCTTCAGTGCAGGCTACCCACCCAGGCACATAGCTGGTATGCCCAAGGGATATCTCTGGTCTTTCTTTGTACATTCTCTGGAAGACTCTATGGGCAAGTTGGCGGCCGAGGAAGATCTCTTACTTTCTTTGGATGGTGGTCCACCATAAGGGGCTACCAGTTGGGAGCTCATTGAGGGAGATGGGGCAGGAGGGGCACTGCCAGATGTGTTTTCAAGAGGAGGAATCCCTGAAGCACTGTCTTTGGAGCTGTTCGCATGCTCAGACAGTGTGGAAGGGAGCCATGGGGATCTTAGCAAGGGCGGCATCCGACTAGCACCGGTCACTTGGGGAGCTTTTTGTTGGTGTAGCACCACCTGGCTTACGAGTTCTCTCGGCAGGATCTAGTTTTCTTCATCACGCAAGCCACCTGGGCATACATGGAAAGCTTCCCTTGGCATCTGACAGAGACAGATGCAGGAGCGATGACTCGGCACCCAATTTGGGAGATCATTGGGAGTATTGTAGGCTGGCATATCTGGACCTCCAAATGCACACAGACCCTAGGAGATCAGGCTTCTTCCGCTACCCAAACCCTAGCGGACATCTGGAGCACGATCATTCACATGCTCAAGGGTCAGTGGGATCAGAGTTAGGGGGACTCCCGGGCAGGAAAAGAGAAGAGACGGCGCTTCCTTCGCGATTGGGACCATCAGGAGCTTTTCTTCCAGCACTCTGCTCAGAGTCTTCAGTGGCATTACTCGCCTCCACTGTGGCTGTTTGTCCACACTCAGATGATTATGCCCTGAGAGGCTTGTCATTATTTTTGTTTACCCCGGGCTATATCCGTTTTATGATTACAGCCCGCTGGCCTTTAGGCCTTCTTGTACTCTCGTTTTTCAAGCAATATAACTAGCACTACTTTTTTGCGAAAAAAAAAAAAAACAAGCTGAAATGGGGGCTGTTTGTAGGTGCTCGCTTTGAATGCAAGCAATTTGGGCATATGGCTTGGCAATGCTCTTCCCGAGCTCCCAAAATGCTAGTGCAAGCTGAAATGGTTCCGCCTCAGTCTCCTCTTCCTATGTCTTCGGCCTCTCTGTCTCAGGTGAAGGGCAAAAATTTGGATGAAGGATGGCAAACTCCTCGCAAAGTTCTCTCTCCTAGGAGACCTCTGCCGTCCAGGACTTAGAATGGTGCACCTTCACAGGTCAAGACACCAGCTGAAAACTCTAGCATTGGCTTGACTTGGGCTGCAGTCACTGCAAATCGTACCCTCTTCCCAGAAGAGAATGTTGCTGCTCTATTGTCTTCCCCTCAAGTTGATTCCTCTTCTTAGGGGCAAAGGTCTGGATATTGAGGTGGAGATGCAAACATAGTCAGTTTGTTTATTGTTGTACATTACTGTACCATTTCTGTAAATATGCTTGACCACATCAAATGCGTTACACTCAATGTACAAGGTCTGTGTGATCGTAGAAAGTGGAAGCTTGTGTGGATGTATATCAAACCATTGCAGCCAGACATAGTGGCTTTGCAGGAACATAATCAGCACATGTATACTGGTCACACAGGACATTTTGCTGGTTATAATATTTTCTATGCTGGAGAGCGCTCTTTCTCTGGAGTGGCTTTTTTGGTGAGGCATGATTTTCAGCCCATTGTGGCTCTCAATGATCGCCATGGTAGATGGATTATTATGCAATGCTTGGTTCAAGGAGAAATATTTGAATTTACATCGGTTTATGCCCCTCAATCTGCCAATGGTCGAGCATTGATTTGGGATACCCTTCATAATTACCCGTGGAGACACTATGCATTCATCTGTGGTGATTTCAACAATGCTCCGCAACCAAGATATAATACTTCAGGCCACACTCATATGTTGGCTTTTGAACAGCATGCATGGTCTGACTTTTGGTTCAGTTGCGTTTGGTGGATCTCTGGAAGGAATTACAGCCCACACTTCCGGGCTATACCTTTCAACACAATGCTCAATCTTCCTATCAGGCACGCCTAGACAGATGGTATCAGGTTGATCCACATCATTGTGATGCCTTTACTTGTCAACTTTGGGACGATCATGCCTTCACGTATTCTGATCATGCACCTCTTTGGTTGAGGCTCTCCATGCATGACTTTCCCGATGACAGATTGCCTTGCAGAAGGCTTTTGTTGGTGAATAACAGTTATCTGGAACATGCTGATTTTAAAGCTATGGTTTCTGATGCCATTCAACCTCTCTCTTCTCAGATGCTTTTTGATCTGGATTATGCATGGCAAGCTTTTGTTGCTCGAATGCAAGCTGTGATTCGGGATTATGGTAAATCATTTATGCGAGCCACATGGGAGACTGTTATGCATGCTAAACTCACTTGTCAGAGTCTGACTAAACTTAGTCACCTTCGGCCTTTGTCTTCTAATGAAAGCATGCACTTATGTCAGGCCAAATTCTGTCTCCAATCAAATGATCGAAGAAAGCTTACTAAATGGGAAACCCGATCTCGACAAAGGGCTTTTTTGGATAAAGGCTGCTCTTCAAAGCAATTTTTCTAAAGTTTGCATTACAAACGACAAGCTGCAAATATTTGTAGGGTCCGGATGCCTCACGGTTGCTGGTCTTCATCTCGCTCTGAGCTTGCTGATTTTTGTGTGCAGCACTTCTCCTCCCATTTTGGGCATGTGGACTTTCCTTCTCCTGAGATTTTGTCTGCACATCAGCTTCTTTTACAGCATGTCTATCCAATTCTTTCTCATGCTTAGGCTTTGGAGCTAGAACTTCCCTTCACTAAAAGGGAATTGTCAGATGCAGTTAAATCCTGTGGTAGATGGAAATCTCCAGGATGGGATGGCCTCACTGTTGAATTCTTTCTTGCTTTCTGGTCTGTAAATGGCTAATTTAGCTTGGGAAAATCAGCAAATGCCCCTGTCATGGAAAAAGGGACTGGTAAAGCTCCTTCCTAGGAAGCAGATTTCTAATTTTATCATTGATTGGAGACCAATCATGCTCATGCCAGTCATTTACAAGATCATAGCTAAAATGCTTGTTGACCTTTATATCAAAAGGCTATCTGCATGATGGGCTGCATCCTTCTCAATATGGCTTTGTTCCTCGTAGGCATATCATGGACAATATTGCCAATGCTTATGTTGGGATTGAATATGCCAAGTACACGCAACAGGATGTTTTGCTCTTACAGATTGACATTGCCAAAGCTTTGACACAGTTCAATGGGAGTTCATCTCGCAAACAATGCGATCCTTGGGCTTTGGAATAAAAATGCAGCAGGTTATTTATTGGCTCTACAAGGATAGCAATGCTGCTTGTATTCTTTCTGGAGACATCTTTGAAGAATGGACTCTTCGTAGTTCGGTTCGTCAGAGCTGCCCCCTTAGTGCCTTACTGCATGCTATTGCTACTCATCCTATGCTGCAATACATTGATCATCTAGTGGCTACAGATTCTCTTCATGGTTTGGAACTGGATGAAAATTGCAGCATGGTTGCTCAGGCCTATGCTGATGATTCTTTCTTTACTCCAAGGAATACTCCACCTGATCTTTCTGCTTTGATGCAAGCCCTTTCAGTTTATGGTTTAGCAGCTGACCTTCATGTTAACTTTCAAAAGTCTAAGCTGCTCCCATTGCATCTTAAAGACTGGCACAGTCTCTTATGGCCAGGGGAGATCATCCCACCCACTCGGTTAGCTCGACACCTTGGTTATCCTTTGGGCTGGGGACTTACTCGTCGATAGCAAATTGATTGGGTTCTAATCAAGCTTCAGAAAAAGCTTGAATATTGGAAACTGGCAACCTGGCCTTTACATGTTCACCTCCGAATAGTGCAGTCCATACTTGTGGCATACATTCAATTCTATTTGCCTTTGATCATGTTCACCAAGGCAGATCTTGATTCCTTTATGTCTGTCATTATGGAGATCTTTTGGCGTTCCAAACATGGCAGAAAAAGTCTCAGATTGCTTTTGGTGCATCGGATTTGTTTCCCTAAAATGCATGGAGGTTTGAATATCACTAATATCCAGGTGCACATCCTTGCTCACAGGGGGAAAATGTTGCTGCAATTTCTGAAAGGTGATCAGCCCTGGGCTCTCATGATTCAATCTCTGCTCACACATATCAGTACTCCTGCTTTTGGTCATTGGCAACCCAGTCAGTGGGATTTCTTGTTTGGATGCATTGATGGCACTTTGCATGGCTGCCCTATGGTCTCCAACTTGCTTGTTGACTAGAAGCATATTGTGTCTCACCTGGAATGGCATGGTCGATAGTCTCTGATGGGTAATTCTTTGCGGGCTGAAAGCATTCACTGGTCCAAAGTTTTTCGACCTCCGCTTGCTTTACAGGAACCTCGCCGTTCTTACTTTATTTCTCTTAAAGGGATCAATACTGTTGCTGATGTTATTCATGATGATGGCTCTATGCTTCCCTTTTCTCTGGCAGCCACACAGTATGTTTTGGGTTCTCATTATTGTACTTTGTGGCAGCAAATCACTTGTATGCTTTCGCCTTTGGTTCTAATTCCCCCTTTGGAACTCCAGGATCGATTAGAGGATTGGACATTGACTTCCCTTGGGTCCTTCTCTCATCCTTTGAGGCTATCTCAGATTACTGTGCCTGCATTATACAAAATCGTTTTGCCTCAACCCTAGGTTTCAGAAAGGGGTAATTCTCTTTGGCAAATGCATCGGTCAGCTAGCATATGCCATGGCCCATGGTCCATAGTTCAAACAATAAACTTTTAACTTTATAATTCAAATTTCAGAATCAAATTTCAAGATTCAAGATTCAAGATTCAAAATACAACAAAATGTATTATGTATTACTGTTTATATCATACATGTAACATGCCATAATGATATACTGGTAACTGTATGGAATGTGTTCTGTCTCTCAATGCATGCAAATCTCATATGGTTAAAGGGTGATGTAATACTACTATATGAATGCTTGATGGGAAGCCCCCCTCTTCAGGTAGTAGCCGCGGACTCCTATCTTTACTACAACAATCACTAGTAACTTCCATGGGATACAACTCCCAGAAGAATCCAAAATTAAAGCTATCAATGCCTACTAGGATCTGCCAGAGGAATACGTGATCTACCTTCAATCTAATCTCCCCTATCTTGCCACTCTCTATTCTGATCTACTCACATCCCTACCTAACTCCAGTACTATCCTCCATACCTTTCTAGAAATCCATGCTAATCCATATTCCTTGCCATGCCTCTTTGCCCATGCCTCTCAACACTATCGCCTAATCCAAGAATCTAACTCCTATCATCCAGTTACACCTAACTTTTTTCCAACACTTGACAACCCATCCCTTGAGGATTATCAAGTTGCTAAATCAATTCGTCTTGCTCTCCCTCCACTTTCCACCAACATCCCTAATTCTTACATCTCGAATTCACTACTTGCTTCGATCTCAAGCTTTTCCCCTATAACCTCTTCCTATCCCCCAAGACCACATGTTCCTCCAATCTCCCTTGAGTTTTCAATGGAAAACACCATTAATGATTCCATCAATGAGCTTCAAGAATTGGATAATCCAATTCGCACACCCACAAGGGAGTTGCAACAAAAGATACAGATAGGATTTCCATACCTAGTAATCCCATTGGTGCTTTTTGGAGGCAATACCCAAACTTGCAGTCAAGAGGAGGATGGGACCTCTCCGGAATTTCAATGAGTATCCGCCAAGCACAAATCACTCAAAACATCAGCATGAAATTGAAGCCACATCCTGCTTGGCACAGACCAAAGCTGCTCAATGAAAAGTACCTCCTTGAATACATGTAGGCTCCATCTTCCTTTCGCAAGCATCCCACATTTGATGTGGTGCCCCGTCGCTACCGGTGGGATGCAAATCATCATGATCCAGATAATGCAGATGCTCCTCGCAATTGACCGTTAATCAATAGAAACTCTAAAATCAAATGGACAAGCCAGGAAACATTCATCAGAGCCTTAGACAGACATGCATCAATTATGCAAAGCAGTTAATGACAAAGCACTCAAGGAAAGTGCAAGATACAGTGAAGCCTTAGCAGTCATCCTAAAGGTGTCCCTCACCATTGACGTCCATTTGCCCAACCTCAGCTTCAATCCAAATCAACAGATAGATGCTCAAACAACAAGTCACCTCTTCCAAAGGGCCATATCTCTTCAAGGGCGTTATGTGTGTTTGTTTGAAGAAATGGTTGACACTGGCTTCTTAAAAACTGAGCAAGCAATCTACGGTGTGTGTAAACTGTATACATAATCAAAGCATGTCGCCTGCAAGCCAGCTGCTAACACCTACACAATACATTCTAGTCTCGACTCTCTAGAGCTAGGGACCGCTACCCTCTCCAAGATCTGCTGCCTCATCACTGTCATCATCAGCACTGGAATCAACAGATGGATCTGCATCCTCTATGGAGGAAGAGGAAATGCCACCCTTGAACCAAGCAGGGGCTCGCAACTGATTTGAGTCCTCTGAGTCCGCACTGTCTACCAATGCCTCCTTCTCCTCCTCTAGCTCATCTCTGCCTCGACGTCCTTGGGATGACGATGCAAGAACATATACCTGCGATCCCCCTCGTAAGGCTCGTGCTCGACGTTGATAACCACGAATCTGAGGTGTCCCTGTATCCTCTGCAGCAATAGTAGCAGCACATAATCTTGGTGCACGAGCTCGAGCCATCGAACGTGTCTGATGTCGGAATCCAAGCATATCCTATCGCAGGAACTCGTAAGCATCGTCATTCTCTCGACTGTGCTGGATGATGGACATGTCGACAGGTTTTATAGGTGCAACTCCTACATGCAACTTGCAACTCCTACATGCAACTATTATATGCAAGTTCTACATGTAGAGCTGGACCTGATGAGCAATCTTACGAGAGGATGTGGAGAGCTAAGTTCTACAATGAGGGATTCAAAATCCCAAATTTCTTCCACCAAGTAAGAGCCAACAGCCTGTTGTCTCTTTCCTTGGCAATTGCACGGGAGAAATGACCCATGTCATTGCGGAACTCCACTATGTCCTCTTCAATGCTATTGCAATTTGCAATACAGAAGAAGACAATATAAATAATTAGATAAATCATAAATCATAAATGATAATACAAAGCACTTAGTAGTGAGTAGGCTGCAAACTTGTACGCCATGATACCTCACCTATTCTGGACCGATGAGTCGCATACTTTCTCCAAGTATCGGGTCCATCCATTCACAAGCACCCAATCATTCCATTTAGCAGGCTCCTTCCACAAGGGATGGAGCATATGTGCAACAGTGTGGATTGGCCTATGAAACCAATCCCATCTCTTCCTCCAAATTCCTAATATGTCATCCTTTCTGAAAGTTTATCCAAAGGAATCAAGTTAGAGGCTAGAGCTAGGAGAACTGAGTATTAAACTTACAAGTTTCAACTTATATGTACCTGCTCTGGTTGAGGATCTCAATAGGACAATCCTCCGTTGCTTTTCGAAGCTTCAGCATGTATAGCAAGCCCATAGTACAACCCTCATGGTCAAAGAGTCGAAGCACGAAGTACAAGGGCTCTATGGACATCTGAATGCAAAGGGCTTCCTGCCAAAATTGATTGTCGAAGACAATCCCCTCGACATTCTGTCCAGCAGGCAATCTCGAGTCACTCCAATCCAGCCAATTTGAACTGGTCATCATGCGACGAAGGCTCTCTTTGGTCTTAACCAGCCTACGAATGATAAAGTTTAAACAAATTTAAACAATGAATAATTCGAGGAATTGGTTCTTGAATGATGAAAATTGAATCATGAAGACAATCCCCTTGACATTCTGTCCAGCAGGCAATCTCGAGTCACTCCAATCCAGCCAATTTGAACTGGTCATCATGCGACGAAGGCTCTCTTTGGTCTTAACCAGCCTACGAATGATAAAGTTTAAACAAATTTAAACAATGAATAATTCGAGGAATTGATTCTTGAATGATGAAAATTGAATCATGATTCATGAATCATACCTGCTAAGAACCAGGAAGATGTAGCCAAAGCGTGTCTTTGAGGGTCTCACAAGCTCCCACTTACACTCCCTTCTCAATAGGGCCAGTGCATGTGGCTTATGAGTGATATAAGTCACTAGCTGCATTGCTTTTTCGACCACACTAGACACCAAAGGCAGCTTTGCAATATCCTCCATCATCAAATCAAGAGAGTGTGAGGCACAAGGTGTCCATACTATCTTGGGATACTTCTCCTCAAGAAGACTTCCCATTCTCTTGCAGTTGGAGCCATTATCGGTGATGACTTGCACCACATTGTCCTCACCAACCTCCTTGATGGCTGCCTCAATATGACCCCATATCCACTCTCCGGTGATGTGAAGGCTGGCATGTGAAGCATCAACCACCCTCAAGAATATGCTTCCCACACAACTAGTGACCAAAATATAAAATGAATGAAAGAAGAGATCCAAGAAGCCGGCTCTCTCACCACTTGTCAAGGCCATAGCATGTGACAGCCCATCGAAGCATGAGGAACCAGCAGTTTGCAGATATGAGGATAACAAAAAAAGACTGCTCCGCAAACTGAAAGAGGCAATGTACAGTACCTTGTAGACTCTTCAAGAGGGGGCGATGGCAGAACTGAAGTGAGCAGATTCAGCAGGCGGACAATTGTAGACGGATGAACAGGGACAGAAATAGGGCGGCAGCCAGAGGTAAACAACAGCGGCTGTTTGCAGGGATAGGCGGCGGCCTGTTGCAGGGCTGCTACAGCAGCATATATGAAGATGGCTGTAGCTGAAGCAGGAATACGTGCAGCATCAGGAGCAGAAATGAGCGGCCAGATTTGGAGCAAATGTCGGGGCAGAGAAGGGCGACCAGCAGCTGGAGGAAAAACGTGCAGAAAATGGTGGGCAGATTCCGAGGAGAGGCCGCCTGATGCAGGTTGGGCAGAGATAGAACAGCTTCAGCTCCTCCATTGTTTCGAACAGAAAGGTACGGCAGAAATGGCGGGCAGATCTGCAGCAGTAGAGGCAACCTGAACAGGAACGGCAGCAGCTGGAGGTGACGGTCTGAATAGCAGCAACGTGGAGCGGGATTCCTCTTCAAGATGTCGCCTCTCCACGTAGGTAGTAGAGCTCCTCAAGAGGAAAGAGAGCATACTCTCTTGCACTTAGAGAAAGAGAGAGAGGGCATGGCTTCTCTTTCTGGCCTCCCTCTCCTCAATCTCTAGGAGCAAGGGAGCTCTGATACCATGTAGGAATATGGAAGCAAGAGCTAGAAACTAGAAAACTAGAAGTAAAATAAGAACAAGATTAAAAGACAAAGAGTTACCTTGTAGATGAGTGTAGACAAGACACAAGCTAGATAGATTGCAATGATGTGACCCATGAATATATGGGCCAAAGTACAAGACATAGAGCAACAGTGCTTATGGGATAATTGTAGAGGTGCCACATGGCACACACTCAAGACACAAAGACTAAACTGAGTCTAGACAAATGTAGACTAGGGAAATAGTACACCTAGTGTGCACTTATCTCCAACAACATCCCGCCTTGTGCTTCCACTTGGTCCACCGGCACGTCTTGAGGCCATGGTATGGGAGTATAGAGTACAGTAGAGTAGATTGTAGAGGGTAGACCGTAGAGGGTCCAAATCTCCCTCACCCATATCCAAGTTGTTGAGTTGATGTTGAAGAAGCAAGATCCGAGATGTCTTATTTGTCTCATACAGATCCTTCAAAATGGCCCACTCCTCTATTGACGTGTCGACCATCTGGATGTGAGGAAGCACAGAGTCCGCCGTAGTCCCTATTATCAATGCCAGGGTGTAGACATCTCTATCTTCCCAAGCTTCGAGCTCCTCTCCATCTACTTGTATGAGTATCTTTCCCTTGTTGTCCACCATATACTTTGGCTTCGCCTCCACTCCTGTTGTCAGTTTTCACAGCTTTCGAGCTACTAAATGACTCGGATCTTCATCTTCCAGATAGGGTAATTTGTCCCATCAAGTTTCCCAGACTCTCCAATGTTAGGGATAGTGAAAGAAAGAAATATGGGGGAGGAGGAAGGGAGAGAAGGGGCTGAAGAGGCTTCTGAGATCAACATCTTTGCTACTAAACCACACAGCACAGTCGAACAAACTCAATCTTCCGTAGACCAGAACTCTGTATGCACCTGGCTGAACCTTCCAAAGAAAACGCTGAAGGAATGAACTCACAATGAACAAAATTATGGATGAAAATCCTTCACTCAACGGAAGTGAAGGGAATAAAAGAATACCTCTCAATCTATCAATCAATCTCTCACTCTCTCACTGGCGCCTCAGCGGAAGGTACAACCATGCTTTGATACCATGAACGAATATGGAGAGAGGAGAGGAGAAGAGTGGAGATGAGGAGAGAAGGCACATCTAGAGAGCACACCACAAATGACTAAATGTACAGTAGTATTAGTTGAAAATAATGAATATATACAAACCGCTTTAGGGTTGGGTTTTTCAACCCTTGTGCTTTTTAGCACTCTATGTGTTAGTGCTATGCACATATGATAACATATGATGTTGAAGTGATCCTCAACACCAAGTCCTATACAAACTCCAACACTTTAACCCAGTAAAGACTAGCAAAATGCATGCATTCCTAGTTCTTGGATTAATCCTAGTCCCTTGTGGTCGTCCCCATAGTTCTCTTTTACCAATGCAAAGCAAAAGTACAACAATAAAACTTATTTTTAGTTAACCAAAGTAAACATTCTTTGACCGAACTCAATTCTAATAAAGATTATACTTTAGTTCTTGAGAAAAGTACAAAATGGTGACATGAGTTGACTGATATCCTAACCAAAGACACAGGTATGTTACGAATCTCAGCTGATAGGCGGCCCCGGATTCGGGTAGGATGCATCTCATTATCTACAATGGTCTCAGCCGATGGCCATCCTCAGGTGGTTTCACTTGTTTCCTACATTGGGAGGGGCTCCAACGTAGTCGGCTACATCATGGGATCCCATGCCTTTGCTTCTCATATCAATGATATGCACCACCTCCTCCAGGAGCAGGCCACCCGTACCTCTTCTTTCGCATCTCTACTCCCCGTCTCACAGGACCACATATACTACTAATCACTTGTACCATTTATCACGACATACATTTCATAGTCTTTCACCTAGTTACTTTGTCAACTCTACACACCGTTCACATATATTATTTTCATACCCCTTCCAGAGGACCACACAGCTTTGATCAATTTCTCACTTCACGAGGCTGCACTTCGTGCCTTTCCGTATACTACTCGCTCCACTCATCCACCACCTCTTAGGACCGTCCCATGCAATAGCTGGTACAATGATGAGCGTAAGGCTCTGCGCCATCAACATAGATTCGAGACCAAACATAACCTTCCAAACGAATCGGAGACAATGCATGAGTTGTCATGACAAGAGAAATCACTAATCCGTGATTAGTAGACATTAAAACATTATTATATATTATACGCCAATGGTGTAACATGTATATGTATTTATGATGGACACCAACCGATTTGTTATGGCGGTGGATCATCTCAGTAGATAGGACTAGTTGAGCTTGAGCCACTGCTTTAGATGGCATCGAATTTGGACATGTGATATTTATTCTATCAATAAAAATGTAAACACACATGTCTAGGTCCTAGGGGCAATAGTAAGGGAAGGGTTGTGGGTTCAAGGAAGCGGAAGGAGATACAAACATGGAGCAGAACGTTGAAAGCCGTCACATCAACAACTATGAAATGAAAGTACAAAGTACAAAATAAAGGGGAACCCTAGGACAGTGTCCTAGTGGTACCACTAGTACTAGGTGTCATAAGACACTAAAAGTACTAGGTGACCTAAGTGCCAATAACTAAAGCTACATGGCACATACCAGGGCCCAGAGGGCATCAATACGACCGAGAGATGATGGCCTACAAACCCTCCCCCATGGTATGGGCTGAAGTATTCTGGAAACGTCTCAAAATACCTGGTATTTTCTGGTCATGGTGGCACATGTTCATCCCAAGGGATATAGCCACCTATGAATGTACAAGGTAGCCAGATCATGTAACAAATGGAACCAAGTGTAAAGCCTGTTGAAAGACTTCAAACTTGGGATGAGGAAGTCCCTTTGTAAACAAATCTCCTATGTTGTCCTCTATGGGAAGATAGGACAACTCTATGTCTCCTGCTGAAAACCGCTCTTGAACATAATGATAGTGAACCTCAATGTGCTTGGTACGTGCATGAAACACTGGATTACACGCAATAGCCAAAGCACTCTAGCTGTCAGTGTAGACCATAGTGGAGGATGTCTGGCGGATACCAAGATCTGCAAGTAACTATCGAAGCCAGACACAGTCTACTGTAGCGGTGAAGGCTGCCCTGTACTCAGCCTCACAACTGGATGTGGCAACTGTTGGTTGCTTCTTGCTGAGCCAAGAGACACATGAACTGCCAAGCAAAAAACAGTTGCCAGTATGTGATACTATGGTGTCGGAACAACTTGCCCAATCACTATCCGTGTAAGCATGCATGGTAAGTGAGCCTTGATCACCATAGAAGAGGGCTAAATCTTGAGTGCCTCTGAGATATCTAAAGACTCTCTTCACTATTTGTCAATGTTGTGAAGTGGGCATGTGCATGAACCTGTTGACCTGGGATACTGCATACTGTAAGTTAGGTCTGGTGTGGCACAAGTAAACGAGACATCCAACAGCCTGCTAGTAAAGAGTGATATCACATGGTGGGCTCCCATCATGAGCTGAAAATTTGAAGCCAGGGTCGGAATAGAGATTGGCTTGCAATTCTCAAACTGGAAACGATCAAGGAGCTGTCCAATATACTTGGATTGTGACATCATAATACCCCCCTCAACATGAGCAAACTGAATGCCCAAATGATAGTGCAGCTGTCCCATGTCTGATATTTCAAAAGCTTGCTGCAAATCAGCCTTGAAAGCCGCAATATGCTGAGTATCAGGGCCCGTGATCAGCATGTCATCCACATATAAAATCAGATCCACTCCTAAGAACATAAAGAATGGGCTCTATTGGGCTATTCTGAAAACCAAGGGACAGCAAGTATGCATGAATTTTGGCGTACCATGCCCTGGGTTCCTGCTTCAAACCATAAAGGGCTTTTCGCAGCCGGCATACCTTGTTTTCAGAGCCAACAACTCAAAGCCAGGAGGTTGTGTCACATAAACTTCTTCCTGCAGATCCCCATGAAGAAAGGCAATCTTGTGCACTTGCCAATGGTGATGGGCTGCAATGGCAATGACACATCTGATAGCAGTAATCTTGGAAGTGGGAGCAAAGGTCTCCTCAAAGTCAATGCCTTGTTGTCAGGCATACCCTTTTGCAACAAGACGGGATTTATGTCGATCTATGCTGGCATCAGATTTCCTTTTTAATTTGTAGACCCACTGGGTACCAATGGCATGCTTGCCAGGAGGTAGATCTACTGATTCCCATGTGTCATTTTTGGCAATAGAGTTTAGCTCAGCTCTCATTCCGTCCATCCACTCTTTGCTGTCAAAAGCATCTTTATGGCATAAAGGCTCTTCATGGCAAGCTGTAGCAAGGAGTGCAAAATCAAGAAAGTGACCATGCATCTGTCTATTCCCTGATCTTGTCTAGGCAGCAAGAAGTTGATCTTGTTTGCTGTCCCTCAATGTGTCAAGAAGCCATCTAGGAACTTGCCTTTGCTGTCTATTGACAGCTCTTTCTTCAATCACTGCATCATTTTGTGCTGGAAGAGAAACCTGCAAATCAGCATGGGTTGCTGGTTGATCATTGCTTGTTGGAGGGCTTGTAGGATGCTCATGTTGCTGGTCAAAGTCCCCCCCTGAGGGAAGAAGAGGTAACCAAGAGTCAAAGGCATCAAACATGTCAACTTCTGGCTTAGCTTTGCAGTCCACAAGAGGAGAAGCCGAATGTTCAGCAAAGATTACATCTCTACTGACAATAATATTCCCAGTATTTGGTTGGTACAACCGATACCCTCTGCTCTCCTGGCTGTAACCAATAAATATGCATTTGATTGCCTTATCATCAAGATTATGTCTCAACTGAGATGGAACATGGACATATGCAAGAGATGTCACCACAAATGTAAATATCCTAAGTCAAAGTACAATTGACCATTTATCTGATCATAATTAAAGAGTTTTCATTTGTGTTAATTATGGTCATAGAGTTCTTTTAATGATCAAAAAATTGACTACGGTCAAAGATACTTGACTCTAGTCAAGTAAGCCTGATTTTGGTCGGAGAGACTTGGTTTATTACCAAGAGGATTAACTGTGGTTAACTAGAGAACCACAGAACTGACTATGGTCAGAGAGTGTTGACTTCGGTCAATGAGACTTGGCATGCGCCAAGAGGGTTAACTACAGTTAACCAAGTTGTACCAACTTCGGTTGGAGAGATGAGCCAGCTTCGGTTGGAGAGACTTGGCCATAATTAAGGTGCCATGACCATTGGTCAAAGCTCTTTTATTACGGACCAAGAGGGTTGACTTAGGTCGACCAAGAATTGTGTTCTATGTTTTGTTCACATGTTTGTTCAGTGGGGATGCCCACCTGTGACTAGGATTAGGCCACAGTTTATTATATGCAAAGCGGTAACAATTAATGGGTGCCATGGTGGTGCGCTTTAATTAATTGTTGCAGGTACTAAGGAAGGTTGATTTCCCAAGCGCTAAGGAGCTTAGCAAGCGACCAGGAGATGTTCATGTGACCAAGGAACATCGAAGACCCTAGAGATTGCCCTTTGTGGCATGTACTAAATTTTAGTTAGATATTTTGGCACTTGGCATGTTACCAAATGCTTGCTGGTAGATGCGATGAGCGCAGCATGGATTGGCAAGCATGGCCATACTCTCTGTGCCGAGATTCGGACAGGGATTAGCGTAGAAGCGCATGTCCATGAACAGAGGAAGAAAATGAAATGGACGAGAAGCAAGCAGTTCCATTGGGAGTAATCATCTGATGGAGGAGAAGCCAACGCTACTTGCCACACCAATTTTCGATGCTTGCAAACCCGACTATGATCGGTTAGAGACACATGATAGGCATTCCGACAGAAACCGTAATCTGGCGTCGGCTCTCGACGATGAACTTGTTTGGCACAGGTTAGAGAGCCGGAGTTACGCTAACCAAATCCTGGTTGGTTTCCAATACTTTGTCAGTAGGATTTGATGTGTCAAACAGACATGTGGTGTTGACATGGTAGACACACGTGTAATGACATGGTAGCACATGCAAGAATGTTGACGTAGCAGACAAGGCGGCGTGCTGACGTAGCAACCAGGTGGCATGCATGTGCAGATGCTGACATGGCAGGTGAATGACGTGCCATGATGATGTGGCAAACCAATGGTTAAGTTAACTTTGGTTAGTTAACCCTAGTCGGAGGTTCAGTTAGTTGGTCTAACCAAACCAGACTGGTTAGACAAACCAGGTTTGACCAACTAACCTTGGCTGTAGTTAACCAGACTATAGTTGGTTAACTAGACTACAGTGAGTTGAGTTCAGTTGGGAGCCAACCAAACCAAACCAAAACTAGTCTGGTTAGTGTAACCAACCGGTTACCCATCTAGTTACTGCCAAAAAAAAAAAGGACAGTTGCTGAGACAGTTCTGGCCATCAATTTTCACTTATCTGTTAGACTTTTTCCTGTCAGAAAAACAGTGGTAAAGCAGAGAAATCAGAGATTTGCACAACTAAAGAAATGCATGCCTTTGTGCTCAGAAAAGGGAATAAGATGCATTCTCACTGTCATTTGTAGTAGCCAGAAAAGGGGCACACAGTTTTGAGTTCATGCCTTGAGTTCATAGCTTGTACTGGCACAAGTGTGAATGCAATACACCTCTTGTTGAGGTATTTTTCTCTTTGAAAAGCAGAGGTTGAGTGCATCAGTTGCTTACACAGTGTGAGTGAGTTGCAGATCTCAGACAAGTTGCAGAGACAGAGAGCTGATTACTCAGTTGGGAGAGGCAACAAGCGATCCCTTGTTTCGCAGGATGGTACAACCTATTTTTGAGGGAAAGCCAAAGAAGCCTCCCTCTGGAGCAGATTAGGAAGAAGTGGTGGGCAAAAAGAGGAAAAGAGCAGGTCCTCTTCCCAAGAAGAAAAAGGCAAAGCATTATCACAGTTCATCCAGTTCGTCTTCATCTTCTAGCTCTACCTCTTCATCCTCAACATCATCCCCTTCTTTTGGATCTTCAGAGCCAAAGAAGAAGAAGAAGAAGAAGAAGAAGAAGAAGAAGTCCAGCAGGAAGGCAGAGACTAAAGAATTCAAGGACGATGGGAAGTCATAAGATTTGCCACTTACAATGGCCAGTATGGCCAAGCTGAAAAGGCTATGCAGTTCATAAGGAAGTTTGATGCTGCCTTCAGCCTAGAAAATTTCAATGAGTCCTCAAAGCTTCGTATGGTTGGTTTACACTTGACTCGTACAGCCAGTGCATGGTGGATAGCTAAAACAGGCAACTATGTCACCCCCAGGAAATGGAAGGACTTCAAGAAAGCTTTCTCACAGCAGCCCAGGTCAAGCCAACACCAGAGTTTTCAGCAGGTGTTTTCCCATGAGAGGATGCACCACTCCAAGTCCGAGAAGGCAAAGGTCACCTGGGGGAGATCACTTGCAAGGAGTTTGCCATCCATCAGTCAAAAAATTTCCCCCCTTCCCCTGAGGTGGAGAGGACAAAAGGCACAGGAAAAGAAGCATTACCATTTGAGACAGCCGGGGCTTTGCCTTTGTCTTGAACAGAGAAAAACTGTTTGACCTCTTTGTTTTTTATCACAGAAGAGGCATTTGCATTCTTATTCAAAGGCTGAACCATTTCAGCTTGCACTGGCATCTATGGAGCTCGAGAAGGGCATTGTGAAGCCATGTGCCCAAATTGCTTGCATTTAAAGCAAGCACCTGCAAACAGCTCCCACTTGAGCTTGTAAAAGGCACTCCCCATGGAAACATTATTCACAGTAACCGAATATGAAGCTGGAGTGGGATGATCCGTATCACACAAAATGCAAAAGCGATTCGAATTTCCATTGGGTCGCAGTGGACATACCACCTTACCGAGGGAAGCTGCAATTTTAGGTAGAAGAGAAGACAAGCATTAAGGAAAATCCACAACTTCTATCCAAACAGGGCAACGATGCCGAATCAATGCCTGATAATCCCGGGTGGGAGACCAGGGCAGGACATGGACCATCTGCTGGCCATAGAAGAGAGGAGAGTGCTCCAACAAAACCTGACGGTGCTCCTCATCAGCCATGATGATCTCAAAAAAGCCCCTCATTGCATAATGAACTTTTTTGACATAAGAACCACCCAGGGTTCAAGTCAACCAATTCCCAACATCTGCTGCAGCAGGCATCCGTCCTAGGAAGAAAATTATAATGGCATTCTTTGCATACTCCTTAACTGGATCAAATATATCATCCACTTCCACCATAATGCCAGTGGTGGGAAGTGGATCTTTCCAACCTTTGCGGGTGTCTTCAAACCCTTCATGCATAACCTCATAAACAAGCTGAGCCTCAACAGAGTCATGAAGGGAATCATCTAAATCCATCACCTGTTTTTGTTTCTTGTTGGAAACCGACTTGTCTTTGTGAAAGGTTTTCTCATAGGAATAATCCACCATTCGAGTTAAGGAAAAGGCTTGGAAGCAGCAACGCTTTACAAGGAGGAAAGCACAGCAAGTACAAAACTCTACAGATTTTCCTTGGCTGTACGGGCAAAATCGTACGGATTTTTCACAGTACGGGATTAGAAAAAAAAACGAACAACAACAGCAGTAGCAAAACTATACGGATTATCCCGACTGTATGGATAAAATTGTTTTCCTGGCTGTACGGACAAAATTGTACGGATTTTTGACAGTACGATTTTTTTTTCCCCGAATTTTTTGACAGAGCGTACAGACACAAAACAAGCAAACAAACAGCTGCAGCATGGGAGCACGAGGGCTAGCACGAGATCTCTCTTTCACACCCTGAGACTACGTTGAGGCACACACACATACACCCACCCACCCATTGACACACACACACACACACCCCCTTCCCCCTCCATCCCCCCTTCCCCAAGGCTGGCGGCCGCGGCCGCCCCTACCCCCCTACCCCCTTTCCCCCCACCCCCCTCCATCCCCCCTTCCCCAAGGCTGGTGGCCGCGACCGCCAGCCCCCCCTACCCCCTTTCCCCCCCGCCCCCGTTTCCTCCTTTCCCCCTGGTCCCATGCCCTTCCCCCTCCACCCCCCTTCCCCCTTTCCCAGGGCTGGCGGCCGTGGCTGCCAGCCCCCCCTTCCCCCTTTGTTATTAAACTTGAAAATGTGTGGTAAGTCAGCCTTTCAACGACTTGTGCAATATGTTAATTCATCCATTGTTCAGGACATAGTCACCTCAGAAAAGAGGTGCTAGAAAATACATCAACCAAAGATCTCAGTATAAGCCAAATATACATCCTAATCTATCTGACGAGTCTGCAAGCAATAAAAGAAAGATTGCTGCAGAGAATGCTTAAAGAAAGCAAATAAAGAAAAATTGGGATCACTAAACACTTAACAATTGCGGTCTGTCCATAAAGTCCAAAGTGCCCAATAGCGCGCCCAAACAAAGAAAGAGATGAAACTTCGGTCGCTGAGGATGAAAAACAAAGAGCACGCACACAGACTTTTTTTTTTTAGTGAAATCTTTGATTGATTATATTATATGAGTAGCAACCTAAAAAAAGGTGCTACAATTACATCAATTGAAAATTTCAGTATATGCCAAAAAGACCTCATGATCTATGTAGTGGGTCTGCAAGCAATCAAAGAAAGATTGCTGCAGAGAACGCCTAAAAAAGCCAAATAGAGACAAATTAGAGTCACCGAAGACTTTACAATTCCTATATGTCCATAAAGTCCATATGCCCAGTAGCGAACCCAAACGAAGAAAAGATGAAACTCCGGTCTGGATGGATGAAACCCAAATAGCCAGAAGAATTTCCCAAACAGAACAGATGGGAATCTGGCTCGCAGGCGCTGTCGAAGCAGATCAAAAAACTCACGAGAGTATGAACAATGCCAAAACAAGTGAGGCATTGTCTCCGAAGAAGCAGAACATCTATGGCAAAGTGCAGGAGCAATGTGTCGATGAGCTAATAGCTGTCCAGATGGAAACACTCCCAAAAGAACTCGCCAAAAGAAAACCTGTTGTCGAAGCGGTACTTCGTAGGCCCAAAGTTGATGTAATCTTTTCCTCAACCACTTGGTTGGGCGATGCATTCGCCAAACAAAATCACCTCTCTCTGAAACCCAAGGTTGAGGCAAAAGGATTTTATTTAATGCAGGTACGCCTCAAAGGACGAGAAGAGGACCCTGGAGAAGTCAAAGTCCAATCTTCCAGCCGGTCCTGGAGTTCCAACGGAGGAATTGGAATAAAAGGCAAAAGCATAGAAGTAATTTGTCTCCACAAAGGACGATAATGAGAGCCCAATCCATATGTAGTGGTTGCTAGAGAAAAGGGGAGCACAGTACCAGCATCATCTATAACATCAGCAACTGAGGTGATGCCTTTAAACGAGACAAAGTAGGAACGTCGAGGTTCCTATAAAGCCAAGGGAGGCTGAAAGACTTTCGACCAGTGAATGCTTTCAGTTCTCAAAGAATTCCCAAGCAAAGATTGCCGTCCATTCCATTCCAGATGAGAAAGAACATGCTTCCAGTCAAGAAGCAAGCAGGAGACAAAAGGGCATCCAGGCAAAGTGCCATCAGTGCAGCAAAAAAAGAAATCCCAGTGATCGAGTTGCCAATGACCAAACGCAGAAATACTGATATGAGTGACCAGAGTCCTAATCATAAGAGCCCAAGGCTGATCATCTTGAAGAAATTGTAGCAACATTTTTCCCCTGTGGGCAAGAATATTACATGAATATCCGTGATGTTCAATCCACCATGCATCTTGGGAGAACAAATGTGATGCATCGAAAGCAGCTTGAGACTTTGCCATGTTTGGATCGCTAGAAGAGTTCCATAAAGACAGACATGAGAGATGTAAGATCTGCCTTAGTGAACATGATCAATGGCAAGTAAAATTGAATATATGCCACAAGGATGGACTGCACTATTCGAAGACGAACGTGCAAAGGCCAGGTTGCCAGTTTCCAATACCCAAGCTTTTTCCGAAGCTTAGCAAAAAACCAATCAGTTTGTTGTTGGCGAGTGAGTTTCCACCCCAAAGGGTAACCAAGATGACGAACAAACTGAGTGGGTGGAATGATATCCCCGGGCCATAATAGACTATGCCAGTCTTTGGAATGCAAAGGGAGCAACTTAGACTTCTGAAAATTAACATGAAGACCAGTTGCCAAACCATAAACAGAGAGGGCCTGCATCAAGGCACCAAGATCATGGGGCGTATTCTTTGGGGTAAAGAAAGAATCATCAGCATAAGCTTGAGCAACCATGCTGCGATTAGCATCCAATTCCAAGCCATGAAGTGATCATGTAGCCACAAGATGATCAATATATTGCAGCATAGGATGAGTAGCAATATATTGATCATGCAATAAAGCAATGAGAGGGCATCCCCGGTGGACCAAACAACGAAGAGTCCACTCATCAGAGATATCCCTAGAAATAATGCAAGCCGCATTGCTATCTCTATAAAGCCAGTAAATAGCCTACTGCATTTTTGGTCCAAACCCCAAAGCTCGCATAGTTTGCGAGATGAAATCCCATGGAACTGTGTCAAAGGCTTTTGCAATATCTACCTGTAAGAGTAGAACATCCTGTTGCGTGTATTTGGCATATTCAATCCCAATATAAGCATTGGCAATGTTATCTGTGATATGGCGACCTGGAACAAAGCCATATTGGGAGGGATGCAACCCATCATGCAAATAACCTTTAATCCAATCAACCACCATTTTGGCAATGATCTTGTAAATGACTGGCATGAGTGTGAACCAAGTGAATCACATAGCTGCTTTTCTGGAATCATCTTGAGAAGACCCTTTTTCCATGACACAGGCATCTGCTGATTTTGCCATGCTGTATTTACCATTTGCAGCAACGTGAATTTAAGAAGATCCCAGAATGCAAGAAAAAATTCAACAGTGAGACCATCCCATCCTGGAGATTTCCATCTACCATTGGATCTCATTGCATTAGACAATTCCCTTTTAGTGAAGGGATGTTCAAGTTCCAAAGCCTGAGCATCAAACAGAATTGGATCAATATGCTGCAAAAGAAGCTGAC
Organism: Dipteris shenzhenensis; assembly: GCF_047967505.1. Classification (NCBI taxonomy): domain Eukaryota; kingdom Viridiplantae; phylum Streptophyta; class Polypodiopsida; order Gleicheniales; family Dipteridaceae; genus Dipteris; species Dipteris shenzhenensis. The sequence continues at coordinate 42,948,582 of NC_141603.1, forward strand.
GTGCAGACACGACCCAAGGAGAAAGAGTATCCAGATGCCCAAAATGAGTGGAGAAGTGCTGCACATGTAAATCAGCAAGCTCTGAACGAGATGTTGACCAAGAACCATCAGGCATCCGGATCCAACAGATATTGGCAGCTTGCCTTTTGTTGGAAGAGCAGCCTTTATCCAAAAATGCCCATTGTCTGGATTGAGTTTCCCATTTAGCAAGCTTTCTGCGATCATTGGATTGAAGAGAGAATTGAGCCTGACATAAGAGCATGCTTTCCTCTGAAGATAGGGCGAAGATGAGCAAACTGTAACAAGTAAATTTGGCATGTGCTACAGTCTCCCTTGTGGCTTGCATATAGGATTTGCCATAATCTCGAATAACTGCTTGCATCCGAGCAACAAAAGCCTGCCAGGCATAATCCAAACCAATGCGTATTTGACGAGAGAGAGGCTGAATAGCATCAGAGACCAAGGCTTAAAGTCAGCATGCTCCAGATAACTATTATTAATCAGCAAAAGCCTTCGGCAAGGCAATCTGTCAGTGGGAAATTCATGTAAGGAAAGCCTCAACCAAAGAGGAGCATGATCATGCTTTCACACACACACACACTTTTTTTTTTTTTTGGTGAAACCAAGAAAATTACATTCATTTACATCAGGGCAGTGCTCGAGAAAAGAGCCAATGCCCTATCCATCAGAAGCAGTAAAAGAAAAGCTGAATACAAGAAACATCCAAATCTTCCTCATGTAAGGCATCATATAAAGACTGCCGCAATGAGGCTCCGAAGAACTCATAAGGGTGCTGAAGGGGAGAATTCAGATATGCATGATTTCGCTGTAGCCAGAGGGTCCATAAAGCCCAGTATCTGATCCATTGGAAGAAAAGAGAATACTGTGACAGAGAAGCTGATAGTTTGCCATACATCCAGAAAAACCTGAAGAACCTGTGTGCAGGAAATCTGAGAGATAAGAAATAGGAGATCTTGTCTAGAAGGTCTCTGGAATATCAACAAAACCACAATAAATGCGGAACTCTCAGGAGTATGGTGACATCTTGGACAAAGAGGTGAGGCAATCCTTCTTTGAGCCAATTTCACTCCCACTGGAAGAATACCAACAATGCATCTCCATAGAAAGAGTCTCTGCTTCAATGGCATTTTCAACTTCCATATCAATTGCAATTTTCCTTTCCACCAGGCTAATGACTTATTCAGATGCCATAGAGAATTAGCATGATGAGCAATCCAAGGAGGAGGTAATATCAATCGATAAGCCTGTATAGAAGTCAATAAATGCAAAGGCCGAGAGGATATTCTTGGACTTGAAGATTGAAGGTGCCAATCTTGAAGCCTGTCTCTTACATTCAATGTTGGAATCGGAACCAAAGGGAGTAAGAGATCAGCAATAGCTTTCCAAATAGGTCTATGATGCATCCCAAGATTGTATTGTTGACATGTTACCGGAAAAGAGAGAATATGTCCTTGCGTATCTACCACGTCATCAATGAACCGGATGCCCAATTTCATAAGATTGTAAGCTCTGATTGGTTGTTGTACAGCAAGGGGAGAGGAAAACACAGCACTCCAATGAATGCTTTCCATTCTGAGTGAGGAAGCTATAGAAGCAGGATGGGGAGACCATTTGATGTGAGAGAGAACTTGCTTCCAATCCTGAATCAAGGAAGTAGAAAATGGACAACCAGGGATTTTACCTTGAAATTTGCCAAGTACTACTTCCGATGGATCAACTAGCCAATGTCCATAAGCATTTGTGCGCATCTGACCACACAAAATTACCAACATGATAGACCAAGGCTACTCTTCTTGAAAAAAAGCCTTGAGCATAGTGATCTTTCTTGCCAACACATGAAATTTGATGTTTATTATATTCAAACCACCATGCATTCTTGGTGAGCAAAGCAAGTCCATTTTGAGCAACCTTAAAGCTTTTTTATGAAGCTTAGTTTTCCAAAAAATCTCCGTGGCTTGAGACATAAAAGAAGTGAGATCTCGAGATGACCAATGTAATAGAGGAAGGTAGAACTGGACATAAGCTAGAACAATGGACTGGACAATTCGAAGCCGTACATGCAGGGGCCAAGTGGAGATCTTCCAATATTCTAATTTGTCCTGAATTTTGTTTAACACCCATGATATTTGTTGCTTATTTCTGATTTTCCAGCCAATGGGATAGCCCAAATGTCTTACTATGTTTTCCGGATAAATAATCTCGCCGGGCCACAGGATAGCATGCCAATCACAATGCTTGAGAGGCAAGAGTTTTGATTTCTGAAAATTAATTTTAAGACCAGCTGCCAACCCAAAATCTGAAAGGGTATCCATCAATAGGCGAAGCTTCAAAGGACTGTTCTTTGGCATGAAGAATGAATCGTCTGCATAAGCCTGTGCAATGAAAGGTCGTGAACCAGAAATTTGAAGCCCCACTAACTGTCCAGTATCAACCAGATGATCCATATAAAGAAGCAAAGGATGTGAAGCAATGGCATAGAGCAAAGCACTGAGAGGGCATCCCTGTCGAACTGATCGTTCCAGAGTCCAAGACTCAGACAAATGATTCCCTATAAAGCATTGTGCAGTGGAATCTGAGTAAAGCCAATATATGACATTAGCTAGCTTTGGCCCAAAACCAAGTTTAAACATGATTTGAGAGACATAATCCCACTGTACCGTATCAAATGCCTTTGCCACATCCACCTGCATGACCAAAACATCTTGAGCTGAATATTTTGCATATTCCATTGCGATGAGAGTATTAGAGATATTGTCATGTATATGCCGTCTTGGAACAAAACCATATTGCCTGGGATGAAGTCCATCATGAAGGATATCCTTTATCCGATGTACCAACATTTTAGCAATAAGTTTGTATATAACCGGCATCAAAGTGATGGGCCTCCAGTCATCCATTGTCTCACATAGAGGTTTTTTGGGCACAAGCTTAACCAGACCATGCTTCCAAGCTGAGGGAAGATGTTGATGCTGCCAGGCTACATTAATGAACTTCAAAATTGGACCCTTCAATTCAGCCCAGAAGGCTACAAAAAATTCAACCGTCAAACCATCCTAGCCAGGGGATTTATGTTTACCCAAATGCTTGAGGGCTTCATTCAATTCAATATCTGAGAAAGACATTTCCAGCATTGAAGCTTTTTGCAAAGAAACAATAGGAGAAACAAGCTCAATAAATCTGTTCCGAGCCAATGCAACCTGAGGTGTAGAAGAAGATGGCTGAGAAAAAAGAAGCTGAAAATGATCCAGACATTGTTTTTCTAGCTGAGATAAAGTCTAGGTCCAAAGACCGTCAGGTTTCTAACCCTCATGATAGATTGACTTTGTCTATGTGCATGTAAATTCCGAAAGAAAGATTTCGAGGAACAACCCTTATCTAGCATAGGTTTAACTCTAGCCCTGGTCTGCCATTTGGAAAGCTTGCGTTTATCATTGGCATCAATTATGGAGGAAGCACAAGACAATAAATGCTGCTCAGAAGCAGATACAGACCTTTGATGGCTAATCTGTACCAAATACTGCTTGTATGATTTTGCCCACTGGATATGCTGTCTGGTTTCTGCCATGTACCATCTTCCATATTCCTTAATGACATTTTGAATACGATGTACAAAAGAGTTCCAAGCAAAGTCCAGATCCTCCTGAGCATGGGATAACAATGGCCTGCAAGCCAGTCTGATCATTTGCTGGAATTTTTCATGAGAAAGATATAATTGATTGACCTGTAAATGTCTGACTGAAGAGAGCTGCATGTCATCCAGAGGCATTCCAAATGAAAGGGTGAGCCAAAGTGGAGTGTGATCAGATAGTTGTTGAGAATAATCAGTCCACATTTGACATGTATATTCATCATATTGCTGAGCATGAATAAGATAACATCTATCAAGCCTGGCCCAATATTCTGTAAAAGCATTATGTGTAAATCCCATAACTGAAGGGTGAGTTGCTGTCCATAAATCTACAAATTGAAGTGATGAAGTCATATGTTCCCATTGCTGGATTTCAGAGGGCAGCATATGGGATTTATGCGTGGTATTGTCCTTCCAGTGAGGAAATTATTGAAGTCACCACAAAGTAGAGCATTGGAAGACCAAGGATATTGCTTTATGGAGTCCCACATTTGAGCTCTAGAAGCTGAATTTTGAGAGGCATACAAGGAGCCTATTTCAAAAATCTCTCCATTGATTATACATTGGATAATCATCCATCGGCCACACACACACACACACACTTTTTTTTTTTTTTTTGGTAAATCCATGATCATATTATCAGCAAAATTTACATGAGGGTCTCAAAAAAGCAGAGAGCCTCAACAGGAAATCAAAAGCAAAGAAAAACTATTTCCAGGCATGACTGAGGAAGATCTCCTTGATAGCACACACACACACACACACACACACACAGAGCCTATTACATTGTTCATCAAGGGGGAGGGTCGGAAAAAGTAATGACCTATGAAGATAGTTCATTAAATTACGCTTGGGGTAATTTTTGGCTAGGATTTATTGAAGGTAAAAAAGATAGTTGGGTAGACCTTAGGTCGTAGGATAGCCCATTTACGATGTTATGTCATTGACATAGATTAGAGATTTTTGCCACATGATTTGGCAAGTCCCAACATACAACCATCATGAATGAAGGGGATCGGCGCCACATGACACCAATATACTGGTCCATCTCATATGGCTTGCCACCTGTCACATAGGCATTGAACCCACATACATTCATCATGAATGAAGGGGATGGGTGCCACATGGCACCAATATACTGGCGTATCTTATGTGGATTGCCACGTGTCACATATGCATTGCACACACTTTGTCACACAGTCTAGAGCAGCCAATCACATGCAAGTACTGCATCTAAGGCATGTGCTTGATACATTCTAATTGGACACACTGTGATAGTGTGCCACATAGGATGGGTTGAGGCCTTGGTCTTTGTGAGCAGCCATCAAACAGCTTCAATCTCACACCGTCTCACATCCTTAGCTAGAATTAGGTATGTATAGGCTTCATTGGTCATTTTGCAGTAGGTTCTGCACACTGTGATACTGTGCCATAGGATAGGGTTGAGCCCTAGGCTTCTGTGAGCAGCCATCAAAAGGCTTCTCCCTCACGCCACCTCACCTCCTTAGCTAGAATTAGATATGTATAGGCTTCATTTGTCATTTTGCAGTAGGTTCGGCATTGTATGTTTTCATTCTAGCCAGTGTTGATATTTTCCATTGCAGCAATTCAGGTGTGCGTACCTGTGTATGTGTGTGGGATGGCACTTCAGTCTAGAATGCCTCCCGCACCATGTTTTCTTTCATTTGAGAGGGGTACATGCACAGATCACGAAGAGAGTTCAAGGCCCTGACAAGATCAATGAGGAGAACTGGGGCTTCAATAGAAACCATGCATTGGCTTGGGCTTGGGATACGTGAATGAAGAAGGCGGATATATCATATAAGGAAGCAAGAAGACTGTAGTAAGGCCTTGCTTCATTACTCTAGATAAAATATATGCAACCCTCCCTCCAGGGTCAATAAGGTCAAGGTGCTCAAAAGAATGTTGCCCTAATATCCTGAGATCAATGGAAGATTACATGCCTCTTTGATACTGGGAACATGAAAATCAATTAAGGACATCCCATGCTAAGAGTGAAACTTATCAGCTCTGCGCAGGCTGATTAAAACCTATTTGTAACGTGATATGTGAGCTTCCTGATGATGCTCTAGAAAGCAGAGGGAGCTACTAGAAGGTTAAACACCATGGTCAATATGAAAAACCAACATACATGTGTGTGCAGCCTGTACTGACCAATGTGGAGTCAAATGTCGCCTCGGGTCCCCTAAAGAAGCACTTGCACTTTGTAACCATGTTTGTAGAGACCAGACTATAAATGTTCAGTTTAGTGTAAACCTTAGATTGAGAAGCTCTCCACCCAGAAATGGAGCTTTATCAATCCTGACACTGAAGGAAATTCAATGGAAGACTGCATGCCTATTATGTCCTACAAGAAGTCCATGGTTTGTGAGTATAACCTGCTGGCAATTGCTATGCGTGGAAACATCAAGACCAATATGAAAACCAAGTCTGCATTTAAAGCTTCTAGGAACAAAAGCAACGTCCTCCCATCTCATATAATAGCCCTTGCCCTTCTCCTATTTGCACCTGGTCCTCTTCCATAGGACGATAGACACTCAATATGCTCTAACCTGTAGAGTGTGAGAGGACCTCCAGAAAAGAAAATCGATCTCAAGTGCAAATGAATTGAGTAGCTCCTCATGGATTTCAGCAAGCAATATTGAAGTACAGCTACTACACCTCACAGGAAGACAATATTCCAACATTTATGCTTGAGTACACCTGGCATCACAGATCTGAACATCGCAGGAGGGACACACCATGGCAGATAACCAGCTTATTGCAGCAATTAGAGCAACCACACAGAATTGCTTCTGAAAGAGAACAATAATGCCTGCATTGAACCTTTCTGTATGATCTTGATCACATTTTCTTCTTGGCGCGATGCTCAAGGTACCAATCACAACCATCCTTTCCTGACAACCCTTTGTAGATCCTCCCACACTCTCTTAAGGCATCGCACACTTGCCATGGGGATATCAAACCCACAACAGGGCATTGATGACCATGGTCAATGCCCTAACCAATTATCTCAGCACTTAACTGCCATAAAAGTATTTGCAAGCCTGCGAGAGTCAACAAACAGACAATATGTCCCACAAAGTAGCACTTACAACGGTCATGCATATAAGACAGTAATTGGTATTATTAGAATTTAGCACCATAGTTCATGTAGTTGGAAAGATTGGAATGCCTCACATAGACACCAGGTCTCATCTACCATGGATGCTCTTTGTATATTCAGGTAGTAGAAATAATGATTTTCTGAGCTGTGATACTGCAAACTGGATTGGTTTGTGTTTTGCAGAGTATGTATGGATGGGCAAGTGCACATGTGCAAACAAGCGCAGGCATAAGAACATCACTAATGATCATTCCTCATCTTTTTAACTCCCCATGAAGCAAGACATGTACATGTAGTACAGCTAGCACAAAAAGCACCGCATGTAAGTCATCCTGACAAAAAAATTGCTAAGACTAAGAGCATTTTGCTCCAAGAAGAGAGAGAGAACAGCGGAACATACCTGTTGTAGAAGTCTCAGATTTAAGTCCTTCCTTTACACCACTGAGTCTGTTAGAAACCCCATTACAGAATGGTTCATTGTACAACGTACCATTGCCAGGAACTAAATTCCTCTCTGACTGAGAAGGCCTATCAGAACATGATATTCCCTCAATGGCCCCAATGTGCATTTCTCTTCTAGAAAGCTCAGGAGAAAAGTGCAAACTAGATTCAATTTCATCATCATAACTGCCACTTCTTATAATTCCATTGTGCTCTCCAACAACATGTTCAGATGTTTGCTTGGCTTTCTGGCCACTAGCATTTGGATCCAAGTACAATGCATGTATCTGCTCTGCCCTCTGTAGAATTATTTCAGGCACACCCTCATTTCTTGCTGTCTCAAAAGCAAGGCTTTCCCTACAGAATCCATCCATTAATTTCCACGTGGGCTTTAGGACCCCATTTATTTTTGTTGTACCCATAGCCTTGTAAACAAGGCCTTTCACATTTAGCTTCATGTCTAATAGCCCATGCAAGTGTGTGGAAAGGATACCAATACAGCCCACTGAATCAAGGAATTCAATAACACTCGCAGCAATCGCGGTACCTTTCTGAACCTCTGTTCCACGACAAAGTTCATCCACTAGGACCAGGCTTTTATCTGTCACTTCCAGAAGGATTGTGCGCAACTCTGACATCTCCATCTACAGCAATTTTTTTCAAATTAAAAAAATCAATTAATAAGATTTTAAACAACACACTGCCAACTGGCACAGGACTGAAGACATTGTAAGTCATAATTCATTGTTTTCAAAATCGGTATTAATAAACCAGAAACCCAATTTTAAAACGATAAAACAGACATATGATGGAGGCCCCACATTTAGTGTAAGAGCTCTGTTGAGAGGGAATGAGACAGGATGGATTCAGGCCTACACACTTTGGCAGGAGTCTAAGTGCACTAAAAATGACAGTGCTCTCAAAATGGAATTCTGACACTGTACAGGCTATGCTTGCTTAAAAAAGGGATCTTTTCTCCTCTATTTTTTGTGCTCCTCCCAGACACATGCTGTTTGATTGTTCAACAAACCCTGGCACATTGCCCATTTGGCATTAACCCAATCTTTTATCTCTACTGCTGTGCAGCCTAAAGAAAGATTGGTGGAATACAGTTCCCTCCTTCTTGGTCAGCCCCCATATCTGGTCATGTACAATAGCATTCATGGCTGTGCAGCTTGACACAGCCAGCCATAAGCAAGTCACTTCACAATGCAACAAACTGTAACAACTCATTTCAAATGTTCCACACTTCATCATCAACCACCTCACACCAACCACTCCAATCTTCACTACATGCAATGTCTTCCATGCTAGAGTTATGAGCTTCCCTTTCCTGCACAAGATAGGCCTCAAAGTCATACAATACCACACCAATCTTGTGATCGTCTATACACTGCATATCACTTAATGCCAAACAGCATACATAGTCTTCCCCTTCCAGCAAAATTTTATTCCCACATGCATTCAAGTCAACGTAAAAAAAGGAAGACATGACCCTCCAATTCTGTTAGATCTTGCCCACTTACCTTCCAATCACCCTGCAATGCCCAAGAACACATATAGTCCTTGATCCAAGGCAAGCATCATCCCGAATTTCCAACTTACTAGATCTTGCATTTTCATGAAACAGGCTCAAGCCCATGCTCGGCTCCATGGGCACATAAGCATCATGATCCTCACTTGTACTATCAACATGCAACATAGACTCCACTATATCTTCCTCAAAGTAGCTAAATCCAACTACATCCAGGATCAATGATAAATCCGTATGGGTAGGCACGAATCATGCCTCCAAACGCTGCATCATTTTTATCATGGCTACGCACAACACCTATCTTATGGGCTCATGCTTCTACCAAATCAAGAGTCAGACTTGTAAGGCAAAAGTAATTACTGTCTTATTCCATTCCTTGCCTGGGAGAAAGAGAAATCAACTGTCCAAAAGTGGTGTAAGCTGTTCTGGATTTTAAGTCTGTTACTAAATCATATGAAGGCATACCTTGTCTTAAGGCGAAATCCAGTTGCATAACCTTCCTTTTGACATCTTTACATGCTTTGCTTCGAGCGATTCCTCCATACCCTTACTTAAGGAAGTCGCGGCCATCTTCTCTTTTCCTTTCCTAGTCCATGTAGCCATCATGACCTTAGGCTCCTCTTCACTATCAACAACCTTATGTGTCAGTAAAGCCGCTAGCGTCTATCTTGTATTGGCATTTGCTTGCTCCTCCTAACATGGGAAATTCCTCCTTACGTGTCCTGGATCTTGCTGGTTTTTATTGCAACATGAACATCAATACTAGTGCTTATATAGAGGGATTCCATATGATTTTTCAATCATCCTTTTACAAAGTAGCCTTCTAGCCTAAGATTATCACATCCAAAGCAGGCACGTCTAGAAAGAGCTAGGTGCCCAAGATCTACACAAAAACCTTCCATACAGATCTAGCTAAATAAGGCGACCATGGGGCCACTTACTTAAGCCTTATCCACTCGCCCAATTCTACCTAATATAGCCATACATGCAATACCGCTTTTTGGCACCAATGGCATGTACATACAATAATTCTTCCTGCACCAAGGACCATGTGGCCAGTAGAAAAAATTCCACATACAGTATGCTTTTACTTGGACACTTGTTAAGGATGCTTGACAAGCAAGCTAGATAGAATCTCTGGCCATTTTCCACATAAAATTGAGTACATTCAAAAGGTTACCCAATGTGGTTGCAGATGCCTTATTAAGTTACCACATGTTATGTTGACGTCTCAAAACTCCCTCAAAGGGAAAAATGCTTAGGGCAAAAACTCCCTCAAAGGGAAAAATGCTTAGGGCACAGATTCCAGAAGTATTGAAATGTTCAGTGCTCTCTTAAAGGGGAAGGGGAAAGATTACTTTGCATAACATTGCAGCATATTGCTTTACTTCATGATTTGAAAGATAAAAATTGAAAGGTTCAATATATATTGCTTGAGAAAAGATGAACACATTATTAAGGGCCAAGATGGCCGCCCCACTTTATCCATGCTATTTATTACAATAAGATACAAGACCAAGTTGTTGAAGTAAATCTTATCAACACCTTCCAAACTTGAGATCAAACTAAGAAGGACTTAGATTATAGCCGGAACTATGTACAAGACATGAAAAGGCTGAGCAGTAAGTCTGTATCATAACAGTGTTGCCATAGACAGTCTAGCTAGGGTGCTCAAGGCTCCAAGTGCTCTCCAATCCTGAGGGAAGATGCCTGCATAATTACCACTGCTTTCACACATCAGTAATACTTAGCCAAAGGTTTGAAGAAGGAGATTCTGATTTAGCATAATTCTGTGCTTCTACCTCTCTGATGCAATTTCAAAAGTCATGCAGAAAACAATGTAAATCTGCTATAGATTTGCCGAGCATGGCAGTTGAGACGGAGTAGGATTGCATAGGAAAATGTGCTGTTGTAGGACTTGTGTGAGAAACAACTTGCAAGAGAGGCTGCTGCAGAAGGATCTGCTGTAGGAGAAGAGCTACTGTAGGTGGAGATGCTGCAGAAGAAGAGGCTGCAGTAGGAGGACTAGCTGCAACAGGAGTTGTTGCAGGAGAAAATACTGTAGAGGAGTTACTGCAGTAGGCTTGGAAATGCTGCTGCAGGCCTGCGTGGAGGAGGATCTGCACCAAGGATAGAGCTGTGTGGAGAAGGAACTGCAGAGAAAGAACTGTTCGCAGAGCTGCGTGGAGAATGGGATGCAGAGAAGGGCTGTTGCAGACCTGTGTGGAGAATGGGATCCAGAGATGCATGGAGAAGGGACTGCTTGCAGGAGGCTGGAGGAGAGAGTGCACCAGCAAGGGGGTGAGATTGTGCAAATGAAAAAGAGAGGGGGGAAGAGGGGAGGGAGGGGGGGCTTGGTTTAAGTTGCTTTTATAGATGCAGGAGGGGCCTGCTTCAAATGTGGGAAGTTGTCCACAAAATGGCACGGAGGGCTGGCTCCCTTGGAAATTGGTGGGCTGGCATGGGGACTTGAGTTCCTGCAGTGATGAGTGATGCCATGGGTCATGCATGGCCCTCCATATTTTCCCACAGGCTGCCATGTGTCCTATGCCACCTCATGGGCTGCCATGTGCCCCATGCCACATGCCATGGCTGCCACATCAGCATGCCACATGTCCCATGTTGAAATTAAGGACTAAGGTTACTTTAACACCCTTGGTTTGCTTGATTACTAAATTCAGTTTGGGTGATCAATACTAGTCCGATTCATAGTTAATAGGGAACGTGCACGCCAATGGAACGCAACCCCCTAGGGAATGGGAACGCCAAAATCTTAGGGAACGGGAAGGGAATGCCACATCATCATACTCATTTAAAACATACTATCTGCACAACTGCTTTGGGACGAAATTTAGAGTCACGATGTCAGGACATAAACAAAATCCTAATGATAGATGACTCAGGACTCCAAATTTGGAGTGAGGAACGTAGGACATAAACAAAATCCTAATGATAGACAAGATTTAGGTTAGGGAACGGCATGCATTCCCAAAACGTTCCATAGGTGTTCTCCAGTGTTCCGTAGCTGTTTCAGAAGTCTGGCATTCCAAAACTATTTCTAAAGGGAACGCTGTTCAAGCGTTCCACAGCTAGGGACCAAGGTTCGCTGGCAACTATGGTCCGATTTTACCTCTATTTCCACCCTTAGGTTTCTAGCAGCTAGCTCTATTCAAAGGGCTAATCTAGGGTTAGTTTCAGTTTGGTTGGCTGTAACCCGCCTTTGACTGACAAAGGTCAATATATCTTACTTTACCTTCTCACAACCCAAAAATACAACCCCATATTCCAATGCCATTAACAATAGAGCATACAATTCCACAGCATAGCATCACTGAATCACAGAAACAAGGGAGGCTAGAATGCCCCTACTCAATAAGCATACACAGTGACACCTATGGGCCCCAACACTTGGCACCCCTTGCAGTATTTATTTATTCACTGGTTAGTTCAATTACAAGGGACTCCCTTCCTGAACTCACCCGCAGGTGCAACCCAGTACAATGCCAACCAATGGCTTTGCAAGTGACCAACACCCAGTGCTATCCTCTTGGTTCGCTTCAGTAGCCCAACATATCACAAGCGGAATAACCTAACATCATACCAAGCAATGCATCCACAAAATTCAAGGCCATCACTGAGTCCAAGGCTTGCCACTGCTCCCCCAGGAAGAGAGTAACACAACCAGAGCCCCAATCCTCTTCGGGCTAATGGAAGGACAAAAAACTTCCAAAGCTCAGCAAGAGTAGTAGATGCACACACAGAAAAATAAGATAAGAGTACGGCCAGCAAATGGAGCCTGCTTCAGCCCGAAACAGCCCCAAAAGATGGTCGACCAGCAATTAACAGACTCTGGCAGGAGGAGGCTGTCCATGACTGCCTTCCAGCACCAGAAAGAGTAACAAGAAGAGTCGACCAGCAATCAGCAACCAAATTGCCATGAAGTTGCCCACCCAACTGAGAATTTCAGCCCATAGCAATCTCCGATTTCGCTGTGAACAGCACCAAACAGGAGCCAGGAGATAGGTGAACAGGAGTATCGCCTCAAACAGTGAAAAGGAAACAATCTATCGCGAAGGATGTCGAGAAAAGCATTAGAAAAGGCCCAGAATGGAAACGCCCAGGCCTAGGGAGCATGCTTGCAGCCGAAAACACCATCAGGAGAAGATCTGTTGCGGACAAAATCATCAAAAACGGGGTCTACATCCCTACCAGGGAGTCTCCTTGGAGTGCATGCGGATTTGTGGAGCTCTCCCGTTGCTGGCTAACAGGATAGGATAGAATACAAGACAAATGCCAGCAAAGATAGTACAACCAATGCAATCCTCGACTTATTAAGATGCTTGCATGCCAAGTCTTGCAGAACACATTGACGCCACTTTGGGATCTTCCTCGAATACCTCTATACCTAGCTACAAATTGAGTTCAAGATATATGATATCCAATGAAATGTTGTCGCAAGTAGCAACAAGCCGAAGCTACTGTTACCTCATCACCAGACTGCAATCGTGCTACCCAAGATTCTACCTGTAGAGATAGCAACAAACTCCCAAACACTATCCTATGAAAACCTGGGGGGTTGATTCCTAGGAGGAGTGGCCTTATAGACCTCCTACAGCATAACTCCCTTCTCACTCACTCTTTTCACTCACTAGGTCAGCAGGCGATACCAGCTGGCCACCCTTGGTTAGCCGGGCTACCGTTCCCCACATAAATAGATAGCTGGGAGCAAGCATTGTGGGAGCCTTGCACTTAGGGGCAACAATAATGATAGGTACCATCCCTTCTCAAAAGACAAGATTATTTGGATGGTGTTGTTTGGATGCACGTACAGCCAGCAGACAAACTAAACCACAGCAAAAGACCAGACAAGATTCAAAAGATTTGGAAAGATCATCTCTAGATCAGAGCAGGAGTTTTGAGAGACAGAAAACAGCTCTTAATTGCATTAAAAACCTTATGAATGCAAAGAAAGACAACCACAACGATTCAAAAGTGAAAAGACCCACCTGGAATGAGCTCTTTGCATCTGCTGGGCTATCTTGGGGCATCATTCTTAACATTACTGCATCACAGGTCGGGATAACAGCAGAGGCAGCTGGAACCATAAGACCACATATTCCTAGTAGTGTAGCTGCACAAATCGACCTGAGAATGCTAGACTTTCCTCCTCCATTGGGACCTGTCAGAAGATGCAGAGAGCTCATGCTCACAGTGTTTGGTACTGCTACAGTCTGTGACTTATCTGCCCAGTAAGGTACCAAATCAACAAGTGCCAGCTCACTTCCCTTACTACATTTTGCATAATACAGTGGATTGCCACCATTGTGAACCTCCTCCTGCAACCAAACCACCCAAAATAGCGTTAGTGCAAGTCAATTTGCTTCATAAGCTGCAAGGCTATGTATACCACAATAATACTGATACAATACATCTACAGAACCACAATAAAATATATGAGTTATGATGGAAATAGTCTAGGCATCCATTGCATTTCAGTATGTTCTTGCATTACCCATTGGTCACGAGTATTTAAAAAACCAACCTAGCATGGGCTTTTCCTTAGTTGCTAAAATACATCGTGATGTCTAGCCAGTTATTCATTTCTGCTGCTGACAAACGAAAGAATGACAAGTTCAGATCATTGATGACCTTGGAGGCCCTCGACTAAAGTGTACTTTATTACATCTCAATGCAAAAGGACTACAAACCTGGAAGAACACATTGAAACCCTTTTTATAAGCTCTTGGAGGCAATGGGACAGGTCAGCTTGGAAAGGAGCCAATACAACCACCCAGATAGAGAAGGGGTCTAAGAAAGAAAAAGTTGGGTCCTTCAAGGAAGAGGTGGAAAAACACCAAAGCTCAAGGGTCGAATCACAGATCCACGTGATGCTACAGGAGGAGTGGCACTAAACTAGAATGACAAAAGAAACATAAAAACCTAGATACAATGTTTGCTTAAGGCAGCGTGTGGCTACTGAATTCTAGAAAAGAAATACCAACACCCTAGAGAAAAGCAGGCTCCAATGCAGTATCACCCAATGGTGACTCCACATCTGAGTGGAAACCAAAAAGCTGCTAACGCAAAACTTGTTAAAAAAACTTCTCCACCTGATAAGGAAAAACTAAGGAGACACCATACAAACATGCTGCACCACACAAGAAGCGCATCCATGAGCCCAAGTTGACAAACTGTAGGTCTGCTACTTGCTCTTCATATCATCAAATAGCACAACCTGGACTATATTGTCTGCCGCTGTTTATATAAGAAAATGCTGTATATGGAACTCCAAAAAAAGGGTCATGCAGTCCACCTTGTTATAGTTAATTAAATTTGATGCATGAAAGTTTACACTCCTACCTCACATAAAAAGCATAATTTTGTAATCAAGTCTCGAGTCTCTCCTAGTTGCTCACTCTTGGATTAACTGTTATCAACCTTTTCACATGGTTTAAGTTTTGAAGGAGAACTTGTGAGAAAAAGAGTGGTGCAAACACTAAGCAACTGGATGAAAACTGTTATGACCCCAAAGTCATCGCATGAGCTGGCATAAATGATGCAGCAGGGTCCAAGCAATTGACCCTTTAAAAAGGGGCCAGTTAATACTTAAGACTCTTCCCAGCATACCGGTGCCCTTAGGATAAGGACATCCCCAAGTGAGCCTATATCTATGAGTTGTGGGCTTTGCGCAGATTCCTTCGGATACACTCCATAGGATACTGGGACCTATTTTTTTTACGCAAAAAGTAGTGCTAGTTATATTGCTTGAAAACGAGAGTACAAGAAGGCCTAAAGGCCAGCGGGTTGTAATCACAAAACGGATACAGCCCGTGGTAACAAATTAATTACAAGCCTCTCAAGGCATAATCATCTGAGTGTGGACAAACAGCCACGGTGGGGGGGAGTAATGCCACTGAAGACTCTGAGCAGAGTGCTCGAAGAACAGCTCTTGATGGTCCCAGTCGCAAAGGAAGCGCCGTCGCTTCTCCTTCCCTGCCCGGGTCTCCCCTTGAATCTGATCCCACTGACCCTTGAGCATGTGAATGATCGTGCTCCAGATGTCCGCTAGGGTCTGGGTAGCACAGGAAACCTGATCTCCTAGAATAGAGCACATCTAGAGGTCCAGATCTGCCAGCCTACAATACTCCCTATGATCTCCCAAACTGGGTGCCGAGTCATCGCTCTTGCATTTGTCTCTGTCAAATGCCAAGGGAAGTTGTCCATGTATGCCCAGGTGGCCTGCGTGATGAAGAAAATTGGATCCTGCCGGGAGAACTCATAAGCCAAGTGATGTCCCATCTCAGTGCTGCACCAGCAAACGGCTCCCCAAGTGACCGGTCCTAGCTCGGGTGCAGCCCTCGCTAAGATCCCCATGACTCCCTTCCACACTGTCTGAGCATGCGAGCAACTCCAAAGGCAATGCTTCAGGGACGACTCCTCCTGAAAACACATCTGGCAGTGCCCCTCCTGTCCCATCTGCCTTAGCCATCTCCCAACTGGTAGCCCCTTGTGGACCACCATCCAAAGAAAATAAGAGATCTTCCTCGGCCGCCAACTTGCCCAAAGAGTCTTCCAAAATGTACGAAGAAAAACCACAGATATCCCTTGGGCATACCAACTATGTGCTTGGGTGAGTAGCCTGCGCTAGAGAGCCCCAAGAGCACGCCTACCAGTACGCACACTATATGAGAAGAAGGGGGTAGGGTTCTCTGAGGTCTCTAGTGGTGGCCAGCACCACTCCCCTGGGTCCCACTGGATACTGGGACCTAGAGCAAGCCTATACCTAGTTTGGCCTAACACCTAGAGTGGTGGATTCCCGTGGTACAGTGCTTGGCAAACCTCAAGCTCGGAAGGTGATCCTTTCTACTAGATCTACAATTGGGTGGAAGCTCACCAGCTATTCCAATTTCGTAGTTCTAATCTATTGTTGTTTTGTAAGACTTGGCGTTAGAGTAGAACCTAAACTACACCAAAGCTAGAAGCTCACCAGCTGTTCAAATTTGGTCATTCTAATCTATTGTTGTTTTGTTAGGACTTGCCCTTAGAGTAGAACCTGGACTACACCCAAGCTTGGCCCTAGCTAACCCTCACCCTGGGTGCCCTTGTCGCTTGGTATCAGGTCCACTCTATTGCCAAAATTTAGGGGTGAATCCTTGGATAAAGGTCTCCCTCTATCCTCGTAGTACCAAGTGTACTAACTGGTACATGTATTAAGTGTACCATATGTCCTAACTGCCTATATATAGGCTTACAAGGCACATACCAAGGAATGGATGTTACCTATGGATAGCCTATAGAGTGGCCTACAAACCTCCCTCCATGGTATGGATTGAACTATCCTGGACACGTCTCCGAATACCTAAAGAACTAATGTCATGGTTGCACGTGTTCATCATGTATGGATATAGCAACCTTGACTGTACAGAGCATAATAGATCAAGTTACAAAAGGTACTAAAGCCAAAGCTTACCGGAAAGCTTCAAACTTAAGTCGAGGAATAGCTTTCGTAAAGAGATCTACCAAGTTGTCTTCAGTGGGGACATAAGAAAACTGAATATCACTTGCTGACAATCTCTCTTTGACATAATGATTATGAACCTCAATATACTATGTGAGCACATGAAAAAATGGATTCCGTGCAACAACCAAAGCACTCTGAATATCAATGAAGATGACGGTAGGAGCTATCTGGCAAACATGAAGATCTGCAAGTAGCTTTCGGAGCCAAACACACTTGACTATAGCTGTAAAAGCTGCTCTGTACTCAGCCTCATAGCTAGAAATAGCAATTGTAGTCTGCTTCTTGCTGAACCAAGAGATGCATGAAGTACCAAGCATGAAACAATTACCACTATGTGACACACGGGTGTCAGAAGAGCCAGTCCAATCACTATCAGTGAATCCATGCATGATAAGTGAAGAATTATCCTTGTAGAAAATGCCCAAATCCTAAGTGCCTTTGAGATATCTGAAGACACACTTGACGGCCTGCTTTGGTGTTTAGAGGGGCTGTGCATATATCTGCTCAGCTGTGAGATAGCATACTGAAGATCTGGCCTGCTATGGCATAAATAAATCAAACAACAAACTGCCTGCTAATAGAGAGTGATGGCACATGCATCATTGCCATCCTCAGATGGGAAATAAACGCCAGGCTCTAATGGTGTGGATACTGACTTGCAATCCTCAAACTGAAAACGTTGCAAAAGCTGTCCAATGTACTTGGATTGTGACATCAAAATACCCCCCTCACTGCTAGCTAATTGAATGCCCAGATAATAATGCAAACGACCAAGATCTAGCATAGCAAATGTCTTCTGCAAGTCAAGCTTAAAAGCTGCAATTTGGTCAACATGTGTCCCGGTAACAAGCATGTCATCCACTTAGAGTACTAAAATCAGCAAATCTGTCCCAGATGTAAAGGGTATCCTCTATGGGGCTGTTATGAAATCCAAGACTCAGTAAATGAGCATGTATTCGTGAATACCAAGCCCAGGGTGCCTGTTTCAATCCATAAAGGGCTTTCTTCAACCGGCATACCTTCCCTTCAGAACCTTCAACCTCAAAGCCAGGAGGTTGGGTAACACAGACTTCCTCTTGCAAGTGCCCATGAAAAAATGATGTCTTAATATCAAGCTGATGTACCTCCCAATGAAAGTGGGCAGCAAAGGCAATAACGATCCTGATAGTAGTAATCCCAGAAGTGGGAGCAAAAGCTTCTTCAAAGTCAATGCCTTGTTGCTGTGCATAGCCCTTAGCAACAAGACTGGCTTTGTAATGGTTCACTGAACCATCAGCTTTCCGTTTGATCTTGTATACCCACTTCGTTCCAATGACATTCTTGCCAGGATTCTCAAGTGTTATTCTGATGGATTGAATCCAATTCAGCTTGCATGTCCTGCAACCAACAATCATTTTCAAAGGCATCCTTATGGCATAATGGCTCTTCATTGCATGCTATAGCAACCAATGTAGAAGATATCAAATTAGCATGTTCTTTCCTGACAGCTTCTCTAGTACGGGCTAGTAGAGGACCATCTTGTTTGTTGTCTTTTAGAGTGTCAAAGCCCTGTGCACAATATCTTGATCAATCGAAGACATATCAGCCTGAAAATATTGCTGATTTTTAGACTGCACAAGTGGCTGTAAATGACCATTAGGAGGTGGGGTAACCTCAAATGTAGCATCATCATGTGGGTCTGAATGAAACAAAGGCATCAAGCTGTCAAAGATATCGGATGCATCAACTGTGGACTGTTTTTGACAGTCCAGCAAAGGCATGGATGATGACTCATAAAAAACATCTCTACTAAATAAAACTTTTCCAGTGCAAGACTAGTAGAGCTTGTAGCCCTTGCTTTCTAAGCTATACCCAATAAAAATGCATTTGACAGCTTTGTCATCCAACTTTGTCCGTGCTTGTGAAGGCACATGTGCATATGCCAAGCAACCAAAAGTCCTCATGTGAGAAGTCCTAGGCTTATGGCCTGTCCAAGCCTCCTAAGGTGTGATGGTTTTCAATGCCTTGGTTGGGCATCTATTCAAAATATAATTTGCACACATGACGGCATCCAATCACAATTTGTTAGGTAAGTGCTTCCCTTTAACCATACACCTGGCCATCTCCGTGACTGATCTATTCTTCCTATCAACCACGAGACATGTATTTACAAGCATTGATGATATATACTTCGTGAGGCCAAATAATCAGCAAATTCTTTTGACATGCATTCACCCCCAATGTCCGTATCGATGTTGGCAATTTTCTGCCCACTTTCATTCTCTACCAAGGCAATGGAATGTCTGAAAGATGCAAAAATCCAAGTGTATCTGGTAAAGTCATCAATGAAAGTAACAAAATAGTAAAATCCTCCAATAGCTACAACCCACATGGGACATCACTGTGAATCAAATACAACTTGCCAGGTGCACCAAATGTAGGCTTCCACAAGTGAAGGCCAGCAAGAGATGACCTCAAAATGAGTGCAGCAACAGCCAAAGGTGTAAAACTCTCAGCCCGAGGTGAGGAACCAGCAGAGGAGAGCAAGTCGGTTGCTAGAAATGACTCTGGATTGCAGCAGCAAGCAGAGAATGTGGAAGTCAGCTGTCTGGGCACTCCAAAATGCAGCAGCAGGTTATATGTGTGAAAAGAGGCTGCTCTGGAGCACTTGTAGGCAATGGAACAGCTCAAAGGTGACTGGAAATACTTCGGAGTGCTGAAAATGTAGCTCAAAAGTAGTCGGCTATGCAGCTGCACAGTGACTTCCAGCAATGGAAATGTAGGCTAGGGCCAGCAATGGAACCTCAAAATGAAGAGAAGACAAAATACGAGTTGCTGTAATGAATTGCTACAAAACTGAGTGAAGTCTTAAGAGAGAGCCAACATAACAAACGCTAGGGCTAAATGCCCTAACTGGACTAAGTGTCCTGACTGCCCTAAGTGGTACATGTACTAACTATACCAACTGACCTAACTGACTGTAACTAGCCCTACAAGGCACATACCAAGGAATGAGTGGCATCTATCGATAGCCCATAGAATGGCCTACAAGAAAGCTCCAAAATGGCCTCGAGTGACCACATGTGCAGCCATGCCTCGGGAAATGACCCGACCAGCAAATGTACAGGCCGCTAAATACCAACGTAAGCTAGGCAAGCAAGGAGGCAAAGGAGGTGGAAAGAAATGGAGCAAAAATCCGTATTGCTGTAATGATTGCTGCAATGAATGAATGAGTACAAAGTACACCCAATATAACAAAACACTAGGATGGGTGTCCTAGTGGTACCATATGTCCTAACTGTCTATATCTAGGCCTACAAGGCACATACCAAGGAATGGATGACACCTATGGATAGCCCATAGAGTGGCCTACATCTTACATCTTCGTTTGGCTTGTCCTTTCTCTCTTTTCTATGACCTGCTTCAGCCATGTGCTAGCCTTTCTTTGCAATCTCTATGACCTGGTCTACCAATGTCCCGCACGTGCCTAAGGAGGGCATTCAACATGATGAATCACCCCTTCCCAGCCACCTTCGCTTGAGCCATCCATGTCACAGATTATGGCTCGGATAACCTATATGAATCAAATGGTTACATATCTACAACAGCAGCAGCATTTACAGCAGCTTGCGATGCCCACTATTCCATAGAGCATCCATCTCTCTCTCTTGATCTGTCGCTGGGGAAAAGTAGAAGAAGAAGCTAGAGTTTGTGCAAACTTTGGCTTATCCGTTGGGATGCGCATTTCAGTTTGGTCAATTATCCAAAAGTTCACTGTATAACTATTGTGGAAGCATACTTGTGTGCAGCACAACAATGCAAGTATATGGTTCCAAGAGTTGGAGAGAACAACCTCTCTCTTAGGCTGAATTTAAAGCTAAAATCACAGAGCAGTTCTCAAAAGAACTTTGATGAATTTGAAATTATTCTCAAACTCAAAAGGTTTGTGAGGCTCGAAAAACGTATAATGATGAATTCTTCTTGTTGCAACACAAGTTTCCTTCCTCTTCTTACCAATTATCACCATTGTGCTACTACAGTGGTCTCCCATGAGACTATCAGAACAAGGTTCCCTACAACAAAATTATATCACTGAAGAATGTAGTTCAATTTGCAAAGACCTATGATGATACCATCCCATCGCGTGGTGCCAAAGGTGCACCTCGTGGATCGTCACATGACAATTCCAAAGATCGCAATCAAACGAATAATAACCGAGCAAAGAGGCTGTGCACCAATAAAAATCCTACTGCAAGCCTTCCACGAAAACAGTAGTGTAAGGATTCAGGGAGACTCAGCAAAGGATAAGGAGCAGTTTCTTTGATTTAGTGTCACAACTCACAAGGCTGGTCACATCACTAAGAACTGTACCTTTGTGGGGTCACATCACCAAGAACTGTACCTTTGTGGTCACATCCTTAAGAAATGTACCTTTGGGGCCCCAAAGAAGAACAGGGGACAGGAAAAACAGTGAATGTAGCAGAAGTTCCCATGCAAGTGTGTTTGCTGAAATTTCCAGCATTGATTTGTTTACTTCTGCCATGATTTATTATAGTTCTGATTTGTATACATCGACATTTGGCCTGCACGATCTTTTACTCAGGCGTGGAGACATCAATGGATCTCAAGTAAATGTTCTATTCAATAACACAAGTATCCACAACTTTATCAGCATGTCTATGGTGCAGGGATTGAACCTGCCTATGGTGGGCAATGACACTCCAGGGTGATTCCAAGGTGTGGGATCATAGCATGCCCACGGCTTCCTTGCAAATTCAGGAATATGAAAAATACTTTCTTTTTATATTCTAAAAATGGACCCCATAGATGTATTGGTTCTTCAGACGGAACCCCGGTAAGGATTATGTCGGCCACACAATTACTTTTTGTATGCATGGCCAGCGTATTGCTCTGGCTATTCTCAATAAAGACAAGCAACTATTACCTCATGATCCTTCTACGTCTTTATTTCTTTTGTAACTCTTTGATCTAATGTTAATTGAGCTGATTCTACTGCTCATGTTTGTTTCATTACATCTGATTTTACCACTATGTCATGTGAATCCAATAATAGTTGTATGCCCGCAAACAAGCAATTTTGTGCACTAATGAAGCCATTCATTCTGATAATTCAGTTCTTAATATAGAGAATAATTTAAAATTCTTGGACAGCCGTCAGTCTTCAATGTATAAGGCTCATTACATGGACTTGGAAGGTTGTCCAGCGGACTCTAGAAGGACTAGAAGGATTGTCGACTCAAACCAAGGTATAATACTTGTTGCTAGAGCTTCTTGTAGACCACTATATCATGCTACAATTTCAGATTCTCCAGCCACTTGGGATACACCTGCTAGACCTTTAGAGTTTGCTAGCTGAATTTTAAGATGTGTTTCCATCTAAGTTACCTTATGATCTCCCACCTCAGTGGAGTGTGGAGCATAAGATAAGCGTCTTCCTAGAGCTCGGTCAATTTTCAAGCAACCGTACAGGCTTCTCGAAGAAGAAGCTAAAGATGATAGGCCATTGTTGAAATATGCTCGAATGGGACATATTCATCCCATTAAATCTCCCTAGAAAGCACTAGTCATTTTGGTGGTACAAGTGAAAAAAGATGAATAGCATTCATCAGGCCTGCCCTTGGAATTGATCTCTACAAGTTGATAGAAAAGGAAAGGCTACCACTGGATCAATATTCGGTTTGGAAAACATGATGCATGAAATGACCTCCTTGGAAAACATGATGCCTGAAATGACCTCCTGCAGGTGCATAGAGCTAGGGAATCCATGTAGTAAACCTTAAAGACAAACCGGTGAATGACGGGAGGATTGGCCCAATGGTGCAAATATATACTCATGCTGGAAGAAGTGCTGATGAAGGTGCCAATGAGCCTTCTTTTGTGCATGTATTTGAACACCAGAATGTGCTCATGTGGGACAAAAAGAAGAAGAAGGCACAGAGGTAGACCTTTGCTTCAAGGCAATGGCTGGACAAGAAGGATGCTCACACATTTAACTATACATCCGTCCCCAGCTGTATGGACTTCTCTCTTTATAGCCAACAAAGTTCCATCCATCACCTCTGCACTATACACAGTTGCGAAACCTCCCCCACCAAGTTCATTAGTCTGTATGTCACGATCGCGGGCAACAATAGTGGACAGGTCGGCCTTCGTTCGCCTCTTCCAAATGTTTGTTAGGCTCAACGTCTTCACCGTATTATATAAGCCAGTCAGCTTCTTGAAAAGAAATTCATTTCTGGCCTACACTTCTTGTGTACGTACCTCTTTCTTGCTCGAGCACTCTTCTTTTTCATCGCTTTCTTACATTAATAGATATACCACAAGAGTAGAATGCATGCGGCTCTCATTGGAACTACATAACCATCTATTATTGTGTCCCTTCCAAGAGGACGGAGTTCTAGGCTCAAGAGCACTTTTGAATAGCGAGGCGCTAGAATCTGTCAATATGTATAGATCAACACTGTCAATAATGGGACTGCAATTGAAATTGCTCGCTTGGTTGTGTAAGCTATTAGCTTCCAAGGTGCACTTGGACAGTTGCGGAGTTGCAAGTATTAAAGCTCTAAAGTTGAAATAGCAACAGGTATTTACGTAGGCACTCTAACACCTGGCAATTCTCTTCCTCCTCCATATGACAAGAATGGCTAGATTACTAGCCATTGTTTTGGGTCATGCACATTTGAGAAGCGTGGTACATGATCAGTCTTACGAAAAGAATAGAAGGTGCAAAAGGGCGGACACTTTCCAATGTCATTTTAGGTTGGTGACTACCTACAATCCAACTTCCAAGTATGGCTGCATAGTTGTCCAAAAACTCGTTAGATTGAAGCTACTCGTGAGCCATGTCCTAGCCGGAATGTAGAGCTGTGCACCTCCTTTGTGCACAAAAGATTTAAGATAGAAAATGGCATTCTGAAACACATGAGTATTCAGAGTCACACCCTCACCCACAACTCCAAGTTCAGTTATGGTGACACTGTGCAGTCTAGGTGATAGCCTTTGCAGATGCGCACATTCTTCCTTCTATGACATCTGGATAAAGGCATTGTGTTTTGACTTTTCGGGCATCAACAAAAAACATGCATGAAAGATTCCTTGTAGAAGTTGAGAAAGGCAAGCAAGAGTTAACACACCTGCATAGCAAGAGTCCAAGTGTAGAAAGAGATGATGTAAAGAAGAGACTTGACGCTCACTCTATTGAACACAAAAGCATGCGGCATTCTACACTAGTAAACAAAACGTGGCGAACGCATCGCAGGCAGATGGAGCACGCTCCAAAACGTTTTGGTAGCCCAAAATTCAGTGCGAGTCCGCTCTAGTCTTCAAGCTTGGAACGACCATTGGTAGCTTCCATGAGGTGCTCTCAAGTCTCAAGGACAGCAAGGTTGGTGATGGAGCAATGAATTGAGTGATTGCACCCGAACCTCCAAGATCGATACCGAAATTCACATTGGAGGCTCAACAGCAGCAGCCGATTTTGGAATAGCTTTGACGTCGCTCTCAATGATCCACCCACAATCAAGTACAAGAATTTGGAAGGGACAATAGAATCTGCTAGAGGAATAAACGCTACCGAAAACCATTTCGGCTGAGATTTGAAGCATTATTTGGAGGGAGCGCTGGAATATTTTGGACAAATGACATGGGAACGATGGTGGATTGAGCGATGGTATTCGTGGATCCTGTATTGCTTAACTGACGAATAGGAATTGAGGAATTAGCTTGTACATAAAGGGGATTTTTGGGCACTGCAAAAACGACGACCTTCAGTTTCATAGGTCCACTGTTGGCTACTTCCATTGTTGCAATTCATACGGACCACTAGATTGCCATCTTCTAAACTTGCACGAAGAGAAGGTTGCGAGAGGCAGTTTAGAAGATGGACAAGGTGAGGGTGTGGGTGATAGGTATTATAAGACCAATGTTGTCCTACCGCGATAGCAAAACAAAGCCCAAAATTCAAATCTTTTGTCGTACAGCGACTCAAACAAAGCAAGTCACAAAAGCTCTGAAGCTCTGACACCGTAGGCAAAGCAATTAGTAAAACCTTCACCTAAATACTCCAATTCATAACCACAACCGAAGGAAACCTCTAGAGCTCTAACATTGCAGGAAAAGCAATCACGTTGCCCTCTTGAATGCATGCAACGTTCCTATGAGCTGACTCCCAAGTGTTTATTGTCACTATGGGCAGCCCCTTCTCTAGGCTCTCATGCTTCAGTGTAGAAGATCACGTCTCTATCGGTGTAGGTCTTTGAGAAACCCCTTCGATCAAACTAGAGGGTATCATTACCCACACACACACACACACACCACACACGCACACGCACACACACACACCACACACACGCACGCACGCACAGAGAGAGAGAGAGAGAGAGAGAGAGAGAGAGAGGTAGAAGTAGAAGTAGAAATTATTATCGTCCACGGGGGACCGAAAACGACCCATGGGACCCGAACGGTGTACAAGAAAAGTCTCCTCCGGTGTGGAGGGGTCAAGAATTTTCAAGTTCTTGACGGTACAAAAAGAGGCGAGTAACAAAAGATCCTAATGCTGCCGGCGAGGCAGTGGAAAGGACTGATGTTAACTGTGTGGAGTCTCCCAGTAACTTCCGGTAGTCCTCCCTAATGTGTGCATAACTGGGACACTGCAGAGCTATATGTGCCTCTGTCTCCACTGTTTGAGAGTCACAAAATCTGCATATTCTGGCATGTCGCGGAAGATTCAACCACGCTCCCTTCTCAATTGCAAGCATGTGAGATCTAGTCCAGAATCTAGCAATATTTCTGCGATAGAGCAAGGGGATGGAAGTGCTGATGTATGCCTGAGCAAGGGCCTCTTTTGTCATATATGTGGACCAACATGTGGGGTTGATGTGATCTTGGTAATACTCCAGCTTCACCCTCTGCTTTGTTGTTAGCCATTGAGTCTGTAGAGTGCTCAGTAGGGACATCTGAAACTCTTGGATATCAACTCTTGCGGGTGGTATAGTCAGGTATGAGTCTACATTCCATCTGCTGAACCACTTCCTTATATCTGTCCCCCATCCTGTGCAAATGATCTTGCTCTTATGGTTCTTTTGAAGTTTCATGCTGGCCATCCATGCCCTGTGAGGTAATCTATCTGTTTGCATTTGTTGTACCTCCACTAAGTATTGCAGTACTCTAACCAAAGCAGGTAACTTGATAGGTCTCCTGCCTGTTTCTAATAGTAGCACCGGGTATGGAGTAGTTGCCTTTACACCTAAGTGGCGGCGTAAGAAAGCCTTCTGCATTTTTTCGATCTCATTCCATGTCGATGGGGGAATGCTGCCTCCCCATACTTCCACTCCATAGAGTACTGTTTGAACCACATATGCATCAAACAAAATGTTCCGAATCTTCCAATTGCGAGTGTCGGTGTGCCTGCAGTCATTTTCAAAGTGATAGTATTTGCCCCAGCCTGTGTCTAGTCTTCTTTGGACACATTGCCACCATCTATGATCTATTGGAATATCAATTCCTAGGTATTTAAAAGTATTGACATATTCGAGGGGCTGTCCATCGAATATAATGTCTGGGGGATGTAAAGGCTGAATGGTGCACACTGCCATCATTTTGGTTTTGTTGACATTTACCTGCAGCCCGCTCTCTAGACAAAAGGTCTTCAATATCTGTAATAGTTTGTGCATGTGGTCGGGATCATATGCAAAAATAACTATATCATCTGCATATAGCAGTAACAATATTACCCACACTCCTATTTTGGGGCCTTGTATGTCTTCTGTTGACATAGCTTCTTTTACAAGTTCTTCTAGCCTGTCAATGCATATCCCAAATAAAGTGGGTGAGAGTGGGCAGCCTTGCTTGACTCCCATGTTGCTTTGAAATGCAGTCGATAGTCCCTGAGATTGCTTCAATCGGCATAGAACTTTTTCATATATCCGGGAGATGCCCACTCTGAGTGTTAGAGGGACCTCCAGGATGTGCATTCTATCCCATAAACCTCCTCGTGGTACTGTATCAAATGCTTTTCTGAAATCAACAAAGCAACAGAGTAGAGTGTTTCTGTGTAATCTGCTTTCATCCATGAGGACCCTCAGTGTAACGAGGTGGTCTGCAGTTCTGTGTTCTTTGCGGAAGCCTGCTTGCCCAATAGCCCTTTTCTTGGCTTCTTCTGCCCAGCTGCTGATTTTTGCTTCAAGTATTGTACTAAAAAGTTTGGATGGGGTGGAGCTGACCATTATAGTTCGATAATTGGTAACTGAATTTCTGTCACCTCCCTTGAAAAGGGGCTGAACCCAATTTTCCTGCCAATCAAGAGAGAGAAGGGGGGGGGGGGGAAGGGAGGGGCATACACAGAGAGAGAGAGAGAGAGAGAGAGAGAGAGAGAGAAGGGGGGGGGGGGGGGGGGAAGGGAGGGAGGAAGGGGCTCCCCAACAAGGGCTACCATACATGCCGGCTGGTCGAACCAGCCTTTGAGCAATCACGTTGCCCTCTTGAATGTGTTGAAGCCTTTGAGCCTTAGAGCAAAATAATTCCAAAGAAATAATTTTCCTTTCTAAGGGGTTGAATCGTTAGTAAGGCCTACCGAAGGGCAAGCCAAAAAAGGATAGTACCATGTGCACGCACATGGACTATAAAGATCTCAATGATGTGACTGTAAAAATAGAACATCATTTGCCCATGATGGATGACCTCATAGATTGCTTGCATGGTACGGCATATTTCGCCAAGCTTGATCTACATACACCATACCATCAGATTCGTGTTAGGGAGGAGGATGTCCCTAAGACAAAATTTCGTACATACTACAAGCACTATGAGTTCTTCGTTTTACCATTTGGACTTACAAATTGCATATTTTTTCCCTATTTGGGAAATTTTATTATCGTATTCGTCGATGACATACTTGTGTACAGTCGTAGGTACAGTCGTAGCTTATGAGACCATATAGAACTTCTAAAGGTAGTTTTAACTCCTATATACAAAGATGACCAAGGTGTGAAAAATGTTATACATTGGCCGCATGATTTATGTTCACATGGTTTCCATATTGACTCACAAAAGATCCGCATAGTGAATGAGTGGCCAGTTCTACATACTGTCACAGAAGTGAGATTCTTGTTAGGATTCACTCAATTCTTCCGACTTCAATTCGTGAGTATGCACGTATTGCACTACCCCTCCCCAATTGTTTAAGGGAAGAGAGAGAGGAATTCCTTACAACACATCAAGTATAGACTTGCTGTTTGGACGGGTGCTTTGAATACATGCTTTAGCAAATTGAAGGATGCGGTAACACCATGCCTATGTCACACATTGTGGATCGAAGTAAACCATTTGTGGTTGAAACAAATGCCATTGATTATGTCATGGCTGCAACATCATTTTAATAGCTTTGATTAGTCAAAAGATGACACAAACACAGGTCAAATATCCTACGCATGAAAAGGAGCTCTTTGCTGAAGTTCATGCATTGAAGAAGGGGAGGCATAGAACTATCAAGATGAAGCACCTGCTTTACCTCCTTGCTAGCACCATCTCCCGCTTCCTCCTCCATATCTATTATATGTCTATCTATCTATATCTATCTATCTACACATACACGTGTCCCGCTTTGCTAGTCTTATCAACCCATAGCGAGAATAACTTTCTACTCTCTGAAACCACCTACATGTGTGTTCATACCAAGAAGGCACATCACCCTTAGCTACTACTAGGGCTATAGAGAAGAGCAGAGCTAGCCATGGTAGTCTGTATCGTTCCGAGGTACAAGAGCCATACCATTTGTAGTTCCAAACACTACAAGTTAGGGTCTCGGTGATTTGTATCTCATGAACTCCGCCTCCCTATGTAGGAGGGCCACCAAATGCCCGTCAGGGACCTGTCAAAAGCCGTCCCTCTCAGACTACTGCCCACTTCCCCTCCTTGAGGGCCACATCCCTGAAGGAACACAATGGAGTAGGGAGAGGAGGTAGAGTAGGAAGGGAAGAGAGCTATGGAGGACGGAAGCAAGGGAAACAATTAGAAAGTAAGATAGACATAATGAAAGCGCATAAACCAAAGAAAGTACTCACATGTAGACCAAAGTACTTGTAGGCTTGATAAGATTGAATGACTTGACAAGTGACAAGTACAAGCATTTATAGGATAGGCACACACACTAGAGTGCACAAATGTATATGGGATGCTCCCAATATGACACGTGGCACTCACACATAAGATGCTATTAGAACTCCTAGTAGAACACACTAAAACACACTCAACTTGACTTCATGTTCTAGCAATCCCGTTGCTGACGAGGGTATGTCTCTCCTCTACCTGAAGGGATGTAAGATCCTCACGTAGGTGGATCTCTGGGTGAGCACGTAAAACTGAGCATCTATGTAGTGCTGTGAGGCACGCCTAGGCTTCTCTGAAACGGATGATGAGTGGCTTCTCTCAAGCGGATGATGAGTGGCTACTCGCATTTGCAGTCCCTCCCAATACGCCAGGCCCCATCGATCACGTGTACCTAAACCCGAAGCCGATTGCGTCATCTATGCGGCGATAGCTATGCGAGGTATCCCACATACTCTGACATTGAGAACCTTACTGGCCCTCTGCTGCTGCTCCAAAATGGTGACTGAAATGGTGGCCTTGACAGGCTCCCGTTTCACAACATCCACCCACCTGGAGGTCTCTGCAATGGCTAATTGCAAGGTGGCTATCTGTGCCTCAACGGCCTCTACTGTTGGTCCACTGTGTGGGGCTGCCACCACTGCGGCTGCCATCTCCTTCTGGAGCTACGACATCTCCTATTTCAAGCTATGGATGAGACGGTCCTGCTCTACCTCTTGTGTGCAGAGATGGTGTATCTCTAGAAGAACAAGGTCCCGGGAGTCCGATGGGAGCGTGTAGCCATGAGGTGTGTATGGGTGATGGGGGAGGTGTGTATGGGTGAGGTGTGAAAGGGGGTTGGATGATGGGGGAGTGTGACCGAGAAAGATGGCTGAGTGAGAGGTGGGGGTGACAAAAACGAGGCATACTGTGGGTGTAGTGATAGGATAGTGGGTCGGGCTGAGAGGGGCTCCCCTTGATCCAAACACTAATGATGACGTTGTAAATTCTGGCGCCCCCCCTTACACTGTCAATAGCGGTGCAATCCCCTCCAAGGTGCAGAGGATGACAGAGGTAACCCTAGGGTGATGATGATGATGTGGGGGCTCATGCAGAACCCGATGTGGAGTTAGTATTGGGTGTTGGAAGCAATGGAAGCTCAAAAATGCAAGCAGAGTGGAGAAAAACGAGATGCTGTAATAGATTGCTGCAAAACTGAAGTGTGGAGGCTCAAGGGAGAGCCAACATAACAAAACCCTAGGACTAACTGCCCTAACTGGACTAAGTGTCCTAACTGATCTAGATGGTACATAAACTAACTGTACCAATAGTCTTAACTGACTATAACTAGGCCTACAAGGCTCATACCAAGGTATAAGTGGCATCTATGGATAGCCCCTGAGATAGCCTACAAACCCCCCTCCATGGTACGGGCTGAAGTATCCTAGACATGGCTCTGGATACCTAAATAGCTAGAATCATGGTTGCACATGTTCGTCCCGTAGCATATAGCAACCTATGACTGTACAGAGTACAACAGATCAAGTTACAAAAGGTACTAAAATTAAAGCTTGCCGAAAAGCCTCAAACTAAGGTCGAGGTAGAGCCTTCGTAAAAAGATCTACCAAGTTGTCTTCAGTGGGAATATAAGACAACTCGATATCACCTGCTGATAATCGCTCTCTAACATAGTGATAGTGAACCTCAATGTGCTTTGTGCGAGCATGGAAAACTGGATTCCATGCGACAGCCAAATCACTGTGACTATCAATGAAGATGACGGTAGGATCAGTCTGACATGCATAAAGATCTACAAGTAGCTTCCGAAGCCAGACACACTCCACTGTAGCTGTAAAAGCCGCTCTATACTCAGCTTCACAGCTAGAAGTAGCAATTGTACTCTGCTTCTTGTTGAACCAAGAAACACACGAGTACCAAGCATAAACAGTTGCCACTATGTGACACACGAGTGTCAGAACAACCAGCCCAATCACTATCAATGAATCCATGCATGACAAGTGAAGTATCAGCCCCATAAAGAAGGCCTAAATTATGAGTGTCTTTAAGATATATGAAAACATGCTTCACGGCATGCCAATGGTGCATAGATCGGCTGTGCATATATATGCTCAACTGTGAGATAGCATACTATAGATCAGGTCTCATATGGCATAGGTAAATCAAACAACCAACTGCCGCTGCTGATAGAGAGTGACATCACATGTACCGCTGCCATCCTCAGAAGAGAAGTGAAAACTAGTCTCTAATGGTGTGGATACTGACTTGTAATTCTCAAACTGAAAACGCTGCAAAAGCTGTCCAATGTACTTGGATTGTGACATCAAAATGCCCCCTTCACTGCTAGCAAATTGAATGCCCAAATAGTAGTGCAGAAGACCAAGATCAGACATAGCAAATGTCTGCTGCAAATCAATTTTAAAATCTGCAATTTGCTGAGCATGTGTCCCAGTTACAAGCATGTCAGCCACATAAAGGACTCAAATCAGCAAATCTGTCCCACGCTTGTGGATGTAAAGGTGCCTGCTTCAATCCATAGAGAGCCTTTTGAAAAAGGCGGCATACCACAGGCTGTTTTTGACAATCCAGCAAAGGCATAGTGGAAGATTCATCAAACACATCATCCCGACTGACAAAACACTTGCCCGTGCGGGGCTGATATAGCTTATAGCCCTACTCTCAGAACTATACCCAAAGAAAAATGCATTTAACAGCTTTATCATCCAAGTGTGTCTCTGTGAAGGCACATGAGCATAAGCTAAGCATCCAAAAGTCCTCATGTGGGAAATGCGAGGCTTACGACCTGTCCAAGCCTCATAAGGTGTGATAGTCTACAATGTCTTTGTAGGACATCTATTCAAGATGTAATTAGGTAAATGTTTGCCTTTCAACATGCATCTGGCCATTTCCATCACTGATCTATTCTTCCGCTCAGCCACGGGATTTTGTTGAGGAGTATAAGGCACTGTGCATCGATGATTAATGCCACGGAAAGCCAAAAAAACAGCAAACTCCTTCGACATGTATTCACCCCCCCTATCTATATTAATGTGAGCAATGTGCAGCCCACTCTCATTCTCAGCCAACGCAATAAAGTGTTTGAAGCATGAAGAAACATCACACTTGGATTTCAATACGAAAATCCAAGTGTACCTGGTGAAATCATCAATAAAAGTAACAAAATAGTAGAACCCCCCAAGAGTTCCAACCCGCATGGGTCCACAAACATCACTATGAACCAGATAAAGCTTACATGAAGCACCAACTCTCCCATCCTTGGGAAACGCAGCACGGTGCATCTTACCAAAGTAAGCATGGTTCACAAACATGTTTGGAAGGCATATGCATTTTGGGAAGATCCACAACCATATCTTCCTTATATAACTTCACCAGGGCTCCAAAATTGAGGTGTCCAAACCTCTCATGCCACAAATGAGTATCTGCCATGGTAGAATCAATAGCAAAGGCATGTGCATCGGCAAGTGCAGCATCATCATCTAAACGTTTGTCATAAGCATCAGGTCTGTGAAAACCACTAGACAATGTGCCAGTCAAAACCAGGGTAAAGGCATGTGTGATATCATACACTACACAACTCACACCATCAAAAATAACCTGAAAACCACATGTAGCTATGGCTGAAATAGAAATGAGGTTCTTGCGAATGCCTGGGACATAAAGCACATGCTCTAGAGTGACAATACCGCCAGAGACAAAAGTAAGAGCAACTTGCCCAATACCTTTCACGGTATATGATGCGTTATTGGCATAGATGACACTGCCCCCCTTAGATGTAAGCTCCAAGGAGCTAAATAACTTCCTGCAGGAATTGATGTGCTTGCTAGCACCACTATCAAAGAACCAGGCATCACGAACATCTGAAACTACCAAACAAGCATCATAAACATCAGGATTATACTGACATGTAACCAAGAAAGCCCAATGGTGGTCTTGTGCGAAACTAGCGGACTCATGTCGATCTTCTTTACTAGAAGAACCAGACACTGCAAGACTAGACTCTTTCTTTTTCTTTTCAGATGCTGTGTGCTTCCTGCATTCAGAAATATCATGCTCAGGTTTCCTGCAATAATTACATCTCTTCGTCTTTTTGTTATCCCCTGAAGAAGAGGCACCATGTGAATGATCAGCATGGGAATGAGAGGGCTTTCAAGCTGAGACCTTGCCTTTACCTTTTTGTTTGTAATGGGCAGCAAATGCTTGATCAATAGCCATAGTAGCATTGCTATTCACACGACTTTGCTCCTCCTGAAGAAGAAGAGCAACAAGCTGGTCAAATGAGAAATGATTGGCATCACCCCCTGCAACCAACCTCAATGTAGTAGCAAAGCCTTGATATGAATCGGGCAACTCATCAAGGGTATTAGAAACCAGCTGAGAATCAGGCATAATCTCATCAATGTTGTCCAAGTGCTCTTTCAAATCCTTCACATTAGTGAGATAGGCATCCATGTTACCACCCTCATC
This sequence comes from Dipteris shenzhenensis, assembly GCF_047967505.1. NCBI lineage: Eukaryota > Viridiplantae > Streptophyta > Polypodiopsida > Gleicheniales > Dipteridaceae > Dipteris > Dipteris shenzhenensis. The sequence continues at coordinate 42,982,438 of NC_141603.1, forward strand.
AAGCTTTAAATCTTTCAACTGCCTGCGGAGATAGGCAACCCTCGCCTCATTCCGCACCTGATACAAAGATGCAAGCTGATCCCATGCTTGCTTAGCTGTCTTGCAAGACCGAATATGAGGGATAATAACCCGTTTCATTGAAAGAGCAATCAAGACATGTGCTTTGGCATCATGACCATCCCATTGAATTTGCTCCTGTCAAGGAGGCAAGGCACCTGGAGCAGGAGGTGTAGGAGTCCTGGCTGTAGAGTAGAACCATCACCTGAAGACCCATCACCTGAAGAAGCATAGGTGTAGCACCAGTAATAGTGCGTGTAGGCCTGGCCTCACAACCTGAAACAATATGCCATAGATCTTGGCAACCAAAACATGTCCCATCATGTATGACCACATGGGGTAATTGGTGCCATCAAGCCTGTCATCGGCCCCAATCAGCCCAAACAAATCATCTTTGCCACCAGACATGGTACTGAAATACAAGGCAAATGCACCAACTAGCAAAGCAAATGAGAGAAAGGCAACCTCTCAGAATCAAGTGCCAAAAATCTACCCAAGCTTCAAAGCTTATGCCTGCAAAAGACTCTGCTGTCCCAAGGTGTACCTATTGCAAGAAAAATCCCGAAAGGCAAAACGAGGCCTTTCCAAAATGCAAATGAAGCAGAAATTGGAAAAAGCCAATGCAACAATGGCTTACCCAATGATGTACAGCAGTGACAAGCTCTGAAAGCGAGCAAGTGAGGGCTAGAAATGAGAATTACAGCAAAAGAAGTGCTCCCACGAGGAAGAGAGCACGTAGAAATGGAGAGAAAGAGATCCAATGGAGAGAAGCTCACAGCTCGAGGCAAAGGGATGCCAAATGAGGAAGGAAGGGCTCAACAAGAAGTCTCCGGATCAATTCAGCAGCTCCACATGGCTCCAAACGCCGGCACGCAGCTCGAGGCAGCTCCAAAACGCTGACGCACAACTCGAGGCAGCTCCGAAATGCTGGTGCGCAGCTCGAGGTAGCTCTGAAATGCTGAGAAACCTTCAATATAACTAGCACGCACCCCGAGGCAATTCCGTACAGATTTCTCACAATGTACGAATTTCTGACTGGTTCATACAAGTGTATGGAATTCACATGTGCGAAAATTCGTACAGCATGAATGGAATTCCATACAGACGCTGCGAGCAATTAATGTGCAGTAAATGCACCAACTTCAGCAGAAAAAGCTCCAGAATACCGAATTCCCGCGCCAAAAGTGAAGTTCCCGTGATAGAAATGCTCCAGGAGGTCACAGGTCCTCACAGATGTGTAGAAAACCTCAAAAGACTGAGTAAATCAGCAAGAATGAGGGCTCCAAAGGCTGCCAAACAGCTTGAGAAAGCTGTCAATGGCTGAGGGAATGGATTCCTGACCTGCTCTGATACCACTGTTGGGTGTTGGAAGCAATGGAAGCACAATGGAGAAAAACGAGATGCTGTAATAGATTGCTGCAAAACTGAAGTGTGGAGGCTCAAGGGAGAGCTAACATAACAAAACCCTAGGGCTAACTACCCTAACTGGACTAAGTGTCCTAACTGACCTAGATGGTACATAAACTAATTGTACCAATAGTCCTAACTGACTATAACTAGGCCTACAAGGCTCATACCAAGGTATAAGTGGCATCTATGGATAGCCCATGAGATAGCCTACAGTTAGGAACTCTTTGGAAGGGGTTTGTTGGCTGCCTTTTGTGTGGCAGTGCTGTCAACTTGTAGGCCACTACGGTTGCTATGCTTGTTCACATCATCGATAGTGAGCTGCTTCTGTGGTTTCTCCTCCTCCTTGGGTTTCAGATCACGCTTGACCATTGTCTTTTTCTTTGTTTAAATGGTGCTGAATGTCTTGCTGAAATTCATGGAGAGGGCGAGGGCATACAACCCTTCATAACTTGCATTATTTTAGGACGGAAGGGGCTCCCAATATTTGAAAACTAATACCGCTGAGATTGGTGTGCTGGAGCTGTATTTGTTGAAATCCTTGCGTGTTCTTGCAGGTTGGTTCTGGCTGGAAGGGTGTGGCAGGCCCGTGACCTAGGAGAGGTCCAATTGGAGGCACACGTGCCTTGAAGCAGGCCCTAGGGTAGTTGCAACACCCTAGGACAGATGCCCCAACTGTTTATTGGCTGCCTATGGCAGCAAGGTGCAAAGGCAGCCCCCCGGTTGGGGCCTGGTATGTGATACGCAGCAAGAAACGCCTCCAGAGGGCTGTGAGGCTCACGACAGCCGCTGGTGTCCCTAAGAGGGGCTGTGAGGTGTCACGACAGCAGCACGTGATGCCACAATCCCTGCAAGGGGGTCGCGACAGCAGGAGAGGGTGTGCCAGCCAGGTGGGTTGCGACGTAGGTGAGGCTGGAGGTGGGCTGAGGGCGCGCCAACAAGGAGGGGACATCATGGTTGAGGCTGAAGGTGGCTTGAGGGCTTAGGGCGAAGGGGTTGGGGCTGAGGGAGAGGGAGAGGGGGCTGAGAGAGAAAAGAAAGACCAAAAGAAAAAAAGAAAGAAAGAAAGATGTATTAACGTCTGCAGGAGGCCTCGCGGGCCTATGAGACAAAGTGCAAAACCAAAAGGTAGGGCCTCCTCCACTGTGGAAGCATGGAGAACCTGCCCTCACTAAAGCGTCACAATGAAGGTTTGTGAGGCACTTGCAAATGGACCCTATAGATTTACACAGCCATACCACTGGATTGCCTGTTCTAGAGGCCTCACCCCTTAGATATCATTGTATCTGTTTTTTTTTCTATCTCATAGACCCTTCGCTCTTTCATAGACATTAGTTAACGCTCTCTCTCTCTCTCTCATCTGCCCCCCTAGTATCCTATAAATCCTAGTGAGTGTCCTATATCATCAACAAAAATGTCTTCCACATGATGGGTTCTCTGTCCCCCTCAAACCTGAGTCTTAGGAGGAATACAAGTGACGGGTGATCTCATATGACACTAGGCTCTGATAACCACCACCATCACCTCTATAGGGAATGCACATCTGAAATTGTTGCGTGAAAAATCCTTAATTGATAGACATTTGGTAACCCTCTTGACACTAGTACCCAGCCCTCATACATGTCTTGCCAATTGCCACATACAACATGGTTTTATGCATATGGCTCGCGAAGCTCTCAAGTAAAACATACTTGGTACACATACTCCCACTCGGTTAGCACGCTCCCAAGAACACTTCAACATTATGCTTGACTACACGGCAATATCAATCATACTTATAAACTTTGTGGACATCTTGTCTTCTTATATTCTGCAGCAAGAACTTTATCAAATAAGTACGGACTATTAGAGGGAAACCAGCTTCAAGCAGAAATATTAAATCGCTTTGAATATCCATTTGATACCATACCCCACAACACAGTACACCTATATTCACATACATTTTCACAGTGATATCATGCATTATGTGCGTTGACGGATGACAAAACCATTCTCTAGTACCTCTGAAGACCTCAAGTCAGAGCTCATGTCACATACTAATTTCTAATGCAATATCGGGTGAGCATACACAACAACAAGAAAAATAGTACATGTATGTCCCTTGCTCTGACAAGATGAATTGGAATCTCATTGAGCCCCTGTTAAAGGAATAAAACGAAAAAACAAACTGACTATCATGCATTATGTGCGTTGACTGAGGACAATAAACCATTCTCTAGTACCTCTGAAGACCTTTCTCAAGTCAGAGCTCATGTCACATACTAATTTCTAATGCAATATCGGGTGAGCATACACAACAAGAAGCAAAATAGTACATGTATGTCCCTTGCTCCGACAAGATGAATTGGAATCTCATTGAGCCCCTGTTAAAGGAATAAAACGAAAAAACAAACTGACTGACTGATCAACCATCTAATTATAAAGCATAAAGGACAAGTGAAGCTTTTCTCTTCTACTTTAGCCAGTTTTCGTTGTTTAAAACATCCAAACAAAGTTGCATACACATTTGCACTAAATGCCTTCCCAACCAATGACAACAAATGTCACAAACGTGGGGTGATATGATGTGTGAAAGAATTAAATTTTAATAATTCAAAATTGTTCCTAAAATTGACACAATTTATGCTTATTTGGCACATCCTTGTTTTGCCCTACAAATTAAGAACAACAAGACTATATAGTTACCATTTTTTTCCACTTCTCCTCCAACAGAACAAAAAGGTAAAATGATAGATATTAACCTTTGTATCTATATGCGGTTCGTGAAATTCCAATTTTGGAAAGGCCCAATTTTTGCGTCTTGCCTCACTACAAACATCAACAAGAATCTGTCAATAATATAAATTCCGGATCATCCATAACCAACATGTTCATTAGGAACCATCTATTTCCATACTTTTATCTCATATATATTTGTGAAGGAATTTTTCATTTTTGAGACGAGAAGAGCAAGATGAATAACGTAATCTGATGAAAAACAACAATGAAGAAGAATATATATCACTCCCAAGAGAGTAGGCTCATAGAGTGAAAGTAGACAAGACGAATATCATGCTCATTAAGAGACACATCTGGTACTAGTTTACAAGGGCAACCAAGTGGAAGCAATGGATACTTTTAAGTACCTTGGGATTAGATCCCCCTACTCTCAAAAGGCACAGATGCATGGAGGTTTGTGACTTGAGAAAGAAAAAAAGATATATTAATGTCCGCGAAGGCCTCATGAGCCTATGGGACAAAGTGCAAAATACACCCAAAAGGAAAAGAACTCATACAAGCCACAAAGGACTGGAGCAAAGGGTGTGCTAAGACCCTTACTAAGTACTATGCTAAAATAAAAAGCTCAGTAGCTCAAGAAAAATCAAAATCAAGTACAAAACACATCATGTGCTATCTCAAGTGGGTTGAGCACTGGAGCTGGAACTCAAAATCCGAAACCCGATACTTTGGTGGCTCGTCTATGAGTGGTGAAAATGTCTCGGATCTCCATTTGTCAGGTTGTCTCACGCTGTGCTGGCGGGGAGGGAGGGGAACGTGGTCTCCTCGATCTTTGAACTCGCTGAGCTATGTTTAGAGTGACCCCTCGTCTTGGGCGGTCTCCTCTGAGAAAAGCTATAATAGGTTGGACCTCAAAAGAGGGCGCTCTACCTGCTCTTTGTGTCGTGGTGGGCCTTTGCAACCCTCTCTCAGTAATCCAAACCGACCGCATATTGGCTAGCTACTCCACATCCACCCCACTGTGTCCTAGAGCTGACTCGAAAAAATAGAAATCTACGACTCGCCACTGTGTCTGGTTAGCCTCTGTATCCGATGGTTTGATCCCCTCATGCTGCTCACTGATATGTTGTAGCAGGGTCTCCCTGTGTCGGCATGTTCGTAAAGTTGTCCTCCCAAAGCAACATGGATCCTCTCCAAGAGAGAGGAGGCAACGGTCAAGGCGGACATTGCCGTCATGCTCGATACCTTCCGTTGGACCATCTCGCGCGTGGAGGCTAGCTTGATCCACCACCACCATATTTGAAGGCAAGTGACTCCATTCAAGCTTGGAGGGCGTATGGAGAGGAGCCTCCTCTTGGTATGAAGAGGCTATCCATCTTTCACAAGCTTCCTTATTGGGGTCAGTTACAAATCAATCATCTCTTGGATCCCATGCATATCTTCAAGAATGTGGGGGCTACTGTTTGGGCACACTTGGTTGGTTCCAAAGACTCGAGAGAAGTGCGAGAAGACTTGCACGCTATCAATAGGATGCCTCGTTTGTGGCCCCAAGTGTTATGAAGCCGGAGAAGGGCACCTCGTACATTCTGCGCAGTGAACAGATGACACGTAGTGGGTCTAGGCATGGAGGGCATATCAAGTGGTGCCTGACCTGGGACATCATATAGAGAGCATGCATATGTGTGCCATACTGCTGGATCTGTTATGGGGATGGGCGACTTCTCCTCCAACAAGAGCCCCCATATCCCGTAGTAGGGTCTCTTCTGCGAAAGGAGCTGATCACCTCATCCATTCTATGCATGAGGAAAGCCCGCTTCTTACGCCGTGTCACCTGGCGTGAGATCCGTTTTGCCTCTAGTGAAGTCAAGTGTCCTAGTGCTTACTCACGTGTAAGGTGGGCTCTCATCTCTCTGCACTCATCATCGAGCCAGGGGTTTTGGGGCATCTTCCCATCTAGAACACCCGCAGATCGTGTCGTGGGAAAGGGTCTGGTAGCAACATTCTATATCATTGAGATACGGGTGTCTAATGCATGTGCAAGGTCCATCCACTCTCCAAGTAGTACTAGAAGCTCATACGCCAAGTGGCTCACGTACATCGGCTCAAGAGCACGGTCAAAATGGATTTGAACGCGAGTGGGTGGCGGGGGGCCCTCCTCATGGCTGGCATAGCGATCGATATGCAGAAGATAAGATATGAGTGATTGGCTTCGAGTGGACGAGGAGATACAGTAAAATCATGTATCCATGGCGCAAAGGCTATGGACCAAGCAGGTAGTCCACCGTACTACTCCCCCCTCCATGCGAGAAACAAGTAAGCCCTCTAGATGATGGCCATCTACGGAGACCGTTGTATATGATCATGTCATGTATAGCCCCCAACTAGAGTTGTCTGGTAAAATGAGAAAGTCCTCATTGAAATCAAACAAGCCCACCTGTTTATTCCCCGTACGTGCATTGAAGTCACCAAGGAGGAGTGTCCCCGTGTCTGGAGAACTCTGTGATGTCATCATGGATAGTCTCATATGGGCTGTGCCCGTCAATGCTGACCTCTCGCGCATAGGATGATGTGTCTGGGAGAAAGTAACATACTGCAATGAAAATCGGCCGTGTGTCTAATAAATGAATACGAATCCACATGTGCTGTGCGTGTTCCTCCCTTCGTATCACACAGAGGAGTGGCCTCAGATGTGATCTGAAGAGAACAGCCACACCTCTAGATGCTCGTACCCCACTATCCCTCCTCAGGTCCCTCCTATGAGCAGACTCCCATGTGTATCCTGTCACTGTAGGTAGCCGTCTCTGGGCTCTCATGTGTCTCGATGTAGAAGACCATATCTTTGATACTGTATGTCTCCAAGAACCCTCCTGGGTTAGACCAAAGGGTGCCATTGCAATTCCACACTGCCATCCTTAATTTGTTTTGCATACTCATCCCATTGTTCACACCCCATCACGTGCTATCCCCTTCTCTTGCATCTCGTACTTCTTTTTCTGCCTGCTCTCGAATGATCACCTTGCCATCTCTGTAAACTGCCCATTTCCCCTCTTGTCTTGCAGCCATCACCCACACCATTCCTTCCCTTCTATGCTCCTGATGTAGGAGTGTGACATCTTCATTTAGACAGATCTTGATCCCCTTCAGTGTTGCATGTGTACTCATGAGGGTGGATCTATCTCTGGCTGTTCGTAACTTTACAACCAAGGGCCTCGTCGGCGCAACTGCTTTACTCACTCTCCAAGCCGATTCACAAGTAAGGTTGATTCCCATCTTGTCAAAGAGGGTTTTGGCATCTGACATGGGGCTATCACCTACAATTAGACCTCTGACCAGCACATTCAAAGTCTTGCTGCCCCGTCATTTTTCAGAGAGAGAAATAGAAAAGAAAAGAAAGATATATTAACATCCTCGAGAGGCCTCACGGGCCTATGGGACAAAACACGCACCAAAAAGGTAAACACCAAACATCAGTTATAGACTGAGAGTCTCTTGGGAGTGTGTATAGCACTCACAAAGTTATTATAGGTTAACTATGGTCTACTACAAAAGATGATCGGCCTGCATTACATCAGTTCAAGACTGAGAGTCTTTAGGTTTGGATTTGAAATCTTTGATTAGTGCTTTTCCATCTTTGTAAACAGCCCATTTTCCTTCCTTTCAAGCATCCATTCACTGGCCTTCACGTTGAGCTGAGTTGGGGTGATCTCCTCCACTATCCATATTTTAGTATCTTTCAACTTATTGGATTGCTTGAGAATCTTGCTTCTTTTCATCTTGTTCTGAAAGCATACTTTGGCTTGTGTCCCCTCCTGCAGGACAGCTATTACATCTTCAGCATCCCACTCTATTTGTGGGGTTCTTTCTATGATATTTTCTTTTGACTTCCTTCAAACCAGCCCTCTGGTAACCCCCCTATGCGTATGAGTCGTGCATGAGCCACCCTCTTTTCCTGTTCTTGTAATTCTTCGTATACATCTGATGTGTTGACTTTAGCATCCAATGTTGCTGTAATTTCCTGTTCACTGATTGGAGCTGAGTTGTAACCAGGTCCAGAACTTTAGTTACCATATGTGGTGTGGGTGCTGTTGTATTGTGTTTCGTGAATGATTTCCTGTTTTCCTTGACCATGGGGAAAGCCACGGGTGGCCCTAGCTTCCCCATTCATGGTGGCCTGCGTATATATTGGGCACCATGAATGGGGAAGCTAGGGCCAGTGTTGGGTCGGGGGCTCAGCCCCAACCCTAGAGTGTGAGTCTAGCTAAAAGCTCCGGCTCCGGCTGACACGTTGGCGCTAATGAGGAGGACCTTGCTGATGGGCTAGCGCTGATGAGGCAACTCGAGGCGCAGCTGCTGCTGCTAGCTGGCTGTGTGCTGGTGTGGACTACACCAGACTGCTTCTGATGAAACGCGAAAGGGAAGCGGAGAGCTAGCGGGGGCTAGCGCAGGGCTAGCGGGGGGGGAGAGAGAGAGAGAGAGAGAGAGAGACTATGTTCACATTGTGATGACCATGCAAAACTTACTTTTCCTAGAAGGCATTAACTGACGCAAATATTGGTTGACCTTGAGTATTATTTCCTCATCTAGACTTGACTATGCTGATAATCTAGTAAAGCATATAGGTAAACAACCTGACATGGGCAAAGAGTGCCTTTGCGATCACTGCAAGAACAGAGATAAAAACAATAGTGTTCAATTTGGACTTCAAATCTTCAGCTAGGCTCCTTAATACTTCATATACTTTCCACTTTGCATTCTGCACCGCATCCACATACCTGCACAAAATGATGTGAGGATAAATAGTGTCTACAAATGTATATAAGAATCTTCACGGTGAGTATTAGCCATGAACAGCAGCGGGAGTGTTGAATTTATGATATCTGAATAAATGAGCCCCCGTTTTCTTTCAGAAGTTTCACTGCACAGACTCTAAATCTGTTTTGTTCTTTTTCTTAGTCAGTTTTAAACTGTGTGTTCCACTTCAGGAATCTTGAACAGTTAGATGTGGGATGGCTTTAAATTAGAAATGACAAGAGTTACACACCAGCCAAAAAACAACACATTAAGAGTGACTATTTACCGTTCAAGTGCTGTTTCAACCTGTTTGCTAGTGTACAAATCATCTCTGACCCTTTTACCCTTTCCATCCATGGCTGGTAGCAAGGCTGTAATTAATTTCTCTTCTGGGGTGCCTCGAACAATAGCAGAGATTTGGCGTGATTTCAACCAAACAGCTTCATGATCTCTAGAAAAGAAAATCTCTGCTTTGGCACCTACGCCAATGGGTGCATCTGTCGCTCTAAATTGTAGTACAATGGGCAAAAAATCTCTCTCAACCTGTGTTAATCAGAACATAACATTCACATAATCTTCTAGCATGCTTTCAAAGTGTATAAAAAATTCGGTGACCGTGCTGTGATTAGAATCAAATTGTTCGCTTTCAGATCGTCTGTGAAAGACATCAAAACTGATGTGACTAACCAAAAAGAGAAAAAAATTGACCAACATTTAAGTTTAACATTCGTTTAGGTACATACAAAAGGTTTACTAGGAGGATAGAACCAAAATATAGTGCATCAACTGTAAAACCCAAAAGATGAAGTCACAAGAGGCTCTTGGAGGGCATTTCTCAATCCACATTTCTTCAAAAGCAAATGATACCTTGCTTATAACAACAATATAAACCAAAATAATTGAGACAAACAATATAAACCCATTCGTGGCATGAGAGGTTTGGACACCTCAACTTTGGGGCTTTGGTGAAGCTACATAAGGATGGTATGGGTCTTGATCTTCCCAAAATGCATATGCCTTCAAAGCATGTTTGTGAACCTTGTTTGCTTGGTAAGATGCACCGTTCTGCATTTCCCAAGGATGGGAGAGTTGGTGCCTCACGCAAGCTTTATTTGGTTCATAGTGATGTTTGTGGAACCATGCGGGTTGCAGCTCTTGGGGGATTCTATTATTTTGTCACATTCATTGATGACTTCACCAAGTATACTTGCATTTTCGCATTGAAATCCAAATCTGAAGTTTCTGCATGCTTCAGGCATTTTATAGCCTTGGTTGAGAATGAGAGTGGGCTGAAAATTGCTCACCTTAATATAGACTAGGGGGGTGAATATATGTCAAAAGAGTTTGCTGTTTTTTTGGCCTCACATGGCATTCATCATCAGTACACGTGGCATTTACAGCATGATATGCCTCAGCTTGATCAGGTCATTGTGAACAGTGCTCTTGACTAGGAGAGAGTTGAAATACAGGGGCCCAAAAAGGTCCCCCATTGGCTCCTTGAAACATTAAAAGATAGCAAACAAGATACTCCTCTGCCAGCGCTTACTAGAGCAATTGTCTGTAAAGAGCATGCTAATTTGGTTGCTACAGTATGCAATGAAGAGCCATTATGCCACAAGGATACCTTTCAAAATGATTTTTGGTCGAAGGCTATGCAAGCTGAATTGCATTCTATCTATCAAAATAACACTTGGGAGTTATGTGACTTGCCTCCTGGCAAGAATGCCATTGAAACTAAGTGTGTTTATAAAATTAAACGGAAAGCTGATGGTTCAGTGGACCATTACAAAGCTCGCCTTGTTGCTAAGGGCTATGCTCAGCAGCAAGGAATTGACTTTGAGGAGACTTTTGCCCCCACTTCAAGGATAACTACTATTCGCATTGCTATTGCCTTTGCTGGCCACTTTCATTGGGAAGTACATCAGCTTGATACCAAGACAGCTTTCCTTCAAGGGCATTTGTAGGAAGTGGTCTATGTTTCCCAACCTCCTGGCTTTGATTGAAGGTTCTGAAAGCAAGGTCTACCACTTAAAGAAAGCCCTCTATGGATTGAAGCACGCACCCCAGGCTTGGTATTCCAGGATACAAGCTCATTTGCTTACACTTGGCTTTCAGAACATGCCTACTAAGGCTACCCTTTACATCCGCAAGAGAGAGACAAATTTGCTGATTTTAGTGCTCTATGCGGATGACATGCTTGTGACTGGGACACATGTTGAGAAAATTGCAGCTTTTAAGCTTGACTTGTAGAAGGCATCGCTATGTCTGATCTTGGTCTTTTGCATTACTATCTGAGCGTTCAATTTGTTAGCAGTGAGGGGGGCATTTTGATGTCACAATCAAGTATATTGGACAGCTTTTGCAGCATTTTCAGTTTAAGGATTGCAAGCCAATATCCACACCATTAGAGCCTGATTTTCACTTCTCTTCTAAGGATGGCATCGGTGCATGTGATCTTACTCTCTATCAACAGGCAGTTGGTTGTTTGATTTACTTATGCCATACGAGACCCGATCTGCAGTATGCTGTCTCACAGTTGAGCAGATATCTGCACAGCCCCTATACGCACCATTGGCAGGCCGTGAAGCGTGTCTTCAAGCATCTCAAAGGCACTCAGCATTTGGGACTAGTTTAAGAGGCTGATTCTTCACTTGTTATGGATGGATTCACTGATAGTGATTGGGAGGGTTACCCGTGTGTCACATAGTGGCAACTGTTTCATGCTTGGTACTTCATGCACTTCTTGGTTCAGCAAGAAGTAGACTACAGTTGCTACTTCTAGCTGTGAAGTTGAGTACAAATCAGCTTTTACAGCTACAGTCGAGTGTGTTTGGCTCTAGAAGTTACTTGCAGATCTGTATGCATTTCAAATCGCTCCTACAGTCCTTCACTGATAGTCAGAGTGCTTTGGCTGTTGCACGGAATCATGTTTTCCATGCTCGCACAAAGCATATTGAGGTTCACTATCACTATGTCAAAGAGAGATTATCAGCAGGTGATATTCAGTTGTCTTATGTTCCCACTGAAGACAACTTGGCAGATCTACCTCAACCTAAGTTTGAAGCTTTTCGACTTAGTACTTTTTGTGACTTGATCTATTGCACTCTGTACAATCATTTCAAAGAAAGGAACCTTCTATTAATGCTTAAAAAACTTCATACAAAACAACAGTCCCTAAGGTGCTGAGCATGGGAAAAACTGGGCAACAGCTAAAAGAAAAACCGGCCTGTTCTAGAGAAACCCAGCTCACTGGCTAGGGGATCTCTTATACTGGGGCTAACAGCCAGGTGGGGAGACTATACAACCAGTGAATCCCTCGCGGAGTGAGAACTCATGCAGGCCAAGCCTTGCAGAATCAAGCATGCCTTGCGACAATCGCCCTGGAGCCTAGGGTCCCACGCTCCCAAGTGGAGCGGAGGGTATAGATGATATCCTGCCAGATGGCAACCAAGGTAGCTGAGGGTAGAACCGGATGCTCACCCATCACCACACTGCAGTGAGCAACCCAAATGTTCCACGCAGTGATACCGGCTTACTGGCTACTACCTCCCAAACGGTGTTCTCCAAAGGAGGAATCATAGGTTGCTATACTCTGTACAGTCATAGGTTGCTATACCCCTACAGGATGAACACATGTAATCATGACATTAGATATTCAGGCATCCTGAGTCATGCTGAGGATACTTCATTCCGTACCATGGAGGGGGTTTTGTAGGCCATTCTATGGGCTATCCATAGGTGCCATTCATTCCTTGGAATGTGCCTTGTAGGCCTAGTTACAGTCTGTTAGGCCAATTGTTAAAGTTAGTACATGTACCACTTAGGACAGTTAGGACACTTAGTATATACCTAGATGAATCCACAAACATTCCCAAATTCATCCTCTAAAAACACAACATAGTGCAGTTTCAATCTCACGATAGTCACTCATAAGATTGAAAACCATAACCTCCATCACGCATAGCAGGGACTAGCTACTATGACATCCCCACTGACGTCATCAGCACCCAACAGTGGGTGTAGACCATAGTATAAAAGTATGCTCTCACACATACAAATCCACACACCCAACATACTTGAGCATCCTTTTATACAAAGTCTTCGTACTGAGTTTCTGTCGGCACTCCGGAGGTGAAGGGCAGACTCAGCCATGACAAAGGCTAGCACTAAAAGAGAAGGCTAATCAAAAAGTAGTCCAAAATCTCTTCATTCAAGCTACAACTGTTTGTGAAGTCTAAACGATTTCATTTTAGTCTCTCCCAAACCAGCATCTAAATCTAGCTGATAGGGCAACGTACCATTTATGATAGAAAGAATTATCACAATACTAGCAGGCCGCAACTTGGACGAAAACTTCACAAGGTGAAATTTGCATGTCCGCTAATATGGCAAAAGCATAGGACACTTAGTCTAGTTAGGACATTTAGCCCTAGGGTTTTGTTATGTTGGCTCTCTTGAGCCTCCACTCAGTTTTGCAGCAATTCATTTCAATAGCTCGTTTTTTTGTCTTCTCTCCTTCAATCTTAAGCTTCCATTGCTTGCCCTAGCCTACACTGCTTCGGACGACATTTGACACAGTCCCACGAGCTTGATTGATACGGAGGCTTTAGGAGATGCAGATACCAGAGGACATGATCTGAAGCGTGATGAGCCTATATGAGTCTATCGGAGGAAGGGTACATGCACGTGGAGGTCTATCACATTGGGTCGAGAGCACGATCGGGGTGAAGCAAAGATGCCCACTCTCTCCAACCCTCTTTAGGCTCTACATTGATGAGATCAACACATTTATTGACCCCCTAGCGCCTAGGAGGAGAGGGATCCCTTCTTGCGGATTTGATGATGCAGATCTTACTGTATGGAGATGACACAGTTCTCATCTCCTCCTCTGCAGCAGGCTTACAGCAGCATCTGAGACTCTACAAGTATTTTGCAGAGAGAGAGACCTGACGGTTAACCTTGGCAAGACCAAGGTTATAATTTTAAAAACTTCACGAGCAGTACTCCAGCAACACAGCTTCATGTATCGAGGGGAGCAAGTGGAGATAGTACAGACATATACATATCTCAAAGCAGTTCTTGTAGGACCTATCTTCACGATGACACATGTAGCTAGGGCAAGACTCACACGAGGACAAGGAGCCTTAGCTCAGCTGGAGAGACAGTGCTTTTAGGCACACTTTGATAAACTTTCTTTCTTTCTTTCTACTCTGATATGTCCCGAGGCTGACTCAAAGGCTTAAAAATCAGTGACGCATTTGTCTGCTCGATCAGTGTCCCGTGGTGCCGTCTCCTTTTGCTAGCTGATCTGGTGTAGCAGGGTCCCCTTGAGCCACCGCATCTCCATCAGAAAGAGGCTGACACACCTGATGATAGAAGTGGATCAATCGGGAGAGTGGCCTGATTCCGTACCCCTCCTTGTAAAAGCAGTGGTAGGGACTTGGGATCTCATAATAAGCAGGGCAAATGCATAATAAGTGCTCCTCTATCTCCACTACTGCCAGCGTGGATAACCTGGAATTCCGTTGCTCTCTAGGTGCGCTTCTAGCCCTCCTTTCCTCAATCCTCAACTGGTGAGACAAGACTCGCATCTATCCTATGGCAATCCTCAGCGCGTGGCGCGTGGTTAACTCGCCTGCCCTCCGGCCTGATGATCAATCCATCATCTGATACGCTCAAGAAGTGGTCCCAGTAAAACTGGATCTTGGTAGGAAACACCAAGTCCCCTCCCCAAGTCTATGATGTATATAGCTGAATTAGATCCAACTGTATGATGCGGTTGATCTCATCTCGTGGGATCTGGAGGGATGGGGAGTCCAGACTATATTGACAGGGGGGGCGACGGTCCGTTTGAATGCACTGAGACCGAAACCATTTGGAGATACGTGCATACCGAGCTATGCTAACCCCGCTGTTAGCTAGCCGTTTGGATGACTCTAGTGCCAGCCTCAATAATCTCCATCAGGGTAAGGCTCACACCCTGTGTAGATATGTCACTGACTGGAAGATGGCATCAATTTGCAATGGTGTCATAGTGAACTCGGCCTGTATGATCTGGTAAGGAATGGATGGCTTACTCCTGATCTGGTGAGAAATCGATGGCTTACTCCTGATTTGGTAAGGAATCGATGCCTTACTCCTCCAGATGTTCTGGACCCCATGAGAACTTGTAGCCTCTCGAATCTCCACCACTCTGCTGCCGGTAGGTCACATCCCCAAAAGTGTGATGTGTATATGGCTGTCGGTTTCACTAGTGTATCAAAAAGCCACCCCTTCGTTGGGGATGGTGGAGCTACTAAACAAGCATCCACACCAATGCCCATATGCAATGAACTCAGTGCATAGCCCCTCACTTGTTTCATAAACTCACACTTTGACCATTCAATCCAATTCTCCACTTGAGTGTCTCTCTAAATCTCACTCACAGGCTTCTGAGACTGAATCTCCACTAGAATTTTGTAGCCAGCTCATGCTCCCATAGGCATAGCCACGCTTGGGCATATTTCATCTTTTTCTTTCTACCTCCGTGTAATGTGCAAATTACCCCCACAGTCCCCTAGAAGGTTCTTTCCTCAACATGGTTGCTTGCCATGTGTCAAACATGCGTGCATTAACCCTTTTTAGCCCTCTTGGGATCCCCATTAATTTCAAGCCACTCACTTGCGCCTAGGCACATGAGTAACAAATCACACCAAATATTAAAAAATGCACATCGTCTTAGAACCCCTCATTAAGGACCATGACAATACAAATCCTTGATGGTAAATATTTCAACACACATGACAAGGGCCACCCATTCACACTTATAAACATAACAAAGGTCTTCTATAAGGATTTTCTATCACGGACGCATCCAAGGTCCTACTACATTCTAGCTAGAATGTAACACCAAAGCATATCTAGGGCAAATATATTTTAGTTTAGTCGTTAGTATCATTAGTAACCTGTTAGAATTATTGTCATAACTCTAGGCAGTGACCAATGTAACTCATAAGTGAGTTAGGGGCACTTTTCCCTCACTAGAGGTTTTTCACCCTAACCACAGTTACTGAGTTGGTGTGGTTTTGTCACTTAGACAAAACCACCTCCACTCCATTGTGCATCAAATCTTATCTATTGCAGACTACATTTTGCTTCTGCTTGTTCCTACTTCCATTGCTAGTTCATTTCTCACATTTGGTATCAGAGCACAAGCTCCTGTCGTTCATGCTTGCTACTCATGTTCTTGTTGCTTCAATGACTGTCATACAACTATGTGTCGGTTTCCCGTAAAGCTCGTACAACGACTGCCGTATAACTGCACGTCAGTTACATGTGCGTAACTCCAATCGTACGTGCTTCCATACATCGCCGTACATTACGTACAGCAAGCACTACCCGTCCGTACAACAAGCGCCACCCGTCCGTACAGCAAACGCCCGTACAACGTATACTCAGCGCCTGTAGAAATCTACAGGCACTGCACTTCGTCCATACAATCGCCATTCCAAGCTACCCCGTACACTGTACGGTGTCCATACAGATCAGTCAAAGCCCACCATACATTCTCTGTACACCTGCATCGTACATTTCGTATAGCTCAAACTCTGCCTGCACCAGTACTTTGCCTGTCCGTACAACCGCATTACAGCCCGTGCATTTTCGTGTGGCAAAGCTTTTGCAGGCGCATCTGGGATTTCAACTAAGGAATCAAGCAATTTTGGGACATATATTTTCTTTGTAGGATAAGTCAAGCAAAAATTTGGAGCTTCTTGTGAATTTCCCCTTTTTTTTTTTTTTTTTTTGAAAATAGTGACTTCTATTAAGTATTAAAGAAAACCGTTAGAGCAAGCTTCATACGGGATACACCATGCAATGCATAAAAAGCTCAAGAGCCAAAAAGAAAGGATTGGGGCTGATAGTGCCATCTCAATCCGGTAGAAACCTCCAAGAAAAAGCGAGAACCCCTCCAAACTCGAAGAAATACAGTCCTCCTAGAAGAGACTGTCCGTGAAGGGCCCTGCATGCTAGCCCATATGGCTATCAAAGTGTGAACCATGTCAGTCCAAATACCCGTGAACACCTGTGATGGGTGTATCTGGGTGCCATCCAAGGCCTCTGTACATCTGGCTCTCCAAATGTGCCGACAGGAAATGCTAGCCAAAATCTCCCAAGAGGCGTCCACTGAAGCATGAGAAGCTCTGAAGGAATAAGTGGTACATCCTGAAGAGAGCAGGGCTCTATCACCTGCTGGCAGACCGAGAGTGCCCAAGAAGAAGGCTCACCCTCATAAAACACCTGGGGCCGATTAAGGGATAACCATGCGACCAAGCCCCAAGTCATGAAGAAAGGGGAAGTATGAAAAATGATGAGTATCCGAGCAACCCCCAAACAATCCTCGCCTGTCTGTAGTCCCAAAGGCAATGTCGCACTGACTCCTCTGTAGAATGATAGCGAGGGCAAGTGGGATCAGCCCCAAATCGTGATCTCCACAGGTTCACTGCAATCCCTCCATGAATAGAAAGCCAAAAGAAAAGAGTGATCTTTCTATTTCTGAGGGATTCCCAGAGCCTCCTCCAAAAATTCCTACGCAAATCTGCGGTGATGAAGAAGCTGTCCCACTAGGGGACTCTGGAGGGAATCCAACCCCTACTGCTCAGCTGAAATTTACTGGCATTACCAACCGTGAAACGAAAGAAGGGAATCCCCCTCTCTCGGTGCCCATGATCTATCCACTCCCACTCTCCTGGGTCCCACTGCAAGCATCTAATAGGTGCACCTCCATATAACCACAATCTCCAGGATCTCAGGGCCAAGAGCAGAGGGTTGGGGTCTAAGTACCACCGCAAGCCTGCTCCATGGTCCACAAAACCAGCAATCCTGACAAGCTGAAAGGCAACCTCTAGAAGAATATCATCCGTGGATCTAGAGAGAAGACCAGTGCATCTTCCCCGAGACCTCAAAGAGCGATCACCTGTAGAGGAACTGCTGTCCTCGAAAAAGCTCCCATCCAAGTGGTGCAAGTAATAGGCATCTCAACTGTCCATTCCACCGGGATGGCTGCATCTATCTGCTGAATCCTGCGTGCTACCCCTCTGAGGTGACTCACAGACTGTAGTCTCTGATCCTCAGGTAGCCTCATAAATGCCTTCCAAGTGCTTACTGTGTAGGCGGGGCCTCTCTCCCATCTAGGCCTCAATAAAAATAGCAGTGTCATCAGCCAACTCACTGTCAAGAAGCTCCTGCTCCTGTCTCAAGGCCAATCTCAGCCCATTAAGATCAGCATGAGATCTAAGGAAGATACTCATAGCTTCTGCCACAAAAAGAAAGAGGAAGGGGGCTAAAAGGCATCCCTGACGAACTGACCTGGAAATCTGAAACCTGTCACCCCTTACCAAAACCTTGATGTGGGCTGATCTGTAAAGGGAGGCCACCCCTCTAATCCATGCATCTGAAAATCCAAATCGTAGAAGAGTGCCCTCAAGAAAACCGTGAAACGAAAGAAGGGAATCCCCCTCTCTCGGTGCCCATGATCTATCCACTCCCACTCTCCTGGGTCCCACTGCAAGCATCTAATAGGTGCACCTCCATATAACCACAATCTCCAGGATCTCAGGGCCAAGAGCAGAGGGTTGGGGTCTAAGTACCACTGCAAGCCTGCTCCATGGTCCACAAAACCAGCAATCCTGACAAGCTGAAAGGCAACCTCTAGAAGAATATCATCCGTGGATCTAGAGAGAAGACCAGTGCATCTTCCCTGAGACCTCAAAGAGCGATCACCTGTAGAGGAACTGCTGTCCTCGAAAAAGCTCCCATCCAAGTGGTGCAAGTAATAGGCATCTCAACTGTCCATTCCACCGGGATGGCTGCATCTATCTGCTGAATCCTGCGTGCTACCCCTTTGAGGTGACTCACAGACTGTAGTCTCTGATCCTCAGGTAGCCTCATAAATGCCTTCCAAGTGCTTACTGTGTAGGCGGGGCCTCTCTCCCATCTAGGCCTCAATAAAAATAGCAGTGTCATCAGCCAACTCATAGTCAAGAAGCTCCTGCTCCTATCTCAAGGGCAATCTCAGCCCATCAAGATCAGCATGAGATCTAAGGAAGATACTCATAGCTTCTGCCACAAAAAGAAAGAGGAAGGGGGCTAAAAGGCATCCCTGACGAACTGACCTGGAAATCTGAAACCTGTCACCCCTTACCCCTCCGATCAAAACCTGGATGTGGGCTGATCTGTAAAGGGAGGCCACCCCTCTAATCCATGCATCTGAAAATCCAAATCGTAGAAGAGTGCCCTCAAGAAAACCCCAATCTACTCTGTCATAGGCTTTCTCAAAGTCCAGGAGTAGAACTGTCAGCCTCTGCCTACTCTGCATAGCCCACTCTGTGGCTTCCCAAAATAAAAAGATATTATCAAATATGCTCCTAGGTCTGGAAGAAGGGGCTGCAATCGGATGCCGATCGCCTTGGCAAGGATTTTGTATAAAGTGCCCAAAAGAGTCATGGGTCTCCAATGGGATACAAAATTCATGTTGCCACCTTTCGAGATAAGGTGTATGAGTCCCTCGGTCAGTGAGTCAGGCATCTCACCCGAGTCCCAAATGCCCTGCAGGACTGAAGTAATATGATCACCTATCATATCCCAAAAGGCTGTAAAAAAAGATGGAGTAAAACCATCGGAACCAGGGCACTTGCCCTTATGAAGGGCGGAGAGAGCAGTCCTGAACTCTGTGTTGGTAAAGTGTGCATCAAGTGAGCATATCCCTTGCTGCAACAAGGCGCTCCTGTATCCAAGCATCTGATGGTCGTCTCTGCTCCTCCCTCTGCAAGGTTGTCAACCGTCGATGGATACCAATCTCCCGCCTAAGTACCTCACCTCGCCGAGCACTAGCGACAGAGTGATAAAAGTCGCTGATACTGGCAAGTGCTGTGGCCACATGTGAAGGATCGGCAACCCCCCTGCAAGTGAAGGATCGGCAACCCCCCCTGCACTAGTGACAAAGTGATAAAAGTCGCTGACACTGGCAAGTGTTGTGGCCACATGTAAAGGATCGACAACCCCCCTACAAGTGAGAAACCCAGATCTCCAAGACTGCCTCTGTGAGAGTCTCATCTGTGTATAAGGCATCGGGGATCCTGATATTGTGAGACCGTCCTCTTAGATGGGGCTCTAAGATAGACAAAACTACCAGAAAATGGTCGGAGGTGGAAACACCGGGTGCAATGCAAACTGTCCCCCCTCTATCAAGAGCCCAGTCATCCACATAGAATCAGTCAATCCGAGCAAAGATAGGCATCTGCACCCTACGGTTCGACCACGAAAACAAAAGTGACTGAGACTGAATATGAAATGCATCCTCTGACCAAACATCTGCCACTAACCTGAACAAGAAGGCATCCCAAGCTGCTCTCTCGAGGGAATGAATACCACCTTCTCTACCCCCTTGCTTATCGGATGGTGCCTCAACCATGTTGAAGTCGCCTTCAATAATCCATGAATCTGCAATGTCAGCCCACGAGAGCAACTCTTTCCAAAAAAAAACACGGTCCCCTCTGTAGAGATTGAGGAAACCAACCTTACGTCCGTTAATCAAAAGTAAAATCCACTGGGCCCTGGAGGGGGTGATGGTACCGTGTCCAATGACCAGAGGGAGAAAAGAATCTGAAACTGATATGCATGTACCTCCTCTGGTTCCCAAGGCAGGAAGCCAAAAAGTCCGGCCTGAAAGTAGCTTACCTAACTTGGAGCAATCTCTGGCATCCAGTTTGTGTTCCTGAAGAAAAAGAATGTCTAAGGAACCACCTGACACACCTGGATGGAGTTGATTCCTAATCAATTGTTTGCGACGGGGATGAGGGATGCCGCCCAATCCCTATATATTCCAACTGGCTATCCTCATCGGCGGGAGGAAGCGGGTTGGAATACCTTACCCGACCTAGTGGCGTAAAAAGAACCCTCCATCGGAGCTGACCTCCTGCCATACACACAAGGTCCAAGGGGAGGAAAGTCCACAAGTGAGAGAGAGAAAGATCTCTCAATAGGGATGCCGATAACTAGCTCTCCGAAAGTGGAAGGTACAAAATCATCATCTGGGAGGTCAGAGAGGTCCCCCATTTCTCATACGCAAAATCTGTTGTCTGTAGCAATTTGTATCCTTCGGAGCAAACTATTTTTTTCAGTGCTGTAGGCGTTATATGAAAGTGCAATACATAAGATATGGATGTAAATACACATTTGTTTTGTGGGTAAAGGTTTGTAGAAAGAGTCGTCAATGTGAATTTTGTTCAAGGGAATATAGTTGCTTTTTTGTGAGTATCCACAACGAAAGGTGCAGTAGAAGTTTGTACGTATAATGCTGGAGTCTTGAATGTAATTGTAGCTGTGTTGGAGATGTCTTCTGAAATCACTTCACAAATGAGTGTATGATAATTTGAAAAGTATTTGAAAGCAATAAAGTAAAGTGTTCAATTGTATTTATTGTCGCATGCTATTTGAAGATAATATGACAGCTTAAGAAAATTTAAGATATATTATTAACATATATTGTGTTTATAATAATTCTCGTTCTTTCATTATAAATCTTATATTTTGTACTGAAAAAAAAAGGAAACTGTTTTTCGAGTGTGAACATGAAGTTATTAACACAGCATATAATCATATGTAGTAGAGGTAAACTATTTGTTCAAAAAGAGTCTCAAATTTTCAGAAATGGTTGTACAAGAAAGGAAAAGCCCGTAGAGTGCAAGGTTTTGGTCTTGTACAAGCGGACATGATTTTCCGTTGTCGAAACGTAGACGCTAATAAGATAGTCGCTTCGAATAAAAACAAGTCAAATTTGTAAGAGTATCCCCTTCCCTCTATCCACGAAAGGAGGCACCTGTACTGGGTCTTGATCAAGAGGTGCTGCGAACGAGGCAACAACCTGGGCTGCTGAGGGAGGTACAGCCTGATCCTGAGGTGGAGTGGAAAAAGGCTCCTGAACACTAGGCTCCAAGGCGTTAGCCTCCCGAGGCTCTAAGGGGGTAGGCTCCGAAGCGGTGGAAGTATGATCTGAAGTAGAGGACCTAACCCACCGTGGGCCAGAGGTGGTGCGGGGTGTAGGACGGACTCGAGCAACCCTAGGAGGAGGGGGAGCCCGTGTCTGAGGCGGTGCCTGTGGAGCGGTAGGTCCTGCTCCTGCTCTCTCGTAAGCTAGTACGAGCTGGTTGCTTTCTGGGCCTCTTTTTCTTCTTTGGGCAATCTTTGGTGAAGTGCCCCGAGGATCTACAAATCCTGCACTGGTCCTGCCGACCTGCAATCTCAAATCTCTGGCAGAAGAATGACCCATCCGGTTGCTGTAGCATGATGTAGTCATATGAAATATTAGGGTCCTGAACAATGACCCTAACCCTGGGTACCCCATCCATCCTGACCGCCTCAACAGCCGAAGAGGGCTCGCCAGAAAGAGAGGGGATCTCTACTACCATACCAAACCTCTCACCAATAACTGAAAGAAGCCGGTGATAAACTGAGGGGAGACCAGGGAGCCTGATGAAAACAGAAACTCTCTGCTTGTCCTCTTCAACTGGGTCAAAGCCCAGTTAAAAGGGAAACAAAAAGATCCTCCT
This sequence comes from Dipteris shenzhenensis, assembly GCF_047967505.1. Classification (NCBI taxonomy): domain Eukaryota; kingdom Viridiplantae; phylum Streptophyta; class Polypodiopsida; order Gleicheniales; family Dipteridaceae; genus Dipteris; species Dipteris shenzhenensis. Next base: position 43,004,997 of record NC_141603.1, read on the forward strand.
GTAGCCTAGAAATAGAAACTCAGCATGTAGCAAGTCTCTCGTGACGTCCAAGGAATCTAGGCATACCTGAAAGAAACCTCATCCCAACAAACAAACATCCTTAAGGTGGGGGGCGAGCTCCTGGGGAAGTGCCGCAAGCATCCAATCTCTACCCTGTGATCTGGAGGGGTGTGAACCAAAGATGCGTGCAAAGAGAGCCGTGGAACACTCATGCTCCAAGTTCCTTTGTAACTGCTGCAGCTCGTCTTTTGAAAATGTGACGGTTCTCGCGGCCGGTGTGTGCGGTAACGGATTGATTGAATGGGTGCCCATTCGTCAATCGAGGAGGGGAAGGCCGACTTAAACACAAAAAAACTCCGTCCACTTTCTTGATGCCCAAGAGAGCCGACTCAAACAAAAAAAAACTTCGTCCGCTTTCCTGATGCCCAAGAGACTCCCAAAAAAACGGGGGTACACCTGAGGGAGAGAGTGAAGGAAGGAGGGAGAGAGGAGAGAGAGCAAGTCAGAAGAAGAAGGGGGTAGGTTGAAGGAGGAGGGAGGTTGAAGAAGGGGGGAGCTGGAAGGGGGGAGAGGATGGCAGCAAGGGGGAGGGAGAGAAGGGAAGGGGACAGCAGGAGGAGAAGGGGAGTGAAGAGTAAAAGAGGGAGGGGAGAGGAGGAGAGGGAAGGGGGGAGCAAACAAGCAGTGCGCGGGGGGGGAGGTGCGAGCAACAGCATGGGGGGGCAGATTAGGCAGCAGCGCGGGGGGGGGCAGGGGGGAGAGATAGCAGCAGCAGCGCGGGGGGGAGGGGCTACAGCAGCAGTGCGGGGGGGAAGGGGAGGGGAGGAGAGGGGAAGGGAAGGGGCAGCAGGTAGGGAGGGAGGGGAGGGAGGAGGCAGCAAGGAGGGGAGTTGAAGGGAGGGCAGCAGGAGGAGCGGGGAGCAGCAGCAGCCACAAACTGTGGAGGCAATAGTACATTTTTTTGCCCTAATTTTAGCTCAATTTTTTCCCAAAATTTGGGTCTTTTGGTTTTACACTACAATTTCTTGCATAGTTGGGGCTTTCAGATACTTTGCCCTCTTTTGGATGCAATTTCCCTTAAGAAATTGGAGCTTTTGGCATTCGCATGCAATTTGGCAGTGTACTAGCAGTTTGGGACTGTTGCAGGCAGTTTTGGACTCATTTTGAGTGACATTGCAGACATTGGCAATTTGCAATGTTATTTGGGCATTTGCAGAGCATTCTGGTGCATTTTAAAGCCTTTGATAGGCTGTGACAGCAAGTTGTCATTTTGGGCATATTTCTTGCAGACTTCGATTGAGCATCTTTGATCCCAAGAAGGGATTTCACTTGTCAGATTTGCTGCATTTTTTTGTTGTGTCTCGCAGATACGGCTCAAAACAACCCCAATGAGGTTTTTGGTTTGGCAAACATCTATGGGATTATGTCAACAGAGATGAGACAAGGCCAGAGACTGTGGTTAAACATGCCACTCCTCAACAAGGTGGAGGTAGGGGTAGAGGTCAAGATGCAAGACAAGTGTTAGGCACAACAGCTGCTGCTTTGGTGCCTCCCACACAGGAATTGAAAAGGTGGGATTCACGTGATGCACAAGCTCTTTCAATTATTTCTCTTTTTGTCAAAAGATTTGTCATTCGTCACATTCGGTCATGCAAGACCTCGAAGGCAGCTTGGGATATTTAGAGAGCATGTTTGCAGCCAGAAATGATGCCCAGGTCTCTTTCCTGAAGAGAGAGCTATCTCACACATATGGATGAGAAAAAAGAAAGAAAGAAAGAAATTTTATTAGAGTCTTCGGAAGATCGAGGGGTCTATGAGACTAAAAGAAAACCTGATACAAATCACAGTGAGGGTAGAGCTACTGAAACGAGCATCATCACCCGTGCTGAATCCTAAGTCTGATCATACATAATCAAATACATTTGGATGTAACAATGAAAAGAAAAGGACTGGTGGAGCGGAGCGGAATCCTCCGTATGTCGTCCCCCTGGCTGGTGCATAGCTGGTGATGGGACGCTGGTGCCCGTCAAGGGGTGCCGTGCGTCTCGGTCTCCTGGACGAGGCTCGCTGGACGAGGCTCGACGCAAGACCAGAGCCACCGTGACTCCCGTGGGACGTATCCCGGGTCTAAACAATAACGGATGGTCCCCCTGAGTGATCTGTGTGTCCCCTTGATGTCTCGTGTGTCGTGCTACGATCGTCGGGTCAGGGTCTCTGTCACGTCGGCGGCTAGAGACTAGACGATCAATGTCACTCGATGGGAAGAACTCTGTGATCCTGCTCTGAGAGGTGTCTGATGATGTGACCAAGCCCGTCGCCTGAGTAAGTACTCTTTATGTCGGATTCCCTCGTGAATGAAGGCCGCGAGGCATCTCTGATCTGGGTAGGCGAGGAATCTCGAAAGGAGCCCGGAGCCGTCTCTGAAGAGGCAGTGGTAGCGACCTCGGATCTCGTAGTACACTGGGCACCTGAAAATAAAATGCTCCTCCGACTCAACCTCCTGACAGTCGCACAGTATGCATAAGCGATGCTCCCTAGGAATCCCCTCTGCTCTGTCGCTCTCTATGCGGAGGCGGTGTGATGATACCCGAAACTGTCCAATGGAGATCCGTAGTGAGTGAGGCATATGAAGCTCAATGTACCCCAGTGGTGTGATGAATCCCTCCTCCGAAATGCGAAGACAGTAATCTCTGTAGAAACTCAGCTTCACTAGAAGCTCCCTCGGCTCCAACCAAGTCCTAAAGGTGTGTAGCTGCAGGAGATCCTCTCGAATGACCTGGTTGGTATGTGGCCCAATCGGGATGGTGGGTGGGAGTACCGGAGGGGCATCTAAATTGTACTGAAAATGAGGTATCCTATCGATGTGGAACCCTAGTCTCACAAACCATCTGTGAGTCCGTGCATACCAGCATCGCTCGTCTCCCTCTGCTAGCCAACCTCATGGAGGAATCGAGAGCCAACCACGACAACCTCTGTCTCCCTGATGTGCAATCCCCATATGATCTAACCCGGTGTATATATGTGATGGTCTGAAAGGCAGCATCGAGCTGGAGTGGAGAAGCACCAAACTCGGACTGAATGATGTGATGTGGTACAGACGGTTTCCCCCGGATCATCCGTGAGAGCATGAGGATCTGCAAGCGCTCCACCCGTGTCCACTCTATCTCTGACATGTTAGGCCCCCAACAAGGGCTACCATACATACCGGCTGGTCGAACCAAGGAGTCGAAGAGAAGAGCCTTGGTCCGAGGGTCCTGGAAGTGGGAGTGAAAGCACCGTCTCTCTAACCGAGAGTGAAAGCACCGTCTCTCTAACCGAGCCAGTGAGGCGTATCCCCTACTCAGTCTGGCCTGCATCGCTGGTCTCATCATGAAGATCGGGCCGGAGAAGATGACCCCCAAGTGTATAAGGATACGATCTCAACTGGTGACCCACCCAAAGTAAAAGTAAATTGTTTCCGTTGCATGTTTGCTCAAGAGGTGTTAAAGATCATGACCTTGGTCTTGCCAAGGTTGACCTCCAAATCATGGGATAAACAAAAAGCCTGCAGTGCATCCGGGTGTCGCTGGAGCCCCTCGGGTGTGAACGACAAGAGTACCACATCATCTGCATAAAGAAGAATCCTGATGATGATCCCGCCAAGTGAGCAACCGGTCCCTCCGAACGTCCCCATGAAAGTCTCAAGCTCATCGATGTAGATGCCAAACAGGGTCGGTGATAAGGGACAACCCTGTTTGACCCCTATGGTACTCAGGATCTCATCTGTCCAACCTGCGCCTATACGAACTCGGCCTGAGACTCTCTCATACAGTGCCATGACTGCCCAGATGATCTCCTAATCAAATCCCAGTGTCTGTAGGCGTGTGATAAGACGAGCTCGAGGTACTGTATCAAAGGCTTTGCGGAAATCCACAAAGCAACAGTATACCCTCTCCTTTCGTGATCTGGCCTCCTCAATGACACTCCTGAGTGTGAGTATGTGATCCATAGTCCCATGGTCTTGCCTGAAACCGGCCTGACCCTCTGCTCTGAGCCCTCTCATCTCTGCGAACAGGCTGACCGATGCATCCAATACAGCTGCATAGATCTTGGACATCACATGTCCAATCATGATAGTCCTGTAGTTACTCGGGTCCATGGAATCCCCTACCTTGTGGATGGGGGTGATGGTGTTGAGTGTCCAAATGCGGGGGAAGCCAAGGCAAACAACGTCATTGAATAGCTTTGCTAGGATCGTGGCTAATGTGTCGATCCCATATGCGATAAACTCAGTGCATAGCCCCTCGTGATCCTTAGCTCGGCCATTGTGCAGTTTCAATGTCGCGTCCTTGACTCCCCCTCTGGTGAACAACGTGCAAGTGGTGGGACGAGGTGTGTGTATGAGGTCTGGAGTGGGCTGGTGTGGGACATCATATAGATGGTGTGCATACGTGTGCCAGACTCTCGTGTCGGTGAGGGGTGATGGGAACCTACGCTCAAGGAATCTCCGCCAAAAATCCTTCGAGTTGTTGTTGTACAATATGTGCAGCAGCTCCTCCTCATTTTGACGAAGAAAAGCCTACTTCTTCTGACGTACGAGACGTCGATACTTGCGTACCGTGTCTGGTGTGTTCAAGAGGTGACATCTGGTTTCAAGTCAAAGCTGTAGGCGATAAGCTTTGCACTCCGCATCGTACCAATTGTTGCAGGGTACAGAACCAAGAGGTGGTGGTCTAGTGGACCGTGTGGTGTGGGGAAAGATTTGGAGGGCAACCTCATGGAGTGTGCGACTAATCAGGGCAGCACGGTCCTCTATGAGTGGTATGTGATCGATGTAGGTTAAGAGTCTGTTTAGGCGTCCAGAGTAGGCCGGTGAGAGGCTGTGATCAAGGTGTATGTCGTGGTAGGTGTCGTGCTTCCTATGTGGTGTGTGTGGTGTGGCTAAGCATGGGATGGCGATAGTGAAGAATAGGTATGTGTGATCAGCTCCTGGAGGGAGTGGTGCTACGGTGAAGTCGGTGATACATGAAGTGAAGGTAGGGGATCCCATGATGTAATCTACTACACTAGTGCCCCCCCCGTGTGGGAAGCAAGTAAAACCACCTGAGGAGGGCCAAAGGTCGAGCCCGTTGTAGGTGATGAGATCATGCATCCTGCCCAAATCAAGGAGCGCGTGTCCATATGGTGTAACAGGTCCGTGCCGGTCCGATGAGGTCCTAGTCATACCTACTCCGTCTAGGTCCATGTCTGGAAGCATGATAGAGTCGTCTCGCAAGTCTAGGAGTGGTGCATGTCGCGTACTCGTCCTGGCGTTGAAGTCCCCAACAAGGGGAGTATATGTCTCATGAATTTGAGGCATTTTTGAAGGAGAAAGGCATCACACATCAGCTTACAGTGAGGCTTACCCCTTAGCAAAATGGCAAGTTTGAGCAGAAAAATAGAACTTTCATGGAGATGGATAGATGCATGCTCACTAGCAAGAAGCTGCCTCACAAATTCTGGCTCTAAGGGCTCATGTGTGCCAATTATGTTTTGAATCGGGCTCCCACAAAGGCTTTGAAGACAATCACGCCCTACGAGGCTTGGCATGGAAGAAAGCCTTCAGTGTATCATTTTCGTGTCGTTGGATGTGTTACATATGTCCATGTGCCTGTGGAGTTTCGACATAAGTTGTCAAATAAGGCATTAAAGTGTATCTATGTTGGGTATAGAGCAGAAAGCAAAGGCTATCGTCTCTACAATCCTGCCACACGCAAGATCTTTGTGAGTAGAGATGTACTTATTTCAGAGAATTCAGCTCATACACATGCTGAATTCACTAATCCATCCTCTTCATATGATGTTTTTGAGGGGTTCCTTCCTATTGCTTTTGGTTCCCCTGCTGATGCTCATGCTGAAAATCAGCATTTACAGCAGCCTCCTCCTGCTCCACATGCCCCGATTCAGCCACCTACTGATTTTGTTCCTCCACAGGCACTGGATGATGTTGTCAAGCAAGAGATTCAAGAGATACATGCAGCAAAAACAGTTCCGAACTGGTTGCTACAGACTCTCAGGGAGAGTAGACTTGAGGCATCTTTGCCTAGCACGACTTGTAGTGCAGCAAGGCATGCAGGGGGGGCTCTTTATCAGCTTATGCAGGTACTCTTCTTGATGAAGAAGAACCTGATACTTTCGAAGAAGCCAAGGATAATGTGCACTGGATGAATGCCTTGCACAATGAATTGCAGTCCATTTAGAAAAATCAGACTTGGGATGTTGTGGATTTACCACCAAGAAAGCATGCCATTAGTACCCAAACTAAAAAGGAAGCCAGATGGGTCCATTGATAGGTACAAGGCACGGCTAGTTGCCAAAGGCTATGCTCAGAAAAAGAGCATAGAAGACTTTTGCTCCTACATCCCGGATGACAACTATCAAATTAGGTATTGCCATGGCTGCAACTTTTGTTTGGAATGTCAATCAGTAGGACATAAAAATAGATTTCCTTAATGGGGACTTGCAGGAAGAGGTTTATGTCAAACAACCTCTTGGCTTTGAACTTTCGGGCAATGCACTTCAAGTTGCAAGCTGAATAAAGCTTTATATGGGTTGAAACAAGCCCCACGTGCGTTTTCTGGCAAGCAAGGGGCAACACAATAGTCCCACTAAAAGCACCCTCTACATCAAGAAGGATGGGGGGGATATTTTAGTCATCATTCTTTATGTAGATGACATGCTGCTCATAGGGTCAAATGAGGAAATAATTGCATATTTCGAGGCTCAATTGAAAGCTAAATTTGACATGACAGATTTGGGCATGTTAAATTTCTATTTGGGGATCCAGTTCATACAAGACAAGCGTGGTATTGTTATGTCTCAATCCAAGCATGTGCAAAAGCTCTTGGATAGATTCAACATGCAAGATTGTAAGCCTACAGCCACTCCCATGGAGCCAGGCCTGAAGCTTACTATGCATGATGCAAGTGAATCAGTGGGTGCCACACTTTACAGCCATGCTGTTGGATGCCTCATTTATTTGTGCAATACACAGCCCGATATTCAATATGCAGTATCTCAGGTTAGCAGGTATATGCACAGCCCAAAGAAAACACATTGGCAAGCTGTAAAACGCATCTTTCGTTACTTGCAAGGCACAAAGTCTTATGGCTTGCTGTAAAACGCATCTTTCGTTACTTGCAAGGCACAAAGTCTTATGGCTTGATGTTTCCCAGGGGGGGTGACTTGCAGATGCATGCTTACAATGACTCAGATTGGGCTGGAGACTATGACACTAGGCAGTCCACAAGTGGTAATTGTTTCTTTTTGGGCAAAGCTTGCATTTCTTGGCTGAGCAAGAAACAATGTACTATGGCTGCTTCCGCATGTAAAGCTGAGTACAGGGCAGCTTTCACAGCGACAGTTGAATGTGTTTGGCTGCGTCGTTTGTTTGCTGATCTTCATCTCTCATAGGAGGGTCCTTCTCCAATTCTCACTGATAGTCAGAGTGCTATAGCAGTGGCAAAGAATCATGTGTTTCATGCTCGCACGAAGCACATTAAAGTTCATTATCATTATGTCAGAGAGAAGTTGCCTACAGGGGAGAAAAGTATGATCTATGTGTCAACACATGCCAATGTTGCATACATCTTCACCAAAGCACTTCCACGTGAGAAGTTTGAGGCATTTCACAGTGCCCTGAACTTATCTCCTTTTGCTGATTGATCACTTTCACATTGGCACTGCAGGGGGGGTGTTAGAATTATGTTATAACTCTAGGCAGTGACCAATGTAACTCATAAGTGAGTTAGGGGTACTTTTCCCTCACTAGAGATTTCTCCCCCTAACCACAGTTACTGGGTTAGTGTGGTTTTGTCACTTAGACAAAACCACCTCCACTCCATTGTGTATCAAATCTTATCTATTGCACACTACGTTTTGCTTCTGCTTGCTCCTGCTTCCATTGCTAGTTCGTTTCTCACATCACCAAACCCAAGTAGCTACACCAATGACAGCTTAAGCTTCAAATGAGTATCATAAGCCGAATTCCAATAGTTAATGAAAGAAAAGATCTCCACAAGTTGCACGGACGGGATGAATATACAATTTATTTCTTTGCAAAAAATGCCACAACCGAAGGCTCATTTGTTAAGCATGTTGGAAAAGATAGACTAATTTGTTGCAATTAGGATACTTGAATTAATCCAATAGGGCGTATGTAGGGGCAGATGTGTGCATGTGTGCACATGTATAATTGAGGCATGCGTGCACGTAATATACCCAAAGAGATTCACCTCTTTTCCTTAAGAAATCTAAACCCATATGCAAGTACACCCTCTGATCTATACAAAATAGATTCTTAAAGCCTAAAACCTGTAAGCTAAACGATGTCTTCATGTGATAATTACTTAAATAATCAAAATGAAATCTGATGACTCATCCATCTTTACAAACACTAGGATTTCAACTTAAAGTAAAATTTATCCTGAGGTAAGCTGGGCGTACTGCAGCATATAAATCTTCCGCCGCTCGACTAACATCTCCATAGGCATTTTCTGCACAAGTTCGCTTGACACGGCTTCTCCATGAGCACTCCATACACTGGAAAAATTCATCAGGTATGTGATAAAAGCTGCTAATATCCTGTTCAGGATCATCCTCTGCTGCAAGTACCTTGTCTACAGCAGCAATGAGCTGTGCACAGTCATCCACCTGCAAAATCATGATATCCATTCTAAGATAGTGACACCACATAAGATCCAAATTTATGCTTTCCCATGTAATCACTCATTACAGCCTACAAAGACTATTTCTGATGTTACAAACCAAAAGCTTTGATAGGTCTCTCTCATAAATTTCAAATAAACTTTTTGTGCCCAAAAGATAATCAAATAGAGGCCGCAGTTGCTTCCTTTCATTCCATTTTGATATATTCCTTACACTTACTGAAACTACAAATATGCTTCCGGATATTTTTGCTTTTAACAATTTGGCAAATGCTCTATATTATTATTGAGACTTGCCAAAACTGTGACTAAAGAGCATTCTTGTATGAAATGTATTGTGTAGGCAACATGTCATAGGTGTCATTCAAACCACCAAAAGAATTTGTAAATCAGTCGCCGAAGTCCCCATGCACTCCAATGAAACCTCCAGCAGGACCCTATTTACCAGCATTGGTAGCAAAACATAGTTGAGCACCAAAGCTCTCCCTGCAATCGGGATGGCAGGCTCCACAACGAATGCCCGAGACAAAGTCCACTTGGTGCTTGGCTGAGATGTCAATCCCAACCTTCGATCTCAAGTATCATGTCGGCTAGCCTCTAGGGATCCACCTAAAACCTAGCAGAATGCCCAGTCCAACATTTGGCATCACACTGTACATATTCCCTTGGCCACCTAAAGCAGGTTCAGGGTTCCTCCCGGGAAGCTAGAACTAGAAGAGCTTCATTCATGAGGGGAGTGAGATCATGGAGTCCTTTTCTTTTCACACACACCTACAAGGACCCTATGGAATTTTGATGCACTTGATTGGCTTTGTCGCTTTCATTTTCAGCTGGGTGATTTGTAATCACATAGCTTTTCCTGTTTGCACATACTTAATAGAAAGTCTCTTTTTCTGAAAAAGAAAGGAAGGTCCAGTCCACTCTATCATAAGCCTTCTAAAAATCAAGACGAGGACCATGAGAGGCTGTAAAAGCTGCCAATCAGTAACCTCCCAAACTATAAAGATGTTGAAGGTAAAACATTCTTGCACAAACCATGTCTGCCTGTCCTATGTGAGATCAGAAAGCAAGGGCCTGCGATGCCCACTCAAGCCCTTGGCTAACATATTGTCAGCTATGTCCAAAAGGGTGATCACCCACCATTTACAAATATCTGCTTTATCCCCTTGTTAAAGCGGCATAGCAGCAACAAGATAGTAGGGATGGGGGCATCATACTTGTGTCAAACATCTCTAAAAATGAAAGCAGGAATGGGATGGAAACCCAACGCCATAATTGGCTATCCAGCGATGGGAAGACTTCATCCCTCTCCATGGCATTTATATCCTGCTAGGACATTCAAAGGCTCAAGAATCTCTGTGTGGCCTCCAAGCATCCCATCAAACCCTAGAACAGCGTGTGACCAAAACTTTTAATGAGTTGCCTATACTTGGGTGTCTCCAAGCATGAGGCTAATGCACATGGGCTTTGCCTACAATCAACTCACCTTCATCAAAGACCTTTGAAGCAATCACCAAAAACGTTTCTAGAAAGACATTGTATGAGTTCCAAAGCAAGACTTTTTGCAATTTTCAGAGGTATTTATCCTAGAAATGTGCATAATGAATACATGTAAATTTTATATTCTATAGCATATATATAAATTATTATTACAAGATCAAACTCTATAGGTTATACCAATAATCATATAGTAGCTTGTATTACAATGCATACTATTGTGTACAACCTACTATCATATATGTAAGATAAACACACTCGACTGTCTTGCATGATGCTCTCTCCACAATACACACACACACAAACAAGCCAATATGCCCGGACGATCTCACGTGTTCCCAAGTGACCAGCTTGGACCTACTCTTCTATGCTAGCATACCTCTTGATATCCGAGAGTAATGCAATACATTGCCTTCACTTTCAGTTTACCAAGCTGAAACAAATTGACAATTTGGTGGTAGTCTAATCGTCAATCCCTTACAATGTATTTTCTAATGTACTCTCAAAGTTACAATTGGTAACCTCCTTCAAGGGTCCAATTAGATTGGCCAATATAAAGTTGTTTGTTTGGTACCATGGCCTCCAAACGTGGAAACCTTCAATTACTCTTCGGTATCATCAAACCTGCAATTACTCCTAGGTACAATCAAACTCTCAAAACTCTTGTACTTTCCACAATACCCTCTTGATTAATTTAAGCCAGCACTGCTATGAACAATATTCCTCTCTTTCTAGCTTTTTCTCTTTTTCATCTCTTAAAGTCTGCTCTTGCTAAATTCTACATTCTTGCAATTTATTCCCTCTTGCATACTTAACAAATCCAAACTGCTTATTCCTTGCTACTGCATGTACAATATCATTATCTCTAGTTTTGTTGTTCTTGATACCTCGCCTTTTCGCTTTCAATGTATAACACTTGACCTATCTACTCATCTGAGGATAGAATCTACCGTGCATCTGTATCCACACGGCCTTCCACTAGTGTGATCAAATACTTGAATAACCTTGAGTAACTCTGGCTTCTATGGATTCTTTCAATCGACCGATTAAAGCCTCGCTTCAATTATGAATCACCTTAATGTGATTCTCATTGCTGGCTTCTTGTAAATCACTTGAAAGCAATACCTCGTTTGGCTTCCTTGCCGAGCCTCTGCATTCAACCATGACTTTGTTGGCTTCGAATTAGACGCCGATCCTTCAATTCATTCGATGCTTGGTTCTACAATGTGGGTTTGCATAACTTCTTGCTCTATCTTGAGCGTTTTTAATGATATCTTTACCTAATTTAAGCATATGATTCATATCCTGAAGAAAGTCTTGAGTTGCTTGAATCTTCTCTTTTTCGAGTCCCACCGCACTTGGGTCTCTCAGTTGAAATCCATACAAAGTCACATCGCTACTGAAGTTTGCCATTGTAAACTCACAAAGGCAGCCCCGGCTGTGATCCAAAAGCATCATAACCAAGCCTTCAGACGTTTGGTTGCGCTCCACTGGTGAAGGTCGACAACTTGCCAGCAAACGGCATCCTACAAGACACACCTCCATGTCTTACAAACGCTCAAGATGAGCACCAGCTTATCTTCTAGGGGGAGCCGAGTGAAGATCTTGCCGAGGGCCTCGGGAGTATGCCAGCCCATGAAGGTGCTACCTGTGCAAAGTCTACAAAATTGAAAAACCTCCTCTGGAGATTGAACTCTCTTCAAGTCTAACTTTCCACTTAACCAAACATTCTAGATATATTATATGTCTTGTTCTTTTTTCTTGTCTATCTATATTTTTTTCTGGTTCATGTGGTAAAGTAGCATGTTCATGAGTTTAACTAGGACTTCGTTTCTAATGAGATTGTCATCATCTACTAGCTTCCTTTTAAGCCTACTTACATGAAAAACTCGATGTACTCTACATTCTTCTAGTAAAAATAATCTGTAAACAAGTTCTTCATCCTCGTTAGTATTAGGATCGGTCCACAATCCATAGGAGATAACTTCGAACATTCAAGTCTATCTTTCCACTTAACCATACATTCTTAATATATTGTGTTTTATTCTTTTTTCTTATCTATCTAAAAAACATTTGATTCATGTAGTAAAGTAGCACGTTCATGAGTCCAACTAGGACTTCATTGCCAATGAGGTTGTCATCATCTCCTAGCTTCCTTTTTAGCCTACTCACATGAAAAACTCAATGTACTCTACATTCTTCTAGTAAGGTAATTTGTAAGCAAGTTCTCCAATTCTCTTAAGTAATAGAAGATAACTTTGGACATTTACATGTCTTTAAGGATTTGGAGATTCTCATTCTCTTTAGACTCCAACTTTCGATGATGTGCATTTGCATAACTTCTTACTCTATCTTGGGCCTTTCTAATGCTATCTTCACCTAATTTGACTATTTCATTAATATCCTCAAGATATTCTTTGGCTATTTAAATCGTCTATTTTTCGAGTCTCGCCACAATTGGGACTCTCGGTTGAAATCCATACATCATCATGAATGGACTAATACCTACAGTTGAGTGCTTGACACTATTATATGCAAATTCTAACATGTTGTTCCCAATTTTTTTGCCTTTTACTTACATATGCTCGAAGCATATTTTGAATGACCTAATTGGCCCTTTCAATTGGACCATGACTCTATGGATAATCCGCAATCCTCATATTCAAAATAGTTTCCAATCTCATAAGCACAGTCATCCCCGAAGTTTAAAGTCCTCTTAGTCCCTAATCTTGTCATAATGGACTCCTCAATCATATTGCTAAGCTGGAAAACCAGCTTATCAACAGGAGTCTCCTCTCTTCCTCTTGCACTTGGATTAGAATCCATGTGTATTGGGTTTTGAGTTGAAGGCGTGAACTCATCACCTTGTTCTTGGCTGGTCTCATTTCTTCTTTCATTACGACTCCGAAAATGGCTATTAAATTTGATGTCCCGGTCACTAACAATGCCAGGCTGGTAGCCCATACAATCTATACTATATAGATATACTCCATGAATAGGTTTGCTAATTCGAGAGCTTTAACATCTTCATTGGTTGGAATTAATTGAACCATCTTGGTCAATCGATCCACAATTACCCACACAGAGTCGTGCCCCTTCTATGCCCTAGGTAGTCCAACAATAAAATTAGTTCCCATGTGCCAAATGGAATCTCCAAGGGATGTAGGATACCACCTACCTTAAGACGTTCAGCTCTATTGACCTAGCAATTTTGGCCCTTCAACACATAGTCTTAGATGTCCTTACCTATTCCATGCCAAAAGAACTATATTTTAAAAAGCACATATATCTTTTGAATTCCCGGAAGTCCAACAATCAAACTATCATGACACTCACAGAGAATTTGGCGCCTAATGTCATTATTATCCAGGTCACATACTCTAACCTTTCAAATCAAATAGCCATCTTCAATACCATATTTTTTTCACTTAAGTCCTCTATCACCAACCTATGGTGCATCACCATTTCCATGTGACTCCTCAATGAAGGCTCCTCAACCTATTAGATCCCTCCTCGTAATTGCTTTCCATATTTCAAAAAAAACGAGGATCAAACTCACTGTTTCTTTTAAAGACTCTAGGAAATCATTTTTGAATTGAGTAAAACTCAATTCATTAACCATTGGCATTCGACTTAGGGAATTTGCTACCACGTTAAATTTTCCCTTCCAATATGTCAATTGGATACCAAACTCTTGCATTATTCCAGCCTACGTAGCTTTTCTTCCCTTAAGCTCTAGCCGATTGCAAATCCATTTGATACTTTCCTGATTAAAAATGATCTCAAACTTGGCACCATACAAATAGCGTCTCCATTTCTTTAGAGCATAGACTTTAGCATACAGTTCCTTCTCATATGCCAAGTAATTAATTCCTAACATTTTACTTTCAAAAGTCACTGGTCAACCCCTTTGTAAAAGCACCCCCCAAATAGCAAAATCATTGGCGTCTATTTCGACCATGAATGGTTCATTAGGATCCACCTCTTTTAAGGTAGACGCTAATGCTATAGCTACTTTTAACTTTTCAAAACTCTTATTTTGTTGCATCAACTACAAAGAAGGGCTCTCAATCCTATTACCACCCAGCCATCGACTCTCCCAAAAGTTAGCTCTGACTTGTGTTCTGCATCCCACATCCTGATCTCTCCTCCAGTACCTTTTACAAGCTAGATCTCTCTAGAGTCACCCGTAAACCCACCACTTGTCAATCGGCTCCTTCACTTGGTACCATGTGTCGCACAAGGGACCTTACCATAAACGCCCTCTTTTGGTGTCCCCTTTGCGCCTCTTTGTTAATGTCTAGGCCTAGGAATAAACATAGACCCACACCCTTGAAGCCCCACAATGCAATTGCTGTCAAGCCCTCTAGTTTCCTGAACCATAACCAAGCCGTACGCTCCACGATTATGGTTGACGTAACATCGAGCCTATTGTGCATCATACGGCTAATCACTATCTTCATCCTAGCTTTCAAGCGTCAATCATCACCATCCAATCTTCTTGGCCTACTCGTGTTGCTGCACCTCTCTTTCCTTTGCTCGGAAAGAGGCTCTAATACCATGTGTAACGAACCAGATTTTTTCGTTATGCTCAAATTGCAGATTTCTATATGATTTGTTGGGAAACTAAGACTCTATACCTGATTTACAGTCCTCCTACAGCATTCAAGCTGCAATAACACCCCCGTGGCCACAACACTGGGTATTTATTTGCCTATTCTAATGTTTTCCTATGCTATACTCACTATCTACATGCATAGGACATAGCCTAAGTGCTCTCAAAGACGGGATTATTGGGGACGGTCTGAGAGTCGAGAGTGATGGGATGGGAAAAAGGTAGAATGCATGAAGACGGGATGTGACCACACAAGTGGTCATACCTTATTAGATAAGCCCTATCAATTCTTCGTAAGCCCTAGGTTTATCTTAGACCTTAGGTAGTAGGATTCTAAGGATCCTTGACCCTTCTCACTACACTTCCGTTATTCTAATCCCTTTTTACCCCCTAGGCAATAACCTATCACTTAACATAACCTTTTTCCTCCCTATCTCACTCAATATGACTCTGATTTTAGAGCCATCTGAACCAACGTTCTTCTTTTGACTGATCGCATTGTTTAGCATACTAATCTGGGAAACAGTAGGTAGTCATAATCTTGACAGAAAGGCTCACCCTGATGACTAGTCTTCATAGAGTTTGGCAGCATGGACTTATTTCAGCCATCCCTCGGTCCCATGAGGCGTTTGAGCACCAGCCCCTCCTCTAGCATCCGGAGGCTCGTGATCAAGAGAGCCTCATACTCACACAGATCATGAGAGCTTCATGCTGGGGCAATAGACGCACATTGATTGGGCGCAGTGAGACAGTGGCCCAGTAGCTGGATCACCATCAAGACAATAGCACGAGTGCAGGCCCTCTGCCATCTAAGGAGGGCATGCACGCAGATGGTAGAGATAGAGTCTCACATCCCTGAATCTTGGAGTGATGGTTGGCATGGACCCTTTGCTAGGTACGGACGGTTCTCTAGGATAGGGGTGCCCTTGAAAGTTCTTGCATCGAGCCCTAGGATCCTTCTGCTCTAGACATTACAGAGTGGGGGCTGAAGGCCTTCTTTAACTAGATAGAGATGAAGCCTCAAAGCTGGATGGGGTCCTAGACTTGCTAGAGTGGCAAAGGATCAACGTAGTGGGCCACTTGGGTGAGGACTGGACCATCAACCCAATGCCAATCACTGCAGGTCAAGACAAGTCACGGTGGCATCTTTGATTGTGAGGGGACTAGCTCCTTTGTGGGGTCTAGTGCAATCCGAGAGATTATCTTGGCCTTCAATGGGTAGGGCACTAGGAGAGGTGTGTTCACGTGCCCTTCTTGTACATTACTCATTGGTCGTCGTCTCCAACTAAAGACGACTGCTTGGACTCCTTCAAAGAGTGGCACTCAATCGAGCCGCAAGTGCCCACGGAGGTCATCTCCGGATTTTGGTCATGTTCTTGCACCAGCCGTCGCCCACAAAAGATTACACATTTCTTTTGGATGGTTGCCCATTGGCCCATGATAGGAGCAAATGCGTGTTGATGGGAGGAGCCACCGTTGTGTGATAGTGATCTCAAGACGATCCATGGAGTTGCCCCGCAACACAAAGGGTATGGCATGGGGCCCTCCAGATCGTAGCTAGGGCTCAATGGGACTTTCACGTGGGGGATACATACTTTTTTTAGTGAAACCGGTAACTATAAAATTAACATGAAATCAATGTACATGACATTAGACTCCAAAAGAGAGCCTAATGGAAGAACTCAAAAACAGTGAGAAAACACTTCAAGGCTAGTAGCATCCAAGTCCCTCGCAGCATAACTATCATATAAAGACTGCTTGAGGAACATTCTGAAGAAAGCATATGCCTGAGGAAACTGTTGTTCCATCCTAAAATGCAATCTCTGTGTCCAAATAGTCCATAGTACCCAAAAACGAGCCCAGTGAAAGAAAAGGAGGAATGGAGACATCTGAGATGAGAAGCATCCAAACATCCAGAAGAGTTTCCCGAATCTGATAGAGGGAAACTGGAGCCGCAGCAAATGAGAGACATGAGTGATCAATATCCGAGAGTGCGGGCAAGACCATAACAAATGGGGAACTGTCTCATGGTGATGAGAGAAACGGGAGCAGGAAGAAGAAGCAATACGACGTGCTTCCAATTTCACCCCAATGCAAAAAGCTCCCACTATACATCTCCAAAAGAAAAGCCTCTGTTTCAATGGCAATTTAGCTTTCCAAATTTTCTTGAGTTTTGATTGCCACCAAGATAAAGGCCTATCCAAATTCCAAAGAGTGTTGGCATGCTTATCAATCCATGGCGGTGGAAGAAGAAATCTATAAACCATTGAGGATGTCAAATTATGCATTGAAAGTGAACAGGTAGTAGGAGACAAGGAAGTCAGATTCCAGTCCAGTAATCTGTCCTGTACAAACAGCGGAGGAACAGGAACAAATGGCTGCAACATAGTTGTAAGTATTCTCCAAATGGGCCTATGATGCAGACCCAAGGGGAATGTCCTGCAAGCTTGTGGAAATGAAAGCACATAACCATGTTGATCCACCACATCTCTGACAAATCTTATGCCCAATTTCATAAGATTATATGCTTTAATAGGTGCCTGTAAAGCAAGAGGCGATTCAAACACCTTGCTCCAATGGATGCTTTCCAAACGAAAAGAATTACCATGATGGGAGGAAGCACCTGACCATTTAGCATAGAGAGAATTCTCTTCCAATCATGAATAAAAGCAGTAGAAACAGGACAGCCAGGAACTTTCCCCTGAAATGTAGTCATGACTGCTTCCCAGTGATCTGTAATCCAATGCCCATATGCGTGAGACCTCATGTTTCCACACATAGCTGCTAACATAATAGCCCATGGCTGTTTGTGCTGAAAAAAATCAGCAATCATAGTGCTCTTTCTTGCCAACATATGAAATTGAAGATTGAGAATATTCAGTCCCCCATGAGTCTTAGGAGAACAAACAGACTGCATGGGAAGTAGTCGCAAAGCCTTTTTATGAGATTTACTTTTCCAAAATATCTCCATAGCCTGGGACAAATAGGAAGCCAAATGCTTAAAAGACCACTGAAGAAGAGGCAAATAAAATTGCACATATGCCATAATGATAGACTGTACTATCCGAAGTCGAACATGTAAAGGCCAAGTTGACAAGTGCCCGTATTCCAGCTTCTTGTTAATCTTTTGAAGCACCCATTTAAGCTGTTGTTGAGGGGTAATATTCCAGCCAATGGGATACCCTAAATGCCTCACAATGGTATGGGAAGAAATAATGTGGCTTGGCTAGAGAAGTGCGTGCCAATCAGCTTCTTTCAATGCTAGAAGATTCGATTTCTGAAAGTTGATATGCAGTCCAGCAGCTATGCCAAAATCATCCAATGTATGCATCAAATGAGAGAGGTCACGTTGAGAATTCCTGGGCATGAAATATGAATCATCAACATATGCCTGTGCAAGAAATGGATTAGTAATCATTGGAGATCCTTTTTGGGTAATTTTGCGAATCTCTCTCTCTCTCTCTCTCTCTCTCTCTCTCACACACACACACACACATACACACTTCTCTCTCTTTTGTGCTTGAAAATTACATTTTCAGAGCTTATGTCATCCTTGAAGTTAGATGTTTGATTTTTGTTGGCATGGTGGAATGGGAATGGTTGACTTGTCTTCGTTATCTTGTTACTCTTTGTTGTCAATGTTATGCAGTTCCAACTTACTCTCTTTTAATTTTGTCCCTTGTAGTGCTTTTGCTACATATGTTGAAGGAATGGCTATAGCCATGGTGAAGGACAAGCGGTTTGATCAACTTGGAACACAACGTTCATGCATCTGTGGTCTTTTTATAGACGATGAGTGTGAACATAGTGGTTGAAGTTCTTTGTGGATCTTTGTGCCTTTTGGAGTATTGAGTGTGTTGTAGGCCCCAAAACCATATTAACATTGCATATTGCAAAATGACATGGTTTGAATGAATGAATGGATTCATATTGTGTTAAAAGCTACTATTCATTTTGTGTCAAATAGTATGTTGTTGTCTTGGACTCCATTGGGAAACCCGCACTATAGAACACGATGGAGCTATAAACCCCAAATGCATAGTGCCATTTGAGTGGATGGAAATGACCACTTGCCATGCTATGTCATATCATTGAGATTTCTTGCTAGAATCATGTCCATCTCTCAATAAAATAAACTTCAAGAATGCAATCTCTTTCCATATGGTCAATGTGTTAAAAGAATCAATTGGAACCATGGTTTTAAATAAAGTTCCTCACAAGCATCACTCGAACTCTACACCTACTCAAATGCGGTTGCTCGATGTTTTGACTTACCCCACGTGCAACAAGCAGGGATAAGAATGCAAACAAGTATCTATTTTTATTCTCAGAACCACAGTTGTCTACCTCTGTAAGAGTAGTACTCGTGGAAGTTGCTTGTACCCTTTACTAGATGAAGTTATCCTTGAACTTGTTGTAGCCTTGATGCAATATTTATTTAGTTCTCCTGTTGAAAGTCCATCTTCATGCATGTGGCAGTCCAATGCATCTCTAGACATCAATGCAGAGAATAAATCTTGACTTATGCTACCATGCTTCTTTGAAAGATCACCATACATGTGCTTGTCTAACCTCTCAAGGTTTTGCAAACATAGTGACAATGAACCAATAGTGAACTTAGGGTCATTATTTTGATACTGTAAAGAAAAGTTTCCATATGCCAATTGCCCATGTCCATGAGTGAGGATCCATGTTAAGGCTACAGCAAGTTGCATGATACGATTCAATGATTTTGCTATATGTTCTAGCCTTGCTATGCAAGTCTTCATTTGATCCATCTTGTCATGAATGATGCAAAGATTCTGCTTTGGGTCCAACTCTGAAGAGAACCTCCATGCATAATATGCAGGACATTTGCTACAAGCTGTATGCTTGTCTCTTTAGTAACAACCGTTCCCTCTGTGGAATTTGTAAGCCATGAAGCTGCCCACTATCTACAAGATGGTCCATATGCAACAATAATGGATGAGTAGCAATGGCATACAGTAGCGAACTAAGAGGGCATCCCTGTCTCACTGAACGGGTCATAGTCCATGTCCTTGACAACCCACTACCAAGCAGACACTGCGCAGTGGCATGAGAATACAACCAGTAGATAACATGGACCAGCCGAGGGCCAAAGCCCAATTTATGCATAGTCTGAGAAATAAAATCCCAATGGACAGTATCAAACGCTTTCGCAATGTCCACTTGCAGAATGAGAACATCTTGTTTAGAATATTTGGCATACTCAATCGCAAGCAAAACATTGGAGATATTGTCAGTGATCTGCCTTTTGGGAACAAACCCATATTGCCTGGGATGAAGTCCTGCCTGCAAGATAAACTCAGAACAATCATCTTGGCAATGAGTTTGTAAATGACTGGCATGACAGATATGGGCCGCCAATCAGCCATTGTCTCACACAACCTTTTTTTTGGGATCAATTTGACAAGGCCATGTTTCCAAGAAGGAGGAAGAGATTGTTCTGCCCAAGCATGACTGATCATAAGAACAAGAGTGTCCTTGAGATCACCCCAAAATGCACAGAAAAATTCAGTAGTCAATCCATCCCAACCAAGAGAGCTGCCTTTATGTAAATGCGTGGGGGATACACACACACACACACACACATGTGTGTGTGTGGGGGGGGGGGGGGGGGGGGGATACACACACACACACTTTTTTTTTTGTGAAACCAGTAACTATATTATTAACATGAAATCAATGTACATGACGTTAGACTCCAAAAGAGAGCCTAATGGAAGAACTCAAAAACAGTCAGAAAACACTTCAAGGCTAGTAGCATCCAAGTCCCTCGCAACATAACTATCATATAAAGATTGCTTGAGGGACATTCTGAAGAAAGCATATGCCTGAGGAAACTGTTGTCCCATCCTAAAATGCAATCTCTGTGTCCAAATAGTCCATAGTACCCAAAAACGAGCCTAGTGGAAGAAAAGGAGGAATGGAGACATCTGAGATGAGAAGCATCCAAACATCCAGAAGAGTTTCCCGAATCTGATGGAGGGAAACCGAAGCCGCAGCAAATGAGAGACGTGAGTGATCAATATCCGAGAGTGCGGGCAAGACCATAACAAATAAGGAATTGTCTCGCGGTGATGAGAGCAACAGGGGCAAGAAGAGGAAGCAATACGACGTGCTGCCAATTTCACCCCAATGGAAAAAGCTCCCACTATACATCTCCAAAAGAAAAGCCTATGTTTCAATGGCAATTTAGCTTTCCAAATTTTTTCGAGTTGTGATTGCCACCAAGATAAAGGCCTATCCAAATTCCAAAGAGTGTTGGCATGCTTATCAATCCATGGCGGTGGAAGAAGAAATCTGTAGACCATCGAGGAGGCTAGATTATGCATTGAAAGTGAACAGGTAGCGGGAGATAAGAAAGTCAGATTCCAGTCCAGTAATCTGTCCTGTACAAACAGCGGAGGAACAGGAACAGGAACAGGAACAAATGGCTGCAACATAGTTGTAAGTATTCTCCAAATGGGCCTATGATGCAGACCCAAGGGGAATGTCCTGCAAGCTTGTGGAAATGAAAGCACATAACCATGTTGATCCACAACATCTCCGACAAATCTTATGCCCAATTTCATAAGATTATATGCTTTAATTGCGTGTAAAGCAAGAGGCAATTCAAACACCTTGCTCCAATGGATGCTTTCCAAGCGAAGAGAATTACCATGATGGGAAGAAGCACCTGACCATTTAGCATAAGAGAGAATTCTCTTCCAATCATGAATAAAAGCAGTAGAAACAGGACAACCAGGAATTTTTCCCTGAAATGTGGTCATGACTGCTTCCCAGTGATCTATAATCCAATGCCCATATGCATGGGACGTCATGTTTCCACACATAGCTGCTAACATAATAGCCCATGGCTGTTTTTGCTGAAAAAAATCAGCAATCATAGTGCTCTTTCTTGCCAACATATGAAACTGAAGATTGAGAATATTCAGTCCCCCATGAGTCTTGGGAGAACAAACAGACTGCATGGAAAGTAGTCGCAAAGCCTTTTTGTGAGATTTGCTTTTCCAAAATATCTCCATAGCCTGGGACATATAGGAAGCCAAATGCTTAAAAGACCAGGGAAGAAGAGGCAAATAAAATTGCACATATGCCATAATGATAGACTGTACTATCCGAAGTCGAACATGTAGAGGCCAAGTGGACAAATGCCAGTATTCCAGCTTCTTGTTAATCTTTTGAAGCACCCATTTGAGCTGTTGTTGAGGGGTAATATTCCAGCCAATGGGATACCCTAAATGCCTCACAATGGTATGGGAAGAAATAATATGGCCTGGCCAGAGAAGTGCATGCCAATCAGCTTCTTTCAATGCTAGAAGATTCGATTTCTGAAAGTTGATATGCAGTCCAGCAGCTATGCCAAAATCATTCAGAGTATGCATCAAATGAGAGAGGTCACTTTGAGAATTCCTAGGCATGAAATATGAATCATCAGCATATGCCTGTGCAAGAAACGGCTGTGCCCCTGGAATTTGCAAGCCATGAAGCTGCCCTGTATCTGCAAGATGGTCCATATGCAACAATAACGGATGAGTAGCAATGGCATACAGTAGCGAACTAAGAGGGCAACCCTGTCTCACTGAGCGGGTCATAGTCCATGTTCTTGACAACCCACCACCAAGCAAACACTGCGCAGTGGCATGAGAATAGAACCAGTAGATAATATGGACCAGCCGAGGGCCAAATCCCAATTTATGCATAGTCTGAGAAATAAAATCCCAATGGACAGTATCAAATTCTTTCGCAATGTCCACTTGCAGAATGAGAACATCTTGTTTAGAATATCTGGCATACTCAATTGCAAGCAAAACATTGGAGATATTGTCAGTAATCTGCCTTCTGGGAACAAACCCATACTGCCTAGGATGAAGTCCTGCTTGCAAGATAAATCGAACCCTGAGGACAATCATTTTGGCAATGAGTTTGTAAATGACTGGCATAAGAGATATGGGCCGCCAATCAGCCATTGTCTCACACAACCTTTTTTTGGGGATCAATTTGACAAGGCCATGTTTCCAAGAAGGAGGAAGAGATTGTTCTGCACAAGCATGATTGATCATAAGAAGAAGAGTGTCCTTGAGATCACCCCAAAATGCACGGAAAAATTCAACAGTCAATCCATCCCAACCAGGAGAGCTGCCTTTACGTAAATGACTCAAAGCATCATCCAGTTCATTAAGCATAAAGGGCTGCTCCAATGCATGAGCCTGTTCCCGAGACAATATAGGCTGAACATGCATAAGAAATTGAGACCTAGCTGCATTCACTTGCATCGAATGATCAGGCTGAGGAGAAAAGAGATGCTGGAAATGACTAGAGCATTGCGATTCCAATTCTGATTTGGAGGTGGTCCAGGTGCCATCATCTTGCCTGATCCTGCAAATATCCTCCTTTCGCCTATCCGCATGCAGGCTTTTAAAGAAGGCTTTGGAGGAGCAGCCCTTATCCAAAAGGGGTTTCATGCGAGCTCGGATTTGCCACTTCTTTAATTTGCAAAGATCATTTTGATGGATGATATGAACCGCATAAGCACAAGAATCCTGTTCAGAGGAGGTGAGCTGCCTATAAGAGCTGATTACATCCATTTGTTGCTTGTGAGATTGAGCCCATTTCAGCTTAAGCCTGAGGTTTCCCATGTAACTCCGTCCATAATCTTGAATAACAGCTTGCAAGACTGATCCAAGCAAAATCCATGTCCTCCTGAGCATGTAAGAGGAGGGGGCGGACAACCACTCTCACCATGTTCTGAAATTGTTGATGAAGCAAATAAGCACTATTAACATGGAGTAGGCGACGACCAAAAAAAGGCATATCATCTGTCAAACATGCTATAGATAATGTCAAGCATACTGGAAAGTGATCAGATAGCAAGAGGGAATGATCAACCCATAGTGCACATGTGAAACTAGCATACTATTGAGCATGCAACAAATACCATCTGTCAAGTCGAGCGCAGTAATGAGTAAAGGCATTGTGACGGTATGTATAACCCATATCTCTATCCCTTGTTGAGAGCCATAAATCTTCTGCATGCAAGAAAGAAAGCATATCCTCCCAATGTCGAAGCTCAGTGGGGATCATGTGAGAACGATGAGTGGTGTTGTCTTGGATGGCAGGCGAGTTATTAAAGTCTCCACACAAAAAGGCATTAGACAGCCATGGATATTGTTTGAGGGAGGCCCACATTCGAACTCTTGTCGCAGAAGTTTGAGAGGCATAAACAGATGCTATTTCATAAAGATCAGCATGACAGATGCATCTGATCACCATCCATCGACCCTGGGGGTCATTGTAAGCAATCGTGGGCTGCATATCATGTTTCACCAGCATGCATACCTGCGAAAAGTGCATTGTACCAGCATAAAAGATATCATAACCAGCAAAGTGGCCTTGCTGGCCAGCCAGGAAGTGTTGGTTGTGTTCCTCTAAAGAAATTACATCGGGGTGCATTCTATGTACATAGTGCCAAAAAAGTCTCCACTTATTGACATTGCAAAGACCTTGAACATTGTATGTAATGCAAGTAATTGAAGTAGACATAGAAAATATGTACAGCCGAACCAAAAAGCATAGTAAAGGTATAAGCTGTCAGGCCTCAGCCATGACATCGACCTCCACCTGGCCTCCTGGATCATTAGCTCTATAGTCCTCATCATTGTCACATACAGGGATGCCCCTCTTGAGCACATCAACCCACAATTGAGAAGTGAGGCTATCAGCAGGGGTAGAGGCCTGACCAGGGGTGGAAGTAGAGGCATCCCAATGGCGAGATTGTAACGGTCGTGGCTTGAGCGCAAATACCTTTTTGGGTTGCTGCCAGGCACCCTGGGGAGAGGCATTAGATTCTGAAATTTTGCCCTTTCCCTTATCCTTTTGCTTGGCTGAAACTTGGACCACATTTTCTTTGGGAGGGACAGATTTAGATGCCACATCACCCAACTTGCTAGGCATAGCCTTAGGCCCCGGACCATAAGTTGGAAGGGAAGTATTTTCTGGAGCAATAGCTGTAGGTGGGAGCTGATGCAAGACTGCAGGACACTGTGAGGCTAGGTGGCCAAACTTATGACATGTGAAACAAGCACCTGCAAATACTCCCCATTTCAAGTCAAAATATTTTTCGCCCAAGGGAACATCCTTACACACACACACACACACACCTAGTCCATCGACCCAATCACACAAGCAGACAGGATCAAGGGACAGAGGGTCTTCCGAATAGAGATACATGACACAACTCCTTCCTGGCATTGTCATGTTTCTTCAGCAAAGGACTGTATATGGGAGACAGAGTCCAACATCACAGCTTGGAACATCTAGGTTTCCCATTGCAGTTTTGTGATGGGAGGCCACCAGGTGCCCTTGGCAGCCACCTCATTGCCAATTGGCAAGGCATCATCTACAACATGCTCGCTATTGGGGAGCACGGATGTCAAGATCGTGTGCGACCCTTGAGAGAGCGAGTGCATTTTTGCAAGGCTTGGCTTGCAAGTGTCTTCTATGTGTTCACTAAGCGAGGCATTCATTAGATGTATAGTCCTCCACATTGGCTATTCAAACCTGTTTCAAATATTCCTTGGTCAATGACTAGGTTCTATGAAACAAAGCTGGTTGTCAGCCAGTTTTATCTTGTCTTCTTCTACAATCAGTGTTGGGTTGGTTTGTCAAACATTAATGGAAAACTCTTTTCTTTAAAAAAGGGAAAGCAATGAGAACTTGACATGGGTACCATGGGCTATAATCCTTCTTATTTTACATTACACATTCCAACACCATGCACAAAAATAACTTAGCCCCAACTTTACTGCTATTTTTTCAGTCATTTACATTACACTCTGGCTAATCTTGGAAATTGTGAATGCATTGGAAAGAAAGAAAGAAACGAGCATTGCGCCTCTCCCGGGGTAGTCGCTCTGCTCTGCCGCTCTCGATGCGAAGTCTGTGTGAAGAGACCCGGAACTGCCCAAGAGAGATCCTCAGCGAGTGGGGTAGGTGAATCTACGTGTATCCTAACCCTCTGTTGTGATATGTAAGAAGTGATCTCTGTAGAAGCTAAGCTTCACTGGGAGTTCACTCGGTCCCAACCAGGTCCAAAATGTGTGTAGCTGTAGTAGATCCTCACGAATAACTTGGTTGACCTCGTGTGATAGGAGGGGAGAAAACGGAGTATCCATGCTGTACTGGAAGAAAGGTAGTCTATCCATGTGGAGCCCCAGTCGCTCAAACCATCTCTCTGTACGTGCATACCAGCACCTCTAGTCTCCTCCTACCGCAAGTGCCATAGAAGAGGATAGAGCTATCCATGGTAGCCTGCTACGCCCCGAGGTATAATCCCCATATTTCTTGCTCAAATATGGTAATGTGTTGTATCTGCAAGCTCATCTAAGATCAATCTCGAACCTATCATTGTGTGGGAGTACCATACACTAGAAATTTCACAAATAGGACAAGGCATATGCCATTTATGAAGTCATCAATAACATCATCAACATCTACGAGACTATCCACATTTCACTGAAAAATGGTGGATCAAGCTGACGATGAAGCATGTAGTGCCGGTGACTTATCAAAATTTTAAAACAAATTTTCAAAAACAGATCCTACCATCTGATGAGGCTTTGAGGGCTTGGGATGGATATAGATATCTCAAGCAAAGAAACTTATCAACCGCCAACTATACTCGTACATTTCAGGAAGTGGCAATAAAGATCCCAAATCTGTCACATCAATTTGTTCAAGTCAAAGATTACATGTTTGGCTAAAACGATAGAATCAAAGTAGAGGTAAGGTGCAAGTATGCTACAAATTTAACCAAAGCTATTACCATATCTTTTAACTATAAGGTTGTAAGATTCAAATCTAGCAAGAAAGCATAAAAACCTCAATGTTTCAAAGGAGATTTCCAAAGAAGATTTTAGGTCAACAACCTAGCAATCACTAAGTTTCTGGAATTGCCAGAGGACTATTAATGCTCCTACAGCATTCATCATGCTGATAAATAATGTAAGACAGCCATACATTGGCTAGCTTGGAGTACATCTTTTACACAATAGTATTGTGTATAGCAAGAGTATCAGGAAATATATGTGGCATTGAAGAATAGTACTCAATGTTCTAAGCAAAAATTCGTCATATGTGAAAAAAGATAAAACTAAGCTATCTATGGTTAAATTGGAATAAGTTGGAGCATAAAAGACCACCACATCGGGTGGGGTGGATATGCAACCCCAAAAGGTGGTTGCAAGTTTGGTGTGACCAGACCCACAGAATGTGACTGCTTTGAGGCCATAATTGGGATTTGCACAACTTTTAAAAATTTAAATAAAAGGCCATTTTGAATAAACCTGCCAATTATTGAGTTTACATTTAAAAAAGTAATACCATGTCCCTAGGAAGAGAATCAACAAGAAACCTTCAGTGCAATAAAGAAGGCAGCCAAGGATGCTCTTATGTTAAAGATAGTTGACTCCTAGGATTGTTCTAAACGATGCTCTAGTGTCAAAGATTGTTGACTTGCAAGACCATTTTTCCTAGAGACCAACACAATGGAACATGCAATAGAAGCAATGTAGATTCAAGAGAAAAGTCCCGTAGCTTTTGAAAGCATGAAATTTTCTGTGTCTCAAAGAGATTCACCAACTCATGGACACAAGTTGTATGCCCTTATCCATGCTTTGAAAACGAGGAGACATTATTTCCAGGTTGTGGAGGACTTTACTCAGACCTAAGCTATGGCTCTGAGTTATCTTCTCTGCCTGAATGCAGACAATCTCCCATGGTTACTCAGGCTTACAGAGGAGCCTCGAGGACTCTAGGAACTCATGCTCAGCAGTGTGTGCAATTGTTGCTAGAAGACTGCCCTATGAAGGGGCCTCACAGTTCTGCCAAGGATGGATCTGATGCCATGTAAGAAAACAGAGGTGGAGGCCTTCTAGACTGAAGTGCCTGCCACACAAATAAAACAGGTAGGAATCACAATGCACATACGGAATCTAAATTGCTGTAAACCGAAAATGTCAATCTCTGGCTACAATGATGTACTAGATATGAATAGATGCACTCACACACAAAAATCCCGCCACTGGCTGCAAATACACAGCGAACCCAATCATAACAAAAGCTGCAAAGGTGTGAGGGTGAAGCCAACCTTTGACCTTTCAAAACAGTCAGGGTCAAGCCTTTTATGTGGCCCTGACACAATGTGCCCCATCAAAATGCACTGAATTTGCGGAGGCAAGATATAGAGCTCTTATTCTCCCACCTCCTGTATAATCCGTTTTGAATGGAATAAAGTACTACATTTTGTAAAAAATGCCCTAATACATATGCATGAATACAGAACTCAAATCTGATTGGCTGCCCCAGCATGAATTACATAGTCAATGCATGCCTGCATAACATGTGGCAAAGCCACCCTAGTTATACCAGTAGAATGGTACAAATGTGGTGGAAGCATAAGGGGGTATGCCAGGTATACTCTTACTATAACCTCAAAATTGATTTTGCAATAGAATCCACTAAGATCCAAGGCATACCTCTTAATCATGCCTTTCTGTCACTCAATTTCTTTCCATAATAAAAGGGGCACTAGAAATATAAAATAGCACACACATCCAACTTGGAAAGAAATAGAGAAGGTCCAAAAAGGTTTACAAGATGTTGCCGTTCATTTTGCAGACCAGTTGCCAGTGAAGTTGGCTCCAAAAGATAAGTCATGATAGCACTTAGCTGATTATCATTATGCATCCAAATAATCTCCTCTGCCAAATTTCGTATGCGGGAGAATTCAATGTGGTTGACCTCCTTGCTGGTAATAAGCTTCACCAACTGCAGCAGGATAAAAGAAGTCACTACGCAAGGCTTCCACTATCAATGCCTTTAGCTGACCAATATAGAACATGTAGAAAACGTGGTTTTACCTTTGCTGCTGAGATACAAGTAAAATCTGGAATTGCAGTCGTAACACTGGCCATCAACCTGCAAGCAGCTAAAAACATACTTGTGGAAAGTCAGTTACTAGGTTTCAAGCTTTCACAAGAACACTTCCATAGCATACCACATATTCTCAAATCATATTTGTAGAAAGAATGTAACAAGAAGTTCATGATTCCTTAATTCCAGGAGTATGTACCTTGAATTGATGTTGCAATGTGAGGAGGAGGAGGATGAAGAAGGAGATCACGCAAGTAACTGTGTAAAATATGAAAACACATAATGAAACAAGCATTACAAACTATGCACTAGACTTCAAACATACAGCTTACAACAGTTTCTGCTTGAACAGAACAGCACCAACACAAGAATGGAAGTTGAGACTCATGTAACATTGGCGCAATAGCAATAAAACTCTTTTAGAGAGGGTGTTCATTTTTGTGAAGGTACATAGAATACATGATGCCAAAACACAGCTGTTGGATATTTTGGACAATGAAATACAACAAACTTCAGATACCAACTTAACAATAGCAGTGCCAAAACTAGTTAATTCAGTTGCAGTACTTAGTCCAATGGCTGCTTGGAAATCAGATGTCACATAACATTTGGCAAAGCAACTTCTACTTGAAGAAAAGCAATGATTAAGAAAGAAGAATTTTCTTCTCACCAGAGACATGTATCATCTTTGACTATAATATATCCAAGCTTCCAAATATATAATTTTGAAAGGCAAAGGTAAGAAAGAAAAGAATAAGGACTGTGCTTGTGCCTGGCTGGGATCCCACAGAGAATCCAGTGTCTCTGGAACATGCCATATCTGCTGCTATCTGCCTGTACTCTGGCTGAGTAGAGTGGACACATGAACGACGTGAGTCAGCCTGTTGGCAGGAAGCTGCAGCTAACATGCCAAGAATCAGACGTGAAATGGCAGGGCCAGTATCCAAACTTTTGCCAGTATGGTGAGTTTGTGCTGTCATCTTGTGGTCATCACTAGTGTTGATGCATCCCCCATCCAGAAGAAATCTATGATCGACCCACTGTTGAGGTCTCTACCTAGCCACCACTCTCATGAGTCTATGTTTGTATCTAGTGACCTCTTCCACAAAAAGGGTTGCACAACACTGAGCTAAGTAGGCTATCAAGACCAAAGGGTCATGAGACTGAAGAAAACCAAATACAATACAAGCTAAGGGGTGGAGCCACTAAAGCGAGCATCCACTCTCAAGGCTAATGTCTCAGACAAGAAGAACAAGGAGAGAAGTATACTACGTGTCTCTGCAGGAGGGCATGCCTAGCCTAGCATAACTGTCCACATGAGAGCCATGGGGGATCCTTGCAGCCTATGACAAGGCTAGTTCAACTATCTCTGGAATATGCCATATCTGCTGCTATCTGCCTGTACTCTGGCTCGGTAGAGTAAACACGTGAACGACATGAGGCAGCCTGTTGGCAGGAAGCTGCAGCTAACATGCCAAGAATCAGACGTGAAATGGCAGGGCCAGTATCCAAACTTTTGCCAGTATGGTGAGTTTGTGCTGTCATCTTGTGGTCATCATTACTGTTGATGCATCCCCCATCCAGAAGAAATCTATGATCGACCCACTGTTGAGGTCTCTACCTCGTCACCACTCTCATGAGTCTATGTCTGTATCTAGTGACCTCTTCCACAAAAAGGGTTGCACAACACTCAGCTAAGTAGGCCATTAAGACCAAAGGGTCATGAGACTGAAGAAAACCAAATACAATACAAGCTAAGGGGTGGAGCTAATGTCTCACACGAGAAGAACAAGGAGAGAAGTATACCACGTGTCTCTGCAAAAGGAGGGCATGTCTAGCCTAGCATAACTGTCCACATGAGAGCCATGGGGGATCCTTGCAGCCTATGACAAGGCTAGTCCAACTATAGTCCACATTCTCACCATTAAAAAACTCTCTGAGCTTCCTCCTTCTGGTAGAGATAGAAATCAGCCCATGAAAAGGCTAGTCCAACTATAGTGTGTGTTCTCTCCATCAAAACGCTCTTTACAGCCCAGTAGAGATAGGTATGATGCCTCTAGAAGGAGATGCCAAGGGAGAAGATGGCATTCTAGGTAAGGGAGATCAACCCATGCTAATGTATGAGAATTAAGAATCAAGATTACTTTACGAGTACATGCGTGCGTGCGTGCATGTCCACCAAATACTGCCTTCGAAGCCTTGCTACAGGTCCCGCCTTAATTCCATACAGGCTCGTACTATTCCGTACAGGCTCGTACTATTCCGTACAATTTGTATGGCCACTTTAGGGTTCTCTGCGCACTGGTTTTCTGGTCTTTGGCAGTTTGGTCGTCCAATTCTCTCTCCTTCAGCCATTATTTACTGCATTCTTTTCTTTTCTCTTCTCCTGACGTCCTCTCCATTATCTTCTTGTAATCTTTGTCCCAGACTTTTCAGTTCAGTATTTAACAGCCTTTCTCTTACCTTCTTCCGATTTTACCTTCTACCCTTAATCTTCTTTCTGTTCAAATCTCTCTTCCTTTCCTACCTTTCCTTCTCCGCTTTACAGGTTCTCAATGGCTACTATGAAGACATACATAAATAAAAGGCAAAAGCAAGATTTGGGTCAGGCTGACCCTAGGCATGCTTCTTTGGAGGCTCAGTTAGTTTATGATGTGATGCATGAAGGTTTTGATGATACACGCAAGGGTTGGAAGGATCCTACTCCCACCGTTGGAATTATGGTGGAAGTAGAGGATATTGTGGATCCGGTGCATGAATATGCCAAGCATGCAGTTATTATATTTTTGCTAGGAAGGATGCTAGTTGCAGTAGATGTTGGAAATTCGCACTTTGGGGGGCTGTTTTGTTCGCAAAGTGCACCATGCAACTCAAACTTCAAAATTCAAATTTTGAATTCCCTCCCTCCTTCTCTCTCCTCCCTCCCTCCCTAGAGGCTTCTTTGAAGTGATCATGGTGGATGAACAACAAGTAGATGCAACTTGAGCACTCCCCTCTTTTCTATGGCCAGCAAATGGTACATGTTTTTCCCTGGTCGCCTACCAGGGACTATCAGGCTTTGATTAGGCATCATTGTCTTGTGTGGGTGGAGGTTGTGGACTTCCCTCAATGCCTTGCTTCTTTGTTGCCAAAAATTGCAGCCTCTTTGGGAAAGGTGGTGTGTCCACCACGACCGAATGGCACTTTTTGCATTCAAAACAAGCTCCTGCAAATAAACCCCATTTCAGCTTGAGCCTTGTAAAATGCACTGCCCATAGCAACATTGTTTACTGTGATAGAATATGAGTCTGGAGTGGGATTATCTGTATCCCACAAAATGCAAAATCTATCACATGGCTTCACAATGCCCGCTAGTCTTGCATATTTTTTCTGGCTATCTATATTGTAATATAAAGCAATCAAAGATTTCAACCCAAAAAAAAATGTGTGTGTGTGTGTTACGTCTATTAATTCGCCGTCCCTTATTACCTCTGTTAATACGTCGTTGGTGCAGCCTTCCCTTATTACGTCTGTTAATACGTCATTTGTCCAACCTTCCCTTATTACGTCTGTTAATTTGTTTTTTGATTTTACGTCGTCTGCTTTTACGTCTATCCCGTCCGTTTCTAATAGCCTTGCTAATGCGCCCTTCTTTTTTCCCTCTGCTCAGCCCTCTATTGTTCAATTTGTTGATGCGTCCGTCCAACAACCCCGAGAGCTTTCTAATACGGAGCTGGTTGCCTCAGATCCTTTCGTCTTTTCTAGTACAGCTGCGTCTTGTGCCTTCACTCGTAGTTCTTTGCAACGAAACTTTACAACAGGATCTACTTCGTAGTCTTTGTGCTGCTTCGGTTACAGTAGTTCCTTCTTCAGGTGCCCCTTTGGTTGTCTCTTTGGACTCTGCCCCTGTGCTCTCCAGTCTCCGACAAGCTCAGCAACTTGGGGTTTGTCTTTATTTCATGGGCAGGGTTCTTTCTAAGGATCAGCTTCGTCGCTAGGCTGATGTTGGAGTGGGTCCCGATCTTATTTCCTTCTTTGTCTTCATTGGCAAAGGTTTTATTTTGCTCGCTGCTCCTCAGTTGATGTGGTAGAGTATTTGGTGACTCGTGCTAGTGTCTCTGGTGCTGGATCTTTTGCCTATGTTATGCCTTCGCATCTTCCTAACCTGGCAACACTTTTGGGCAAAGTTTTGCATGTCCGGAGGCAGGATTTCTTTCAAGCCATTAGGGATATTCGGCTATGTGTGTTGTGGGACATGGAGAAGCCTGTGCCTTCGACTATGGATATTGATTTGGGTTTTTCCCATCCGTTACGCATTAGGCTCAATTTTGCTTCATTTCCTACAGCCTGTTACAAATGCAGACAGGTGGGCCACTTTGCGAGAGCTTGCCCTTTTTCTTCGTGGTCAGCTTCCTTTATCCCTGTTTCTTCCTCTGCTCTTTTACCTACTCCACTGCCAGTTCAGTTGTCTTCTACTCCTTCTCCCTCTTCAGCTGCTCCTACTCATCCCAAGAAAGAATGGCATCGAGTGAGTTCAAAGGGTTGTACTTCTTTGGTAGCTGTAGCTCCTCTTCTTTCGAGCAATCCTTTTGCAGTTTTGTCTCTTCAGCAGCAGCAACAGGCGGAGAAATCCTCTGTGTCTCTTGCTCTAGTTTCCATGGATCCCTCTTCAGTTTAGTAGTCTTCTTTGCTTGGTGTGGAGACTCAGACAACTTTTTCGGCTCTTGAATCAGAATCTTCTGAGCTACTGGTGGATCTCTCTTCTTCGGATCTAGTGCAAGATGGCCTTATGGAACCAACTGTGGATTTGCGAGAGCAAGTTACCCAGACGGCGGTTGTTAATATGGATACCTCTCCTAGACTAGATACTGATGCTCCAATGTCGGATCTGGCACCTACCTCTACCTTTTCTCTGGACACTTTTCATCCCCGGTTGCAGCAGGTTTTCGACCCTATAATTCAATAATTTTGAGTGCCTGCTTATCTAAAGAAGAATCACAAGGGTAAAAAACACCTTCATTTTATTGATGGTGATGTGGTTCCTTTACAACAGTTTTTGCAAGCAAATAATCTCACCTTGGCGGATATCCTATTGGATGCCTCCCCTGGTGATTCGTGATTATTTTCACTTGTCTAGTTTTCAGTTAACCTCCAGGATTTTTCCAGGAGCCTACTTGTAATCTTTTACTTTTGTACATCATGGTGGGTTTTCACCTCTTCTGAGGTTTCCCACACAGAAATATAAGATTTTACCCCCAAAAAAAAATGTGTGTGTGTGTGCGCGCGCCAGACAGGATCGTCTTTAAGACTGGACACTTTCTTCTGTGGGTTTGTCATACCGTCCTCTGCAATTTGCACATATTACTGTCTCTTCTCTTTATAAAGTTCTACTTCCTCTGCCATTTATCTCGCAAACACAAATCATCTTTGGCATCTTCATCGTCCTATGAAATGGTGGCGGAAATGTTTGAGACAGATTTGGCATTCTAAGATTCCTCTCCATCAGCAGGTTTTCTTGTGGAGAGCTTTGTTGGGTGTTCTTCCTCATGGACAGTTCTTGGCACGACGACATATTGCTTCCTCTATTTGTCGCAGATGTCTGGCTCCGAGAGAGACTGTGCCTCATCTCTTTTGGCTTTGTCCTGCCTCTCGTGCTTTCTTGGACTTCCTTGGGCAGATTTTGAGAGCTCGGTTTCCTCAAATTGCTTTTGGCAAGTTCTTCTGGCTTTTTGGTGTACATCCACCCAGACAGGAGTTTGATATTTTTTTTGTTTGGGTTCGGTACTGGGCACTATGGACTCTCTGGAAGGATCGTAATCACAGGGTCTTTGGTGATCCTGTTTTTTTCACTTTCTCTTTCTTCATACACTCTTTGCAGCAATCGCTTTTTGATTGCTTGCAATCTCGTGTCTTTGATCATGATGTATATTTGTCCTACAGTGAGATTTTCTCTTGATGTATTATAGCTCTCCCTTTCTGGGATAGCTTCTTTGTAATAATATGACTCAAAGATTCCACACAAAAAAAAGTGTGTGTGTGTGCCTGTGCCTGCGAGCAAGATTCCCAGCTATTCCTTTTGGAAAGTCTTTCTGGCTCTTTGGTTTTCATCCACCCAGACCGGAGTTTCATCTTTTCTTTGTTTGGGTTTGCTATTGGGCACTCTGGACTTTACGGACAGAGAGGAACTGTAAAGTCTTTGATGATCCCAAATTTTCCCTGTTTGGCTTTTTTAAGTGTTCTCTGCAGCAATACTTCTTTGATTGCTTGCAAACGCATTGCATAGATCACGATGTATATCTAGCATACACTGAGATTTTCAGTTAATGTACTTATGGCTGCCTCGTTTTTGAGGTCGCTACTTTTGTAATATAATCAATCAAAAGTTTTCACTAAAAAAAAGTGAGTGAGAATGCACGTGCATGCATGTTGGTGCGCGCGTGCGTATGTGCACTGTGCAAGCACGTGCTTGCAAGCACCCCTTCAAGAGATGCCTAATATGCAAGATGAGGATCACATGTGTTTGAACTAAATAAGGGCCAGTGACAAGGAACCCCAAGAGGAAATAGAATTTGGTGGTGATCATCCCTAAAAATGCCTTCTCCCTCTTTCATAGAAAAGACCCATTTTAGTGGCTGAAGATGCAGTACATTACCATAAGAACCCTCCCGACTTGAGATCTAGAAATGGACAAACTACATGCCCATGAAGAGAAAAAAGCAGGTAAGGAAAAGAGAAAGAAGTAGGGCAGAGACAAAACAGAAGAGGTAAGAAAAGGCCTCAAAAGGACAGAAAGGATCAGAAAAAAGCCCTGATCTTCAAGGGAGAGACTATAAGATGTAAGAACACTGAGCAGAAATAGACGGGCATGATTTAAACTTTATAATTTCCTGCTTTCCCTCTTCTTTTCTGTTTTGCATTCAAGCCTAAGATGAAATCATAAATATATATCGGTCCAAAATATGTTTAAGGCAGCATTGGAGTTGAGATAGAATATATTGCCTGGAAACAATGCTCATATGGATTTTCAGATTTTAGCTATGGATTTCCGTAATACTAGACAGAAGGTACTTAAGCATTGAAAGACTAACAATTTCAAATTGCAAGCAACTCAAGGGTTTAGAGGGGGCAACTTACATACGACAGAGACCAGCACAATCTGCTGGAAGTAGCACTTTTGGCAAACTTGGAACACCCACAGTCGGTAAGATGCCTGTCAAATTTGCAAAAGCTGATACTCAAGACCCATAATTTGTGATGAGCTTCAACCTTTCTTCAATGAACTAGTAATGCCTTACATCAACTAGTGTCATGTCTCATGGCATACCAATCTGAGCAGCAGTTCCCACGTACAAGGGTCTGGGCCGCCCTCTTGATGGATAAACTACTTCCCGAAACTCCTCTTGGTTATCCAAATCATAAAGCCTCTTCACCTGCAACCAGATCACAGACAAATCTCAAGAGAACGTTCAAAACACGGGAAAGAAAGCGGCAAATATGCTCATAGCCATCCGCAAAAACATTGGAGTGTGAATTATGCTATTGTTGGCCAGTTTGCAGGTTTTTTCCTCTCTGTAATTAGAGAGTAAGAATGTGTTTCATGCAAGAATACGTTACATGATGTACGTGTTTGAAAGTTTGTTTTACAAACTGAAAATCTTTCACAAACCTAGTCCCTCATCATTTCCTTTCAAATAGCTTCAAATTTCATTCCTCGACTCCATCTCTCGTTAATTATGCTCTCCACATTGATTTTTGCACAAAACACCTTTATAATGCCCAAATATCTCCTTGTCAAAGAAATCTATAGACGTGCCAGTAGGAAAGCAGCCATCTTCCTCGCATTCCATACTTGTTCTAAATTCTGTATTTAATCTAGAGGTGCATTCTATGTAGCTGTAGAAGAACATCTATTACAAATGTCCTTGTTTAAATAAGCTCACCCTCTGTGCAAAAGGCATAGAGGAAAAACAGACTAAGCCAAAAAAGAATCACCCTTGTTCTTCTGTACAATACAACAAACCAATGCTAAGAACCGCGTTGAGCACAACCGGAATTTTGGAGGACTTATTTTGCAAAGCCTAAATGGGGATTGAGCCGAACTCACCATGTTATCTTCTTATTATCATTTATGACTCACATTTGTGTTTGATGTTTGTATTTCAGTGTTACTTATTTTCAGTCTAAACAGAATGATTAATATTGATCCTTTGTTACCGACCTAAATTGGCCTCTCGAGACAGATGATGGCAAGGAATGGAAAGAGGATAAAGATGAATCTGGTAGTGATGACTCCCCCAAGTTGGGAGGGTGGCCTCCTCTTTTGACAAAACAGTTCTGAGGTATCAGAAAGACTTCATTCACACAATTCCTCTCTCAGATCATTGGCAATCACTCGTCGACCACCTAGGATCATTGATTTCTTTTCCTCTCCCAACATCAAGACGCCTCCTGGCTTCAGTGGTGCACCAACAATCTGTTTGGGACAAGCACTGTCTGCCAGCATACAGCCCTACTTCAAAGAGGAAGCTACCAGCTAGTTTGGGACCCACCATCTCTTGGAGAGAATCCATATTCTCAGCTAGTACCATTCCAGTTTTTACCCAGCAAGTACCTGACCCGTAAAAGGGGAGGGAACAAGCCATCTCCAGTTCTCTGTATGTCATGTTATGTTTGTGCCCCTTGACGCAATGTAATAATGTTTGCATATATTGAAGTGATAGAATTATATATGTGTTGATGTTGGAGGCTTGCATTTTTTGTGCACAGCTTCATAGCAACAGGCTGAAGGTGCTTACACAAAGCTTCACCACTATACTGCCAACATTCAAGTTCAGGCTAGGTGAACTTTTTTTTAATCTTTAGAAGAGGCCTCTTGCTCTTAGAGATGTCCAAGAACAACTTAAATGCTTCAAACACCCCTGATACTAGAGTTTTTCCGCTAACCCAACACAGTCAGCCTCCAGATGTTCTCATCCAAAGTCAGCCCCCCGCTCCCTTGAACTCTCTATTCTGTCCTAAAACCTCTGGCCTACTGCCACCCCCTATAAGCAACCCTCATGCCCCCTCCAATGTCACCTCTGTTGTGGTAAAAGTCCATGTTACTTGCAATTATGCATCCATTCAGCATCACAAAAGCTTCACGTCCTTGGTAACATTTGTCTGGATAAGGAATGACAAGAACCTCCTGATTTCTACGAAGAGAAACGATGTCCTTGAAAAAAGAGAACAACAACTACATTCATTGATTTGAAAGTAGCAAACCTCGAAATGCCTGGCAAGACTCATATGCAAATTTATAAGAATCTTTTGCATTTCATGAAGCTATCCCTCATGGGATCTTTTAGGAAGACTCCAACTGCAAAAAGCTTCATTGACCCACTCTCTTGGGGAAAGTCAACTCTTCAGCGAATATTTATGCTAGCTATTTAGTTGCCTCAAAATAGACTTGGAGTGTAATTTGTTCATGGGGTTCATTAAGTTGTAAGATGTTTCAAAGTTTTCGAAGAGTGATTTAAAAAAACTTCATCATTCAAGCCTCAAAATATAAATCTTGGTTGAGAAATTAGCTTGTATTTGGAATCTCATGGCTGAAAGCTAGAAACCCATATACCTCAAACAACACTTGTAGCACAGGATCATGATCAAACCATTCCCAAGACTTGCCCTTGCACTCTGCCCACAATAGTCCCCCCTCTCCATGTTCAGCCCACCGGACCAACCCTGCAACAGCCATCGAGGAACATAGTTTAGACCTTTTGCAATCTTATTTCAATGACGACTATAAAAGTGTAAACCATAGTTTTTAATAAAAGCTTCACCTATACAGTTGTTTGAACCTTGCATACTCTAGGAGAAGTTGAGAAAAGTATTACTATAAGGCAATCTTGGATCCTTTCTCATGCTTAAGCTTTCTCCAGCACCCTTCCCACTCCCTCCCCTTGTGTGACCCGAGATGTATTGAAGATCATGACCTTGTTTTTACCAAGGTTGACTTTCAGATCATGTGACTCACAGAAAAAACTGTAGTGCATTCAAGTGTCTCTGGAGCCCCTCTGTTGAGGACGATAGGAGCATCATATCATCTGCGCAAAGCAATATCTAAACCAGAGTGCCAACGAGAGAGCATCCAACCCCTCTAGTGTCTGCATGACTACCTCAGGATCATCAATATAGAGGCCAATCGACTGACATCAAAATCGAGCGCTGATGCATAAATCTTGGACATAACATGCCCAATCATAATGGTTCTATAGTTCCCCGGGTTCATGGATCCCCTGCCTTGTAGATGAGTGCGATAGTATTAAGGGTCCAAGTGCGTGGAAAGCCCAAGCAAACAGCTTCATTAAAGAGCTTTGCTAAGATCAGGGCGAGGATGTTAATCCCATATGCAATGAATTCAATGCATAGCCCTCATGATCTTTTGCTCGGCCATTATGAAGCTTCATCACAACATCCTTAACACCCCCCTTAGTGAAGAGTGTACAAGAAGTAGGACGAGGTATGTGTGAAAGGTCAGGAGTAGGCTGATCTGGGATGTCATATAACGTGCGTGCATAGTCATACCAAACTTTAGTATCGGTGATAGGTGAACGGGACCATTTTTCTAGAAATCTCCGCCAAAAGTCTTTGGAGTTGTTACTAAACAAAGTGTTCAATAATTCCTCCTTGTTTTGGCAGATAAACTCTTGTTTCTTCCTACGAAACAGTCGGCAGTACTCGCATATCGTGTCAAGTTCGGTCAGAAGATTATGTTTGGTTTCGAATCTAAGTTGGTGGCGCAAAGCCTTACACTCATCATCGTACCAACGGTTGCAAGGGACAGTCCCCTGTGGTGGTGCGCGAGTAGAGCGAGTAGTGTGAGGGAAATCGTGAAGTGCAGCCTCATGAAGTGACCGGGTGATTATGGCAGCTCAATCTTCTAGTAGGGGTATAAAGTCAATATATGTAACTCGTGAGGAGTGTAAAAAGGCGTGCTGAGTAACGAGGTGAAAGACTATAGTCGAACTATATGTCCTGGTAAGTGTTGTGTGTGATGGGTGGGGGGGGGGGGGGGGGGGGGGGGGGAAAGAGTACAGTGAGGTGTGGAAGGGAGATACAGAAGAAGAGAAAGGTATGGTCAGCCCTAGGGGCTAGTGGTGCAACGGAAAAGTCAGTGATACATAACGCAAAGGTAGGGGATCCCATGATGTATATACCTTTGTAAGACTAGATTATATCCAATCATACAAAAGTAGACTTTTTGTTGTTCTAAAGTTCAAAAATCTACACAAAAAATAAAAGAGAAAACGAAAGAGAAGGAAAAAGAGGTAACAAAAACTTTTTGAAAAACAAAAGGAAGACATACTTAGCAAGCAAAGCAATACTTATGTCGTCATTAGTGCCCAAGCATAAGCAGCTATACCGGGTTGCTAGAAGCATGGTGTGAGTGAGAGTGAGAGATAGGCTAGGGAGTGAAGAAATGGTAGACAAATATAGAATCCATGAAGGCTTTCATTCATTCATCATCACTACTAAATGAGACAAGTGAAGTACAAGCCTTATAGGCTACACACTCACACACTTGCACCAAAGGCATATGGGATAAGTCCCAGTGTGACATGTGGCACCCACACATGACTCACACAATGACTAGTACTAGATCTCCTCGTACTACACATCACACGTCACATCTCACACACACTCTTTGGCTATGATATCTCCAACACGCCCCTTCAAAGCAAAGATGTGAGACCCAACACGCAAAGAGTAGACCGATCCCCCCTCCACCGCAATACTGCAAAGAGCAAGTCCAACTATCCAACACCTCCCGTGTGATAGTGACTTTTCAGTCAGCTTGCGACCGGCAAGGGCAAACCATCACTCATCACTCACCCTTACTCTGAACTGGGTGGTCAATACCATCAAACCAAAGTAAAAAACAATGCATTCATTTGTGGGGGACAACCTAGGGCACAGTACCTCTTATTGACTTCCAAATACATTCAGACTTCAGTTTAAAGGAACAACTCAAGGCTGAGAACCTTTACTTGACTCAATACAAAAACACATAGAGCTAAGCATCATCTACCACCTCAGAGTGGAAGACATCATGCAACATAGCATTTGAAGCTTCCTGCCTGCTCAGGTCTAGTAGATGTAGCATAAATATTCTTGAGCATGTCGAGGTTCTCCTTGGCTGAAGTGGTGAGGTCAAGTTGATGAAGCAATTTATCCAAAGTCTTCGTACTGAGTTTCTGTCGGCACTCCGGAGGTGAAGGGTAGACTCAACCATGACGAAGGCTAGCACTAAAGGAGAAGGCTAATCAAAAAGTAGTCCGAAATCTCTTCCTTCACGATACACTGCTTGTGAAGACTAAACAATTTCATTTTAGTCTCTCCCAAATGAACATCTAAATCTAGCTAATAGGGCAACGCACGACTTAAGATGGAAAGAATTATCACAGTACCAGCAGGCCACAACATGGACAAAACCTTCACAAGGTGAAATTTGCATGTCCACTAATACGGTAGAAGCACATATCTAGATGAATCCAGGAACATGCCCAAACTCATCATCTAAAAACACAACATACTGCAGCTTCAACCTCATGGTAGTCACTCATAAGGTTGAAAACCATAAACTCCATCACCCATAGCAGAGACTAGCTACTATGACATCCTTCTTCATGAGGTCTTTACGAGGAGCTGCCCTATTGACGTCTTTTGATTCTCAATAGCAGAATTAAGAGAGACTGCTTATGCCAAGTGGATGTGAACCAGGAAGAGAACAAATATGTAGAAGATTGAGCAAACTGGTTGGCTAGCCAACAATCAGCCAGAGCTTCATGACCATGTGCTGGGATAGGTAGAAATAGCAGTAGACACAGCTGCAAGCATATAGGGAAGAAGAACTGCTAGAGCTTATCGACCATGTCCTTGAATAAGCAGCTTTAGCAGTTGATGCAGCTGTGTGCACACAGGGAAGAAGCACCATGTCCTGTCGCTCAATGACTATGCCAAGATGCAAATATCTCTATTTCGTGAAAGATGCCTTAATAAATACAAATCCTCATATCTCTCTGCTTAAAGTACCTGAAGGATCATGTTGCAAAGAACGATGTAGGAATAGGAAACAGAAAGTTTTGGCCCTCAGTTTTGCAACAACTGCCTCCTCTGTGAGCCCATCTTCCACTGAGTATGTCTTCATCATCTCCAAAACAGAGACAATGCAGTATCCACGTGCAGATTTTGATATACCTGCACTAGCAGTGCATTTGATTAGTTAGCACAAACACACCCACTCATCCATGACTATGCTGTTGCAGAGAATGTTAAAGGTAGAAAAGTCACAGACAAACAGTACTGAGCGTAAATTTAAGGATACACAACAAATATAAATCTAGAAAAGAACAGAGAAGGGAGCTTAAGTAAAGAAGCCAGCATACCAACCACAAAAACTTCTTCTGGAATCTCCAAATCAATGTCTGCTTCTGCTAAGCCATACACATATGGACTGCCAGGATGTGCATGACTGAAAACC
The DNA here is from genome assembly GCF_047967505.1 of Dipteris shenzhenensis. Lineage (NCBI taxonomy): Eukaryota > Viridiplantae > Streptophyta > Polypodiopsida > Gleicheniales > Dipteridaceae > Dipteris > Dipteris shenzhenensis. The sequence goes on from NC_141603.1 coordinate 43,047,247, forward strand.
AGAGAAGGAATTCAAATATATATATCCTCGATATGTTCGAATGAAATGTCCTAAAATGAGTTCTATGAGAATAAGAGAAAGAATTTGTATGGTCTGTATATCTGAAATGAAGTACAGAGCTTCCAGTCCTTCATCTATATATCAAAGATACCCTGAGACAAAACGATCTTTGCGCTGCCGTGCTTGGCTGGGAGCTTTGACTTCCTCATACACACACTGCAAAATAAGTTTCTTTTGAAGTTTAATTCAAACATGTGTGTTCCCAACACTCTTCACAGTTGAATCAGATGTATATGAATCAGAAATGATTGTGATGAATGCATTGAGCACAATCTGAGCTGCGTGCACCTAAGAAAGATGGTTCACGTCTAGCAAGGACTATCCTGTATTCTAAGGCCTACACACCTCCAGGAAAACGTTTTAAACACCTAGCAAATATATTGTCATGATCAAATGTGAGAAAAGGCAATAGAATACTTAATTGTCCCCATTTTGGAAAAATATTCTGAAAAAAATACAGTCTACAACATGCTAGTGAACAATCCTTTCATGTTCACTGGAGGAACCTACAATATTACACCAAATTCAACTACACTTACCACTGAAAAGCCAGATGAAGTGAGTGCATCCAATGTCTGCCGCAGATTCTGTTTACCATCATATAAGAATCAAGGATTATAAGCAGAGGAATTTTTATTCATCTAAAATCGTAAAGACATGTTAAATCTCCCAACAAAATCTTACAATAAACAATCTACCATTATGCCAAGCAAAACGCAATGAAATTATTGCTTTGTTACAAGATTAAAAGCGCAACACACAATATTTTTTATAAATATATATGGATTAGCTTTCTCCGATCCATAGAACAGAAAAGCTTTACAATTAATGTTTTTTATTATGATACTACTAATGTTTTTTATTATCTGAGGAAGACTTTATTACTTTTACAATTCAAAAGCTCCTGTTGTCAAATCATGAATTATGCATTTCCCTACCTTAAGCTGTATCAATGGAACGTTTTGAGGTAAAATGTCTATGATAGCCATACCATCGTAGGCCATATTAGATTACACTGTATAAAAGGAAAGACTTATATATTATGTGTTATAAGAAGGATGCTACTATATGGCAGATTTAAAATAGGAAGAATAAGGCTCAATAATATATTTTTCTGTCTAGAGACCTTTGTTTGGAGTCCTAGTGAACGTTGTCTCACTACGCATAGCCCACGTCTGACTGCTACATACATGCACAGTGATTGCTACTGTTGTAGTAACATGTTTGTATTTTGGTTAAAGTACACTCTGTTTTCTACAAGCAAGAGGCACCTGGATGCAATGTGAGGTGGGGTGTTGGATGCTTCCATAGTATGACAGTCTATTGCCTAATTACAGTCTATAGTTGTGAGGTGGGGTGTTGGATGCTTCCATAGTATTACAGTCTATGCTCAAACATTCCTGCTATTATCCTAATTGCTCCTCCTACTTTTCGTATTGATTACCTCTCTCTCTCTTGCTCCCCTTATTAACCAATTAACCTAGTGTATTTACAATTAATCTAATCTAATTAAATTTAACCTAATCTACGACTCTCCTCCCCCTCTCGCCGCCCCTCTCCTCAGCCCCCCTCTCCTCTTCTTGCACTCCCTCTCCTCTTGCATGCGCTCCCTCTCATCTTCCTCACCCCTACCTCTCTCGTCCCACTCCCTCTCCTCTCCTCACCCTATACGCATCTACTCCCTGCCCCCCAATTAATGCCCTGCTTTCTCATCCTGCCGGCCTGTTATCTCCTCCCACGACCCTCCTCCGCTCGCTTCTCCTTCCTCCTCCTCCCCTGCTCCTGCTTCCTCCTCCTCTTTCCTCCCCTCTTCCTTCCTCCTTCCCACTCCTCCTCCTTCCTCCCCTCTTCCTTCCTCCTTCCCACTCCTCTCTCCCCCTTCCTCCCCTCCTTCCTCCTTGTATTGGGGAGGGTTTCACAACCCCCCTGATTATACTCTTCCCCCCCCCCCCCCCCTCTTATACCCAGAGGCCAAGGCGCAAAAAATTCTAGATTCGGTGGCTTCTCGAAGAAGCCACCGCCATCGCTTACGTTAATTGATCCTCCCAGCCCCAAAAAACAGACAAAATTTTACTTAATTGGCAAAATGTTAACTAGGGGTCCCTATTGCGTAGTCATCAATGTTCAAAAGGGTTGGTCATCGTCTTTATCTACTGTGGTCCATTGTACATCTTTGTGATGCTCAATGTGACTATGCTATTGTAAGTGTTCATTCTGTTGTTCTAATGCCATTGAGTGGTAATTGCTCATCAGCTTGTGTCACCTTGACCTGGGTTGGCTGCCCCATGCAATGGCTATTTAGAGGATTGGCTCAATTGTTGGATGTTGCAAGTGTGGTCTTACATAGGCAAACAAAGGTTCTCTTTGTACTCAGACCCCTACCCTGATTTAATTGTCTACGATCTAGTTGACCGACTCTAAATCTGCTTGGGTGAACTGCTTGGTCAGTCCCTCCTACACTTGACCGACTTTTGCATGGTCAAGCGCCATTGGTCCTTGGTGTTGTTCATTAGCTATCAAAAGCTGTCTTGTACTCAACGCCTGCGCGTATGCAAATTTGATGATAACCTGAACAAAGATCAATCTTTGAGAATTGTGTTGCGTGTAGAAGTTGATCAAAGAGGTCATCAATGAGAGGCAATGGATACTTGTTTTTGATAGAGTAAGCTTGTTGAGGGCTCGGTAGTCGATGCAGAGGTGCATTGACTTATTCTTTTTTTCCACAAGTAGTACAAGAGATCCAAAAGGGCTGCGACTGGGCCGAATGTAACCTTTGTCAAGTAGTTCGATCACCTGTCTTTGGATTTCTTCATTTTGAGTGTAAGAAATCCGATAAGGAGGTTTCCACAGTGGATTACTGCCGAGAATAAGTTCGATTGGGTGATTCACTGGTTGTCGAGGTGGTAACTGCTTTGGCAATTCCTGTGGAAAAATTTCCAGGTAGGGCTGGAAAAAAGGTTGGTTGAGGTACTCAGGAGGATCCTTTGTTGGTGTCTCCTCTACTACCGTAACCAACAGAAGTGAAGTCTTGACTTCACGTTTACAAACCCACTTCTTTACTTGTAGAGCAAAGGTAACTGGAGTTGAAGGAGAGTCCCTAGAACCAATTAGCTCAATAAGTTTTCCCTGGTGGACAAACTGGATAGTATGGCTGCGAAAACTGATTGATCGATCATAGTCGTAGAGCCACTGTTGTCCGAGTATGACATCGTACTGAGAAAGAGGCATGATGTCGAAGTTCAACTTGTCCGTGTAATGTTGTATGCGAAAAGACAAGTTTTTGATCCTGGTGTTGCACAAGAAGGTAGTTTCATTTGCGAGTTCAATCTGATAGTCCATGGGACTAGGACTGGTGGTCAACGGAAGTTTTTCGACCATAGAACTAGCTAGGAAGTTATGAGAGCAGCCACTGTCGATAAGGATAGTGACCGTTGTTCCACGAATCGATCCTTGGACACAAAGTACTTGAGTGGCCAGGGAAGGTTCGGGGTTGCTGGCAAGGCTCATGTGGATGGTATTTGCCATTCGAACAGCTTTGCCTTTCTTGTCTTGTGCTGGGGTAGCATCTTCTATTTGGGAAGTGCTAGGTTCCATATTGGAATTTTGCTTTGGTCGCTTGGGAAAATCGAACCATCTATGGTCACCCGTACAGATGGTACAAAGTCCTTTTGTGCTGGAGTTGTTTTTCTTGTCAGTGGCTGCACCTTTATGTTGGTGATGATGGTCGTGACTTTGTGAAGAGGAAGAGGCGTGATCCTTGGAGGAGTGCTTCTATTGGGATCCAACATATGATTTCTGAGACTTGGGGGGATCTTGAGACTGTCGTTGACCTTAATTACCCGAGTTTTTTCTAAATTTGGGATTATCTTGAGGGCGAGCACCTTTGGCCATAGTAGAGTTCTGTGTTCTATTAGAACTCTGCTTCCCTGTGTTTTGGAAATCGATAATGCGCTCTGCGTAATAACGCCAGCTATGGTGGTGATGTTTGCTTTGAGGACATCAATGCGTAACGAGGGATTTAGGCCTGAGATGAAAGCATGAAGGCAATCATCATCAGTTAAACCATCGATCTCCAGCACCAATGTGGTGAACTGAGAGATGTAGGAAGACAGGGAGCCTGTTTGCTTCAACTATCGGAGTTTTGAACGTGCTTGGTAGTCCGCATTGGCAGGTATGAACTGCTTACGGAGCACGTGTTCAAAACGTTTCCATGTTAACACACTTTTGCCGTCCTTTAAGCATCGTTGCCACCATAGGAAAGCTATATCCTTGAGGAGGGAGGCTGCCAAGGCAAACTTTTTGCCTTCAGTGAGGTCAACACTATCAAAGTACATGCGCAATTTTGCGAGCCATTGGTCAACTGTTCGACGATTTCGTTGACCAGTGTAGGCTTCCGGAAGTTTAATGTCAAGTCTTTTAGTTTTGGAAGCTTGGAGTAATCGGTAGAGGGCACGGAGTTCAGTGTTTTCTACCTCTGGTGGGAACGAGTCCACATAGTCATCCGGTGGCATCACGTCATCCTCTGTATGTGTGGTACTGCAAGAATCCTGGAGTTGTTGGACTTTCTGGACCAAGTCGGAGATGCTGTCCTAAAGCTGGGAAATTTGAAGTTAAAGTAGTGCTTCGCCTTGTAAGTTGACTTCAGGGGTCTTTTTTGGACTTGAGTCGCTGATCTCCGGAGAGGCTGCACGCGAAGGGTATGGTCCAAATCACTGGAAGGGCACGTGACACAAAAGACCCATAATGCAAAAGCTCCAAAATGGGCTGGTTGTGCAATCTGAACACGATATTGTGTGATAGATGATGCCTAAGGTGTCCTTGAAGGGACTGGGGCATTACCAGGGGTTTCCATGCTTTAAGGAGGGGGCTTACGCTGTAATTTGATAATGAGCAGCAAATAACAATATGAAAGAGAATCCTTAGAAATAGAATGGAAAGAATCCACCTGGAATAGATTAGATCTGCCAGACTGTGCTGAAAAGCGTGTACCAACGGTGGGCTTCGGGCTGGCAAAAAGTACAGCATCAATTGTCAGTTGAAGGAGGTCCTGATGTCGAGTTGGTAGAATACAATAGTCAGGCTTCAAATTTCGAAATTAGGGTTTGCTGTAGAGGGAGGCGATTCAGCGACCAAACAGTCCGGTTGTGGGCAGAAATATGTCGCCAACAATGGCACGATCAACCAGTTGGGGCTTGAGCTGTTGATAGAGGCGAGGTTTTCTTGTACAAGAGGGGCTGGCTGAGGGAATTCGCTGTACAACAAGGCCTCTATTCGCAGGCTGAGATGGCGAGATGAAGAGATCTAGCAGGCTGTGCAGAGATTGGCGTCAGGCTGTCACTCTTCAGGACGATGGAACGCATACATGGTTGAGCAGAGGCTGGCGAACAGATAGAAGGCTGAGGGCATGATTGGCGTGACTATTAAAGGCCGCCAAAGGCTGAGCAAAAACCTGCAAACAGAGATCGGCAAGCTTGACGTGGGCTTGGCGTGGGCTGGCAAGCAGAAAACGGCAAGGGGGGGGCAGAATCGGCCTGATAGACTGTACAGAACAGCAGGCACGACTTTCGAGACACCAAAAACCGATTTGCGAAGGCTGCAATAACTGCTAGGCCTTGCTTTTCCCAAAAATGAAAGGTTGGGTTACTTGGACGCAAGGGTGGGTTGGGCCTTAGGTTTAGGGCTGGTTGCCCTTTTTAGGCCCTCTAGGTACCCTTTTGTAGGGTGGTGCTTGGTCCCAAAGGGTGTGCCTATTCTAAGGGGTGTGACCCTTGGAATAGGTGTACCTTTTCATGAAGGGGGATAACCCTGTTTTAAACAGGGGTGTCCCCACACGAAAACTCTAAGGGGGTGTCCCTTGGGTGAGGAGTCAAAAACTCTTCATCAAAAGGTGTGTCCGATGGTGGAAAAGGGCGTCCCTTGGTTTTGGGACAGCCCAAGCACATCAAAAGATACGATTTTTTGTCGTGTCCATTCACATCAACTCGTGATGTGAGAGAGATGGAGAGGCCACTAATGACTTTAGGTGGGGTTGGCGCTAAAAAATGTTATGCTCATTCTCTCCATCTCTTCCATGCACAACGTACGTGGATATCCTTCTAGCGGAAAGAGATGTATCAGATAGGCGCTAGAAGGTGGGGGGCATTTCCTACAGGCAGGAGCGAAATTTGCTCTAATACCACTATAAGAAATCCTAGATTTACTATATTTAGAAATGTGCTAAGGAACAGAAAAGGAGACTGAAATAGTAGAGAACAAGGAATATTTGTATTGCTTGAATGTCTGTAGTGTGTCATTCATACAGTTGGGCCTCTCTTATATAGAGAGTGAAAAGTCACACATGAAAAGGTGTGTACTCCAAAGTGTATGTGCATGAAGAGGTGTGTACCCCTTGTGAAGGGTGTGACCCTTGATGAGAGGGTACATTATAATGGGAGTGTCTCTTCAATAGAATGTCTCTTGTGAAGGGTTGTGCCTCATAGGAAGTGTCCTGTCGTAAGGGCATACCCTCCCACAAGTGTCCATTCATTAAACCATCCATAAGTCTAAGGTATAGAGAAAGGAATACGTCACAGATCGTGACAGTCGTGGCCTGTTTGGCAGGCTCCAACCAGCCCCACCAGCGTCATCCAATGGCCAACACCTAAATCCTGCTTTTCCCACCATGATTGCACCACCAACAGGCCCCGATATCCTACTCATTTTCAGGTGCCTCTATCCCGGGATAACCCCGCCTCAGTGCTGTTCCAGATTCGCCTCTTGACAGGCCAGATCCAAGCCCTACATACCCTGCCATCCGCTCCGCAAATGCACCATCTGATGCAGCCTTTGTAGCCTTCCTCTAAGGTTCCAGGTATGTCTCTTTTTTTTGTCTGATCCTTGCCCACATGCAGCCATGATGCTGCCCATGTGGCAGTCTCACAAACCCTAGGTTCACCCCCCAAATGCTCTACATATGGGGGCTCACAGACTGGGAGGTAACATCTATATTTCCAACACCAACCCACGCAGGGTTAAACTTTTCAGACCTAAGATTGTATGGATAAAGGCAAAGCTATAGCGATGGAGGTTGAAGAAGATGCCTCACGGGTGGATCCCGTAGAATCGGGAGTTCAGTGGACACAGCAGGTGTCGCGCCCAGCGGCCCATTGCTTTACAACAAATTTCAGCTCAACAATTATAGGCCAACCTAGGGCATTCCAAACTTAGACAGATGGACATGGTATGTCTGCAACGCCATCCAAGGAGGAAAAGGGAAAAGCTCCGATGGAGCCTGAAACCAATATACATACAGTCGAGCCTGAATATTGCCAATTGCAGGCCACAAAAGTAGTTTGGTCCGATGACTGACCGTAGCTCTGATGTCATACAAGCCTGGTTGCACAAATGGGATGAAGCTTTTGCCATTTGTGAAATCAAAAATGACACGAAGAAAATCTGCGAGGCCACTCATATGTTTAATGAGGCAACGGATAGGTGGTGGATTAAACAACAAAAGGATGGTGTCGTATCCACTACTAGAGGGGTTCAAGAAAGAATTTAGAAAACATTTCTTGCTTCCTGACAAAGCATCCCAAGCTTGGGATCAGTATAGGAAACTTCGTCATAGAAATTTATCAGTGGATGAATACAACGATAAATTTAGAGAATGTGTAATAAACCTCTTCCTCAGTCCAGACTCACAGTATAAGTAAAGGGAAGTCCCAGAGCCGACCAGATGCAGATTCAACTAGTGGAATCTTCTCAGATATGCTGACCTGATCTGTCCGCTCCAGCCTATATAAGGCCCTGCCAAGCAACCGCCTAAAGTGCTGGTTATCTGCCAGTATCTCCACCCTAAACCAAGGTCTAAACAGACCTGTCCAGCAGCCTGTAGTGCTGCTGCTTTGTCAGCCATGTGTGCTGGCCAAGGTGGCCCAATGGGCTGCCCCAACCCAATGGTTAGCATAGAGCTAATCAGATTCTCCAATCTTCTAGCACTTTTCCTATCGCATGCATAGTACATAAGAATTCCACGGTCAAAACATGCAGGTTTTTTTACACTGGCTAAAGCGGGTAACACATGTGAAGCAGGGAAATGATTGATTTGAATACTATGACACTCCATGCTGCTATCTTGATCAAGCATAGTAAGGCTTTATTCGTCAAAGTTTGCCAGAGTTGGAAACCACTTTCCCGATAGTTCAGGTAGCTGTACCATGTTATTAGGTCCCACATCAACAATTTTCACAGGTCCTTGCCATAAGCATTAGAACTTCCAAGCAAATCTTGCTGCCCACATGGCAGCCTTGACCACCAGCTTACAGTTGGGGCATTGACCCCATACTTGCAACAAAAACCACTCCCCAGGGTTCCACTAAATCTCTTGAAGCAGCCAGCCCTCCTAGAGCCACAAGTGCCACAAGAGTCGATGGCCAACTTCAACACATCCAGGGCAGTCATGCACAGACAGAAATTCACCCTGAATGGATTACTGGTAAAGGTCATCGCATCCTACACATATTTGAGAGTTCTTTTCTCTGGCCCGATTTTCACGATAAGACTAGTGATGCAGGCCTGACTCAGAAAGGGATACGCTAAATTTGCTGGCACGTATGGCAGTCTGGGACCTGATCTATCAAAGGTAGACTCAGATCGAGTGGAGAGGCTCCAGATTCTCTTATTGTCATGGATGATCCACAGTAAGCTGTCAGTTCCACACCATGTCATTTTGACTCAGTTTGGGCCACCCCCATCTCTCTCCCCCCGTTTGCCAACCACTCTTATCCTCTCCTATTGAGACTTTGGTCCGGGTTATGTAAGGCATTTGGCATGTAGCCTGAGGCATTAGGCTCTATTTGTATTATGATAGGGAAAATAGTCAAAAACATTAAATGTAAACCTTTCCTGTTCTATGGATCTGAGATAGCTAATCCATTGAGAATGTACAAAAACTAGAAAACAATTTAACAAAACACAAACAGTAGATGTTTCATCCAGTGCTTAATAAAACAGATGAGCTCATGTTAAATATGACCAAATAGAAAGCACCGCTCACCACTCCTAGCCTTACCATAATGGGGCACCCTGCCCTGGGAACAGTATCAGTTCGTAACCCAGACATGGGATTAAGTGCTGCATACTCTACAAGAAGACATGCATCAAAACCTACTGCTTCATAAAACTCCCCAACCTGCAAAACAAAATCATGATAAGAAAAATGCAAGTAATAACTACACATAGTGTGAACTTATTGTAAAGGAATATTTAGTTCTTTAAACGATGGATGCTGTACTCAGCACACATGCTTCCAATTTTCCATGAACGACAGCTATGATAAGCCTACTTTATGATGGGGTTTCAACATCCATTTTTCAATTGTAAAAGATATGGAGCATCCAAGATAAGATATGATGAGCCTTTTTTATAGAAGAACAAGATTATTCCATCTCAATGCTGCCATGTTCCATAGTAAGTTGAAACAAAGTATCTGGCTACCCACTAGGGTCATTCCCATCCTGAAATTCATCATACACACTTGCACCATCAATGCGTAAATCCAACTTTAGCAACTACAGTATACTCTGCCCACATAAACCCATCACAAGGAGCAAGAGTAATCCAATAGGCAGGCTCTTAACTCCAACTGATAAATGTGACAAGAATAGATGGCTGGGAACAACGAGGATGCCATTGAAGTACCTTAAGGCAGAAGATGTGTTCAGAAAAGAGAAGATGCCATTGAAGTACTTGAAGGCAAAAGATGTTGGATATTGGAGTCCTAGTGTGCTAAAGTGTGAGTCCCAGTGTGAGAGTGTCCTACATTTGTGGTTATAAAGCCTCCTACAGTCCACTTGTCTTTTGGGGGATTGTAGGGTCACTTGACCTTTGGGTGTATATTGAGGTAGATTTGATTCTGTGTGTGTGACATCGTCAGTGATGTCAGGAGTGGAGAAGATAAGGCTTGCCCAGCCTATAAATGAGGCCACATGTACTTGCTTGTCACCATCAATCAATATCAGAGTTTCTGTACCTCAATCATGTGATCTAGAGTGTTCCTCTCTCTCCCCATAGTTCTCACAATTGGTATCAGAGGAGGTCACTGCTTTTGGAGATAATGGGTCCTTGATGTTCTCAGCCTAACAATGTGGCTACACTCTCCCTTGACATTTTTTCAGCACTTTTTTGAGATACATCCTCTGTTGCAGCTCTTAGTTCAAGTCATGATGGTTGCCTGACGTTTTTGACTTGCCCCCAATTCCTTGTGTGCCATTACCAAGATCTGTGCCATTGCTTTTGAGCTACTTTAAAGAAGCCACCACGGGATAAGCAATTGTAGCAATCAAGGTAGATCGCCTAGCAAATGGCAATGTCTGGCTCTATTCGAAAGACAACTTCAAACACCCTTTCCGTTCCTGTTTGGTGGCTTTGGCGTATGCACAGAGGACTGTTTGCCACAAGGTTGACAATATCAATGTGATTAAAGTCCTGTTGAAACCTGCCTCCATCACGTTTGCGCCTTTTCTTTCATGACAAATCTCTCCCTCATTGCTTTGTGTGGAGGTTGGTGAGGAAAAGTTTTTTTGATGAAGACGTGTACAGATGATTGAGAGGATAATAACCTTTTTTTTCTCTACGACGCCAAAACTACGCCAAAACCCTACTATACGAAGATTATCTACATGTATTCCTGCTCTCAACTTTTATAACAATCATCATGATGAAGAAGCTCGCATTCAAATCTTGCCACCGACATCATTTTACTGCCATTTTCGTGCCCTGGGTGACATAAAGAGAATTGCCTTCTTTTGAAAAAAATGTGTCGCCAAGGAGAATCGCCACCACTTAGGGAGTCTTTAGTCTATTGATTCCACGAAAGGTGTAAACCGTTTCAAGCAGCAATCTCTATCTTTGGCTTGCTTCCTACTTCATGCACAGTTTGCCTTATTGAGCTGTTATTTACATAACGTATCCTAAGTAAAGGTAATTGATGAATTGTGAAAAAGCACCGCGAGGCAAGAGATCGATATTGTGCCATATTAAAGCCACCACCTGTTTATTTTCTACTTGTCCATTACCCAACTCAGAGCACATAGAAGTGATTGGGATGCCCAGCCAGACTCCACTCCGAGCGTGATCACTGAGTTTTTCCTAGTTGGATAGCACGGACTAGCAATCCCTAGGGAGACTGTCACGAGGACGTGAAAAGAGGACATGAAAAGTGATGTAAAGTATCTTCGTAACTCAACCTACGCTTAACCCAAGGTTAACCATGGTTAAGTGTTGTAATGGTTTGGCCGTGAGGGACTGGCTAGAGGAAGTGCACACTTCCTAGAAGTTCCTAAGGGCAAAGTCTAGGTGCACCACTAGGTCCTAGGGGCAAAGCAAAGGCTTTAAAAGAGGGGTCTAAAAGTTGGGCCCAAGGACAACCAACGTTGTCCTTGGTATGGGGGTTAGGACTTTAATGAAGGGGCAAATGGCAAGGACGAGGTGCCATTTGTCAAGCATGTGTATGCATTCCCTTCCCCCACCTTCCATCTCTCTCCCCTCACTCTCCCAGAGGTGTAGAACGTTTTCAGTTGTTCTTGTGCAGTTTTTGAGCTGTTTCAAGCCTGTTTTCAGCCGTTTTAACATTGTTTTGACTATTCCAAGGCTAGTACGCACTTCTAGGAAGTGCCAGGGCTCATTTTTGAACTTTTGGAAAATTTTCGTACGAACTGTATGGAATCCGTGCGGTCGTGTTCAGCTGCCTCCAGCAGGTGCCTGGGGTTGTCTTTTGCTGTGCTGGACCTTTGTGCACATGTTTTTGGCTGCGTGGTGGCTTTTGGAGCTGTTCTGGAGCTGTGGAGGCTGCAGGAGAAACTTTCCCCATTGCTTTTGGCTCCTTCTCTTAGGAGGACTCAGGCACAGATCCCGAGGCAATCATTTCGGGGCAGATCTGTGAACCATCTTTCCTCTACAGCTCTTTCTTGTTCACCCTCCGCTCTCTACCTTCATTTCTCTCTTCTCCTGATTGCTGGAAGACACCTGCACCCTGCGGGGAGCTTGGATAGAGGATAGGTGCGAGGAAGGAGCTGACCCCTCTCCCCCAGACAGCGGGAGTTGGTTCTAGGTTTGGTTTTTCCTTGTTCTTTCTTGTTTTGCAGCTTTTTGCGGTGCATGCGTGTTGTGTGCAGTCCTTTCAGGACTCCAACAGGTTCTAGTAAGCACCCAAAGGCCAGGGTGATCCTGTGGAAGGCCTAAGGACAGTGTGAATGCATGTGATAGCCTTGAGGCTGCCTTGAGCTCAGTTTGCCAGTGGTTTGGATGCCTGAATGCCTCTAAGTTGTGTCAGATCAGAAGTGAGTGCCTGAGTATGCCTTGCCAGTGGGAATGCTAGTGGTGCACTGGGATTAGATGCCTTGAAGACAAGTAGAGGATTTGCAGAGAGAAACAGTGCAAGGTTGAACCCTTGTTGTAAAGCATTTCCATTCAGAAGCATTAAATAAATACCGTAAGGGGCGCCAAGGCATTTGGGGCCAGTGGGTGCACTGTGTATTATTTTCATTGAGCAGGGGCACTCTAGCCTCCATCCAGTTATTTCTCAAGTTGTTTCTAAGTGGTATTGTTTAAAGTTAAGTGGTTGGAAATGATGCAATGTGGCTGTGAATAATGAATATGCAATGCAAGTTCTAGTCTACTGCCCTTTAGGAAACTGAAGGCCGGTTTCAGAGACAGCCTAGCAGAGGCTTGGAGCAAGACACACGACAGACCCGTCAGCGTGTCAATGCACAGATCAAGCTTGGGGATCTTACCTCCATGTTTGCCAAACCAGCGGCACAGCTGGCAGGGGTGACAATGGCACTCATCTGACAGAGAGACACAACTAGGAAACCACAACGGACCATGCATGCCGACGTCACTGCTTTATCACCGGTGTCATGCCACTGCAGCACCGACCACCACCTCTATGTCGAGACCCTCTTATCCATTTCTCAGCCGCCCAAGGGACTTAGTTCCTCAGGCAGAATACAGAGGACCAACCCAGTGATACTATACCGTAGTTCTCGTCCTCTGCATGGGCTAAGATAGTTTGTACTGGTGTTTGTTTGTATTGGTAGTTGTCTTGGGTGCACATGCCTCCTTAGAGGTTCCATTCATTCCACGCTCACACATTGGTCAATGCACAGATCATGGGTTGCTGATAACTTATCAGAATGACCATCTTTATGAAGCCCAAATGGATGCTTACTCACCTTTGCTTGCACGATCAATTGCCCTCCTTCTATTGAGGACTTGCAAGTCCATAGCCTCACCTTGGATGCATGCTTGTGTGCTGGCAAGGCTGCTTGCATGACAAGTTGAATGGACGAAAGTAGCGAAGGGTTGAACAGTATGCCTTGATGACTCAGCATGCGCCGAAATGATATGATATGCCTGAGAATAAATTTGGATTGAATTATATTCTATACGTCCAGTTTGAATAAGATTACTGTGCCATGGTAAGAATTAATAGTGCTTCAGACAATAAGAATGAGCTCATGCATCTCGGTGTTCTGAAAAACCCTATGAATTAACAAGACTGTAAAGCTGCCAAGTCGTACTTGACTTCCATATGTCTAAAATCTGTGTAAAATCAGCTTTAATGGAACATCGAGACCTTCCAGGTGGTGTAACCTGCATTTGCACTTACCTTTCTGCAAGACCATCATGGCTTGGATGACTTTCAGACATTTTCTCATATCAATTACTCCTTTTTCATTGCTAAATCAGATAACTTTCTACATGAACAGATGGAAGAGGCAGCAAGTTTCACTCAACCCTTACGTACTGTATTTTCTCTATATCAATCTTTTCCGTGATAGCTAAAGAGAGAAAAACAAGCAGGGTAATGTTGTTAGGAGCTCCTTTTAGCTATGAAGGAGGAAGAGGCAACAAGTTTGCTCAACTCTTACATACTGTATTTTCTCTATATCAAGTTTCTCCTTCATAGCGAAAGAGAATAGCATGGTTTATTAATTACTTACCAAAAAAAAAACCAGGGCATTGATACATTACGTTCCAGAAAGAAAAGGTAGGATAAACAAGAGATTGAACATACTCTGCAAAGTAACACTTCACGAGGGAACCTCCCTTTGACTTCAAGAAGCTCACAGTTGAGAGTGCCTTCTTTTAAACTGTCCCGTCAATGACCAAAGTCAGCACACTAGCTATTGAATTATTGAGTGTTGAGGAAAAAACGAAAAAAAATACACTTCCATACCTGTACTAAAAAAACAGGACCCACAAGCTGATGACTAGAGAGATTTTTTCAGGTTGAAAATAATAATTTGACAAAAGAATTGTAAAATGAAAATAAGAGTGGAGCAGATTACTGAGAGGTTCACCATTGTTGCACAGGTCACCATTGTTACACAGAATAATTCAATTCATAGAAACAAATCCAAAATAATTCTTGCCCCTCCGTCCCTTTCCCCTCCATGGTATATATTCAAAAAGCTGTGGAAAAATGCACTAAAGAAACGAATGCAATAAAAATGACTAAACACCTACGTTAACAATAAGTACTAGAAACAAGCTAGAAGGCTGTAATGCCTAGTACAGTACTCCATTAAAATGGCGACAGATTTGGCACACCTGCCATTCTTCAACTTATCATCAAGTCCAAGCAAGTTGGTGTAATCCAGCCTCTTTGTCAGTTCCTTAGCAATAGGTCTTTTTAACTGCTGCATTTTCTGTTATAAACAAAGGTTCCATTTTGGTTGAGAGCATGCGTTCTAGCAACTGAAAGCATAGATACACCCCCCCCAAAAGAGAGAGAGAGAGAGAGAGAGACTTTTGGTAGGTTTTTCCTGATCATTGCAACCAGTTATAAACAGATAACCCTTTTTCTCACCTGCTCCCACCAGTCCAGATGTTCATTCTTTTCGTTCTGCAAACATTTGCTTTCAGCTGTTGCCTTACGATCTCTGGTTAGTGTACGAGAACGCGCAAATGTTCTAATTTGAAGAAGTCTAAAAACATTCTTCCTGTACAGTATCAGATAGCACAGTGCCATAAACAGAAAGGTCAGATTTATGAGTTAGAAGCCTAATAAATTTGATATATATACATACCTTCATAAGAAAGACCTTACCCAAATTTTTTTTTTTTGTAAAACGAATGAAAGAACAAGGAGAGAGAAATAGAGACAAGGGAAGGAGGGTGTCACGTACCTAGACGCTAATCCTCGGATTACTGGACTTAAATCAGAAGGGTTAGGGGGCCCTGGGATTAAGGGAAGCAGGCTAACATGGGGCTAGAGGAATTGAACACTACCAAAGGGCCAATTGGCCATATTTAGCCAGGATGCTTTCCATACAGCGGGATGCTCATTTACATAACAGTGGCCAAGGCTCTTGTGCTGGTATTTAGTAGGTACACACCAGTGGATGGTCTGATTTGGATCTTGAGCCTAGACACTTGCCTTCTACATGGTGGATCATGAGTTCCCTCAGTGCAATGTGTTTCTGCAGGTTGCTGTTGTGTTATGAAGTAGAATCTATTTTGATTCATGAGATACGATGTAGGGAAAATAGAATTAAACTCTGCTGTAAGAACTCACCCAGACCAAGGTGGAGTGATTAAACAGCAACTCAGCATTTTATGCTGTGGCTGTCCAACAGGAAATCAGGGTAAAGAAGCTTCTGCAGGGTCAGTCTGTTAGGCAATCCTATGAGGGGTTGCTATAGGATGCGATTGCTTTTTGAGAACCTGAACAGGGCTGTACGATAAGCCCTCTAGTGATAGCCAGCAGATTTCTAACGAGCCCCCTCATTGCTACAGAAGACCTGAACCAGGAGATTGATCCTACAGAAGACAGTGGATTAAACCAGGGTGCCATAACAGAAAATTTCCAGTCGTACAGCCTCTCTTACCAGCAGCAAACCAGTTGCAGATTACCTCAAAGCTACAGCAGTGATTGTGGACCTGTTTGACAGTGAATTACCTCGTCAGATCCTCTCTCTTTCTGAGCACATAATTCTGTGCAGACTCCATCTGCTCTCCTTCCTATTCTCTTATCTAGAATTATTCCCCTCCTTTCTATCCTCGCATACCTCTCCAATTCTCCTAGCCATGGCAGAAGGGAACCACATGCATGAGGAACCTACAGCCAGCATGCCTCCACTTGAAAAGCCTCACAGAGAGGAGGGTGAAGAGAGTGATTTCGAAGAAGGTAAACCTCGTGACGAAGGAGCACGAGGAGCTGAAGTTCCCTTTCAATAAACAAATGAAGAACTTAGAGGACTTGTTCAGAGCCAAAACTCCACGATTGCAGTGCTACAAGCCACAGTTACGGGCTTGGTAGCGGTACCCGGTGGGAGTATACCCATAGCACCATCCTTTACGCTAAAGAACCTTTGCAAGTGAGGAGGAGGGCACTCCTAAATGCACTGATGCATGGTTGAACCAGCGGCAATACACTTCTCCTTTCATCCCCTTTCCAATGCAATTAAGATACAAATGCCACAAGGGATATTCAAGGGCAAAGCGTTAGCTTGATGGCATGAGTTAAAGGAAAAGCCGAAAAATTAGGCTGATTTCGAACACGTATTCGAGGAAGAATTCCTTGACCCAGAGCATCAGTTGATCCCATCTCTAAGTTCACAAACTTAACTATAGAAAAGTTGTGATTTGATACCTACCTACAGCGGTTTAGAGATCTACAATCCAAAGCCTCATATATGGATCCTACTACCCTGTGTGGATTCTTCATAAATGTTTCAGCAAAAGAACACAAGTTATAGGTGAAGAACAACCAAAGTAAAAACCTCGAGGATGCAATTAGATACGCTCAGTCATCATCCGAAGGTCAAATTGCAACAAAATATTATACTTTTGGCATAAACTCTCTCTTTTCTCTGGCTAGTCCACAAAATGGACGTGGAAGTAGCGATTCGAACTCATTTCCAAAGTCTAGAGTTGGATGCAAGGCGTTCCCAACATCTGGCCAAAATGAAGTGCATTCTTTCTCAACATTTCCTTTTCGCATTTTTCCAAGATATTCTATCAATTCTTGTGTTTTTTCAATTACCACTGTATTTTTGCCTGCCAAGAAGAATATTTTACCATCATTTCTTTTTTCCATTTGATAAACGATTGCAATTTATCAGTAGACTCTTGTACAGGAGCCCATTTTGGATGCATTTCTTCGCTCATAATTGAAGTTAAGAGACTATAAAGATCTTCAAGTTCCCATTTTGTGTCAATAGAATAGAATTGTCATTGGATTACTGGTTTTTCATCCTTCAAAAAAAAGCGAAAGTAATGTGGAATGCTATGACCTTTGAGAGCATCACCACCCTTTTGTAGGAAAGGCTGAATAAAGCTTCTCGAATTGTACATTCTTTCGAGCTTGGAGCATACTATACTTTCCTTTAGCCCAACAATTTGCCTCCCCCATCTCGATATCAATTCATCTATTGTTTGCAGATCCCTGCCTTTTTAGCTCTCTTGAGACTGTGCTAAAAACCTGATCGATATCCTCATATGTATGTCCAACATACAAGAATCCAACTTCAATCCCAGTGAAGATTCTATGAGCAATCAGCCCTTTTGGGGAAGCTAATAGTTCGCAGCCTTACCCCAAGTATAGAGCCCTAAAATCTCCTCCTACAAAGGGGGCTTCTCAGAAATACCTCATTCACAGGCGGTCAGTGTGGTAGCAGTCCCATCGGTGGCTCTTCTCGGAGGCCCTCTCACAAGGAGGGGATCCCCACTAATGCGGATCCTTTTTAGGGTCTGCCAGAGATGGGCAGGACTCATACCGGCCCCACCGCGGTGTAGAGAGGAGTTTGAGCGCCAGCCCATCATTTGGCACCCAGAAGTCTGGAATCAGGATGGTTGTATGCTCGGATAGCGGACTCACATAGGTTGGGCTTAGTGGGATAGCGGACCAACCAGCTTGTTTGAAGCTTGGAGCAAACTCCCACCCAACCATGAGGCGCATCTAATGGCTAACTCTCACTTCCGAGGAGCTGGGCACCAGATGGGGGAGATAGGCACATCCATACCAAAGGCATTGAGGGCAGCTTTGCAGACTTGGGCAGTCAGCAGATGGCTGGGAGCTTCTCTAGGATAGGTGTCACTCTACGGGTCATGATGTGGCACGGTAGTGGTTGGGTCGGTTTCTTTAGAGTACGAATAGGAGGGCTTCTCCAGTCACTGTTAGAGGGAGACCTAGAGATGGATGGGAGCCTAGACACATTACATTAGCAGCTGATCAAGATAGTGGGGCGTCTAGGCAAGTCATGGTTTATCGACCCCCCTAGCATCCCGGATCAGGGGGTGTCTCGGTGGCGACTCTGGCTCTAGGAGGGCCACCCTTTTCGAGAGATTCAGATGGACCCAAGAGAGTGGTTCTGACCATCCAAGGTAGGTCACACACAAAGGGTGGGAGAAGATACCCTTCTTCTCCTACACGACTGACACCATGGCTAAAGAGGAGTTCTTTGCAAAAAACTCAGCGTACCAGGTTACCAACAAAAAGAACCTATGGTGGAAGAGGCGCTTCCGTCCTACTAGGGCTACGCAAACCCAAGCCAGAGTCCTTCACAAACTCTACTTGAGTCAGCTGCAAAGTGAGTAAGGAAAGCTTAACAAACCCTTCAATACGTGAAGGAAGGTCGTTGCTTCCTTTGCAGACAAAAGGGGCATATGCGGATGCAATTTAAGACAAAGAATTCTACTTTGACCGAGGTCAAAGGGAACACTATTTCTTCCGTTCATACCATGGAGTTAGATCAAAGTCTTTGCAAGAAAGATTGTAATTTTAATTTGAAAGTATTCAAACCCAATGACCTTATTCGCATATACAGTTCGATCATATAGAACCACATCCTAGTTGACTCAAGAATTTCTTGAACATTGAACTTGTGCAGAAGGTAGGGGTACCAACACAACCAAGTGACCATGTCTACCAGTGGGAAAGCAGATTTGGGATTGACATGCAGCACAGATTTCGTTCACTATCAAGAGTTACTCCAAAGGTGAATGAATCTTCTAAGTTGGATGCATGGGAAACGTGCACACCCATCCAACTTCCCGCTTGGTTTACCATCCGTTAGAATGGTAAATAGAGTTGGTTCCAGGAGCTCACGCTTTAAGCGTGGCGCCTTATAGGATGAGTCACATGGAAGAAGATGAGATACATCGAAGTAGTAGTTAGAATATCTACGATTAGGGCAGATTAGAAAAATTAATCTCCCTAAGGTGCTCCGGTGTTATTTAAGCACATGATGGAGAAAAGTTGGAGAATGTGCGTAAACTACACCAAGCTGAACAAAGTTATAATCAAGAACCAATATCACCTTCCCAAGGTGTATGACTTGATTGATAGGAGGCTGCAAGGAGCTGCCTATTTTACGAAGATTGACCTTCGTTCTGGTTACCACTACATATGCATAGCTGAGGAAGACGTCTATAAGACCGGATCTTGAACTAGAGATGACCATTATGAGACTCCCAGAAGCTCCTATGACCTTTAAGGGAATGATGAACAATATCCATCATGAATATCTGGGAAAATCTGAGTGGTATCCTCACAGGATATCATGGTATGCAACTATTCTCTTGATGAGCATGTCGAGCATCTCCGCATTGTGTTTAGTGACATAGGCATAAGAAGTTGTATATGAAGGAGTCTTGAGAGTAAGCTCTTTCGTAAAGAACTCTTGTATCTCGGACAAAATTTTCTCAAGAGAGCTTGAGCATTGACCATAAGAGGATCCAATAAGGTATTGGATTGGCCTGCTCCTCAGACAATAAGGCAAAGTCCCTAGGACTCACTGTCTTTCTTAGGAAGTCAGTGAGGGATTATTCACAGCTAGCCGTTCCTTTGAACCTCCTTAAAAGACGTGGACTTCAGTCCAATAGTCTTGTCTCCTAGAACGATAAGCTTGATGAGGCTTTCCAAATTCTCAAGTTTAAGGTGAAAGAAACACCTATAACGGTTTTACTAGATCCTAGCCGACCATTCATGGTCGAGACTGATGCTCATAATTTTGCAATAGGCGCAACCTTATTCTAAAAGGACCGACCTATAGCTTTTGAGAATTAAAAGCTAGATGACACTTAAATTCGGTGGCCTCCTCAAGAAAAGGAATTATATGCAGCTATTTAAATATTAGTTGTATGGAGCCAACTTTGTTGTATTGACAGAACACGAGTATATCAAATATATGTGTGATCTAGCTAAATCGACATAAGATTTTGAAATGGAGATTAGATATCGGAAGGGTAGCTTGAACAAGATTTGAGTCGCATTGGTGAGGTAACACTTTCTTAGGATTTCAGTGAGGGATTATTCAAAGCTAACCATTCCTCTGACAAACCTCCTTGAGGTACGTGAACTTCAGTCCAACAATCCTATCTCTTGGAATGATAAGCTTGATGAGGCTTTCCAAACTCTCAAGTTTAAGGTGAAAGAAGCACCTATATTAGCTTTATTGGATCCTAGCAAACCATTCATGGTCATGGCTGATGCTAGTGATTTTACGGCAGGTGCAACCTTATTCCAAGAGGACCTACCTGTAGCTTTTAAGGGTAAAAAGCTAGATGAAACTCACGTTCAATAGCCTACTCAAGAAAAGAAATTATATGCGGTATGCATTGAAAACTTGGAGACACTATCTCTATGGAGCCAAGTTTGTTGTATTGACAGACCACAAGTCTATCAAATACATATCTGAGTTGAGGCGAAGCAAGGCACGGTGGGCTGATTGATGCAAGATTTTGATATGGAAATTAGATATCGAAGAGTAGCTTAAACAAGATTTTCGATGCTTTGCGTTGCTTCGGGGAGGTAAACTCTTTGAGTTTTACCGAGATAGATTTTCCTAAGAGGGCTACGTAGGACCAATAGTCATTTCTGTTGATATTGGCAACCGCTCCAAACACAAAGCTCGATCATACCATCTATTTAGGTGGCTTCCTATTCCAAAATGGAAAGGTTTGTGTTCCTAATGACGCATAGGTTAGGAAAAAGATTCCATATAAAATGTCATGACACTCAAACCATAGGTCATCCGGGAATTTGGAGGGTTGTTGCAGTCTCTAAACATCCCTGGAAGTAAATGGGAGAGTATTTCCATGGACTTCACTGTGGACAACCATGAACCCAACAAGGGCATGATGCTAGTTGGGTACCGGTGGATAGACTGATGCTATCTAGGTACCGGTGGATAGACTGATAAAGATGGCAAGATTCTTACTTCCATAGACCACCATGAAGGCTACTTAGTTGGCTCATCAGTTTGTTGAATAGTAGTGTAGATTAGTGACAAAGATCTGAAGCTCTGTAGCAGAAAGTGTTTGACAAGTTAATAACCACTTGAGTATGAGTTTCGCTAATCATCATGAGTTTGATGAGCAAACAAAAAGATATGCTTCGCCGCATACATCTCCAAGAGGCCATCTGATTGGTAGAAGTCTATTCCACTGATGGAATTTGCCTACAATTGTGTGAAGCGTACAGCTAGTGGCTATAGTCCCTTTATGCTTATGTATGGATATCAACCCAGGTCTCCTATGACAGTTGGATTGAAAGGTATTTAGCTAAGGATTTACTTACTAGATATGCAAGAGATGTTAGTGAATACTTGTTGGAAATGGAAGCAAGAGTTCAAGAGAACACGAAGCTAAAGGAAGCAGAATTAGATTGCAGTAGCAAGAATGAAGCACAACACTAGGGTCATCATAGAGACAAAACCTAGAATGAACCCTAAGTAGGGCCAAAACATGTGTGATGACTAGCTCACCCACAAACTCAACCTCTAATTGAGGTCAAAATATACCTTTATAAGACTAAAATATATCCAATCATACAAATTTAGCTTTTTGGTTGATCTAAAGTCCAAAATTCTACAAAGACGATAAAAGAGAAAAACAAAAGAGAAGAAAAAAGAGGTAACAAAAAAAGGCGCCCCTAGTCCCTTATTACATTGGCCACTACCTTAGAGATTAATATTTCTGACGCCCCCCTACGGTGTCCATGTCAAACCGTACAACCAATAATATCAACCACTAAAGGGATATAAGTTCAAAGATTGTCTCAAACTTTGGATGAGGTAATGCTTTGGTGAAAACATCCGCCACATTTTGATATGTTGGGCCAAAGACCAAGCTGATCTTTGCCGCATGTAGCCGCTCCCCGACCTAGTGATAATGCATCTTTATGTGTTTCGTGCATGCATGAAACATGGACTCTGTGCCATGGCAATAGCATTGTAATTGTCAGTGAGAATAGGAGTAGGCTTCTCCAATGATGCATGTAGATATGCCAACAAACACCTCTACCAAACACATTCCATTGTGGTGGTGAAGGTGTCTTGTATAAGATAGCAACCGTTGATTGTTTCTTACGGAGCCAAGAAATGCGTGAATATCCAACCAATTGACTGCCTAGTGATAAAGTCTTCAGCCTAATCCGAGTCGTTGTGAACATGTAAATGTAAGTTACCCCCCACGAAATAGCAAACCAAGAGACTAGTACCCTGCAGGTATCTGAACACATGCTTCACAGCCTGCCAATGTGAAGTCTTTGGGCTGTGCATAGATCTGCTTACTTAGGATACTGCATACTGAACGCCTAGCCACGTATTACACAAGTAAATTAGGGATCCCACAGCCTGGCTGTAAATGGTGCCACCAAGCCGATCAATGGCATCATGCATGGACAGGTTCAGCCCTGACTCCATAGAAGTTGAAATGGGCTTGCAATTTTGGATCTGAATAATTCAACCAGTTTCCCCAATGTACTTGGACTACAACAAATCAATGCCTTTGTCATATTGCACAAATTCAATGCCCAAATAATAATGTAGCAGCCCCCAATCAAACATTTCAAATGTCTTCTACAATTCAGCCTTAAAATCTTCAATCTTTGCAGCATTGGTACCCATAAGCAGCATGTCATCAACATACAAACAATAATGAGCAAATCACCCCATCTTTCTTGACATAGAGGGTTCTCTCATTTGGACTATTCTGTGTACCTTGGTTGGTCAAAAAGGCATCAATTTTTGCATACCACGCTCTAGGAGCCTGCCTCAAACCATACAAAGGCCGCCTTCAACCTACAAACCTTGTCTTCCTTGCTAGGTTTCACAAAACCAATGGGTTGATGCACATAAACCTCCTCCAGGAGGTCCCCATTCCAAAATGCAAATTTAATGACCAACTCATGGATATTCCATCCATGAAATGCAGCCATTGCAATCACACCCCTAAATGGTAGTCATACAAGAAGTGGAGCACAAGGCTCATCATAATCTATGACCTGCTTCTGCAAATAACCCTTTGCAACAAGACGGTCTTTGTACTTGTCTATAGACCCATCTGATTTGTGTTTAAGCTTATATAACCACTTTGTAGAGCAGGAACCGGCATCCAAACTAATTCTCCATCAAAGCAACAAAGTGCTCAAACTTGCGTGATTTATACCTAGGACAAACGTAAAGACACTACAATTAGCAAAGCAATCGATTATTCTTTAGATTGGACACTTCTAGCAAGTGGTTTTCAAGAAATTGGAAACTACCTTAAACTTGTGCTCGGCTAATCATCCTCAATCTAATGGGTAAACAAAGAGTGTGAATCAGGTTATGGAGGATATGCTTAGAGTATGTCTCCAAGAACCATCAAATTGGGAGGTTTATATACCTTTGTAAGACTAGAATAAGTCCAATCATACAAATTCAGATTTTTTGTTGTTCTAAAGACCAAAAATCTACACAGAAAATAAAAGAGAAAAAGAAAGAGAAGAAAAAAGAGAAACAAAAACTTTTATGAAAAACAAAAGGAAGACATACTTAGCAAGCAAAGCAACACTTATGTCGTCATCAGTGCCCGAGCATAAGCAGCTATATTGGGTTTCCAAAGACCCGCAGAGTCTCTTGGGCAAACCCAGTGCTTACTAAAATACGTCAAATAAACAAAAGAGAAAGAAAACAAGAAATAAAGAAGAGAGGAAGAAGGTGACTAAGCAAAAATAAACAAGCAAGTCAAGAAACAAAATCTTCCAAAAAATTGGAATTCTCTCTCTCTCTCTCTCTCCCTCCCTCCGTCACTCAGCCTCTCTCACCCGTCAACCTCAGCCTCACCTGTCACCCCAACATCTTCGCCCATCACCTTAGCCTCGTCACCATCCGTTGTCAACTCCACCAACGCCGCCAGCACCGCACCAGTTAACCTAACCTAGGTTAACTCTCACCTAACCGAACCTCGACAAAGGTTAACCCAACCCAGGGTTAACCCCTAGTTGGGCTGAAACCCCAACCTAGCTAGGGGGTTAGCTCAGCTAGGGGGCAGCAAAAGATATGGCCAGTAAGGAATGGCCGAGCCTCTCCTCGAAGTCTCCCCCCTCAACCCCAATCATTTCAGGCAACAGGTCCCGATACGCCACCGTTGCAGCTATGACACCCTCTCCAAGGTAAGAGAGTTAAAGATGCAATTGGCATATGCAATAGCTAGAATTCACGTTCTAGAAGGACCTGGCAAGCAGGCAATCATCGATGAGGTTGTAAAATCTTACAAGGCTTCCCCCCCTACCCCCCAGCTAGACTCCACAGTCAAAGACCTAGTTCACACTGAAGTACAGACCGCAAAGAAGGAAGTGATTGTGGAGTTCGATGCAAAGGTTAACGAGGCTAACATATTAAAGAACATGCAGCTAGGCGTGATAACGCTTTGAAGATTAGAATAGGGGGACTCCCCAAAGGATGGTGCAAAGAGAAGGACTCTTTCAGCGACACCTTAGCACATATCAAGGCAACCATGCCTAATATTGATTGGATAGTTGATAAGGATGATGCTCTTGATGATGACGATGAACCCAAAGCAACTCGTATCTTACAGTCTAAAGGTCGTGCTATCATTACGCTTAACTCACGGGATCTACGAGTCAAGCTTCTCCGACAATCCTACAAGTTGAAAGGAACTAAGATATGGATAGCTGAAGAACTTACACGAGATCAATTGAAAAATAAGGCAGCGGAATTAGCTAAGGTCAAGGCTGCAAGGAATGATGGAAAATGGGCAGTGTACCGTGAGGGCGTAGCACTCATTAAAGAGTTTAAATCCAAGCCAAAAGACTCTCAGTATTAAACTGATGTATATCCAATTATGTGTCTTTCCAAGTCATAATGTAGGTACTCTAAATAAATGGAGCTACTTTATGCACTCCCTGGGAGCTACCCTCCCTAAGCTGATGTACTTATTGGTTTTCATGTTGTCCCATAGACTTCTTGGTCTTCCGTGGACGTTAATAGACTTTCTCTCTCTCTCTCTTTCTCTCTCTCTCTCTCTCTCATTTAAAGCATAAAAAGCTAAATGGACCCTTTACACTTATGTATCGCTTCCTACAAAGAGGCGAAATTACATTCCTAACTTAGAAAGCACAAGCATACTCAATCAAACTCTCTTTTGAAACTAAAAGAAAATTGGGCTATTTAGCTCCCCACTTTTTGTTTTCAGCTTATGTTCAATCATTCTAAACATACCTAAGGCCGATACACCATAGATAAAAGACTTCATATCTAAGATCGTGCGTACTTTTTTCATTATTTTCCTTGGATTATACCTCTTGTGTAATAGTAAAGTGATCAAATTACTACATTGAGTGATAAAAGACTCCTTAGTTGTGTAATAGTAAAGTGATCAAATTAGGAGGTAGCTTCCAATGTTGGAACTTCTGTATAATAGTGCTAAGCATTCAGCTACAATATTTAATCCATAGATGCTTATGTATGGAAACTAACCTAGGATCACAGATAGCCTTAGGCCTTAAGAATATGATGGTACGGATAGCTGAAGATTTCTTCACACGTATGCAAGAACTGTTATCACAAGTGCTCTAGATCAAAAAATATTTATGCGGATGATAGACATGCCCCTAAGATTCTTAAGCTAGTCATGTGGATGTATCTAAGACTTTTGAGGACAGGGAAGTATTCCCAAATTTCCTACATGGATTGCGGTCATTTATGCATCAATCAAACAATCAAAGATCCAACTTATGAGTAATGTCAGTGTATATACAATATTTCATGTGAGTAGACTCAAGAAGAAACTCGAAGATAGAGACAGTTTAGAATCTCCTAAAAAACTAAAAAGTTGAATTTGAACTATGTTCCTGTCACATGCAACCCTACAATTGGGTGTCAGGTGGCACACTGGCTACATCAACGAGTGCTAAGTAGATCCCTAAATAGGTCATTTTGTCGTATGCCGTGACCCCCTTTGTGAGCCCTAGTGTAGGGACAGTTAGGCACCGAGCAACGTAGGTCAGTTTCTCAAGCCTTAGGACAAGTCATTGTTCACTGGTACCCATTGGAGAACTTGTTAGGATAGTTAGGTTCAGCCTAGGTTAGTAGATAGAGACAGCCTTAAAGGTCAGCTCTAGGCAACTCACAAGGGCCAGCTTTGGGACTGCCGTAGCAGCCAGCAAAGGCTGATCGGTCAAAGATTGACTGGTCAAATTCAAAGTCTGACCAGTCAAAGGCTGATTGGTCAGCCTGACCAGCCTTATATAAAGGGCTTCTTGGGCCCTTTTCAGGCATCCAGTTCTACCAGCCTCTCCACCCCCCTCTGGAACCCCTGAAGAGCCTCAGCATTCAGCCCCTGATTGGTGGCGGTTGGTGGCAGCAGACTCCCCCAGCAAACAGCAGCGATTGGACAGCATATGGTCGAGGTTTGAGCAGTCTGTTTCAGCAGCTTTCCCTTTCAGTTTTACAGCTCTTTTATAGCTTTCTCAGCTCACCTTTTCAGCTCTCATCTCTCATCTTTCACTCAGTTCATCTCTTAGTTTCTCAGCTCTTTCCGTCCTCAGTCTCACCTCCTGTTCACCTCTCTCACTCGCGCAATTCTACTGCATGCCCGTGGACAGCTCTTCAATAGCCTCACATAGTGGTCTACATTGTCAGTGTCAGCAATATTGGGGCCTTGCTTGTAGCTGGTCTGTTTCTCAGGCTTTGTCGGTCAGCTCTCCATGTTCAAGGTGTCAGCTAACAGTTGCATTCCGTGCACTCGAGAAGTGTCTTTTGTATTTTCAAGTTCTCCAAGTTTAAAGCGAATTCTCCCCTATATTGGGGGAGGGGACCTAAGTGGGTACAAGGACCCAATCTGTTACGTACACAACTAGACGTAACTGGCTAAGGGTTTCGCTAAACCCTAGGCCAGGCCAACAAGGTCTAGGACTAGACCTAGAGGTCAGCATAGGGTCTGTCCCGAGGTAAGGACTAACCTGGGGCTATGACCTAAGCTAGCAGATGAGGTCTAGATCACTAGGAGTGAGCTAGCCTGCTATACTTGGCACTGGAGTACTGGCCAAGTCAGGATAAGCCTAATAGGGCTGACACCCGAGCATAAAGCAAGGGATGTTTGATTTAGAGTAGCCTAGCCCAAAATATGGCTAAAACCATAAAGCAAGATACCTAGCCTATAAGTATAGGCTAGGGGTGTGGTATGGGACGCAAGTTTGGACCTTGAGGCTCGCTCGCTTTCTCCAGGTGGTTTAGACCTCTAGCTGGGGGGTGGCTCAAAGTTACTGAGCCTACGGCTGGGAGGTGAGCGACTAGCGCCAACCCTTGTGGGTTGAGTCTATGGCAGATGCCTGACCCAGATGGGTTGCTTGCGAACTTGGCATGTGTTCTGTTAGGGTTTCAAGTGATGGAACTGACGTGGATACCCCACGAGAGTGTAGGGTTGACCA
Organism: Dipteris shenzhenensis; assembly: GCF_047967505.1. Lineage (NCBI taxonomy): Eukaryota > Viridiplantae > Streptophyta > Polypodiopsida > Gleicheniales > Dipteridaceae > Dipteris > Dipteris shenzhenensis. The sequence continues at coordinate 43,075,010 of NC_141603.1, forward strand.
AACCTGGCTTGGAGGTAGTTACAATTGGTGTCAGAGCCACTCCTTAACCAGTTGAACCTACCTCGCACTCTGAGAGAAGTCTCTAGGCCATGGTGATCTCGTCATCTCTTCACATGAGATTTCGAGAGAAGGTCCAAGATATGGATCCCGAGAGTTAATCGCTATGGTTTTCTTGGTCGAGGTTTTGGATAGGACTTCATCTTCCAAGTTGGCGCTAACCATTGGAAAGCTTGTGCTTGGAGGGTAGGATATTAGATGATCTCTGCTTGGCTCTTGAGACGTCCGAATCGGCGTTTCTTGGTTTTGCAATCTAGACAAAGCTTCGAGGAATCTCCTTAAGCCGTTCCTATGCCTGTGCATAGGGATGGGACTCCAAGACAAGCGTACAATTTGGGAGTCCTAAACCTGCACATAGGGATGGGAATCCTAATCTCCAGTGGTAGGCTTTGGATAAGCCTTGTGAATCCCTGAAGAGCCTGAACACTCCTAGGTCTGGCATAAGACTTGCGCTAGACAAGGAGAATTGATCTTGATTCACAAAGGATCTTCTTCAGCAACGTTGTATCCTTGCAATCTGTTGTGGGTATTGCTGGATAGCAACTTCCTCAATATCTAATCACCTAGCTTGGTCAATAAATGTTGAGTTTATGCAAGACAAAGTAGGGATTGCTGGGTGCCTGTATGGTGATCCGATTGAGGGTTGGATACACCCAATGGATAGCTTGATGCTAACGCAGTTTCGAGGAGGTTTCTGATAGGCAGATCACTCTCAATTCCTGAGAAGAAGAGGATCTTAAGAGATTAGGTTTTCGGTTGATGCAAGAAGGGCTTTCTGCCCTAATATTGTACGCACAAGTGGAGCATAATCCCTAATCCTAAAGATGAATCGAGTGTTAGAAATGTCACTCCCCCACCTTTGAGGGGACAAGGGGGCAGGAGACTGTATGGGGATGGGGGGGCTGAGAGTACCTTGCTGTAAGAGGGCAGCACCCTGCATGGAACACTGCGCCAGGATGACGGGACCATGCGGGGCATCTGCAGCACATGAGCACCAGCCAGCAGCAGCCCAAAAGGCCCTGCATATGGGGCCTTATATAGGCCAAAGGGTTGGCCAAGAAACCGACCAGAAGGCGGCCATCTTGGCCCTTCTGGAGGTCGGTTCTAGCAGACTGCAACCGACTGAAAAGTCGGCCAGTTCTAGGGGCTGGCTGCCCACCTATATAAACCCCCTCCCCCACACTTCTCTTCATCAATTGCACAAACCAGCCTTGCACAGGTAAGCGCACAGGGAGAGGAGTAGACTCAGGATTTGGTCCAGCATCTCTTGGCTGGTTGTATGCTCACCTTTGAGCTTTTGTCTGCCCACATCTGTGGATGAATATATATCTGAGTTTTGCTATCTTTCTCTCCCCTTCTCTTTGAGTGTTTTTTGTGCTGCGATCGGGAGTGTGAGGAGTGAGTGATTCTATCCTTGACTTTCCAACATGGTATCAGAGCAAGGTTTCCAGCTCTAGAACGGAGTTCCTCAGCAAGAAGGCGACTCCAATCAACACTCAGGTTTGCTGTTGTTACGTCAGCCATAATCCCGGAATCGTCTGGTGTGGTTATGGTGAAGCGGGAAACCAGAGGGCTCGACAGTGCTTGGAGTGCATAAGTAAGACCTAAATGGGCATAGAGGTTCTAAGGTCCAAATGGACACATGGCACTCAAGAGAACACCATGTGGCAAGCATTGGGCTAGGAGGGAGGATTCCAAAAGGAACTTGAGAAAAAGCAAGTTCAGGTGACAAGCAAGGGAATCCATGTGGCAAGGTGGATACGAGTGAGCTGAGCCCTCCTTTAAGGTCTCGTATATCAGGGAAGTGGGCATCATATTTTTCTCTTTGACATAAAGCACGTTGCTTTATAATTTCTGAAAATTTCAAAATACACATCTTTAAAATGACAACTCCAGAAAGGGATGATATGGTTAGAGAGGCCGAGGAAAGGGCTAGAAAAGGAAAAGCGATAGTTGGAGAGGAAACACGAGGAGATACAAATTGAAACTCAAGAGGATAACGTGGAAATGGAGGACATAGACTACGGTGATTATGGAATTCTGTATACGGAATTCACTAAACTTGAAACTCGAACGCAAAATATAGAAACACGCCTAGGAGTTATCACTAAGTTAGCCAATTCTCAATCGGTAACTATTACTGAAAAATCACCGATTTCTCCTAATCAAGTTGAGAGGTCCACCTCTCGACTTAGAGAAACCTCTAATATCCTTAAGGACTTGAAACCGCCAATTTTCAATGGGCAAGAAAAGGAGCGTAATAAAGATGCGATTAATACATTCTTGCAAAAGTGGCAAGACTTCCATCGACTCGAGAAAACTCCTCCTAAAAATCAAGTCGTGGAAGCAAGTCTTTTCCTTGGAAATAAAGCTTATAAATGGTGGATGAGCCTCAGGGAAAATGATAGAATTCCTAGATATTGGACTGAGTTTGAACAGGCCTTCCTAAAAGAGTTTTCACCAGAAAATGAATTAGAAAGAGCGTGGAAGGCTTGGGACAATTGCACTATGGGTAAGAACACTCTAGTCCAGTACATAGCTAACTATAGGGAGGCAGTATTTAAGCTGAAGGGAATTGATGAATTCCAAAAGATAAGGGGTTTCGTGAGAGGTCTCAAAGACACTTATAAGGTTGAGATGAAAAGAAATTCTCCTAAAACCTTTGAGGAAGCCATTAAGTATGTCCAAATATACGATGATACGACGGGGAAATTCAAAGTTGGAACTTCAGAACAAACAGGTTTTGTTTCACAGTTCAACAAATTTTCCAATTTGAAAAGAAAGGGGCGCTTTAAGAAGGAGGTTCCTCAGGCACCACCTAAGAAACCTCAAACATAAAATTATCCTCTCTTGAAGAAAGAGGATTATGAAAGGACCAGGCAAGAAAATCTTAGCTTCAAATGTTTGGGCAAAGACCATGCTACTTGGAACTGCCCTAAAAATAAACACGCGGGAGCTAAAGCCCTAAATAGACCTCCACAAAAACAAGTACATGTGGTGGAAGTGTTGCCGGGTACTGAAATGTACACTGAGGTAGAGGTCTATCATGAGGATAGCACCCACATGTGTTGTCTATCATCGACAATGTAGCAGCCCACCTTTGGTCCTCATGATTTAATAAGGATGCATGGAAAAATTAAGGGGCAAAGAGCAAGAGTGATGGTCGATGATAGTGCAACACATAATTTCTTGAACTACTCGTTAGTTAAGAAATTAAAATTACCTGAGAGTCCCAGTGCCCATAAATATGTGGTCTCTTTGGCAAAGGGCAGTCATAAAAAAGTTTGGGACACCATGATACATGGTGTGGAGGTGGATATTCAAGGTGTGAGTACTAAGGGAGAGAGAGCAGAGTGTGTGAGCAAGAGAGCAAGAGAGTAGGAGAGTGAGAGCTGAAAGCAATAGTTGCAATAGAAGAGTGTGATACAACTGAAGAGTGGGATAGGTTTTGTCTAAGTGACAAAACCTTATCCTTCACTAACCGTAGTTAGTGAATTAACTGTGGTTAGGAAAAAAAACCTCTAAAATGAGGGAAAAGTGCCCCTAACCTACTTATTACATTACATTGGTCACTGCTAAATTATAACAATAATTCTAACACCCCCCTGCAGTGCCAATGTCATGTACAAGGAAATTATCAATCACCAAAAGGAGATAAGTTCAGGGCACTGCGAAATGCCTCAAACTTTTCACGTGGAAGTGCTTTGGTGAAAATGTCTGCAACATTGTCATGTGTTGACACATAGATCATACTGATCTCTCCTGCATGCAACTTCTCTCTGACGTAGTGATAGTGAACCTCAATGTGCTTCGTGCGAGCATGAAACACAGGATTCTTTGCCACTGCAATAGCACTCTGACTATCAGTGAGAATTGGAGAAGGACCCTTCAATGAAAGATGAAGATCAGCAAATAAACGATGCAGCCAAACACATTCAACTGTCACTGTGAAAGCTGCCCTGTACTCAGCTTCACATGAGGAGGTAGCCACTGTAGATTGTTTCTTGCTCAACCAAGAAATACAAGCTTTGCCCAAAAAGAAACAATTGCCACTTGTGGACTGCCTAGTGTCATAGTCTCCAGCCCAATCTGAGTCACTGTAGGCATGCATCTACAAGTCACCCCCCCGGGAAACATCAAGCCAAAAGACTTTGTACCTTGCAAGTAACGGAAGATGCGTTTTACAACCTGCCAATGCATAGTCTTTGGGCTGTGCATATACCTGCTCACCTGAGAAACTGCAAACTGAATATCAAGTCGTGTATTGCAGAGATAAATGAGGCATCCAACAGCCTGACAATAGAGTGTGACATCAATTGATTCACCTGCATCATGCATTGTACGCTTCAGCCCCGGCTCCATGGGAGTAGCTATGGGCTTACAATCCTGCATGTTGAATCTGTCCAAGAGTTTCTGCACATACTTGGATTGAGACATAACGATGCCACTTTTCTCTTGAGTGAACTGGATCCCCAAATAAAAGTGTAGCAGCCCCAAATTTGACATGTCAAAGTGGTCTGCAATTCAGCTTTAAAATCTGCAATATTATTCTCATTTGACCCTGTGAGCAGTAAGTCATCTACATAAAGAATGATGACTAAAATATCCCCCCCATCCTTCTTGATGTAGAATGTGCTTTCAGTTGGACTATTATGCAACCCCTTGCTGGTCAGAAAGGCATGAATTTTGGCATACCATGCACGTGGGGCTTGTTTCAGCCCATACAAAGCTTTATTCAGCTTGCATACCTGAAGTGCATTTCCTGAAATTTTAAAGCCCGGAGGTTGTTTGACATAAACCTCTTCCAACAAGTCTCCATTAAGGAAAGCTGTTTAATGTCCAACTGATGAACATTCCATTCAAAATTTGCAGCCATGGCTATAACTAACCGGATGGTTGTCATTCTGGATGTAGGAGCAAAAGTCTCCTCATAGTCTATGCCCTTTTTCTGAGCATATCCTTTTGCAACCAGCCTTGCCTTGTACCGATCAATGGATCCATCTGGCTTTCTTTTGACTTTGAAAACCCACCGTGTACCTATGGCATGTTTACCTGGTGGCAAATCCACAACTTCCCATGTCTGATTTTTCTGAATGGACTGCAATTCATCATGCATGGCATTCATCCAATGCACATTATCATGTGCTTCTTCAAATGTCTCAGGCTCCTCCTCATCAAGAAGAGTACTTGCATAAGCTGATTCAACTAAAAGAGCTCCCCCCCCATGCCTTACTGCACTACGAGTTCTGCCAAGTAATGGAGCATCAATTTTACTCTCCCTGAGAGTTTGTAACAGCCAATTTGGAACTATTTTTACTGCATGTATATCTGCAATTTCTTGCTGAACAACCTCTTCCACTGCTTGTGGAGGTGGTAAGACATCCTATGGCTAAATCGGAGCATGTGGAGGTATCTGTAAATTGTGATTTGCATCAGATATATCAGCAGGGGAACCCAAGGCAATGGGTAGTAATCCCTCAAAGACATCATCGGAAGAAGTAGGCATATCAAATTCAGCTTGAGTGTGAGCTGAATTTTCTGAAGATATAACATCTCTACTGACAATAATCTTGCGTGTGACAGGATTGTAGAGACGGTAGCCCTTGCTCTCTGCACTGTACCCAACAAAAATGCATTTGATTGCCTTATCAGACAACTTATGCCGAAACTCAACGGGCACATGAGCATATGCAAGGCATCCAAAAACACGAAAATTATCCACAGAAGACTTTCTCCCTTTCCAAACTTCATAGGGAGTCTTGGTCTTCAAAGCTTTTGTGGGAGCCCGATTCAAAACATAATTGGCACACATGAGACCTTCAAGCCAAAATTTGTGAGGCAATTTTTTGCTTTTTAGCATGCATCTATCCATCTCCATAAGAGTACGATTTTTCCTCTCAGCTTTGCCATTTTGCTAAGGGGTTAGCCTCACTGTAAGCTGATGTGCAATGCCCTTGTCTTTCAAAAATGCATCAAAATCTGTAGACAAATACTCCCCTCCTCTATCTGTGCGTAATGTCTGTATCTTGAGTCTTGATTCATTATCAACCATGGCTGCAAAGTGTTTGAAAACCATAAACACTTCTGATTTGCGTTTCAGCCCATAGACCCAAGTGTAGTTGGAGTAGTCATCTATAAAAGTGACAAAGTAAAGATGAACACCCAATGATGGAGTCCTCATGGGACCACAGACATCACTATGAATAACCTGTAATTTTCGAACAGCTTTCACTGATCCATCCTTCTTGAAAGGAAATCTGTGCATTTTACCAAGAATGCACCCTTCACAATGCATCAACCATAGCATGTTTTTGAAGTGTCATCAAGCTGCCATAATGCATGTGTCCATATCTGGCATGCCATAACTCCGCATTCTGCATAGCAGGAGTGGAAACTGCAAGAGCATGTGCTAGTCTTTTCTCATACATGTCAAGCTGAAAAAGACCACGTAACAAAGTGCCAGACAATCTCAAGGCATAGTCATTCTCTCTGTCATGGACAGCACACTTGTCATCTTCAAAAATGACCTCAAATCCAGCTCTGTTAAGAGTGGACACTAAAAGTAGATTTTTTGTGATACCAAGCACATACAAGACATCAGAAATTTTGAATGTTGAGCCATCAATGTCTGTAAGTTCAACTTTTCCTGTACCACGAACTGAATAGGAGGAGTTGTTGGCACATGTGATCTTTTTACCAACGGGAGGTGGATGCAGAGATGTGAAAAGACACTTCCTGGAAGTGATATGCTTTGAGGCACCGCTATCAAAATACCATGTATTTAGTGTCTCATTGACACTGAAAGCTGATGCATCCTTGGAAGAATCATAATTGCATATCAGAAAAGCATAAGAGTCATCATTACAAGTGGCCGTAATATCCGGAGCAGCCAACTGAGAGTCTAAAATGCAAGACAAGAAGGCATAGTCGTGTTCCACAAAGTTGGCTGTAGCTTCCTCATTGTCAGATGCATGAGGAGCTGAATCTGAAACAGCCATACCGGACTTGTTTTTCTTTTCTTTTGCAAGCCTCTTCTTGCATTCTCCAATGTAATGACCTGGTTTTTTGCAGTAACGACATATACCCTTCTTCTTGGGCTTACCTGCATCACCCTTAGCCTTTTGAGAAGGCTGTCTTGAACCATTGGAAGGCTGATTTGCTGATGTCTTTGCTTGTCCCTTTCCTTTAGGCTTGAATTTTGAAAGCATGGCATGTTCACCTGCTCGTGAAGCCATGTTTTTCCTGGTCTGCTCTTCCTGCAACAGAAGTCCTATCAACTCATGAAAATTGAGAGGATTTTCACCCCCCCTCAATGACAAATGTAGCGAGGTATGAAAGCTGAGATAAGACTCAGGAAGAGAATTCAGAGTAGTGGTAATCATCTCTGAATCAGGAATGATCTCATCAATATTCAGCAATTGCTCTCGTAAATCCTGTAGCTTTGTGAGGTGCACTGACATGGAGTCACCCTCTTCCATATGTGTATGAGACAATTCTCTTTTCAAAAAAGACACCCTGGCATCATTCCGAGCTGCATACATGCTCTCCAAAATATCCCATGCTGCCTTTGAGGTCTTACACAACCGGATATGCGGAATGATGAATCTTTTCACTGAAAGAGAAATACACGACAAAGCTAAAGCATCACGTGAATCCCATCTCTTTTGCTTTGGAGTAGTAGCTATAGCTGCACCAATAACTTGTCATGCAGCTGTACCCCATGCACAACCTCTGCCTCCTCCTTGCTGGGGAGGGGTATTAGGTGCCACATTTGCTGGCCGGATCTCATCCCCATTTACATAGTCCCACAAATTACGGGAAATCAGAATGTTGCGTACCATAAAACTCCAAAGGGAGTAGTTGGTACCATCCAACTTATCCTCTTGTGAGAGACCACTGAACTGGAAATCATTCTGTTTTTGCTGGGCCATGTCTGAGAAAGAAAATACAGCAAATGCAAATCTGAATTCCCTTGCTGGGAATGGAGTGCACAATTCCCAAAAAAAAATACAGCCAAACACTGGCTGAAAATGCAACAGAAATCTCTGTAATGTCTCTTTCAGAAGTCTACCAGAGCATCCAATCTCTCCCAAAACCTGCCAAAAGTGCTTCAAAACACTTCAAAATTGCTCTCCCAACACAAAAGCCCCAATTTGTGGCTTGAAATTGCAACCAGAAAGGGGCAAATGGTCTAAAAGCCCCAAAAATGCAAGAAATTGCAGTGGAAAACTAAAAGCCCCAAATTTCGAGTTGAAATTGAGCCAAATTTCACCCAAATAGTAAATCTCCTACAAAAGCCCCAATTTCTTGGCCAATCTTTGCAATTTGCTTGCAATGTGTGCCAAAAATTTTACAAAAGCCCCAAAATTGTAATGTGTCTGCAAATGATTCAGAAGTCCCAATTTCTCTGCAAACAGAGATACCTGCAACAAAACCAATGTCCTTTGTAATGCCCACTCAACTCAAAAACACCCACGTGTGATGTATGGCAGACAAGAAGAGCTCGTACTCTTTGTTGAAGCTGGCGCAGATTTGTACGGAGGCTGGTACAGTACGATCGGTGGTACAATACGATCGATGGTACAGTACGGTCGACCTGTACGGAGAGTACATTCAGCTGTACAAAATCCGTATGCCTTGATTGTTGTACGGGGAATGTACGGACAAGTACTGCGTAGGAACAGCAGTACGGCGCATGTCTGTACGGAATGGGTAGTACGGCGCAAGTACGTACGGAACAGGTAGTACGGCGCAGTAAACGATGGTATGACGGTAATCTCCAAAAAAAATCCGTACGGAAGTTGTACGGACGACGAGCAGAAAGAGCAGGGAGCAGGGTGGTGGGCACGGAGCTTGCGGGCAAGGAAGCTAAGAGCAGGGTCTTGCTGCTCTGATACCAAATGTGAGTACTAAGGGAGAGAGAGCAGAGTGTGTGAGCAAGAGAGCAAGAGAGTAGGAGAAGAAGAAGAAGAAGAAGAAGAAGAAGAAGAATATATTATCGTCCTCTGAAGACCAAAAATCGGCCTATGGGACTTGAAACAATACAAAACCTTACATACATAAAGACTCCTCCCTCAAAGGGGAGGGTAATAAGAGAAACTACCTTTATGTCTAGGTGAGTTTCTGTGCTTGAAAAGCTTAGATACAAATGTTCCTAAAGCTGAGGGTGACGCCTTATGTAGCAAATCAGCCAGTCTGTTATGTCCCTCAAGAAGAGAGCTGAACTTTTTCCTAATGTGTGCATAGTAAGGGCATATCATTACCATGTGTTCTTCTGTTTCTGGCATACCCTGGTCACATAATTGGCATATTCTGCTCTCTCTTGGCATGTCTTTCCATCCTCCTATTTCAATTTGCAGCTGGTGTGATCGGGTGCGAAGTGAAGCCAAAGCCCTCTACTTATGCATTGCCATAGGTGTGCAAATGTACTTCTGCGTGGCTGACTCCTCTACCGTATAAGTGGGCCAATATTAGGGGTTGATAAATGTGCAGTAGTACTCGAACTCATCTCTATTTTTAGCTGTTTGCCATTTCCTGTGTAGTGCATTCAGCAGGTCACGATGAAAAGCATCTTCATCTACCTCCTCTGGTGAGTAGTTCAAGTACTCCTCTACCTCCCACTTCCTGAACCAATTTCTCAGATCTAGTGCCCATCCAGATGCCAAAATCTTGCTCTTGTTTGTCTTTTGGGGCTTTTGACCTTCTCCCCATGCCCTCTTTGGCAGCCTTTCAGCATCCATGCCTTTGAACTTTGTAATGTATCTGAGTACCTTCTTTAAAGCATGTAACTCTATGGGTAAGCATCCTGTCTCTAGAAGTAGCAGAGAGTAGGGTGTAGTAGCCTTGATGCCAAGGTGTCTCCTAATAAAAGATTTCTGCATTTTTTCCAAATCATTCCATTTCGAGGATGATATACTCCCACCCCACACCTCTACTCCATAGAGCACTGTCTGTATCACATATGCCCCAAAAATCATGTTTCGTACATGCCATCTTCTTGTATTGCTATTACTGCAGTCATTTTCAAATTGGTAGTACTTTCCCCATCCTGCATCAAGTCTCCATTGCACACAGCTGCTCCATTTATTATTGGCTGGAATTTCAATGCCTAGGTATTTGAATGAGAGTGAGAGCTGAAAGCAATAGTTGCAATAGAAGAGTGTGATACAACTGAAGAGTGGGATAGGTTTTGTCTAAGTGACAAAACCTTATCCTTCACTAACCATAGTTAGTGAACTAACTGTGGTTAGGGGGGAAAACCTCTAAAATAAGGGAAAAGTGCCCCTAACCTACTTATTACATTACATTGGTCACTGCTAAATTATAACAATAATTCTAACACAAGGTTATCAGGATGCCTTGGATTTTCAAATCATGCATCTCGACCGAACAGATGTAGTGCTTGGTCGAGAATGGTTGTATAGTCTTGGGCATAGCTTACAGCGGAGTTATCTTAATAACTCCATTATGTTTGAAAAAGAGGGTAGAGTCTTTCAGATTCAAGGAGAACATGATGTACCAAGAAGAATGCGAGGTATATCTCTATGAACTTACTTTTATTAATGATTTTATGTCTTCTGCATCGGAAAGAAGTAATATTGTTTTTTATAATGTTAAAAAGTATAAATCTTCTTTCAATGATTTAATGTTTGAATTTAAAGATTTTTTTCTGTCTGATTTACCTAATGGTTTACCTCCTGAGAGCGAAGTAGATCATAAAATAGATTTAATTCCTGGATCTATCCCTATTTGTAAACCCCCATATAGGCTTACTCAAACGGAGGTTTGTCAGGATTCTATAGGAGATTCATCCAGGATTACGCTAGGATTGATGTTCCAATAACGGACCAGCTTAAGGGGAAGGGAAGCATCTTCATATGAGATGAACCTCAAAAGAGAAGTTTTAAAAAATTAAAAGTAGCTATAGCGGCAGCTCCTGTCTTAAAAGTAGTGGATCCCAATGAACCATTCGTGGTTGAGACAAATGCCAATGATTTTGCAGTTGGGGCAGTACTTTTACAAAAAGGTCGACCAATGGCTTTTGAAAGCAAAAGTTAGATCGTGTCCAACGGAATTACTCGGCATATGAGAAGGAGCTATATGCTATAGTCTATGCTTTAAAAAAGTGGAGGCACTACTTATATGGTGCAAAATTTGAGATCATCTTTGATCAGGAGATTAAGTGGATTTGTAATCAGCCAGAGCTTAAAGGTAGAAAAGCTAGATGGGTTGAGTTAATGCAAGAGTTTGATATACAATTGACATATAGGAAAGGAAAGTTCAATGTGGTAGCAGACTCTTAGGCAAATACCGATTGTTAATGAATTGAATTTTACTCAATTTCAGAATGATTTCCTAGAGTCCTTAAAGGGGAAATGTGAGCTTGATCCTCGCTTCTCTGAAATATGGAAAGCAATTAGAAATAGGGATCCAATTAATCGAGAGGCTTTCACTGAGGAGTCGCATGGAAATGGCGACACACCACAGGTTGGTGATAAAGGACTTAAGTGAAAAAATTATACTATTGAGGATGGCTACTTGCTCTACAAGGGTAGAGTATGTGTCCCGGATAATAATGACATTAGGCGCCAAATTCTTTTTGAATGTCATGATAGTCCGAGTGCTGGACACCCAGGAATTCAGAAGGCATATGTGCTTCTAAAAAGACAATTCTTTTAGCCTGGAATAGGTAAGGACGTCCAAGATAATGTATTGAAGTGCCAAAAATGCCAGGTCAATAAAGCTGAACGCCTTAAGGTAGGAGGTCTCCTAACACCCATTGGAGATTCCATCTGGCAAAAGGGAAAGCATCTCCATGGATTTCATTGTGGGATTATCTAGGACATAGAGGGGACACAAGTCTGTGTGGGTAATTGTGGATCGGTTGACCAAGATGGCTCATTTCATTCCTGTTAATTAAGATGTTAAAACTCCAGAATTAGCCAGCCTATTTGTGGAGCATATCTACAGACTGTATGGGCTACCAAGCCAGTATTATTAGTGACCGGGATAGCAAATTTAACAGCCATTTTTTAAGGGCTATGTTTAAGATTAAGAGGTTAGAAACTTCATTGAATATGAGCACCGCGGATCATCCACAGAGTGATGGTCAAATTGAAAGGGTCAATCAGATCATTGAGGATATGCTTCGAGCATATGTAAGTAACGGAAAACTAATTGAAAACAGTATCTTTCCATATTAGAATTTGCATATAACAGTGCCAAACATTTAGCTACACGTTTTAGTCCATTCATGATTATGTATGGATTTCAACCAAGAGCCCCACAATGGCAGTGGGACTCGAAAAAGAGAAGGTTCAGGCGGCCAAAAACTTTCTTGAATATATGAATCAAACGCTTAAGTTAGCTAAAGATAGCATAAGAAGAGCTCAGGATTGAGCACGAAGTTATGCAAACCCCCACCATAGAAGGTTGGAGTTTGAAGTAAATGAGAAAGTCTACCTCAAGGTACCTGAATCTTCAGAACCGCTAAAGACAGGTAATTGTCCGAGCTCCAAAGTTGTCTCCTAGGTATTGTGGACCATTCACAATAGTTAAGAGGATTGGAGAACTCGCTTACAAATTAGCCTTACCTGAGGGATGTAGAGTACATCTCGTTTTTCATGTCAGTAGGCTAAAAAGAAAATTAGGAGATGATGATAATCTCATTGGAAATGAAGTTCTAGTTGAACTCATTGAACCTGCATCTTTACCACACGAACCAGAAAGAATTATAGATAAACAAGAAAAAAGAACACGACATACTATATGGCAAGAATGTCTGGTTAAGTGGAAAGATAGATCTGAAGAGAGTTCAACATGGGAAAGGGTAAGTAGTCTCCAAAGGAGGTTTCCCAATTTTGTTTTCGAGGACATAAACTATCCACTTGCTTGGTACTATTTCTTTTTGTTTTTCAATAGTATGCTTAGTAAGAAATGAAATGTTTTCCTACTATTCAGTTACGGTCAATGGGCACTAGGTCTAGCATTTGAAGGTGGACCCCCTTGCTTGGGGTTATGGGCATTAGTGACCCACAAGAGTGATGGCCTCTTTTTGAGAGCGACATCTGGAAACCACACCCCACCTGAGTACCCAAACATGGGACCAATTAAATGCACAGATTGCATACTGACCTAGAAACCATTCAAGAGAATGTTCCCTGAGCTTTGGGTGTGGGCCTGGCAACATGCCAAGAGTAATGGAGATACAAGATAAGACGACAAACAAATGAGCTCAGTATGGCTCAATTATGACCTTAGAGTACATCAATAGATAGTCCAAGCTGTTAGGAACACGTGGGTGCGATTCTAACAACTTTAAAATTTTAGGGTTTTTGGGAGTGACACGTGGCAGACTGCCACATGGAATCTGAGTTGGCAGGTCAGTCCACCTGTCCCACACATGTGGCAGCATGCATGGCAAGTGGCAGGGCATGCACGCCAAGTGTCTGGCCCCAAATCTGGTAGATTTGGGGCAGGTTGTGGGCTGTCCTCTTTGGGACTGCAGCCCACCAAAAATCTGGGACAAGTGTCCACCTTCCACTCTAGGCCTGTGGGGGGGGGGGGCTGAGCCTATAAAAGAAGGCCTCACCCCTTCATTCCCTACATGGAAAATTCGTCACTTTTCTTCTCCCTCCTTTTGAATGATGCAGCAGAACCTCTCCAGTTCCTTGGGTGCAGCCAGCTTCTCCCCAAGCCATTCTCTCACCTCAGCAGCACTTTCTCTCTCTACAACAGCACATTCTCTCTCTACAGTTCCAGCCCCTCCTCTCCAGAAATCTGCCCCCTCTCAGCTCTTCTGGAACAGCAGCAGCATCCTCTCTCCTTCTCCTAGCCTGGAGCAGCCACAGCCCCTTTCTCTCTCCTGCTGCAGTCTTTCTCTCTCTACTGCAAAATTTCTCTCTCTCTCTCTACCGTTCCAGCCCATTCCCCTTGCAGAAATCTGCCTTTCTGTGCACCTCTGGAACAGCAGCAGCTCCTCTCTTACATCCCCTCCCTTGGGATCAGCATTGGCACTCTCTCTCTACAGCTATCACTCCATAAAGGCTTTCTCTCTCTAGCCTACAGGCTATTTTTCTAAGTTGTTCTCATTCCAGCCCCATTTCCACACTCTCCTCATCCAAGGTAGCTTCAGAGGCATCAAGGACTTCATCTATAAAAGGGTCAAGTCACGAAAGGGGCCTGTATTGTCAAGTTTATCTCATTTATAGCACTATTTCATGTTGTTTCTACTATCTTTCTAGAAACTAGTGCTTACCTCTAATGTTGGATGTAAGTGGTGATTGTTGCAGGCTTCTTCCTTGTGGATTGGGCAAGCCAAGAGTTGAAACCTAAGCTTGGAGTCCTCCTTTTTGTTGTCTACCTTGTACATATGCTCTTAAGTCTTGTATCTACATCCTAGGCTTTCACTGAGTTCATCAGTTTGGAAGGTGCATTGCACCTTGGTCTTGTATCTCCATTTTCAAGAATAAAGTGAGCCTCGATAAGGGGGGGGGCCGTCTTGGCCCCTCAATCATATTGCAATTTCCAATGATGTCACTTTGTGTTTAAGCTGTATAAGTCTTAATTCCAACTTAATTGCAATCTCTTAAGTTCAAGTATATGTGTTTGGCAACTCGCAATCATTTCATTCAAACGCCTCTACAAAATCCGTTGTCTGAATTGATAAAAAGCACCGAGTAGTTTACATAAACCATTCTTAAGGGGAAGGGAATGTTACGTCAACCATAATCCCGGAATCATCTGGTATGGTTATGGTGAAGCGAGAAACCAGAGGGCTCGACAGTGCTTACATCAATATGGAGTGCATAAGACCTAAATGGGCATAGAGGTTCTAACTTCTAAGGTCCAAATGGACACATGGCACTCAAGAGAACACCATGTGGCAAGCACTGGGCTAGGAGAAAGGATTCCAGAAGGAACAAGTTCAGGTGACAAGCAAGGGAATCCGTGGCAGGGTGGATACGAGTGAGCTGAGCCCTCCTTTGTGGTCTCGTAATAGCTGCGTGTTCAAGTTCTCTACTGCAAATTCATTTTTCAGTTTGATGTTCACTATTACAGCAAGGATGTAGGACAAGGATTCAATTGCTGCAAGCAACATAGGGACAAGTTCCCACAGGAGGCCTCATCACGGGCCAAGAAGACGCTCGAATTAATTCATTCCGACATCTGCGGCCCAATGTCAACAAATTCATTCGTAGGTTCGCGGTATTCTCTTTTATTTGTGGATGATTTTAGTCGCATGACGTGGGTATTCTACCTGGCCAAGAAGCCTCAGGCTTATGAGAAATTCAAAGACTAGAAGGCCCAGGTAGAGAAGGAGAGCGGGGAGGTAATCAAAGCCTTCCACACAGACAGAGGGGGAGAGTTCACTTCTACCGAGTTCAATGGATTTTGCAAGAAGCACGGGATCAAGAGACAGTTCATTATAGCTCACACATCTCAGCGGAACGGAGTTACTAAGAGGAAGCACAGGAATGTCACAGAGACAAGTTCGACCATGTTGCAAGGGAGGAATTTCTCGAAAGTTTACTGGGGTGAAGCCGTGAACACTGCCGTTGACATCCTCAACAAAACCAAGACTAAGGCTGTAGATGACAATACTCCATATGAAGCTAACTATGGTAAGAAACCAACAATATCTCATTTACATATTTTTGGTTCATGTGCATAAAGATGAGCGGACGAAGCTTGATTCCCATAGCTGAAGATATATCTTTGTGGGATACAGTGAAGAATCCAAGGCCTATCGTCTTTTTGACCCGGAAAAGAAGAAGATCCTTATCAGTAGGGATGTGATCTTTGAGGAGTTAGAGCCACAGCCTGCATAAGAGGTTCCTAAACTTCCGTCATTACCCCCACCCAAGGTCGCCATCTAAGAGGTGGAGACGATTGAAGGCCTCGAGGAGGAGGAGGAAGAGGAGCATGCTATTCCAGAACCAACTCCCATGGCGACTCCAACAAAGCCACCTTCATCAGAGAAAAAGCTACCTCAGTGGTATTTGAAGACTTTAACAAACTCACAGGTCACAGACATTCCCGAGAGCAGATTCAGAGTGCGGCGGTCTCACTGCAGCATGAAGACTCCCTCCGTGAGCTACGCTATGGTGGCTCAGCTTGAGGAGCCCCGTTCCTTCCAGGAAGCGAAGGATATTCCAAATGGCAGAAAGCCATGCAAGCAAAGATGGATGCCATTTTGAAAAATGACACCTGGGATTTAGTGCCCAAACCAACCAAGCGGAAGGTCATTGGGACTAAATGGGTGTACAAGCTAAGTTCAAGTCAGATGGAAGCTTGGACAAGTACAAAGCGAGATTGGTAGTGAAAGGCTATGCACAGTCAAAAGGACTTGACTTCGACGAGACCTTCGCCCCCACAACCACGATGGTGACCATTCGGACAGCAATTGCCTTGGCTGCTCATCACAGTTGGCCTATTTTTCAAATGGACGTCAAGTCTCCATTTTTTAATGGAACCCTAGAGTAGGAGATATATGTGGCATAGCCACCAGGATTTCAGATTCCAGGATCCCCATCCAAAGTCTCCAAACTGAAGGCCTTATACGGGCTGAAACAGGCCCCTAGGGCTTGGCACCAGCGGATAGATGTTTTCTTTCAGAAGATCGGCCTTCAACGGAGTCCATCACAAGCAAATCTTTATCTCGACACAGAGGGGGATTTGCTGCTGGTTTTGATTCTATATGTGGATTTGGGACACAGGTATGAGGGTGCTAAGGTACTTAAAAGGTACCTGCACCTACGGCATCACTTATATGAGAGGCATTAAGTTGGGAGGTTTCTGCGATAGTGATTGGGCAGGTGATATTGATACCTAAAGATCGACTTCTCGATATTGTTTCTTACTCTCATCAGGAGCTGTGTCATGGCTGAGTAAGAAACAACCTACTGTCGCCCTTTCATCTACAAAGACGGAGTACACGGCTGCTTGTACAGTGGCATGTGAAGCATTGTGGCTCAAGTGGATCTTGGAGGACATGAATGTGGCCCAAGAAGATGCGACGGTGATTACGTGCAACAACCATAGTTGCATAGCGATTGCAACAACCCTGTGTTTCACGCACGGACGAAGCACATCGAGGTCCACTACCACTTTGTTCGTGAACTTGTCGACGAAGAAATCATAGAAACAAAGAAAGAAAGATTTATTAACGTCCACGGGAGGCCTCGCGGGCCTATGGGACAAAAGTGCGGAAACAAAGTAAACTCATACTGTGGGCTGGGGCGAAGGGCTCGCTAAGGCCATCACTGAGTACTAGAAAACACACAAGCTGAAATACTAATGTAATACATCATATCAAGTCAGGTCAGAGAAGCCAAATAGTGTGTAACATGCGTGAGGCGTGTCAAGCGCTCAGGGCTAATGCTCCAAGAACATGATGTACTGGCCGACCGACGACAACATTTCGGATGTCTTCACGAAGGCGCTTCCCAGGGAGCAAATGGAACACCTCATTCGACGCATGGGGATCGGCCCACAGTTGTCATTGAGAGGGGGTGTTAGAAATGTCACTGCCCCACCTGTGAGCCTCCGATTTGAGGGGACAAGGGGGCAGGAGACTATAGTATGAAGCAGCATTCGGAAAAAGGTTTTCCTCACTCCTTACCAAGATGATCTACCTGTCTCTTGAAGCCAATAAGACTACAAAATCCATGGCAAAGATTACGAAGACAATTAAAGACCGCGGTTTATTTAAGGATTATCAGGCAAAGATTGAAACAAGTGGACAAGTGATGCCCCGAGCTCTCCTTCAGAAGCTTTGGACCCTCGCGATTATTAAAAGATCAACGACGCCTCCATGAAGTTGCAGTGCACAATGTCTTTCACGTATCATGGGGTTAAAGCCTTATATCGGCCCAGCATTCAGTGATATCACTAAGGGGCAACCCGAAGTGATAGATGATGCAGAAGTTATAGATCCAAAGCAAATTATCCTCCATAAGTGGAAACATGGTTCAAGAAGTCGCATCTGCAAATTCTACACCAATTTCAAAGATCGAGGGACCCATGAAGCAGTATGATTAGATGAAAGTTTTTCCAAGAGTTCCCACATATATTGGCATCCAGATTACTTGGAAGCAATGCAGTGACCGCTAAGTTAAGAAGGTGGGAATGTCACATGTACCCCTGCTCTTGGGTGCCACGTGACACACTGGCTACATCAACAAGTTCTAAGTAGATCCCTAAATAGGTGGATTTGCCGTATGGCGTGACCCCTTGTGAGCCCTAGTCTAGGGACAGTCAAGCACGAGCTACGTAGGTCAGTCTCTCAAGCCTTAGGACAAGTCCTTGTTTACTAGTACCCACTGAAGAACTAGTTAGGATAGTTAGGTTAGTAGATAGAGACAACTTTAAAGGCCAGCTCTAGGCAGGCCACAAGGATCAGCTTTGGGACTGGCCTAACAGCCAACAAAGGCTGACTGGTCAAAGGTTGACTGGTCAAAGTCAAAGGCTGACCAGTCAAAGGCTGATTGGTCAGCCTGACCAGACTTATATAAAGGGCTCCTTGGGCCCTTTTCAGTCATTCAGATCTGCCAGCCTCTCCTCAGTTACAGCCCCCTCTGCAGCCCCTGAAGAGCCTCAGCATCTGCCCCGATCCTTGGTTGCGATTGGTGGCAGCAGACTCCCGCAGCAAACAGCAGAGATATGATCGACATTTGAGCAGTCTGATTCAGTAGCTTTCGCTTTCAGTTTTATAGCTCTTTCTTAGCTCAGTTCTCAGCTTTCACTCAGTTTATCAGAGCCATATGTCAGCTCTTTCCGTTCTCAGTTTGTATTTTCAGGTTCTCCAAGTTTAAAGCAAATTCTCCCATATATTAGAAGGACCTGACCGGCCGTCGACTCAATTTCAATAAAGCCTTTCTGAGATTAACCAGCTATGAACGTCGAGAACAATCTGACTTATCAATAAAAGGGCCATTTTGCAACAGGTGTCTTGTCTCTTGGATTATATCCGTTAGCTTTAAAGTTCAGCAATTTATGTAAACTGGCATCAATGCATTGTCTGCTGCGGGAGACCTTACAGATGATTATAATATCCCTGAATTCTTGCATTACAAGATCATTTCTATTGCAGCTGATCACCCTAATAAATCTTTACAAGGGTCGTAAATGTGAAAACACCAGATAAGTCGTTTTTTAGGAGAACTCCCAAATATAAGGCCTACATGAACTATTCTGAAACTTGGGTCACTCTGAAGTTATGCTTTGAATATTTATAGCGCAAGTTGTTTTACATGAAATCCTCGAGCTGACTGACGCAACTGATTAGCGTTAAATAATGTGCTAGTCAGGCAAATCATTTTAATGGTAAGTCGCCCAGAATGCAAGGTCAAGACGCTGTGATTGAAGTGCAATCTGGCTTCATACCTCTCTATTCAAAATGCTATAACCTGTTTCTGACTGTGAATACATTGAAGGCTCGCTAGAAACTGAATTGCATTATGCTGACCACAACATAATCTGTAGAATTCTGAATGTTGGACTGTACGGCCATCCTCTCGTGAGCCCACTAAATAAACACACTGTAGAATAGTAAGGACCCTATCTCGTCATGCATAGATCTCTAATGTAGCAAATGCTAAAATAGAACGCAACGGCGTTTTCAAGTATTGAATGTTTCGCTCCGTGGGTTTTTAACGTAGAATAACTCAAAACTCGTAAGGAATGTGTAATGCAGCGCGACTACAGAGATTACATATTCCGTTGTGATGGGTGGATGAGGGGTGGATTAACCGTGCAGCAACGTCTGTTTTTGAGAAAAGTGTAATGTTTCCTATGCGCTATACGTATCCCAGGCCCAGTATACACGGAGCGGCTTCGATAATTGAATTAATGCTATAAAAGCTTACTGCACAAAATGGTGGCGGCTCGATGATGCAAAGAAGTGGCGAAGCTTTTGATGGAGCCAGCTCTGCCCCACGGCCCAGCACCTGGGTACAACGACTAGTTGAGCCCGAAAAGATGACACTTTCCTGTGAAGCACCTGAGCTCCGACTTCCCTGCGTGACGAAGGCCAAGGACGCGCAGCCCGGCTAGCCCAAAAGGGTACCGTTTTCGACGCCACCCAAGCAGGAGGCATTTGACCCAAGGTGTCCTTCATAAGGCGCGCAGGCGAGGTTCGCAATCAAGAGTCCAGGAGCCTGCGCAATCACGGCACAACAGGGGGCAAAGTTCACAGGCGAAGGAGACCAAAAGAAGCAACTTTCTGCACGCATGCACGCTATGAAAAAACAGTCGGAATACGTGCACGCTATGAAAAAACAGTCGGAAAGATTGAAAAGCATCACATGCGGAGCAGAAATCAGTCGCAGGGACAATCCGATAGAGAGCAGGATTGCGCGAGGCAATGGGGGAAGAAGAAGAGGCACCTGGGAGGGCGGCAAAGCTGGTGGAGAGGCGAGCTATGGCGACGGGGAAGAAATGCCAGCTTGTGGAAATGATACCAACATTTCTTTGAAGAGTTGAGCTATGCAGAGACTGTGTGATAAACCCAAGAATGGGAAACTGTCTAAACAATGCTTATGAGCAGAGACTGAGAGAGAAACTCAAGAATGTGAAACTGTCCTTGCATGCTTGTTTGTTGAGGGAAGAAGAAGAAGAAGAAGAAGAGACTGGTGGATGAAGTGGTTATTATTATGTCATTCATTAGTTGTGACATTCATCTCTCTCGAAAGAATAAGGAATGAGGATTTGGACAACAAAAGGCGGTTGTTTTGCTCTCTCTTTCTCCCTCAATATGCGTGTTTGTGTATGTGTGTAGGTGGGTTTCGAGTTTCCACCCCAAAAAAAAAAAAGTTGAATAGCATTCATCAGCCTGCCCCCCCAAAATTTAAAGTTGTGAGAGCGAGAGAATAAGAAGAAGCAAAAGAAGGAGAGAGAAAAAGAGAGAGAGAGAGAAAGGGGGATTCAAGCTCTGAGAGAGAGGGAGGGGAGGGGGGAGAAAATGATGGGACCAAAATAGCAACAAGAGAAAAAGGGGGATGAAAAAGTGAAAATCGAATTTCACTTCTTAACTCACGAACCATTAATAACGCCATCCTAGGGCAGGCCAAAAATCAAGCATTTTTCTCTTTCATGATCGAAGTTCGCTTCTTAACTCACAAACCATTAATAACGCCATCCTAAGGGCAAGCCAAAAATCAAGCATTTTTCTCTTTCACGCCTAAACATCTACTAAGGGCTACCCATTGGGGGAAGGCCAAAAGTATATGGGATCGGTTTAGATCCCAGTTGAAACTATGCATTCTCGGCAACTATGAATGTACACTTTATTTAACATGAAACATTGGTTTTCACAAAGAGGAGGAGGAGAGGATGGAAGAAGAAGGGGGGGGGAAAAGAGGCCATGGGGAGGAGGAGGAGGAGGAGGAAGAAGAAGCTAGCCGAGGGAGGGAGATGTGGAAGTGGTTCATTATTATGTGAAAGAATCAAGGAATGAAGCACTCAGGTTGAGTTTGCAAGATAGGAAAAAGGCAGTTGGTTTACTGTTTCTCGCTCTCTCAACATTAGTGTCTGTGTGTGCGCACGCGCGCCTACGTGTGTTTGGGCGAGAGTGGGGGTATGGGGATGATTGTGGGTGTGGGTGAGTTAGCATTCGATCCACTCCTTAAAAAATTCATTAGACCAGCTCAAGAATCGTAAAGGGATCAAATGTGTTCATTTTGCAACTGGTGACAATGTTCCTTTACATACTTTCCCAGGAAACCAGAGGTTGACTTTGGATGATTTAATTCTTTTGCCTCACTCTGGTTTTTCTTTTGGCCTCCTGACTCCTTTGCCAAGAGCTCAAACTTATAATTTTTAGCCTTTGTGTTCTTCTGAAGTTTCCCACATGGTAATACAGTATTACTAAAAAAAGTGGGATGTGGGTGTGAGGGAGAGAATGTGTGTGGTGTGCAGGAGTGGGGGAGAGCGTGTGTGTGGTGTGTGTTTGCAAGACAAGCAAAAGGCATTTGTTTTGTGCTTTCTTGCTCTCTCTCTCAATATGTATGTCTTTGTGTGTGTGTGCGCGTGCATGGGCATGCGTGTGCATGTGTGTGTGTGTGTGTGTGTGTGTGTGTGTGTGTGTGTGTGTGTGTGTGTGTGTGTGTGCATGTGTGCATGCCTATGTGTGCGTGTGTACGTGTGCGTCTGCGCACACACCCATATCCATTTCCTACCTTCAATTGCCAATATGATTACACCCATATGTCTAGGCCCCTCTCCCTTAGTCATCTTACAATAAGTCCACTTGACACCACCATGCCCATTGATACAAGATTGCTCCCTTAGATTTTGTTTCTAGCTTTACTTGCCTGTCAATATATTCATCTTATGATAAGTCCATCGCTTCCTCGCCTTGACACCACCATGCCCATTAATATCAGATTTCTCCCCTAGATGTTGTTTCTTGCTTGCACTTGCTTTTCTATATTCATGCATGCAAGTTTGAGGGTGATCTTTCAAAGGTGTAAAAGTCAGCCATCAAGATGGCATTTTCATTGGGATCTAGTGCCTTCATGGTAGTTAGAGCTTCACATCAAAGGTGGGCCTAGTAGCAATTTTTTGTTTCCTCGACTCTCATGAGGTCAGTTGGAAATTTAGACATTCTTGGAATAATGGATGTTACATTGACATTTTTTAAAGACAACTCCACCAATTAAATAGAATGATGCTCAAACTCTAACTTTACTCCAAAACAAGGACCTATACCTGCCACCATCCAACACAAATGACAATGAGTTAATCCACGATAGGAAGGCAAAAGTCATGGGTCCTAACCACTTGTTATCGATGTTAAGAGAAACACAAAGTTCAAGAGCATCATAAATATATCAATGGGAAAGATGCAAATATATCACTTGTGTTGTGATTGACAATGTCCATAAGTAAAAAGGAGTAGGCAAATCAAGCACATGTACCTCGATGTTTTTAAAAGCGTGTACAAAAGCTCCCAAAGTAGTTGATAAAATAGCAGTAGAAACATCAAAAGAATGTAGTATAAATAAATTTCTCAAGATTCATTAGGTTTAATCCATGATCCAATCTATTAGTCTAGATCCGCAAGTCCACATCCATTGGTAGACATTTGGATTGCATGATCTTGATCACAATTTCGATCCGTGGTTTGACATTCATATCATATAGCTTGGTCAATCTAGGTCCATCACTTTGGATCCACCAATTCAAATTCATCACTTCGAATCCACATCCATGGTCCACCATTTGAATTACATATTCTATCTCATACAATCTGGATCATATAGTCTAGATCCCATTTTCACTTAGGTCCATAGCATGTGTGAGAACAAAGAATTTCAAGACATTATTGAATTTATGAAAAGAACACAGATAATAACAAACGAAACTGGAAATTTAATTCATATGATTCATTACTCAAATCGGTGGTCAAGATCCATGATTTGGATCCGATTCTACAATCTGAATTTGCCATATTAGACCAAATCCATGGTCTACCATCTGAGTCACATATTTTGGGCCATTTAGTTTGGGTCACATAGTACAGATATCAAATCCATAGTCTAGGCTTATAATATGTGTGAGAACATAAGATTTTGAGAGCGTTATTAAATTTATGAAAACGGCAATCAACAATAAGAAAGGAACTATGCTCATTACTCAGATTCGTGGTCAAGACCCCTCTTCGAGATATGCAATACCATCTAGCCTCAAACCTCTTTTCTATTTCTTGGATGACGAGACACACACATAGTGAAACTGTCTATGGCCTTGAATCATTATGCCTAAAAGTTGAAATGCCAGATCCATGGTTTCCCATCTAGATCACACAAGAGAAAGTACACATTCAAAGAAGAATACCTAATGTGTTATTCGAATGTGCACATACCTAACGGGCATGATAGTTTGCACGCACGTCAATATTACCTATATTGAGAGAGAGTACTCGATGAAAGAGAACGGTAGAGTTTTGCATATGCCTTACAAAATGAGGATGCCATATGCAAGACTACAACCCCATTTCAGTGAGTTAGTAGTACACAAACTTGAAATAGGTATGTCTATGGAGGTAAGAGAGTACTGAAAAACAAAATATATGTGCAAGACTACCTGTAGCAAAATTAAACAAGGCTTGTGGGTTGGAATGTCACAAATCTAGCAATGATCATAGATGGAGAAAATATAGAGGAAGTGGAGCATAGAACAACTCATTAATAAATTGTACAATTGAATAAAAAAGCTTCAATTGTTACAAGTTGCAATTAAAATTTAATAAAGTTGTACAAAACCTATAATAGCATATGAATAAGACAAAAGTGTATCACAAAAGTAGTCATAGTTCAATGAGTAGTCAAGTAAGCACACACAAAACTAGGAAAATTCTTGAGGACGAAAAGGCTTCCTCATAATAGGTGATGAGATAGAAGAGAAATTGAGTATGAATAAGCATGGAGCCACCCGACGAGCAGAGATGCCGATAAATCTTAGGTCTTTATAGAGTAATATCCATCTATTTCTTTCCCCTCACCTGATGCTCTAGCCAACCATTTTGCATTAGCTGCTAGATGTTGCATGCCAATCCTTAACTTCCAAGTCGGTTAGCTATTCATTAGGCTACTCTTGCATAAGATTGTAATATCGATAGCATGCTCTATTTAGTTTCTACAAGAGGGATGGCTCTAGAGGAGAATTGGGATAAGAGAACTTGCATATGCATGTGCATGTACTTGTGTGTACGCATGAACGTGTGGGGAGGGACCACGGTAAACAAAATTTGAACACAATATTAAAATTCTCAAAAAACAGGACCAATAAGTAGAATATAAATTAAACCAGATCCATTAGTGGGATCCATGGTCTGAATTTGGCTCCACATCTAGATGCTCACAAGCATCGTTCCATAGCTTATATGACAATCTATGCTACACCATCCATGCAACATGTCCACAAAGAAAAAGGATATGCCAATAGTGAGCAATTAGATTTGATAAAAAGGGAGGGGGGGGAGGAGGGAAAGCAAAAGAACACCGAGCTCTAGGTACCATTCCGACCAACCATTTGAAGGGAGCACATGCAAGAGCACTAGTGTAACAAAGATTGCAAAATCTAAAACATGTGGGATTGGAGTTGAATGAATGGGGTTGAGGGGAATGGGTATCAAAAGGGAAGAGAGGGGAATGAAAGATTAGAGATGAAGGGAAGGGCTAAAATTGGAAAAGAACTAAATCCAAAGCTCATCACCACGATAAGAGTCAGAGTAGAAGAACAAGAGTAGCTTTTATAGTTCTTACCCCCTTAGGATGAAAAAGCTTGTGTTGCTACAGTCAAATAGGATGATTCTAGGACTGACACTCCTAGTGGAAAAAAGTTATAGGGATGCATCATACAATCATACAAAGAAGAGAGCAATGCAAACTTGTAGGTAGTCTAGTGCCATCATTGCAAAAGTCATCATCACCTTATGGGTACAAGAATTAAGAACACATAGTTTTGAAATTGGCTTGGTAAAGCAAGAAAAGTTAGTTTAGTGTCTAAGGAATACATGGCCTACCTCACATACGTGGCTATCCTCCATACAAATCCCTTGATGTCCCTCCCATTGTTGTCGCTACTCTTATCACCTTCCAAGAGATCAAAGCTAACCACCACTTTTATCACCCATGCCTCTTTTGATTACTAGAGCTAAAACTCCTAACATTTTTATAGTCTCTATAGCCCTATCATTAAGGATTATCAAGAAGCATAAGCCATTTTCCTTATCCTTACTAAGATTCTAGAACGATAACCCATCTATTCACTCTTCACTTGACTAATCTAAATTACGCTTCCTTAATCACACCATTCTTCCCCATCAGTACAAACATTCACATTGTGGAGTCATTTTTGTGAGGGAATGGTGATCATTACAAAGGATTCTAAAAAGGATCACATTGTGGAGTCATTTTTGTGAGAGAATGGTGATCATTACAAAGGATTATAAAAAAGGATCCAGTGGAGCATCTAAAAGGGTCTAAGATATAAAAATCCTTCACCTTAATGCATTAGAGAAATGTTGCATTGAGAATGGTGAGTAGCATTAAGCCATGAACCCTGCTCATCATCTCCAATGAGGGAAGCAAGATGCCAAAAGGGAGAGCGACAAGTGTGTATTTAGACATGTTGTGAAAGAGAGATGCACTAGAAAAAATGGGATAAGTGATGCCACCCCCACATCCCCCTCCCTCCCCTAATGTTTTTTCTTCTCAAAGAATCAATTAAAGGACCATTAAGTATGTCTAAACCTATCATGATTTTTCTAGAAAGAAAGAGAGAAAGAAAGTTTATTAGAGTTTACAACAGATTGACAGGTCTATGAAACTAGTTGGATATGGATCAAAGGGGCTTTGAAAGGTAAGGTAGTGGGCCCTCTCTACCTTCCTTAGGAACCAAGGGTATAAATTAGAAACCCAATTGCAAATCTCTTCATCAGAGGTATTACCAACTAGTTGGGTTCTTCCCCTGCCTAAGGTGGTAGTAGTGTGTGGTTTGCATGGCATGTGTCATTTCATGTCTCTTAGGGAGCAAGTTTGTGAGTGCTTTTTCATTGGTGTTCGTGGTTGCTCTCTTACCTCATTAACATAAAAAGAGCATTTTGCTCCCCATTGAACGTTGAATTTACTCGCACTAGAAGCATTTAGCAAAATAGTTTTGTGAGGCTTTT
Organism: Dipteris shenzhenensis; assembly: GCF_047967505.1. Lineage (NCBI taxonomy): Eukaryota > Viridiplantae > Streptophyta > Polypodiopsida > Gleicheniales > Dipteridaceae > Dipteris > Dipteris shenzhenensis. The sequence continues at coordinate 43,101,744 of NC_141603.1, forward strand.
TTTGCTTTATAATTTTCTTCTCATCCTTTGAAAATTGACATTGCAATAATTTCTTTATTTCTCTTCTAATTTATGCCAAGAATAACATGTCTAACTATTGAGTCATTAGTTTTTCGACTTAGCCTTTCATTCTTCTATTATATTTAACACTAGCAAATTTTTTTGCTAATTTAATTTAACGTGGCATGACTTAATTATTTGTCCATTGTTGGCCACGTGCTAGCATTGGGTGTGCTTGGACTCTTCCAGGTGCTTGACAGTTGATAATAACACGAGGGTGGATTCCATGGAATGCCCTAGGGTTTCAAGTTTAGATGGATGGATGTAATTCAGAAGGGGGCATTACAAGATTACACAGGGAACATTTTTAACAAGCGTAAACCATAATTCATAGGCATCTATCTCTCTAATATGAATAGAAATAAAAAATACAAGAAACTCGTGTGTTTGCGTGTGTGAAGCCTAGCAAAAGCATTCATGTGTATAACTATATAATTGCCTATGTTACATGATGAATGTTAGAAGGGAAAACAGTATTGTTAGAGGTATCCAAATCCAAGTAACTGGAAAAGGGCAAAATATATTGAAAATTTTACAAGAAATTCCACAAAATCAAATATGAGTAACAAGATCAAATCCAAAATAAAGGAAGAGTAGGAGTCTCCAAATACATCTAACTATTAATTTTCATTGGAAATTTTGTGTTAAAAAGAAAAGTAGAAAGCAATAACAAGGTGTAGAATTTGAGCACAAGTGTTCCTTCAAAGATAGGACCTACTACTTGTCACCATCCAACACAAACAATAATGACTTAGTCCATGATGGAAAGCGGGTGTGTGTCATGTATCCTAGCTACTTGTTATCGATGTGTAGAGTAAACTGAGTGCCATAAACTAACACAAAGATACCTCTTGAGCTGTGGTTTTCATTGTCTAGTGTAAATTTACTTTAAAAGAATTAGACAAATGATGTATTAAAATGTGTACAAATGCTATTAAATGGAGACCCAAAATAGACGTATGACATGTCCACATAAACTAAAACACACTTAATTTATATATCATATGAGTGAGTGATTATGCATGTGGTGTGTAGCCCATTTCCTATCTTTCATTTCCCCTTTGATTACACCCACATTTTGAGCCCCCTCTAGGGTATGGAATCCCACTTTAGTGGACCCATCCCCTAGTTTTTATTGTACCCATTCTTCTTCAATCTCATAAGCCCTTTGATCTTTCAAAGATGTTAATAATCTCTCTCTCTTTCTCTCTCATATACATACACACACACACACACACACACACACACACACATATATATATACACATACATATCTACATATACATATATATATATACATATACATATATGTATATGTATATGTATATATATATATGTATATGTAGATATGTATGTGTATATATATACACATACATATCTACATATACATATATATATATTCATATACATATACATATATGTATATGTATATATATATATGTATATGTAGATATGTATGTGTACATATATATATATATATATATCTACATATACATACATATATATATATATGTGTATATATATATATATATGTGTATATATATATATATATGTGTATATATATATATATATGTGTATATATATATATATATGTGTATATATATATATATATATATATGTGTATATATATGTATATATATATATTATATATATATATTATATGTATATATGTACATATATATGTATATATGTACATATATATGTATATATGTACATATATATATACATATATATGTATATATATATGTATATAGCATGTGAGTGAGTGATTATGCATGTGGTGTGTGTGTAAGCCCATTTCCCATCTTTCATTTCACCTTTGATTACACCCCCATTTTGAGCCCCCTCTAGGGTCTTTGAAGTGCACATTCACATCCTATCACCTTACAAGTTGATCGATTGCTCACCTCGACAACACAATCCCAATTAATACAAGATTGCTCCCCTCACTTTTATTTCTTCCTTGCATTTTCTTCTATTTGTCTCATCTATGCATGTGAAAGTCAGCTCTCAAAATAGCATTTTTGTTGGGATCTCACATCATGGGTTGTATGTTGATTGAAATATGTGTAATATGCAACCATAATTTTGACTCCATGATGGCCTCAAAATTGCAAAAAATTGGCATGTCTTGGATGTGCTATTGATGTGATTTTTTTGCCCCCAACAAAAAGAACTTTTGATCAATGCTTGGAAAACAACTAGAAAAATGAGTAGTCTCTGAGGCACTAATCGTGGGAAACATAATAAAGAAAACTGGTTTAAAAGGAACCAACTTGTTCCCAAAGAACGGTGGTTGCTCTAGACCCCAACACCCCACTCTACCATGTGGTGCACAGGGTGTAGATGATATCCTACCAAATGACAACCAAAGTGGTTATAGGTGGAACAAAGCACTCGTCCATCACTAGGTTGCATCGTGCAACCCAGATGTTCCATGCCGCAATGCTGGTCATTGTCCTTTGGAGACGAGAGGGGACAATGCTGAGCAGGTGGGTTGCTTGAAAAAGATGTCCTAAGGATGCTCTGCCTGTGCATCCTATAAGTGGGGAGACCTAATTTATTGGAAAGGCATGAAACCCCTCTGTCAACTAGGCTGCCATGCCCCAAGTGAAATCCCTCTAAATCTTTTGTACTTGAGCCACAAGCTGAAGAGATTCCAACCAGATCCTCTATGCACTAGGACGACCCCATAAGTAATTAGGATCAAATCAAGAACTTTGTCAGAACAAACCTTGAAGGATGTTTTGGATTTAGTTGAAAAGGTAGCAACAAATTGTCATCATTATGCCAATTGATCCAACACATTTAGCATCATAAAGTAATGCATCTAACTTAACAACAGTTCTAAATGACCTAGAATTGCGTCTGGTCTTGATGGAGATAATATTATGTTCAGATAGCAAGATATATAAGTAGTGTGTCATTTAAATAGTTTACTACAACAAATAGCAATCTCTACACCCTCGCAACAAAATAGGTTTTTAGAATTTGCAACGTCATTTTAGGATATGCAAGCCACCTTATAGCTTCACAAATAGATAGGGAGTGTGATCAAGTCAACAAGCAAAGAGGAAGACAATATATGCATGCACAAGTAGGCTAAGAATTCACAGAAAACATAGATGATACATGATAGAAGTGTCCTACTAGGTGGTTGTGACACTTTGCTGCTTTCTCTCACACAACTTCTTGATTTTCGGCTAACCATGCCCAGCCATGAGGAAAAAACAAAGTAAATATGTTTGTCATGTAAAATTGTTAATTATGAAAGACATTTAAAAAAAGAAAGACTATCAATGTGATGGATTGAGAAGATATTTGAAAAAGAATTCAAACTAGGAATTTTAAAGGCAATTTTTTACAAAGGTCAAGAAATGAAGAAAACTTGATTCTACCAAAAGAATGGATAAATGAAACAACACATCATAGTCACATGTTTGGAAATAAATTGTTTCTTGAAATAAATGAGCAAAGGTAACGTTTGGGAACAAATCATAGCCACCAATTAAAGGAAAATGTACAATAGTTGTGAAAGAGGTAATGCAAGGAAAAGAAGAGATTCTAGTAACATACAATGTATGACGGCATTAACATTTCTCTCTATCAATGTAATAATTCAAGAGGAGAAAATAAAATTGTTTCTTGAAATAAATGAGCAAAGGTAATGTTTGGGAACAAATCATAGCCACCAATTAAAGGAAAATGTACAATAGTTGTGAAAGAGGTAATTCAAGGAAAAGAAGAGATTCTAGTAACATACAATGTATGACGGCATCAACATTTCTCTCTATCAATGTAATAAATCAAGAGGAGAAAATATGATTTTTTGAGAAAGGCCAAGTTCTCATTTATAATGAATTCTTTTGTGGCACAAGACAATGTGACATTTGATCATTTATGGCATACATCCAGTTTTTAAGTCTTTATTTTTCTTGAAGATGAGAAACTTGGTTCATAGTTTACCTAATATGAGATTCTACATGAACATTGTGAGTTATGGGAAACCATCACCATTTCTAGACAAAAAAAAGTGAGCGAATCAATCATTGGGGATAACAATCGTTAAGATGATTAATTCCAAAATCTTACATATTTATTCAAGTTTTTTGAAAATTAAATAACAATTGATAGCATCCTATACCCCATAGCAAAATGGTACATAAAATTTTACATTTAATGATATGGCTTGATGAATGAGTGATACAAAGGGTTATCTCATGTCTTTTGGGTAGAAGTAGTAGCTATAGTAGTGTGCTATTCAAAGTCCTCTTTCGGGTCATCCAGAGCAAGCCTTGCAGGGCGTATGGAGGAGATTAACTTTTTCTCTTATACGACACATATAGGAGGACATCTTCAACTATAGCGACATGGACTCCTTCAAGAGAGAGAGACACTGTGTTGAGTAGCAGGTGCTCCACGTGGTCAAATCTAGATTCCAAGCACAATTATGGTCCAGATAGCAGCCACAAAAATTCTCATAGTTGTTCAGGATGGTTGCCCACACGAGGGTCTACCGATCGGCCTATGGCTAGAGCAGATGCATGTGGATGGATCGTGTTTGTTGAGGCGTTCCCGGATGATGATAGCAATAGATACTATTTCAAGTATTGTCATTTTGTATACAAAACATGCAGTTGAACAAAGTTTGTCAGCTTATCTTACCCAGCATAGTGGGTGGTGCTAGAGTCCAATAATACTCTGGCAATTCGTTTATGTAGCTGGTTAGAATACAGTAGGAGGTATGATGTTAGGCTGATAATAACTGTTTAGACTATGAAGCTTAGTTGATTCTATGATAACAACTTGTTAGATACTAGCCAAAGAAATTCTAAGTGATCTTCTCCCACAGTAAGCTCCAACTCATAGAAACACTAAAACACAGCATAGAGCAAGCAAACTGTGTGTAGCATAACAAACACTTAATTGTAAGAGATGCCTGTGCATGTCTAGAATAGCTGAAGCATTGATGACTCTGAATATAGCTTTAGCTCCTCTGTGGAGGTGGGCCTTCAAAACCAAAAAGGCCACCAACACTAGCAACAAGAAACAGCCAGCTATATCCACTAATATGCTCCAAAAGAGCATGAACGTTTCATCCTCGTGAAAGGCAAACTCTTTCAAATAAAAAAATAGCTGAGCTCTGATCCTTCAACTAACACCATTAGACACAGTACGCTTTGTTCAAAACATTTTCATTTTAAAAGACACGGAATTGCATCACTGTAGAAAAATGCCTGTACAACAAATCTATACAAAAGACAATAAATCTACCAAATCTTGTGGATATTGGCTACTGAAAGCACATGAAGGTTTTTTAGTTAGTGCCACTATACATTGCTCTGCTTGTATGCAGATGTATCCAGAACTTGCTTGCCGCACATTGCACAAATCCCTGAATAGTCAGGCAGAGGAGTTTCAAAACCAAAGAGCAGAGATATAGAGAGACATGCGTACAAACTGAGGAAAACACACAATGACAAAAAATGTACATAGAATCATGAAAGCTGGATAAAGCAATTCCATGCATGACTAATACTAAAGAAATTTCTACCTTTAGGAAATAGGTATGCTTGGATAAATGCGAACAACTTGCAACTCGGACATCCTTAGCAAAAATCTGACCATTGAAATTTTCAATTTACTCATAATACCTTTTTTGTAGGCACATGACTGGCAATACTTTGCATCTTGATGTAGTTGTTGCTTACAGATGATGCACTTCGTAATCCCATAGGGAGTCCACCTGTATTTAGGAACAAACAAGATGCTCCACTTGAGTAGAAACCGTTTTAGATAAATCATCAGGCAAACTGAGGATATATCATCAAATACCTTCCAGTCCAGCACCACTTTATAGCATGCATGTAACATACAGAGTATCACTGCTAAAAACAAAGGCACAATTAAACACAACTTGGCAGCACACGTGCTGACACAAGTTCCAAAAATGTCAAGACTTGCTATATGTTCAAAAAAATGCCCATCAAAGCCCAATTTAGCCCAAGTATATGTATACCATACTAGCCAACAGATGCCTCGTACATTATATTATATTCATTTATCATCACTGTTTAGCTATTCCAACAGTTAATCATCCTCTATTGTCAAAGGTCTCGAGTAGTATGTCATAGCTCATGAGTACTAAGGATGACGAAACAAACAAAGGACACGACAGGCCAAGCAGCTGCAAACCATGGAGAAGGGGGGTTATAAAGGGGTCATGCACTGACAACGAGGGATACCAAGAGCCCAATGGTTAAGTTTGCTGACAAGAATACCATCCACTCATCCGTTCCATCTGACAAAAATACCATCCTCTCATCCGCTCCATCTGAGGTCATTTATTCCTGTTAGAGAGAACAGTAAACGGGCCTTGCTTGCTAGGCCAAGCCCAAACCACTAAATGCAGCAGAAAATAAAGCAAACCACAAGATTACACCCAGATCTAGACCCTACTCAATGCCAGCACACAAACATGAAATCATTCCACGCACAAATCTGAAGTAGATAGTGAGATATAGCAACCAATAATTGAATATATATGTCCACAGATACAATCATAACCTACACAATGTGGACCACATGGATGATGCTGCTCCAATTTGCTAGCTCCGAGGCCACAAGCGCTGCTTAAACTCCTGTTGTCTTCTCCAGTTGCGTGCCTCTCAAATGAGGTCCTTATTGGCTCAGGGGAGAGGCAAAAATGCCTATGTCAGCACCCTATCTGCACTTCTGTGTTCTGTTCACTGGCTGACGTCTTCACATGTGGTTAGAGCTGCTTACACCCTCTGCTTGCTGGTGCCTTTGCTGCACCATGCTTGCTGCCAGAATTTACCTCTATAAGTGCCTGGCAATGCATTCCTTTATTGCTGATCTGCAGCACTGAATGTTCTACCTCTGCCCCTGCAGGGGGCCTTAAGTCCCCTGCACCAGGCCTGTAGGATGGCCGACCAGACCAGGGTGGAGGCCTATAAAACCCCCTACCCTATGCTCCATGGCATGGCCTTGTTAGAGTTAGCATCTCCTGATGTATCATGTGTAGAGTAGGAGGGCCTTTGTTGTGGGTGTTCCGGCCCCATGTGAGGCTAGAGTAGGTGTTGAGTTGGCTGTGTACCTGGGCATGTGTTTCTGCCAGGGTCTTGTGGAGGACCCAGCCAACTTTGGGGCAAATCTGGCTGCGCTAGAGAGCTGTCTTTAGGCCCAGTTCGACGATGTTCAGGGTCCCTTTTGGACCTGCTTCCCACAATTCCTGCCCCTAGTTTGGGCCACCATGGGGGGCTGTAGATCTGACCTGTTTCGTCGGGTTCCCAGGGCTCATCACTGGGCCCAGTAGTAGGGGTGGACCAACCTGCTGGTTGGCCCCCTTTGGCAGCCTGGTCGGCCCTCCAGGGCAGGCTGAGGCTATTTATAGCCCCCCTTCCACCCCCCATTGTTTTATCTTAGTTGTGGAGGTTTTTCCCAGCATAGAGGGCTTTTTCCTGAGATCCCTTGCAGTCTCTCTCTCTCTCTCTCTCTCATACGCTGATGACATAGTCCTCATATCATCCTCAGCGGAGGGGTTGTAGAGACATCTGGAGGACCTAGAGGTGTTCTGCAGAGAGAGAGACCTGAAAGTCAACCTTGGGAAGACCAAGGTTATGATCTTCAACACCTCACACACAGTGCTTCACCAACATAGTTTCACTTACCGAGCTGAGCCAGTGGAGATAGTGCAGTCCTACACATACTTGGGAGTAGTCTTCACACGACCCATCTTCATGATGGCTCAGGCAGCCAAGGCACGACTCATATGGGGGTAGAGTGCTTTGGCCCGGCTAGAGAGACAGTGCTTCCAAGCACATTTTCAGGATCCACCGACGAAGGGCTGGCACTTTAGTGCAGCCAGCTGCCATGTATGCAGTACCCTTTTGGGGGAGTGAACTCTTGATGACAGAGTGGAGGAGATTTGAGCGGCTACAGGTGACTAAGGGATCTAGGATGATCCGGAGTAAGCCCTCAGTCCCACATGAGAAAGTATAGGCAAAGTTCGCCATGACCCCTCTCCAAGTTGATGCCATCTTTCAGACAGTGACATTCATCCATAGAGTTTGGGACTTACCTCACTAGAGACTACCATGGCTGGCCCTAGAGTCATTTAGGCAACTGGTAGAGGGCGGAGTAGACACATGGTATGCACGCATATCCATATGGTTTCTAGATGGACAGAGTTCCCCCCTCTCAGTACAGCATGGACAAGCCACCTGAGTTGATCCCATGAGATGAGATCAACCGTATCATACAATTAGATCTCCTCCATCTCCATACATCTCCGACTGGGGGGGGGCCAGGAGCTCCCCACCAAGTCCCAATTCTATCGCAACCACTTCCTGAGAGTATTGGAGGAGGGTTTCATCATCAAACCCCAGTACTCGAGAACAGAGGAGTTTCACACGCACTAAGGATCACCATTGGACAAATGTGGGTTTCGTCCCATCACCTGAGGATTGAGGCGGGAGAGCCATAGGTATACCCAGAGAGCAACAGATTTGCATGTTTTGCACATTGAGGTTGGTTGAGACGGAGGAGCATTTTCAACGTGCATGTCTCCAGAAGAGATAGACCAGTGGAATGGTGCCATGTGGCAACCATCCCCTTCATCCATTATGGATGTATGTGGGGACTTGACACATCATGTGCCCCCTTAAAAGCAACCCCTATCTATGACTTAACGTCATGGGCATCCTAACCTAGGATCTAAGGTGACCTATCACTTTATTTAACCTTTAATTAATCCTAACCCAAAATTACCTCAAGGGTAACTTAGTGAACCAACTCCATAGTTCATCACTTTTTCCAACAATAACACAGAGGGTTCCTTGACATGGGAGGAATTTTTTTCCCCCCAGAGAAACGTACAAGCTTGAAAGCAATACAAAGAGGTAGCCGTCCGTCAAAAGTCAAAGGGAAATCCTAATTGCCTTGAGGCTACTCCTAGGTCATTGCCTATGAAGACTGGAGAGCAGGTGTCAATAGCTAGATTGATGGGCTATATAACCCGTGGATTTCTCAATCCTTGAAAATATAGAAAATACCCCAAGCCTGTGACGTGCAATGGAAACTAAATAAAAAAAGAGAGAGAGCACACCACAAGAACTGAACTACAAAATGGAGAAAGAAACAAAGAAAGAAAGATGTATTAAGATCCGCAAGAGGCGTCATGAGCACAAAAAGCACAAAAAGAAGACTCATACAAGCCTCAATGGGCTAGAGCAAAGGGCACGATAGGGCCCTTGCTTGAGTACTAATCTATACTAATCTAATGAGCTCTAGAGCTCAGGCAAAATAAAAAACAAATACAGACTTAAGCAAACTGAGAGCTTGGACTCAGAAGCCGAAGCCTGGCATCATGGTGGTTCTCCGGTGAGCTATGAAGATATCTCGGATCTGCATTTGTCAAGCCGTCTCATGCTGTGGCAGGGGATGCGGTCTCCTTGATCTCTGAACTTGCTAAGCTATGTCCAGAGTGACCCCTCGTCTCTGTCAGTCCCCCCTGAGGAATGCTGTGATAGGCTAGCTCATCCTCCTCTACTTTGCTATGTTGTGGAGTTGACTCAAATGCATAGAAGTCTGTGATGCGTTGCTGTGCTCGGTTAGCCTTTCTTCTGTGGCCTGGTCGCCTCCGGCTGCTCTTTGATCTATTGCACTCGTGTCTCCCTGTGTCGATTCCATCAAATAGAGCCCAATTCATACTTGATCATGGAATTGGATCAGTTGTCGTGAGAGCAAACCGAAGCCATTCCCCTCTAGGTAGAGACACTTGGTAGAGTCCCCGGATCTCATAGTAGGCTCCTTACCACGTGTCATACAAGCATGCATTCACCATATCACTCACTCTCAGGCAGCCAATTAGATGCAAATATTGCATCTATGGCATGTGTTTAATGCATGTTGATTGAGCACACTTTGTCAATGTGCCACGGATGGGGCTGAAGCCTTGGCTTTTGTGAGAAGCCACTAGGAAACTTCTCACCTCCTCATATAGGGTTTGTTATATATGAGGTTCATGTGTTTCTAGTTTAATTGCTGCATATTCATTTGTATACTTTCATTCTAGCCAGTTCTTCATTTATGAGAAAGCAAACTGACTTATGCAATTGAACCACGACACTAATCCATAGCAATTCACACCCAATCTATAAATATAAAGCTGTGTCATTTGTAAAGTCCAAATGTAGCAAGTCTTGCCCTTGCCAAATCGGAAGCCTAAGACCCAATAAGCTAGCTTCTTGCAACCCCAAAAAGAATACCAAAGCCTCTCCCACAAAGAGAACGAGGAAGGACTAGGTCCAACCTCTCCCTGCTGACACTCCTGCCCTATCAAGGCCAACCACCATCCATGAATTGGGCCTCTAACACTTCCTCATGTCCAGAGTGACCATCATGGGGACCTATCTAGCTTCCTCCATCTGCAGCATCCACGTCTCTACCTAAACAAGTGATCGTCAAAGGTATTGGTCATCTCCAATATGTCCCAAGAATCCGTATATGTAACTACCAGCTCACTCTTGATCTCAGTCTGTTAGTTTGGGAAAAAAATGTCATTGTCATCTTATCCACCTACAAAGCACACGATCAGTGGGAAGGAGTACTCTATCTGAAATGCCTAAACAATGAGGAACTCATCCTCAGTCTCTGTAACTAGAAGTCCAAGAATGTATTTTTATCATGTTCCCTTGCTGCATCTCCAAGCACGAGAAGAGTGTAGGTCATCCTATGGGCTATCCATAGATGCCACTTATTCCTTGTTATGTGCCTTGTAGGCCTAGTTATAGTCAGTTAGGACTATTGGTACAGTTAGTACATGTACCACCTAGATTAATTAGGATAATTAGTCCAGTTAGGGCAGTTAGCCCTAGGGTTTTGTTATGTTGGCTCTCCCTTGAGCCTCCACTCTCAGTTTTGCAGCAATATATTACAGCATCTCGTTTTTCTCCTTCTTGCTTCCATTTTTGAGCTTCCATTGCTTGTCATAGTCAACAGTGGTATCAGAGCAGGTCGGGAATCCATTCCCTCAGCCATTGACAGCTTTCCCAAGCTGTTTGGCAGCCTCTGGAGCCTTCCTACCTGCTGGTCTTGCTGGTTTTCTCACTCTCACGAGTGTTTGAGGCCTATCCAAGCACTTCTATCGCGAAAACCCTCATTCTGACGCGAGAAGACCGCACTTTGGACAACCACCGCGAATGGAGCTGCATTTCGGAGTTTCTTTCAGCCTGCTGCAGTAAATTCGACCATGTGTGAGGTTTTTGTTGCTGTACGGAATCCGTACAACTGTATGGCCTGCTATATGGAATCCGTGCACCTATACGGACACATTTAAGGTAGGCACAGTGCACAGCATTTCCAGACTGTACGGAACTGTTGCGCTCACGCGTGTGACCTGTATGGTTCATTTTGGAACTGTACAGATCATTTCATGCTGCTGCTTTGCTATACGGATCTGCCTCGAGGTGCGTGTCAGTAAATTTGAAGCTTCCCAACGAGCTGCGTGCCGGCTGTTGAAGCCATTTGGAGCGTGTTGAAGTGATTTGGCAGCAAGAAAACTGCTCCAACAGGCTTCAACAGCTGGCACACAGCTCGAGGCAGCTCCAAAATGTTGACACGCACCATGAAACAGGTCCAAAATGTTGGGAAGCTTCAAATCTCGAGCTGAGTGCCGGCTGTTGAAGCCATTTGGAGCAGTTTTCTTGCTGCCTCAAGCTGCGTGCCAGCTGTTGAAGCCATTTGGAGCGTGTTGAAGTGATCTGGAGTCCACTCCTTGAGCCCATCCTTCCTCATTATCACTTTGCCTTAGGCTGCGAGTTTCCCTCCATTGGATCTCTTTCTCTCCATTTCTAAGTGCACTCCTCTTCGTGGGAGCACTTTCTTTTGCTGTAATTGTAACCAGCCTTTGATCGACAAAGGGCAATGTAACTGACTCTATTATCTCACAAATCTGAAAAACAGCCAACTTGAAACATTGCCATTGCCCACAAACAAAACTCAGAGCATATAACTTCATTGCATAGCATCATTGAACCATTTAAGACAAGGGAGGCTAGAATGCCCCTACTCAAAAGCATGAAGACACCTATTGGCCCCAACACTTGGCGCCCCTTGCGGTATTTATTTAATTACTGGTTAGCCCAAATCCAAATGGACTCCCTTCAAGAGCTCACCCGCAAGTGCAACCCAGTACAATGCCAACCCGTGGCTGTGCTAGTGACCAACTCCCAGTGCTATTCGCTTGGTTCCTTTCAATAGTCATGCATAACACAAGTAGAACAACTTGACAGCATGCCAAGCAATGCATTCACATATATCCAAGCCATTATTGAGCCCAAATCTAGCCACTGCACCCCCAGGAAGAGAGTATCACAACCAGTGCCCCAATCCTCTCTCGGGCCAATGGCAGGGCATCCAACCTTGCAGAATCTCAGTAAGAATGACAGTAGCATAGAGTAGAAAAAGAAGGTAAGAATCAAGCCAACAGAAAGAGCCTGTTTCAGCTCAAAACAGCCCCAAAAGTTGGTTGAACAATAGACAGCAGACTCTGGTAGGAGGCAGCTGCCTATAAGTGACTTCCAACACCAGAAGAGATCAAGAAAGAGAGGGTTCAGCAAGCTGAAACAGATATGCCATGATTGCGACCAGTAGAATAGAGATTACAGGCCACCTGCACCTCCATTTTCAGTGCGCCTTGCACCAGGCAAGAGCAAGATGAGAGGCGTCTAAGAATATGGCCTCAGAATCAAGCGAAGAAAGTCGAGAAAAGCTCCAAAAGTGGCCCAAAATGGAGGCGTCCAGATCCAGGAAGCATGCCAGCAGCAGAGAGCACCAAGGGGAGGAGACTGTCGCGAAGAAAGCTCAAAAAATGACTTCAGCCAGCAAGAGGGAGGCTGCAAAAATCCGCCATCTTCAAAATGAGGCTGCTCTGGTAGGGGAGAAGACTCAAAACTACAAGGAAGGGAAAGGAAGGGCTCCAAAGCCTTCCAGGGGCTTCCAGGGGTCACAAAGCAGAGAGGCCACACACAGACACATGTACAAAATGAGGTGTTGGATTTTAATGCCCCTAGGGGAGTCAGATGGCACACCATGACCCTAATGCTTGGGAACCAATGACCCTAGTTTGTAGGATCTCTAGGGGGTCAATTTTTAAAGAATGACCCCACTGAACCAAACCAATGACCTTAGAAATTGAAACCACTCTAATAGCACTAGGAGCACTTATTGCACATGAAATCATAGGTACCTTTTGGGCATTAACCAAGGCCCCTAGCCTGGTGCCCTAGGCTAAATTGAGTGACAATTAGTTTGGACACTTCACCATCACCAACACGTCCCCGTTCACCACCACGTCCCTGTGACAGTAATTCTCATTTCCAACCCTCATTTGCTCGCATTCAAAGCCTTTCACTACTGTCCTTTCGGGCTACATCATTGGGTAAGCCGCTGTTGCACTGGTTCTTTCCAATTTTTGCTTCATTTGCATTTTGGAAAGGCGTCGTGTTGCCTTCGAAGGCCTCGTGTTGCCTTTGGGGATTTTTCTTGCAACAGGTACATCTTGGGACAGCAGAGTCTCTTGCAGGCATATGCTTTGAAGCTTGGGCATAATTTTTTGTTACTTGATTTTTGAGAGGTTGCCTTTCTCTCATTTGCTTTACCAGTTGGTGCATTTGTCTTGAATTTCAACACCATGTCTAGTGGCAAAGATGATTTGTTTGTGATGCTTGGGGCTGATGACAAGCTTGATGGCACCAATCATCCCATATGGTCATACATGATGGGACATGTTTTGGTTGCCAAGAATCTATGGCATATTGTTTCAGGTTCTAAGGCCAGGCCTATATGCACTGTCACTTCTAGTGTTGCACCTACTGCCTCTGATTCTTCTTCAGGTGATGGGTCTTCAGGTGAAATGCTACTTCCAAGACACCTACACCTCCTGCTATATGTGCCTTGCCTTATTATCCCTCATATCCGGTCTTGCAAGACAGCTAAGAGGGCATGGGATCAGCTTGCATCTTTGTATCAGGTGCGGAATGAGGCGAGGGTTGCCTATCTCCGCAAGCAGTTGAAAGACTTGGCTGAGCGAAAAAATAAATAAGTGATGGGACGGCCGGATGCATGTTAAAAGGCAAACATCTGCCTAATAAGTTGTGGTTGGATGCAGTCATGTGTGCAAATTACATCTTAAATAGATGTCCTACAAAGGCATTGCAGACTATCACACCTTATGAGCCTTGGACGGGTCGTAAGCCTCGCATTTCCCACATGAGGACTTTTGGATGCTTAGCTTATGCTCATGTGCCTTCACAGAAACACACTAGGTTGGATGATAAAGCTGTCGAGTGCATTTTTGTTGGGTATAGTTCAGAAAGCAAGGGCTATAAGTTATATCAGCCCCAAACGCACTAAGTTGGATGATAAAGCTGTTGAGTGCATTTTTACTAGGTATAGTCAGAAAGCAAGGGCTATAAGTTATATCAGCCCCGCGCGACGGGCAAGTGTTTTGTCAATCGGGATGTTGTGTTTGATGAATCTTCCATTATGCCTTTGCTAGACTGTCAAAAACAGCCCATTGTTGATGCCCCTGACATATTTGACAGCTTGATCCTTGTTTTCATCCAATGCTTGAGATGATGCTCCATCTAAGGTAGTACCTCCTCCATCTGTTGGTCATTTGCAGCCCAATGTGCAGCCATAAATTCAGCCTGATATGCCTCTCATTGATCAGGATCATTTGCACTCGACTCTTGACTAGGAAAGAGCTGAAATTCAGGAGCCCAAAAAGGTACCCCGTTGGCTCCTTGACATATTAAAAGACAGCAAACAAGACACTCTTCTGCCAACCCGTACGAGAACAGCTGTCTGGAAAGAGCATGCTAGTTTTGTTGCTTATACTTTGGTTGCTACAGCATGCACTTAAGAGCCATTATGTCATCAAGATGCCTTTTTTAGAATGATTGTTGGATGAAGGCCATGCAAGCTGAATTGGATTCCATCTATCAAAATAACACTTGGGAATTGTGTACTTTGCCTCCTGGCAAGAATGCCATTGGAACTAAGTGGGTTTATAAAATCAAACGGAAAGCTGATCATTCAGTGGACCGTTACAAAGCTCGTCTTGTTGCTAAGGGCTATGCTCAGCAGCATGGCATTGACTTTGAGGACACTTTTGCTCCCTCTTCCAGGATCACTACTATTCGCATTGTTATGGCCTTTGCTGCCCACTTTCATTGGCAGATACATCAGCTTGATATTAAGACAGCTTTCCTTCATGGGCATTTGCAGGAAGAGATCTATGTTTCCCAACCTCTTGGCTTTGAGGTTGAAGGTTCTGAAAGCAAGGTATGCCGCTTGAAAAAGGCCCTCTATGGATTGAAGCAGGCACTTCGAGCTTGGTATTAGAGGATTCATACTCATTTGCTCACACTTGGCTTTCAGAACAGCCCTACAGAGGCTACCCTTTATATCCGCAAGCATGGGACAGATTTGCTGGTTTTAGTCCTTTATGTGGATGATATGCTTGTGACTGGGACACATGCTCAGCAAATTGCAGATTTTAAACTTGATTTGCAGCATACATTTGCTATGTCTAATCTTGGTCTTCTGCACTATTGTCTAGGCATCCAATTTGCTAGCAGTGAGGGGGGCATTTTGATGTCACAATCCAAGTACATTGGACAGCTTTTGAAGCGTTTTCAGTTTGAGGATTGCAAGCCAGTGTCCACACCATTAGAGCCTCGTTTTCACTTCTCTTCTAAGGATGGCAACGGTACATGTGATGTCACTCTCTATTAGCAGGCAGTTGTTGTTTGATTTACCTATGCCATACGAGACCTGATCTACAATATGTTGTCTCACAATTGAGCAGATATATGCATAGCCCATCTATTTACCATTGGCATGCCGTGAAGCATGTTTTCAGATATCTCAAAGGCACTCAGCATTTAGGCCTTCTTTATGGGGCTGATACTTCACTTGTCATGCATGGATTCACTGATAGTGATTGGGATAGTTGTTCGGACACTCGTGTGCCACAATTCGGACACTCGTGTGTCACACAGTGGCAACTGTTTTATGCTTGGTACTTCATGTGTTTCTTGGTTTAGCAAGAAGCAGAGTACAGTTGCTACTTCTAGCTGTGAAGTTGAGTACAGAGCAGCTTTTACAGCTACAGTGGAGTGTGTTTGGCTTCCAAAGCTACTTGCAGATCTTTGTGCATGCCACACTGCTCCTACTGTCATCTTCACTGATAGTTAGAGTGCTTTGGCTGTTGCATGGAATCCTGTTTTCCATGCTCGCACAAAGCATATTGAGGTTCACTATCACTATGTCAGAGAGCGATTATCAGCAGGTGATATTGAGTTGTCTTATGTTCCCACTGAAGACAACTTAGCAGATCTTTTTACGAAGGCTCAACCTCGACCTTAGTTTGAGGCTTTTCGGCAAGCTTTAAACTTAGTACCTTTTGTAACTTGATCTGTTGTACTCTGTATAGTCATAGGTTGCTATATCCCTATGGGACAAACATGTGGAACCATGACATTAGATATTTAGGTATCCTGAGCCATGTCCAGGATACTTCAGCCCATACCATGGAGGGGGGTTTGTAGGCCATCCTATGGGCTATCCATAGATGCCACTTATTCCTTGGTATGTGCCTTGTAGGCCTAGTTATAGTCAATTAGGACTATTGGTACAGTTAGTACATGTACCACCTAGGTTAGTTAGGACACTTAGTCCAATTAGGCCCTAGGGTTTTGTTATGTTGGCTCTCCCTTGAGCCTCCACGCTCAGTTTTGCAGCAATCTATTACAGCATCTCGTTTTTCTCCTTCTTGCTTCCATTTTCGAGCTTCCATTGCTTGTCATAGGTTCCAGCCCTCTGTGAGCTCAGTCTGCAACTATTCTTGAACTCCTTTGCCTCCTAGATGTAGGCCTGACGGAGTGTGCACTGCTGCTCCTACTGCTCCCAAGTCTGGTGGCTGCTGGATGATGAAATGGGACCTATGGCCCCTCCTTTTATATGGCATGGAAGCCCTTGAATCAACCGGCCCAGCAGGGGGATGAACCGACCCCCTGCTGGCCGACTTTATTCCTGCATATAAGTGGGGGCCCATCCCCCCTTGTAGTGTGTGCCAGCTCCCTCCACTCCCCCCCATGTATGGGGCTGTGGGCTGGCCTATGTAGCCAACCAGCTCCCTCCCCCCACCAGTCCTGTGGGGCTATAAAACCAGGGCCTCCTGGCCCATTCTTTCACGCAGGGCCCAGCCCTTTTGACCAGCCTGCAAACAGGCCTGGTTGGCTGGCTATAACCAGCCCAACCAACCTGTCCAGTTAGGCTACCATGTTCTGCTGCATGCCCCGCTATTATTAAGCCAATTGCAGGCCCTGTCGCAGGCCATACACCTGCCCACGGATCCCACGTTGCGCCGTTCTCCTCTCTCTTTTCTGGGCATTTGCTGCCCTAGGTCTCCCTCCCCAACGCTCACCTCATTTGGGGGCTTACAGATGGGGAGGTAACCTTTCCAACAGGTCTTGGTAAATTTTTGGGCAGGACTCCTACTTGGATTCCCACTTCAATATGAGCTTTCTTTTGGCTGCACATGTGTGTTGTATCTTTCAGATCTGAAGTGTTCTTTCCATAAACACATGCACATGGAATGAGTCGATGTTTTATGAGCAGTCTTCCGGCGGGTGGGAGTTGGCAGCTCTCTCTTTTCTATCGAAAGAATCGGCCTATGGCTGCTGACAACTGCCATCATGGAAGCTGTGCATGTCTGTGCCCAAGCTACCAGCACCTATATTCCAAGGTTGAAGTCTGTACCTATGAGCTCAAGCATCTAGCATCTAGCAGAACCCTGCTGTATGGCCAGACCCTCCAGTTGCACCATGATCTAAGCATATCCTCCATGAAACAGAGGCTCAGACTAACTTCTCATCCCCATGAACAAAATCGATGTTGTTTGATTGTGTACAAGGACAATGAGAAAAATCCTATGTATTGAGCTTATGGCATCCATTCAATGGCTTTTGCATTTTGCATCTCTCAATCATTTCCTTGATGACTTGAGCTCCGAAACCAAAATACGTATTCCTTTTACAGCTGGCTTTCTTGGACAGCAGCTAATTTTCATTGATACTGCATTTTAACTTTTGTTTTTTCCAATTATTTCATTGATGAATTTATTCCAAAAAGGACGAAGTTCATAGTATTTCACACAAGGTGTGCTGTCAAACCTGGCTTTCTTCGATAGCAGCTTATTTTCATTGATCTTGCGGCCCCCACCCTCTGTAGTGTTAGTAGCACCCTCTTTCCACTTGTCAGGAACGATAACCTTGGAAAGCTTCTTCTGACCTGTTAACACAGACAAACATAGGACCGCTTTTACAATCATCCACAGAACTTAAACATTTAAAGTCTTACTTTCTTTCAATTAGTCAACCATGTTCGGCAAACCTTGCTTCCCAAGACCTTGATTCCTTTGCTCTTCAAATCCTTTGTTATCCCTCAAAAACATCATTGCAATAAGAACACATTCTAAATTTACATCCGTCTACTAATTGGCTCCTCATTTGTGAAGAAGTCCATGAATCGCTGCTGTCTATGCCCCTGGCAAGGTGCTGGTCACACGAGCGTACGCCTCTGGTGTGTGACCTCCAAAACAAAGGGAGCAGCACACCCCTGGTCTGGGCGATCGATGAGTTCCACTAACATCCTAGAGACCTTCTCAAAGAGGCAATGGTATCTCCCCCAAACCTCATAATATCAAGGACATCTTATGAGCACATGCTCCTTTGCTTCCACCTTTTGCCTATCACATAGAGTACAAAATCTGAACTCAGGATGCTGGCACCCGTGGAATCAGCCTCTTGACCAGCCTCAATCAGAAACCTATGAGACAAGGTCCGAAGCTGACCCACAGCTATCCGCAAGCCATGCAAAAGGTGAATTTATAGATATCCAAGCAGTCTTATGAATCCATCCTTGATCAGACAATAACAATGCTCCCTTCATGAGTGAGTTTTTGTATACACACGTGTAATGGGGTAAGGAAACTAAACTCTCTCTCACCTGTTACTAACTGATTGAGGGGAAGGGTGAACTGTAAATGAAAGGCACACACAACACGTGCTGTTTAATGTGTGTGAGCGCACGCGCATCTGAAGGCAGAATTGGGTTGCAACAGCCCCCCCTCTGACGAGAGTATTTATATATTAATATCTTGCCAAAAGGCTGAGTTACATGTTGCCACATAGGGTGAAAATTTTACTGTTTTCCAAAGGCAAATACAACTGTCTTCCTGTATGTGGAACATGGAGAGAAGCAGGACGTCTCTGCTCCCTCTTCCACATGAAGCTGGGCAAGGCAATGGCTGCCTGCCTACGGCTGGAACTGAGGGCTGGAGCTAAGCCTGGTTCCAAATCTCATGCTGGAAAGCGCAGGATCTTAGGGCAGATCTAGCCGAAAGGTCTGTAGCCTCCAAGCTTCAGACCCGACCTACTGTCAGCCAACCTGCCACATCAACACGCTCACCCAGTAGCTCGGACATAGATTGCTGATGTCAGCATTGGCCTCTGCTATCTGCAGCCCTGCCTGCACCTGTACATGTCAGTACAGTGCTGACATCAGCAGCAATACTGCTGATATCAGCCTGCTGCTGCTGCTCCTGCGTAGGCCACAGGCCTGAACTGCTGTCTTGCTGCTGCTATCGGCCCTGCCAGCCCAGCCATGGGCTGAAGTGCCCATGACATCCCCTTCTATTGAAGTTAGAACTAAGGAAGATGAAACGCCTACACCTAGATGAATCCAACATTCCCAAACTCATCTCTAAAAACACAACATAGCGCAGTTTCAATCTCACGATGGTCACTCATAAGATTGAAAACCATAAAACTCCATCACGCATAGCAGGGACTAGCTACTATGACATCCCCACTTACATCATCAGCGCCCAACAGTGGGTGTAGACCATAGTATAAAAATATGCTCTCACACATACAAATCCACACACCCACACATACTCCTTATATGCGGAAAGGAGGTAAGAACACACACACATGTATGTATGTATACATCTAGATGAATCCACGAACATGCAGAAACTCATCCTCTAATAACACAACACATTGTGCAGTTTCGATCTCATGATAGTCACTCGTAAGGTTGAAAACCATATACTCCATCACGCATAGCAGGGACTAGCTACTATGGCGTCCCCACCAACATCATCAGCGCCAAATAGTGGGTATAGACCATAGTATAAACATATGCTTTCACACATACAAATCTAAACACCCACACATACTTGAGCATCCATTTATACAAAGGTCTTTGTACTGAGTTTCTGTCGCACTCCGGAGATGAAGGGCAAACTCAGCCGTGACAAAGGCTAGCACTGTCACGACCTATGACGTAAACCTTATGGATGGTGGGATGAATGGACACTTGTGGAAGGGTATGACCTTTCGAAGGGACACTTCCCATGAGGCACCATTGTAATGTACCACACCTTTTCATGTGTGGCTCCACTCTCTATATAAAAGAGGCCCCATTGTATGGATGACACACTCCATACATTTCAAGCAATACAAGTATTCTTGTTCTCTGCTATTTTACAACAAGATGGAAGAGATCCATTCGTGAGGTTGACGTGATGGCAGGTAGGAAATGAGTCGTGATTTTACGATTAATTTGCCTGTGATATTGGAGGTTGGCCGTTGAAGGATGTAGTATGCCCTTGATTAAGGTTCTGGGACCTTGGGTAAGGGCTAGGTGTCCCTTTTCGGGTGCGCTTGATGTCCTTCATGTAAGATTAGTGCTTGGTATGAAAAAATTGTAACTACTCGAAGGGGTGCAGCCCTTGGAGTGGGTGTGTCTTCTCGAAAAGGGGTGTGTCCCTTTGGGAAAAGGTGTATCCTTTCATGGAGAGGGTGACTTCTCACGAACGGGTGTGACCCTTGGTATGAGGGTGTGTGTCTCTTCAGTTGGAGAAAACTCTCAATTTTTGATTAGGTGTGACCCTTCATGAATGGGCGCATCCCTTGGTGAAAACAAGTGCAACTTCATCATGGAAGGTGCCCCTTGAGTGAAGAGGTGGAACCCTTCATAACAAGGTGTGTCTGGATAGCGAAAAGATGTGTCCTGTGGTCTTGGACAGCCCAAGCACATAAAGGGGTACAAGTGTGAGCGTGTTTATTCACATCATTTGGTTATGTGAGGGGGACATAGAGGCCATTAGAAATTTAGGTTGGGGAGCGGGTGAAAATTTTATCAATGCATCTCTCCATCTCCTCCATGCAACAATGCGTGGAACAACTTCTAGTGAGAGTTGGTATTAGATAGGGGCTAGAAGATGAAGGGCATTTCCTACATGCAGGAGCGAATTTTGCTCCGCCACTG
Source organism: Dipteris shenzhenensis (assembly GCF_047967505.1). Taxonomy (NCBI): domain Eukaryota; kingdom Viridiplantae; phylum Streptophyta; class Polypodiopsida; order Gleicheniales; family Dipteridaceae; genus Dipteris; species Dipteris shenzhenensis. The sequence goes on from NC_141603.1 coordinate 43,123,230, forward strand.
GAAGAAATCCTAGTGTTCTAATATGCTAAAGAGCAGAAAGGGGACCGGATACTGCACGCAGCCTACCACTCTGCCTCTGGCCACGCATAGCAGCCATGTGATGATCTCCAGCCACACAACACTTCTACCAAAAATAGCGCCTGTTTTTTGCCTACAAATCAGGGATTACGAGCGGGTCACAGCATACAACAAAATCTCCTATCTGGGAACTATAATGCACTTGTCGATATAGCCAGTGTGTCACCTTGCACCCAAGTGCAAGGGTGCATGTGACACTTCTACCAAAAATAGCGCCTGTTTTTCCCCTACAAATCAGTGCCTCAATTCACGCCCTTTTCAGAGCCTGAAAGCATCATGCAATTCGCTGCATCACCCTATCGCACCTCTTCTAATTCATTGCCCTGCTGTTGGCTGTACACAATCAGCCCCTATGTGCCCTTGTTCGCTGCACGCAGCGCGTGTCCCCCTGAGGCACTGAGGAAGTACTAAGGCTGCTGAACACACCCCTGATGAACGACCGAGCTGCTGTCATCACCAAGGGAACTGTCGGTGTAGATGCTACTACTGGTGGTTCACAATCTGAAGGAGAGGACACTGTATGACTAACCTCCTAGAGTGCAGGACACAATAATGGGAAGGCCTCGTCAACCTCTCTGCTGACTGGTACTGCAACTGCTGCTTCCCTGAAGTGCTGAGGAAGGGGAGCTGCAGAGGGAACTGCATGACTATCCTCACGAACCGCCAAGGAATCATCAACCTCTGTACTGGTGATAGCTATTCATGCGACTCAGACAGTGGGACTAGAAACTGAGCCCCCTCGACCTGAACACTCCTAATGAGACGGTGAAATGTGAGTCATGCTGCTAAAACTGATGTGACCAACTGAGCTACAAGGGCGGAAGCCCCATAGGAACTGATTGGAGCTGATGTAGAGGCCTGATGGGTGGGAGACCTATCACACCTGTCTGCTGCATCTGGGGTGTCCCCTTGGGTGGAATCCCCAAGAGAACTATTGTGAGGAAGAGAGAACTCCTTCGAGCGATGGACCCAAGCCCTGGTGCATGTGACATTCCCCTCTTCTGAACTTGTTGCTAGGTGGATACCTCGCAACACTTTGCCCTGGCAACCCGAACTGCTCTGTCGAGGCTTGTGACTTTGAGAATTGGGAACGAACCCCCATAGCTCGTGCTTGACTCGTCCCTTAACTAGGGCTCACAATGGGGTCACGGCGTACAACAAATGGGTCAGATTGTGTGTCACCATGCTCCCTAGTGTAGCGGTGCATGTGACAAAAATACAAGTCTATGCATCTTTGCATCGACTACAGAGCCCACAACAAGCTCACTATCAAGAACAAGTACCCAAAAAAGAAAAGGAACAAGTACCCACTGCCTCGCACAGATGACATGTTTGATCAACTCTTGCATGCAACACATTTCTTGAAGATTGATCTACATTAAGATTATCAGCAAATCCAAATACGAGAAGGTGATGAGTATGCTATCTAATTTTTTATTGCAGTTAGTCTAGGGTACAATCAAAAGCCTTTGCATGTTACATTGTCTTCTTAGGAAGAGTATTTGCCAAGTTTGCTTACAATAACTCTTTCCACAATGTAATCAACATGACCGCTTTTCAAGAAGCCTATGGACACACTCCAATAGTACCAACTAATTTTGTACTTCAACATCTAGGGTAGCCTTAACTAACCAAATTATTGAAGAAATGCAAGATATCCTACTGCAAGTCAGGACCACATGATCAACAAGAGCGGTATCAAAGGTCTGCCAATAGACGCAGATGTCATCTCGAGTTCAATGATGATGACATGTTCCTATTATTGATAGGTCCACATCGTTACAAGACAGTACAATCTTTGTTTCATAGATTGTGGCCACGATATTATCGACCATTCCAAATCATTAAAAAACACTCACCATTAAGTTATACGCATCGACTTATCATAGAGGTTCTTGTTCTATGGTGTGATCTGGATGATTCCGACACTACTTAGCAATCTGATGAAGAAATGCAGTACCTTGACTTATTACAGCAGTATTTCATCATGTACCGTGATTCATTCTACACTCGTTCATTTTCTCCACAAGGGTCTTCTTTTGAGTGGGAGGGGATGTCACGATCTGTGACGTATTCCTTTCCTAAAACCTTACACTTATGGATTTTGGAATGAATGGACACTTGTGTAAGGGTATGCCATTTCAACGAGACACTTCCCATGAGGCACAACCCCCTTCACAAGACGCATACACTTATGAAGAGGACACTACTATTTGTATCATTGTAATGTACCCTCTTATTAAGGGTCACACCCTTCACAAGGGGTACACACCTCTTCATACACATACCTTTTTAGAGCACACATCTTTTCATGTGTGGCTCTTCACTCTCTATATAAGAGGCTCATTGTATGTATGACACACTCCAGACATGTCAAGCAATACAATTATTCTTGTTCTGTGCTATCTTATAGTCTCCTTTGTGCTCCTTAGCACACTAATAATAATACTAAGATTTCTTACAAGCACTAAAGGTGCCCAAACTCATCCTCTAAAAACACAAGTCCTCATCCACCCAAGCTGCTTCGTAGGAGCCTCGATGTTTGAACGTGACTTTGTACAAGCATTGGCAAGTGTCGGTAACTTTCTTAAAGCGATGAAGCAAACTCAGTTCTGGCTCAACCACCTCTACCTCCTCGATGATCTCCCGCTGCTCCTCATCTAAGACTACTCTCAGTGCCCCCACATAAGACTTGAGCCACAACACACGAAACATTGGATGCATGGTCCATGTCGTAGGTAATTGCACCTTCATGGCCACATCACCGATAAACCTATATGATCGAAAAGGGTCCAAATCTTCGATGTGAGAGCGCCAGACAATTCTTCCCAACTGGTTTGAGTTGCTCCTTTAGGATCCGTAGATGGACCATTGACCAGCTGCCCCTCCTTGTAGCTATCATCGCGGCCCTGTGTCTAGTAAGACTCTTGTGGTTTGGCAATGCGGTCTTTGACAGATGCAATGAACTGCTAATTCAAATGGGTAACATGATCAACTTCGTACACCTTCTCGGATGTTATGGTAAGAAGGGGCCTGAACTTTTTGCCGAAGGCTACTTCGTAGAAAGTCCTACTACACTTAGTTAAATGTACCTTGCCGCGTTGTGGTGCATGCTTGGCATTCGTTTATTCCGTGTCACTTTTGCTGCTGCTGATCTCAGGTTCTGCTGCTGCTGGAGCATCTTTGCCTCTAGATCCCTTCTCTCTCAGCCCATTCCCTGTCTCAGCCCGACCACTCTCTCTGCTCACTACTGCAGGCAGCAGCCTGCAGCCTGCCCTGAGCCCTCTCAACCCACACTAAAGTCTTAGCCCACAGTGCACACTCAGCTGTCTCTCAGCCCGCGTAGTGAACACTCACTGCTCGGCCCTCTCTTGGCCCACATACTCAGCCCCCTCTCTTAGCCCACACACTCAGTCGGAGTCCCCTCTCTAAGCCTGCTGCCCTCTCTCTGCACAAAGTCAGCCCTCAGCCCTTGCCCTCTCACTTCAGCCCTCTCTCATACAGAGGTGACCTAGGTCATCCGAGAGGACCTCTTACAGTTCCACACATTCAGGACCTTTCACGGCTCCCTCTGAAGCTCAGCTTTTAGGGAGACCATTGCTTGCAGATTTCAGCCACCGGGATGATCCACCTTCCCAACTCCTTGAGGATATCTATCAGTCAATTCTGTGTCTCATCACACCGACTTTGCATTGAAGGGAAAGGCAGAGGGCATACCCAAAGAGGTTCACATGTGCACCCTATGCGATCATCAGGAGATTGAGTCAAAGGAGCATTTCACTTTCAGATGCACTACATACTATGAGGCCACAATCACAGGATGGTTTCGGACCTCTGTCCAGTCTCCTGTCCTATCCAAATCAGAGATGTCTGGCGGCTTACATCCATGAGGCCCTCCAACACAAGAAGCATTTCCTTAGAACACACAAGCGAGATCAGCCAGACTCCTCTCATAGCATGATCACTGAGTTTTTCCAGCCAAACAGCACCAACTAGCAGGGCTCAAGAAGGCAGCAGACGTGAGGACCCAAGCGAGAGACACGTCACACTCGCTAGTAGATCGAAACATAGATCCCACTAGCGGAGCTCCCCTCCATGCTCACCAGACCAGAGACACAGCCGATAGGCGTGACAGTGGCACTTGTCCGTCGCAGAACCGTAGCTAGGAGACCACACAACTTACAAGACCACACATACAGACAGCCGTCGACACTCTATCACAGGTTTTATGCCACCATAGCAGCTTCGCACATCGTCGACCCTGTTGTCAGCCCTCTCGCAGCCCTTCCCAAGCCTTCTCTCAGCCATTCAACACTCAGCCCGTTCAAGAATCAGCCCTTTCTCAACCCCCTCTCCAGTGACCAATCCTCTCAAAATTCACAATGTCTCGACTCAATGTATGCACCACCCCTTATGGGCCGAGATAGAGATAGGGAGAACACTAATTTTGTGTCATCTCTCTTTCAATGTCTTAAACGCTCCTCAATGGAGAGGGTAATAAAAAATGTTACAACGGTTGGCCCATGTGAGGGACGAATAGGGAGTCGGAGTCAGAGCTAAAGCTAGATTCAGACATAGCATTGGTGTGCTGTAAAGCATGTTTTCAGATATCTGCAAGGTACTGGATCTCTTTCTCTGTTCTATGCCAGTGGGTAACTCTAACTCACATGCTTTCAGTGATTTAGATTGGGCTGGGGACTATGATACAAGACATTCCACCAGTGGACGTTGTTTCTTTATTGGTAGTTCATGCATTTCTTGGTTGAGCAAGAAATAATCCACTGTGGCAACATCATCTTGTGAAGCTCGGTACGAGGCAATCTTCACAACTACACTTGAATGTGTATGGCTCAGGAGATTGATGGCAGATCTTCGTGGTGATTTGCAGCAATGTACTCCCATACTCATTGACAGTCAAAGTGGCGATTGTGGTGGCATGGATCTATTGTCCTATACATCAGAACATTGTAGATCTTTTCACCAAGGCCCTATGCAGAGAAAAGCTTGAAGATTTCCGCAAAGCTTTGGGCTTACTTCCATGTGGTGATTGAGATCACTCATTGTACACAAGGACATTGTGTAGGAGGGTGTTGGAAATATTGTAATATTTAAAGGAGTGGCCAATGTATTAGTTAGGTAGAAGAATTAGGGGTACTTTTGCCCCCTAACCACAGTTGGTTATTGAGTTAATAGTTGATTGAGTTTTAACTCACCCTAGGCTTTTAGGGTTTTATCATGTTGATAGCCCTCTTGTATCTCACCTGTACATTGACGTGAGGGGCTCCCTACTTCAGGGCTGAAAAGTATCACAAGAGTTTCTGAGAAGGCTTTGATACCATATCAGAATTTCAAGTGCTTAAGCATGCACCTGTGCAAGACAGATAACGAAGACCACTCTTTCCAACACACACTCAACAATACCCTGAATATGAATTAAAAAAATATAACAATGAATTGCAGAAGATAGAACAGCAAGTAAGAAACTAAAAAGAACTCTGTATTGTCATCCACAGATGTTGGAAGGTAGAGCTCCAAACAGACCTCAGAGGGCTTCGCAAAACAGCAGCAAGGGAGGCTGCATTAAAACAGAGATGGAGAGGGGCTAATGCTGTTGGAGGTCTTCAGTTGGATAGGAACAGTGAGGAATGGCCTCACCTTTTAAAGGCAAGGCAGCCCCAAATCTGGCAGACCAGATCTGCCAACCAGACTAGCTGACCACCCGACCTGAACGCAGACCAGATGAGCCAGTGAACCAGCCGACCTGATTGGCTGGTTGACCCGACCAGCAGGTCATATTTCCATGGGCTTTTCTGCCTCTTGACTGCGCCTGTCCAGGCACCTTCATCTAGAGGAAAACTATTCCAGATCTGCTCCTACATATGGTTGCAGACAGCAAGCAACCTTGATCTGCTAGTAACAACCTCAATGTGAGGTCTATAACAGCCCTAACCTACTCTGCCTACCCTGCCCATCCTATAGATCTACCGCCCCTATGTCCTTCCCATAAGGGGGCTCACAGGTGGGGTGGGTGATCTCAAACACTGATCGCCTTTTCTTGTGAGTTCGACAATGGCTGCTACCTCATGATGGATGACACGAACTGCCAAAAATATAAGCCGTCTCAGGTCCATTTTGGACATATATAATGGCACAGATGAAAGCAGGCTGCGTGCACACATTCAAGAGGCTGTATGGACTGTTGACAGTGTCAATACGCAGAAGCTGTCCTGTAACAGGCTGAAATGCATCTGAGTATATAACTGTGTCATCTGAGTCTTGGATGGCCCCAAAAGACTGCATCTCTGACCCTTGTTAGCTGTGTATCATAGTTGTCGTTACAAGCTGAAACTCTGTTGTTCCACTGTTTGCTCAGTCGCAAAAATTATCATTGTCAACTGCACTATGGCAGGACTGCATGATGCTGGAATTTCCTGACTGAATATTCTGATCCAGAGTGGTGCTGGAAACTAAATCCAAAAACATAAAACGCTTCATAATTGGGGTGACAGCAATCATTAATGGATGCATTAATTTGTTCACCTAACAAGCTGGATGCACTATGGCATGAATCTCTGAACGCTTTTGGAGATGAAAGATCCTCAAATGAGGACTTACCTGCAAATCTGTTGTGTCAGTAGGGACCGAATCAATCCTCCTATATTTAACAATTCTATAACCTTTGGCTTCCATTTCCGGCCATGCACAAGTTTCTTCCGGAGTCGTGACCAGGATAGCATCGCAGAAATCATGCTGTTAATTGCTCCATGCTGGAGACTGTCTGGGGCTCTGTGCAAGAGACTTACAATACGCATCGAGAGGCTTTAAGGCCATTGATGCATTCGATGATATTGTATCTCAAGCGATAGTGCTCCAACATTCACTTTCTGCTAGCAGTCAGCAAGCTTCCGTAGTGAAACATATTGGCATACCTTTGACATAAGTCTTCACAGTGAAGCGGTCTTCTAGTAAGGTTTTTCCACAGTGACATAAGTCTTTACAGTGAAGCGGTCTCCTAGTAAGGTTTTCCCACATTCAACTCGTCTTGGAGAGAATCAACCCGGAATGGATCTCCGATGATGAGATCAAACGGATCTTCAAAAGAATTCTGAGTTTGAGGTCAGAGAAGATCCACGCGGTCCTCTGCCACGGAGATAAACTCATAAGAGAATACACCGGGTCTTTGCCAGCAAGAGAATCATGAAGTATCTGTTGCTTGTATGCCCGGACGTCCAGACTTGCAGTTTTATTTAAGCATTTATTACATAACTCTATTAGATCGCACAGAAGCAACCACCAAATAAAATGACGCTGTGCGTGTTACAAATTACCTCACAAGCCATTTTTAATATCAAATTGTTAGAACAGTTATATATGGTTGCTGTGGGTTATTTTTAAACTGGGTATCATAATATGTTTCAAAATTTCAATTTCCCGGGATTTTACTTTAACGTCCCTTTGTAGAAACAGCCAATGCCTTCTTCATACAAGGTTGAAATGATTGCGTTTACTTCACTTCGCTCAGGTAACCTCCCCCTCGCCCCTCCACGCGCGATAAATACTGTTGACCTTTTCAAATGCCGGGATATTTTAGGATAGATATGTACGTCGGTTTTAGTTTCCAACACGCCCTTCAATTAATGGAGGTTCCACTGAATTTGATACAAAGACCCTGAGCATTGAAGCAATTCTCTCTCTCTCTCTCTCTCTCTCTCTCTCTCGCACACACTTAACCGCAATCTGACGGTCTAAGAACATTTCCAAAGACGGAAAAAGTCGTTCCTTCCGAAAGCACAACGAAAGCAGCAGATTGGAAGAGAAACGACTTACATTTTTCGCAGACCATAGCTGAAGTCTAGCAATGGCGACTCTGGCGGGATCCGTGAAGTAAATGGGATTAACAAGAGACCATAAATATTCTGCTGCACTTGGTCTATGATGAGAGCAATAAATAGAGTAACTGGGAAAGTGGGTAAGCTTTATATATGCCATGATGGTAAGCGTTATATAATGCCATTGGTAGCCTCCAAGTGTAGGCCAAATGTGCCTGGTCCATTTCCCTAGAGGCACCACATGATGGTCGCGAGCCGTATTCCGAGCACTTCCCGAGCCGAAAAGGCTGACCACAACCCATTCTAGCGGTAGGGGCTAGCAGTGATTAACCTTTAGTAAAAAGTTGATTGTGGATGAAGATTTTGTCCTTAGTAATTTGTGCGTGTTAATTCTAGGCAGGTTGCTTTCGTAAGTTTACTTGGAATGTGCTATGTGGATGTCGAGGGTCTCATTTCCCTCTATGAAAATGGCCACATTGGATTAAATCTCCGCCTACTATAGGTGTTGTGTTTGTCCTATTAATCCTTGATCACTTTCTCATGTTCAAAAACATGCATCATAATATAGTTAGATAATCAAAACACAATTTTAAAGTTTTGAGAAAAGTAATAAAACAATATATAATTTACATGTTAAAATTTGTTAATGTTTACATGTCATATAATAATGCTTTACATAATAAATAAATATAATTATATTTATAAGTTTAACCACAATAATATATGGGTGGAGATGCAATGCCTCCCACATCTATTAAAACTTAAGAGCGAGCTACCTACACATTGGCCCATGACTAGAGTATAAAAAAAGAGATTGAACTTGCCATTATTGTGACGTGGGAGACCTAGAGATGATAGGCCACTATCTAAAGAGCTACCCTTTGGCCCAAAGGAATTTGGTAGTTTCTCTCTCAACCAAATTATGGTAGATCGTCCCTATGAGTCTTCACCTTGGGTATTTTGGCATTCTTTCTTCATAGAGATAATCTCTTAGACCTGGTTGATAGATGGAGAGCAAGTCATTAGCCAAGATATTCAAGGCTTCTCTCCTTGAAGTCGTTTGCACTCGAAGCTTTTGCCAGAGAGAAAGATGATTGCTAGCATCATAGCCTAGAATATCTATAGGTTAGCAACATATAGGCCAGTATACTTGACTTGTAACTCTCCTTGCCAATATTTGGAATGGCATCATTTATACCCCATGAGCTACAAGCTGTTGGAAATGAGGGATAGAACCACTCTAACCTCGCAACCTCTGCGGAATAGGAACATCTCCATCTCACTCACTCTATGATGCAGACCACACACTACAACCTCACTCAACAAATAGATTATAGATAGCATATACAAGAGAGAGAATATGAGAGAGAACTCATATGTATTCCTCCACCAAATAGTGGGCAAAACCTAGCTCAGGGTGAGCACAAGTATACAGCGAGGCTGGGCCCGCCATGTTTTGGAACTCTCCTAGTAGAGTACTCCTGCTCCGTGCTGCCTTTTGAGGGCTTCAATGATTGATGTGGCTGATGAAAAATGAGGGGAACAAGGAGCCCCTTTTATAGGGGGTGGAAGGGCTACAACCTGGGGCCGACTTTTTTGTCGGTTAAGGGCTAGCATGCCGACCTGCTAGTCAACCCCTTCCTAGCCTCAAAGAGCCTCCCCTGGCCAACCTATATAAGGGGCTACCAGGGGGCTCACTAGGGCTTGTGGTCTTGCTTGATCTGGCCTCCCTCTATCCTCTATTTGTTGTTGATATGCATCCCAAAACTGTCCCCTATCCCCTTATGATCCAATTTCCCTTTGTCCCCACAAATCGAGGGCATGCATTGATCTCTAACACCCCATCTCAATTACACGACTGTGGGAACGATCCCCATGCATCGAATGAGGTGCTCCATTTGCTCTTGTGGGAGAACCTTCGTGAAGGCATCGGAAAGGTTGTCAACAATTGGACATCACATCAGTTCTAGGAAGTCATCGATGGTGAGCTCCCATACGAAGTGATAATGGACTTCAATGTGGGTCGTTTGTGCCCAAAATACTAAGTTCTTTGTGATGGCTATGCAACTTTAGTTGTTACACATGACCACCGTCACCTCCTCTTGAATCACGTCCATATCCTAAAGTATCCACCTAAGTCACAACATCTCACATGTTCTAGTGCATGCACCTCGGTACTCTGCCTCTTTAGACGAAAGGGCAATTGAGGGTTGTTTCTTGCTCAGCTACTAGGAAATGGCCCTTGATGCAAGCACAAAATAGTACCTTGAAGTCAAGCGCATGGTGTTACTGCTACATACCCAATTCAAGTCACATAATTCACCTAACTCAATCCTTGTGGTATGTGTGTAATCTCGTATGTGCAAGTACCCTTTAGATACCTCATCACCTGTAGATTTGCCTTCTAACCTCAGCACCTATAGACTTGCCTTCTAGTGATTCTCTGTGGGTTCCAAAGAACTGACACAATAACACAATAGCAAAGCAAATGTTTGGCCTAGTGTTGGTTAGATAAAGTAGATTGTCCACCAACCGTCAATACTTACTGGCTTCTACTAGCTCTTAAGAGTCATGAATGCTCAACTTCCACCTCACCTCCATTGGTACCACAACATCCTTGCAGTCCTCCATCTCAAACCACTTTAGTATCTCTTGACAACATTTCTCCTTCAAGATGAAGCTGTTGTCCTTGTTCTGCCTAACCTCGGTCCCAAGGAAGTAGTGGAGAGATCCCAGATTTGTCAAATCAAACTCCTCCATGAGTAGCCTCTTGACCTGAGAGATCTTTCTGGTATGGTCACCAATAAGAATCATATTGTCCATGTATAGGATCAGAACCAGCCCTTAGCCCCCCTCTGAAAAGAGATAGAGGTTCGCATCTCGTGGGATTTGATTCAATGCAATCCTTGAGAAGAATACATTGATGCGCTAGTACCATGCTCCTGGGGCCTGTTTCAGCCCATACAACGTCTTCATTATCTACATACCTTTGAAACAGACCTGGAGCCTGAAAACTAGGTGGTTTATCAACATATACCTCTTCCTCTAGGGTTCCATTCAAGAATCCAAACTTCGCATCCATCTAGAAAATGAATGAGTAGCCAAAGAGATCACTATCCGAATAGTGACCATCTAGATGTGGGGGCCAAGATCTCATTGAAGTTCAGTCCCTTTGACTGAGCATAATAGCCTTTTACCACCTATATTTCTTTATATTTTTCCAAGCTCCCATTAGACTTGAACTTTTAGCTTGTACACCCACTTGGTACCCATTACCTTCCATTTTTCAGGGTTTAGGCACTAAATCCCAGGTGTCATTTTCCAAAATGGTGTCCATCTCTGCCTTCATGACAACCTACCACTTTGATATATCTTTTGCCTGAGCCACCAAGGCGAAGTAGGCTGAGGGTTTAGACACATTGTGTCGTGACAGTCTAACTCCAAAACTCATCTCGGGAGAATGCTTACTTCACGTTAATTTGGCAAATGGACCATCCGTGATGGGCAGTCAAAGAGATCACTATCTAAATAGTGACCATTCAGCTATGGGGGCCAAGCTCCTCGAAGTCTAGTCTCTCTAGTTGAGCATAGCCTTTTACCACCAATCTTGCTTTATATTTGTCCAAGCTCCCATTAGACTTGAACTTTACCTTGTACACCCAGTTGGTACCTATTACCTTCCATTTGTTGGGTTGGGCATTCAAAAATTATGGCATCCATCTCTGCCTTCATGGCAGTCTGCCACTTTGGTATATCTTTTGCCTACTCAAAGGTCCACAACTCGTTCATTTGGCTTATCCATCTAACTCACAAAGAGCAGATTCTTGTAGATATTTGGAATAAATAGAAATCTTACTTTAACAAAGAGGGAACATGACTAGTGGAAGGATTATGAATAGTATAAGTGGTAGAAGAGGCTTCTAAATTTGACATGTCTGTTGCATATTTCACACAAAAAAGAATCCTGAAATAGAGCATGCGGTAGATGAAATAGAACTCTACAAACCTTGTTTGAATTGGAGTTGCTATCCTAAATAAGAACTCCTTCCTTCAATGTGAGAGTGTCTAGAGTTGAGAACCATGCTCTGATACCATGTTGGAAATGAGGGATAGAATTACTCTAACCTCGCAACCTGTATGGAATAGGAACAACTCTGTCTCACTCACTCAATGATGTAGACAACTTACTAGAGCCTCACTCAACAAATAGAATATAGACATCATATACAAGAGAGAGAATATGAGATAAAACTTAGATGTATTCCTCCACTAAATAGTGGGCAAAACCTAGCTCAAGGTGAGCACAAGATATCCAACAAGGGGTTGGCCACGTTTTGGAAATCTCATAGTAGACTACTCCTGCTCCATGCCCCCTCTTGAAGGCTTCAGTGGTTGCTGTGGTTGATGACAAATGAGGGGGTCAAGGAGTTCCTTTTATAGGGGGCTAGAAGGGCTATAACCTAGCTAACTTTCTAGTCGGTCTAGGGCTAGTAGGCCAACCTATTGATCGGCCCCTTCCTAGCCTCAAAGAGCCTCCTGTGGGTAGCCTATATAAGGGTGGGGGCCTCACTAGGGCTTGCTTCCCTGCTTGGTCTGGCCTCCCTCTAGCCTCTATTTTGTTGCTGGTATGCAACCCCTATCCCCCTATGATCTAATGCCCCTTTGTCCCCACAAATTGGGGGTGCATAGGTGGGTTCGTTGATCTCTAACACAAGCATGGCACAAAGTGTTTTAGGAAGATCATCAAGTGAGAGGGGTTTTGTAAGGCATAGACTGCAAGTATTAGGTGCTTTTTGGTTATATAATCCTTTACAATGGTTGTTGGTGCTAGCTTCTCGAGTACCCAAGGAAGTGAATTGGGACCCTAAGAAGTGAGCTACATCACCATCAATACATTTTTTAATGTGCCACAATTGTTGTGTATTGTTCTTAATCCAATCTTGATAAGGGTCAAAGAATAGTCAAGTACAATGAACATGAGATCACCATGAAGAGCTAGAGCACACTATGGAGGCTCAAAGAGGATTGACATGACATGAAGAGAATCAATAGAAGCAAGAGATAAGATTTCCATTAGATGGTGCCTGCTTAAATGGGCAGAGTTCTTAATCATTTTCTAATCACAACCTTAAGCACTCTTCCAATCATATAATTCTCTTGTCATACCACTCTTATACCCCTCTCTCATACAATGTGACTAGCATCAGCATTTCAACACCTCCCCTTGATGCTATTTTCTAGATCATGTCATCTAACGTGTAGGGACTATAACTTTGGCTGTCTCCTCCTAGTTGGCATATCTCGCCTTTAGCATAGATAGTGTCATATGGTGTACACAAATTACACAACATATGCCTCTAGACAACACATGAACTCTTCTAAAAAAGGTTTCCATTTCATTCATTGGATAGATTCTTTGATTCAAAGGTCTCAAATGTGAAATTGGCTTCTTCATTCTAGTAGTTCTTCTTTGTATGCCCAATCTTGTTGCATTTTGTAGCACCTTGGTTTTCCTTTGTTCCATGCTCGGGTTGTAGTCTAGCAAATATAAGAGTACATATTATAGAGCGGGAATGATGTTAGGCTGAGATGTAAAGTTTGAAAGAGTTTCTTGCTTGTTCTAGTTATGCATCAAAAATCGAGACAACTTCAGTGACGATAGAATGCATTGCTCCAGAAATGATCAATGCACAGGTCAACTTAGGAAGACTGAATAGATTCACTAAGAGGAGATAGAAGAGAAGGGCCAGTCTAAGAGAAGTCACAAAGAGATGAGCAGCATGAGGGTAGGAACCATGAGATAAAAGGTGGGCCTCTTCTTGTAGACAAATATCTCCAGGAGAAGGTTACTATAGAAATTGGAGCACATATATAGGAATTGCGAGACATAGAAGTGATAGTGTGGTGACATGCAACTCAAAAATAGGGCAAGATAAGAGATGGCAATTCTAGAAGAAGCTTGAAGAGACAATGGAACTAGCTCTCATACCAGATGAATGACTAGAGCACACTAGGAGGCTCAAAGAGGATCCACATGACAAGAAGAGAGTTGATAGAAGCAAGAGATAAGATTTTCATTAGAGGGCATTCAAGATTTTCATTAGAGATAATATTTTCATTAGAGAGCATTCCAAGGCATGGGAATTGTTCTCTCAAAATCTACAGAGAGGAAAGGAATATAAATTTTTTGAGAAAGTCGCCTGCAAGGTCAGTTGTACTCTATTTTCACGCCTAACACTAGGGATTTGGGTGATGTTAGGCATGAAAATAGTAGGGAGAAGGTTTTGACCAATGTCTCACAAAGAATTTCAAGATGTCTCTCTACAATGATCCTTGAAAATCGCACGTTTACTTTTGAGCAAGATGTTCCCACAACTCCCTTGTGTGAAAATAGGAGTTCTACTCATTCCATTGGCAGGAATGCCCTCTTTAAACAGACATAGTTACATAATCCTTATCATCCTCTCAATCATCATCATCCAATCACAACCTTTCACATCAATCTCTTCCAATCATATAGTTCTCTTGTCATACCACTCTTGTACCCCCCTCTCATACAATGTGACTAGCATCACTATTTCAACACACCTTGCATATGGAATGATAAAATAGTTTTGCCAACAATCCTTAGGAATGCCTAAATTGATTAGCATCTTGATTTACGAAGGTTAGTGCAAAACATACTTGGAACATCATTTGGGGACATTCCAAATCTTGGTAAAAAGTTCATAGAGAGAGAAATTCCTTGATACATGCTATGCATAGAGAGAGAAATTTATTTTGATACATGCACCAACAAGGAGGCCAACTCTTGTATGAATCCTTCATAATGCAAAGAAACTCTTACTCTTTAGATAGTGTGTTTACACCACTCTCACTCTTGTGTCTATGCTTCCTAGCTGCTATGAACATGTGATACCCTTGCAATCTCCCAAGTTCTAGTTTTATCCCTCTATCCCTTGCAATCTCTCTCTCTCTCTCTCTCTATTATTTTGACCACTAGGATTTTAGGGGGGAGAAAGTTTATAAAATTTAATCCTAGAATAGATAATTATACCATAAAATGTTTTAAAATAAAATTTGGATCATAAGAAAGGACATGATGAAGATAGGATATCAAAATTCATCGCATGTAGCTTGTGCAAATTCCTCAAACATGGCCACTTAGTAGGACACTTTTATGTCTTATTACCAAACTACTGTTAAGGGAATTTCATGTGAGGTGAAAACACACACAATACCCATTAGATAAGGTTAAAAAACAAACCTTACAAAAAAAATCCAAAGTATGGAACAAAGGAATATGAAGAACTAGATAAAATTTTGTATGTTGGATTCATTTATGAAATTGATCACATCGATTGAGTATCCTCAATAGGCACTATTCCTAAGAAGGATATGAAGGTGATAATGTGTGTAAATCTTTAAAGCGTGAATGGCACTATAATCTCTATCCATTACCACTAATAAAGATAGTATTGGAAAGAGTATATAGTATCTTTGATGGATTTAGTGGGTATAACTAGGTATAAGTTGCACATAAAATCATTAGTCAAAGACAGGATTTGCAATGAAATGGGGAATTTTTTAATACAAAGTAATGCAATTCAGATTGTGGAATGCTCCAGCTACACTCCAAATGGTAAATGTACACATCCAAGACTTTGCTCAACAAATTTGTACAAGTCATCATGTGTGTGCATGTAGATAAAAAGAACACTTGAAATGCTTTGAAGAAGTCTTGATAAATATAGAGAATATGGGATTTTTTGAAACCTAACGAAATGTCAATTCATATTTAAAAGGGTCCATGCATGATATTAGAAGAGGGTCATTACAAAGTAATGCAATTTAGATTGTGCAATGCTCCAGCTACACTCCAAATGGTAAATGTACACATCCAAGATTTTGGTCAACAGATTTGGACAAGTCATCATGTGTGTGCATGTAGATAAAAAGAACACTTGAAATGCTTTGAAGAAGTCTTGATAAATATAGAGAATATGGGATTTTTTGAAACCTAATGAAATGTCAATTCATATTTAAAAGGGGCCATGCATGATATTAGAAGAGGGCCATTCTTAAATGTTATGATTGCAAGACCTCTGTACAAAACTCATGATGGGATTCACATGGACATAAGAATGTGAGCAAGTATTTGAGATCTTGAAGTGGAGATTAGCCAAACCCCATTCTTATATCCCCCAATCAAGATATTTTCATGTTCACACATATGGATCCATATATGCAATTGGGAGTGTATTGTGTCCACTAAGTGAATACAAGGACTACCTAGTTTTTTTTTTTGGGGGGCAAAAAAAAGTGGTTATATTAAACTTGAAATACTTTGTACATCATTAGAGTTTATCCATGAGAGTTCAACTAGTCCAAAAGAGGATTGAAAACAAATCATCCTTACAAAAAACTATTTGCAGCAGGCCCATTAAAACATATAGGTTCCTGCCATAATTCCAACCTGCTTAAGATAAGAGCATGGCTTTGGTTAGATAAAGCAAATTCTCTCCTAATCTCCTACCATGTCTTCCATTTGAACTAATCTCTCCTCCAAAGTTGGCCCCAGGTATGTACACCTTTCTTAAACAGAATAATTGCTAGAGAAAATTGTTCATCATTAGTGAGTTGAGAGTTCCTAAAGATAGCTAAGACCGATATGGAATCAATAGCCTTTATGGCTCCTTTACCAGAGAATTGTAAAAACACTTTTACTTCCTCAAAATCTCTCCAAATAGATTGCCGCAGAGAGCTACCCTTAGTTATATTGGTTCAGGATTACATACAACAGATACTAAGGGATAGTTCTTCCATTTGGGGGCTCTAACTGGCCTAGTCTATTTCCTGTTCCTCAACAAAAGTTGAGACCATTCACATTGTAGATTTAGGATAGCTTTAATGACCCAAGTAGCAGATAATTTTTTGGCTTCCATAGCAATAACTGTGACCCCAAGCCCCCCTTTTTTTATAGGATTAGTACAATAGGACCATCTTACCTTAGAGATCTTTTATCCACCTCCCCACTGAAAAGACCTGCAAACTCTTATAAACCTGTCTAGCCCAGACATTGATGGCAAAAGAGGTAAAAAATAGAAATGGGATAAATGCAATGGTTGAGAACTAGTCTCCTTCCTGCCAAATTGGCTTGAAATCCCCTCCACTTATCAATTCTTTTTTGAAACCTGTCCATAACCTAATCCCACCTTTTTTCCATGGATATGTCAAATCCCATTGGAATCCCCAAGAGCCTAAAAACTATGCCCTTTTTTATTCTCTCGCATCCCAAATTCTACAAAACAAATTGCTTCTTACCACTAAGAGTGTCATACCCTATTTTTGTATGATTAATTCTAGAGACTGATGCTTTAAAGAAGATCTCTAGACAATCCATTATGCATCTAACATCTTGCTTAGTATTCCTAGGGGTAAGAGTAGTGTCATCAGCAAATTGCTGACACACTAATTGTTTGCCAGACATGAGTTCAATCTCTTTAAGTTTTCCTCCTGAATCTCACTCCTGAGAGGCCACCCAAGAGAGTTAGCTGCTATTACAAAGAGGAGAGCAGCCTTGTCTAATTGACCTTTTCAAGAGAAAGGGGCCACTCATGTCTCTATTAACACTTACCTTGGTGGAAGAATTAGTGAGTAAAAGCTTAATATAAGAGATAAAAGTAAAACCTAGGCCCATGTCTTGCAGAGATTATAGGAGGAAATCCCATTCCAGCTTGACATAGGCTGTTTCAAAGTCTAACTTGAGGAAGCGTATATCTTACTTGGTCTCCTTGGCATATTCACACCCTTCCCAAATATTTATAATTGCCTCCAAAAGGTGATGACCCTTTATAAAACCTTTCTGTTTTGGAAGAATCCAGTCCTTCATCTTTCTTTGAATTCTAAGGATTAAAGTCTTAGCAAATATCTTGTAGCTATAGTTAAGCATTGTGAGAGGTCTCCAATTCCTAAGCTCCTCTTTGGGGCCTTACTGGGGGATGAGATTAATGATTCCACCATTAACATGAGGGGGGAGACTAACCTTTAGTGTACTTTCTTGCAAAAGAATCAACAAGCAAAAGAATCAGCAAGTAAGGTCCTACCAAGTCCCAAAATACCTTATAAAATTCAATGGGGAGACCATCCTCGCTTGGTGTTTTACCATCTACCATCACTATGACTACCTCCTTCAGCTCTTCAATGGTGAAAGGCTTCTCTAAATAGAACAAATAAAAAATTTCTATTGCTTTATCTCTTAAAACTTGACACAACTCTTTGGCTCTCTGTGACTTTTCATTTGGATGACTGAAGAAGAGAGGAATGCCTAGAAGTGACTTTGTATCAGCTGGATGTTCTCCTATGTGGTTGAAACTAAGGTGCCATCACCCTTTTATATTAAGACAGCTAGAAAAAATAGAGCCAGGGTAAGAGCTCAGAGAATGGATTCGATTTAGAGCAAAATTGAGAGCTTAGAGCAGCAAGCCAGATCATGAGATCCAGACACCCAAAGGGATTTACTTATTGCCAAAAAGAGCTCAGATAAGAACATATTAGATTGAATGACACCAACGTGTATTTCAGAGATTGGTGGGCAGGAAAGATGGATAGACCCACTAAATCCCCCATAGCAATACAATTGCCATCTGCACACAAAAGAGAATCCCATAATACCTTTCTTTCTACTATAGAACTGGGAGCATACACATAGATTATAGCAAAATTAATCCCTTTAATAGAGCATTT
This sequence comes from Dipteris shenzhenensis, assembly GCF_047967505.1. Taxonomy (NCBI): domain Eukaryota; kingdom Viridiplantae; phylum Streptophyta; class Polypodiopsida; order Gleicheniales; family Dipteridaceae; genus Dipteris; species Dipteris shenzhenensis. The sequence goes on from NC_141603.1 coordinate 43,141,883, forward strand.
GAGGAGCACCCATCTGTGATAGTGAGAGAGGACTCCAATAGTAGTCCCTCCCTTCCTTTCCACATGGGAAGTAAAATACCAAACTCTTCTTTTGTCTATAGACTTCAATCTAGTCTCTAACTTGACTTCATAGGCCTTGACCTCTTGTAATGCTAGGAAAGTAGGGGAAAGAGAATTAGCCCTCAACCAGTGAGCTATTTCTTCTCCTCTTCTAGGATCCATCAACCCTCTAACATTAAGAGGAGATTAAGAGTCAAGAAGGAGATTGATTTATCCGACATTCTTTTTCTGCCCCTTCTTAGCGCTGGGGCTGGGGCTATTTACCAGAGTAGTAGCAACATTAGATTGCCTTCTTTTATGATGAACCATAGTGAAGGCTTTACTTTGACTGGTGTCCCCTTGGCTTCTTGGGGTGCCCTTGGTTTTCTCTTCTTCTGATCTTTGTCACTAATGTCTTCCCCTTCCATGGCATCCTCTCTATTAACATCTTCTTCAAAGTCTTTTTGACTAGCCAGAAGACACTATGCAACATTGGAAGACAATGAACAAATCATTTTAAAACAGCTAGATTGTAGGAAAATCCCTAAAGGTAAAGTTTTTAGATGTTAGGCATCCACATGGGATTTGATGTTAATATGTAAACATATGGGATTGGTTTTTAAATAGATTCAAAGGGGTGGAGGGGCATTCATGCCAATTTGGTAGGCAAGAGAATGGTTCTAAACCATTGTATTTATCTTGTATCCATCTTCTACCTTTCCTATTGGTTCCTTTCAAAGCCAAGACTTGAGAAATTCACCACTTGATGTGCAGGTCTTTTATGTGGGGGGGGTTTAGCCACTAGAAAGAGAATTGCTAAGGTAAATTGGAGCTTTTGTATATCAGACCCAAAGAGGAGGGGGGCTAGGAGTTGTAGATATACAACAATCTACGTACAAACTAGCAACCTTGTGGATTATTAAGGCAGTTGTGAATCCTAACATGGATTGGGCTCAACTCCTTCTCAGGAACCTCATATATGTTAGGCCTTAAAGAGATTCCAAACTATCTTAGGCTCTCTACTATCTACAACCTAAGCCTTGTCAAACTCAAGGAAATCAACTCTATAAGTCCTTGTGGCATGATTTTGAAATCAAGAGTTACATCATATTAACTAGTAAGGGTTCATTCATGTGCTTAGACTCCATATGTGTCTTAGCTATTTTTAAAGCTTCTTCTCTCAACGATATTGAATTCTTAAAGGCAAAATTCTTATTCAAAAAGGGCTTGCACTATTGGGTTAGATTTGGGACAGGAACATTTTTAGATGGAAGAGATGGCTTGCAGTTAGAAGACAGTGCAAGCTTGCAAACCAACATCAAGCACTTGTCATGAGCAGAATTTTTCTATGGGAACAAGAAATTCAATGGAAAGAGGGCTTTGTTCTAAACTACATTAAAAACTTTATTTGATGTAGTTGCCTATAGATTGGTATATGAGTACTTTACTTTCTTTTATTTGTATTGGGTTGTAATAAGATAGCTAATTATTAGTTATTGAATAGCATAATACTTGATAATTTGTTTGCATGAGGAAATCTCATTGCAATTCTTTAAATAGGTTTCTCATATTCCTATGGAGAAGTTGCCATTTCAATGTAAGGCTTGGATAAGAGGCATGCATGTATCCGTAGCCCTTTTGTACTCTTAGTTCAAATGTGTTCTCCAATTTCCCATGGTGTGTTGATATGAGTACTGGGAAAGTTATTGTTTGGGAGAGGAAAGGTGAAAAGTACATAAGGACACATCATATAGTTGTGACATTGTTTTTCAAGTCCCTGGAAGTAGTAGGGTACAACAAGGCGCATCACCTTTTCTTTGATTTATGTTACTATACTTTCTTTCAAACATTTTTTAGAGCACTTTGTCACTTCCTCATAAATTTTTATGAATATTGTCTCTTCCTCCAGTGATGTCACTCAGCTCTAACGTTTTGGAAGCTACCTTGACTATTTTTCTGCGTTCTGAAAACAAAGTTCTTATTCAAGTTTTGGAATCTTGGTTTCATAGTTTCCATGACTTATACTTATAGAGGTCCAACACTACAAAATAGCATAAAAATTGTGTAGAATCCTTGTTTTATGTGATATTTTTAAGCTTTGCTTGGAAATTTTGATGAAATATGTATCGAGCCAATTTATGTTTATACTAGTTGATTCATGAGCCTTTTGTGCATACGTAGGTAGTTGTGGTTCTGTCTAGGAACTGTTGTGCTCTTTTTCCATCAAACTGTGGATAAGCCTTCTTTTCCATCAACTTCATTGCTAGATTCTTTATCGCACATCAAATGATGTGCAAAGAAATCTAGAAGGAATTGTGGACAACAATCAAAGCAATAACCAATCCCTTCTTCCATAATTATGCATTCAAAAATTGTTGTGGTGGGTAATGATGATCATCAAGTTTTGAGAAGGAAATATACAACTTATTTGGTGATATCTTTCTTCAATATGGCCAACTAACCTTCATCGTTTATTCTATTATATTTGAATGTTGATGGATGATGGAACTTTGGAGTCTAGAGATGGAATTATTATGAACTTGGTTTGGTAACTTTACATTAGCTTGGTTATGGAAAAGTTTGCATACTCAAAATTTGTTTGCTGATATGATGATTTGTCAAGTGTGAGAATGATATATTGTAGCTCCCTTAAGCATGTATTTGTGCCTCTTGCTAGCCCAGAGATTGAGGCATATGGGAGGTCTCCATCTATTTTTGGCTTCTCTACTAGAGATTACTCCCACCCAAGAAAATAACCCCGAGTTTGCCAAAATCATGAGTTTTCTTATCTATATGTCAAGGTACTGGTGATAGCACTTGTCAAGGCACTCGAGTGTGATGCACCACACATTTTACATTTTTGGACTTTTCTATATTCTATGCAATGGAAGAGGATGAATTTTTACCACCATGGGTTGACCTTAAATAGGAGCATGTTTGACATGGCATGGGAGCCACTTATACGGATTTGTCTGACTAACATTGGCTTGTGATGCTAGCATCGACCTATCATAGATGATGCATCAATAAGGTTGAGTATTGTTCTATGTAAAGAATATGTTTCCAAAAAATTTAGTTTATGTTGCTCTTATAAGTCCATGTGTTAAGTGGGTAGAGAGATAAGATATGGAGATCTTCCAATACTTTATTGTTAAACAGTACCATTCATTTGGATGCATAACCATGCAGGGAGCACATATATAGTTGGGATAACTGACAAGGAAGAAATTAAAGACCATGTGGAATATATAGAATGTTTTTAAATATGTTTCATATAAATATATTTGAGAGGTGGATACCCTTTTGCTATATTTGGTGCATAGGTAAGGATCCCATGAGGATATAGTCCAAGTCATTAGATGCATGGGACAAAACAATCTTTGAGGAGCATGGGATAGATTTCTCCCATCATATTTTCACCCACTATTTACCTCCACACACTAGATGTGCAAGGTAATCTATGACATTGTCAATTCAAGGTGGAGTTCATTGTCTTCTTAAGCTACTCAGTGGATGTGGATGATGATGATGCTATCCAAACATTGGGAAACTTGTTCAACTAGAACTATACATGTACCCACCTTGTGATACTTTATCTTTCTACCTTTCTGTTCTTGTTACCATGCTATATTTTTTGGCAAAATATCTATCAGATTTCCTCACATTGTATACGATGTCTTTGGAAAGGACTTGCATGTTGCACATATCCTTTTGTGGATTATGACTGTGAGGAGTCCTCATGTGAGGAGGATTAATTATGGTGGTCAGTTGTTTTGGATTCTCACCTAGTAATGTGTTGGATCGATGAACATTAGTAATTCATGAAAATTTGGTGGATGATGATGGTGTTTTCAGAGCCAGATTTTCAATAGGAGTATTGCATTCATTTACACTGTTATTACGTTCAATGTCCTTCCATGGTTGTGATGAGATATGTTCTTCAATGTTCGTCAATAGGAGTATTGCATTTACAATGTCATTACGTAGGGATTGGCAATGTCCTTCCATGGTTGTGATGAGATATTATTATGGTCTATGTTTTGGGTTGCCATTCAAACCTAGTAATTCATGTAATTTTGGCACGACTTATGATATGCTCGCTGCTTTATTTGTAATTAGAGATTTACATGAGGTTCCCAAAAACTCTACACTCATGTTTATTTTGAAGTATCACTTTACCATCTGAACACATGATTTCTACTACTTTCGGTACATGTGAATTTTTTTGTGTCATTTTTAGGATATTAATTTGTTTTCTTTGCTTTGTTAAGGAGGTTGCTTTGTCCTTTGCTTGCTCGGTGTTCTGATTGCCTTAAAGGAAGATTATTGTTAGAATCCTATATGGTGTTTATGCATTTTTTAAAGCAGATGCCAGGGGTGGTCACTCTATAGCACTTACCATGAGACCCATCTATACTTTATGTAGCTACACTTGTAGGTGTTTTTATCCTTTAGACAAAACCATAGTGTGGCCATTTGTAGACACTGTATTTGGCTCCCCAACGGAGGTTTCTTGTAGTTTCCATTTCAAATGCAATTAATATTCTTTCATTCCAGAAAATACAAAACTATTACCTTTGTGTGTGTGTGCGCACATGCATGGGTGTGCGGACACGTTCATGTCTAATTTTTCCCAAAATTTAAAAAGAGGGTGCTTGAGTGCATATACACGAGCCGGCATGCAATCCATTTCCATGCCACCTCACGCATAGGTGCCTAGGAATTCTACCTTTTCCTTTAAAAAGAAAAAGCTTACACACACACACACACACACACACACACACACACACACACACACACACGCACACGCACATGCACATGCACATGCACATGCACACACACACACACACACACACACACACGCACACATGCACACACACACACACACATGCACACACACATCCCTTCCTGGCAATTCTGGTCAGGAAGGATTGGGCTTTTTTCCCATGTATAAAAAGAATTATTTCTATGCTATAGGTCAAATGATGCATGACCTATATATTTATTCAAAGATGTAACAACTCCAATGGGTATATAATTGACCATAACCTGGTAATTACATGAAATTAACCCTTAAAAAGGGGGGAAATTTTTTTAGACTCAAGAGAAGTGTGAAATTAGTGTTAATTTTTGCTTTGTTATAAAGGGTAAATCATAAAGAAAAGCAGTTAAAAGAGGCTTTAATGGAAAAAAATTGTGTACTATGATCATGGGGGTATTGGGTACAGAATAGGTCGCTTGATATACATGAATAGTCATGGTGTTAAAAACTCAAAGGTAAATACTCACTAGACAATTAATTATAGATTGCTTAGTCTTTGTGTAATTATTGGGATTCTTTGGAGATCCCAAGACTAAGACGATTCGTGTACATAAGGTAAAATGAATCGTTCTAAAGGACCCTTCATCTCCCAAGATAACCCTACATTTATTAGGGAGGTACTGCTATAAATGTCACCTCTACTTCAAGAGGGGAGCATTGAGAAGTGTGTATATAAGATAGTACGATTGGATGTGCGGACAGCTTCATAAGGTAAGTGGACACTACCTCCCACCTTCGTTTCATACTTGAAAAATTATGCATAGGGAAATGCTTATGCATTAAACCCCATGGGCATACGCAGTCATAGGTCAAAGTTTGGTGCTTTAAATCCTCCGATGGCGTACAAACACACACACACACACACACACACACACACACACACACACACACACAAAAACACACACACACACACACACATGCATGCATGCACACACACACTCTCACACTCACTCCCGCACACACATGCACACACACACGTACACACCGTGTGGAGCGACTCTGTTAAAATCCCATATAGCACATGCAATCAAGGGGTATTAAAGAAACCCCCTACCTACAGATTTAGATAAGCTATATGCACCCCTTTTAAAAATTTTTAGATGATTAAAGTATCCCTTATGTATGATAATTTTCACTTTTAGAATTAAAAAACCCCTTTTATATTTTCTATAACTCCATAAAAATATTAAAACCCTTCTATCGATTGCTATCTTACATATTTCTTAGTGACCCCCCTAGGGCATACACATAGGCACACACACGTGCACACACACACACACACACACACACACACACACACACACACATGTATATATGTATGTATGTACGTAGGTATGTATGTATGTATATTCTATTTATGGTTTCTAGAATGCTAGTAATTTTCCAAATTTAAAGGTTGTGATATCCAAAACTAGTTTTTTTGTGCCATTTAGTTTTGGTCCTAGTGTTTATTGTCATTTGGAGCTTACGTCAAAAGCCCCTCAAATTGCTTAAGCAATTTGTGTTGCCATGCATGGCAAAGTCAATCTGTACTTGTTTGAAAGTGTCTTATAGTTTATTACATTATGATAAACTTGACAATGAAAATTATGGCAAGTATATGTTTTAATATTGTAGTTGTAGGTATAGATATGAAGGTTACAACTTCACATAGATTTTATTTCTGGGAAGAAATTTAGATTTCAATATGATGATCCATGATGCATTAAGATGGCCTAGGATTTTTCCTTGCATAAAATTTCCCTTAATTAAAAGTATAAAGGATAGCTTTTATATATGGTTTTAATCCTAGAAGACCTTGAGGGATGATCATTTCATACCCTAGATTCTTGCATGTAATATGATATAATAAATGGAAAATTTGCAATAGTTATTGTATCTATTAGTGTGTGGGGATTCCCACTTTGCAAGCAGGAGTAATGCTGCATATGTAATAGGATAAATTGGTCCTAGGACCAAGGATTTGATATCCACATAATCACATTGTTCTCTTTTGATGTGATTTATGTAAGTGAATACCATTCAATTTATGAAAGAAAGAGAGCTTTCATTCATTTTGAGAGGAAGAGATTCTTTGCTGATTTTTGTGTCAAAGAAATTCATTCTGATTCTTTGAGAGAAAAAAGATTGTTGAAGTGTTCTATAGAGTTCTATAGTAAGCTAGCTCTACCATCCTATCTATAGGAGTCTATGACTCAACGGTAAGCTCCTATATATAACCATATCCACAACTCAAGTAGCCAAACAATGAGCTCAACAACAAGGTCCTTTAAAGTAGTGCCTTGAACTTCAAGGCAATGTCTTGCAAATCAGCTACATCCTAGTTGGTCTGCAACTCCAAGATCCACACAAACTTACGAGCCTCTACATGTCCAAGCAATGACCTCTTGCAACCAATATTACAAGCTTCTCCATCGATAGCTCCTTCAGGTCACATTAGCCTCTACAACAACACTCTCCAACGTCTACACCTTCAACAACTTTAGCAAGAGCTGCCTTCATAGTGCCAACAAGCTTTGAGCCTGCATCCATTCCACTGATAGCAAACCCACGCCTATCAACAATGACTAAGGCCACGAGAAGGCTACAACTCCACAAAGCAGCTAAGTCCAACAGCCAACCTCGACTCCAAGTGCAACTTAGCAACTTCTACAATTTTAGTCCTCATTTTTGCAGTAAATATAAATGAGGGAAAAAGTATAATTTATCGAGTGAAAATTGAGCAAAAGAGATTACAATGTATATCTAGGTCTAATAACAAGCTATATAAAATTAACAACTTATACCGAGCAAAAAAATGAAGAGAGGATCTTACATTTATAAAAACTCGGCAATTGTTGAGAGCCTTAAAGGCCAAAAGATTACATCTAGCAACCATATCCATTCAAATATAAAAGTTAACAATAGTGCATACTGAGAGCCTCAAATCCCTTTGAGGGTAGATGTCATCAAGTGCATTGCAACTCCAATAGACTAAGATGACAATTTGTATTTGCCATCCATGCAATTCTTCAAGTTGGTTATCATGCTCTTGGAGATCGCCCTTGAGAAAGAGACATCACATCCTTTCAGTTGCTCTACTACTAGTTGAACCTGCTAGAACTTCACGGTTTCTCTCGTATCAGGAAAGATGTGTATTTTCTTCTTCAGCATATCCTTGAGGTCTGTTGGCAAGCTATAAAGCTTGACTCTACCATATTTACTAATCTAAGCATTGGGATATACATCTAGAATATCCTATCTCTTCCATTGCTTCTCCAAGAAGTGTGCTTGCAAATTGCTTCCAGGAATGCCTAGTGCATTTTCAATCATGCTTTCAGTGATGGTAATCTTCTGACCTTGACAAACTATTTGTCCCTCCTTCACGTTCACCTCTTGTACCAACCTAGTGAAGTTGCTGAGAGCATCTAGATTGGGCTTTTGAAGAGTGAGTGAGGAGCTCCCAGATGTCTCGATTTCAAGATCAGGGGAGGAGAGGCTCTCACACTATGCTACAGAGGGGGAGGAAAGATTGTGTGAGGAGCTCCCAAACTATGCAGGGGGGGAGGAAATATCATGTGAGGAGATTTAACAGATGTTGAGGGATTCAGATGAAGCTATTGAACAGAGTGAGCAAAAAGTGGAGGAGATGAAGGAGAACATCCACAGCCTTAGGATGAGGGAGGAAGGAATCAAGAAGCAACTCTATCATGTACATAGCAATACTGTGGTATTGACGGCCACAATAGTTAAATCGGATGCCTATCCTGCTATACACATTCTCTCTTCTTTGGTACTATTGTGACTGAGAGACACCCAAATTTTGCTACATCATGTCATCTTTGAGCTTCATAGCCATGACCAAGAGGCGAACTTCTTCAGCTGATTCTGTAGTGGATCTAGATTTGCCTTTTTTGGAGGGTCTGTACTTGTCATCATCACTCTTAGAGTCAGAATCTATCATTCCATCCTCTATGTCAATTGTAGCCACATGAGCAGCACTGAATGTTTCATGGGGCTACTTATCTTTTTCATGTCCCTTCGAACCTTCTTCCTTAATATGGACCATCCCAATCAAATCTAAAATTGGTCTTCATTTTAATATCTTGTATCTAGCATCACAAGCATACCCTTCTTCAAAGTTTTGGGCACCATATACCTGTCATGCCAACAGGATCTAAAATGCATGGTCTACCATACCCCCATCATAGATGACTATTATATTCGATGGCCTGTGTGCTACCACCCTATGCACATTTTTTGCTTTGGGGTGTTTGTGCATACAAAATCGCTATGTAGAGAATTCCATTTTCCATTGCCCAGGTCATGGACAGGTCAAATGTGCATGCCTGCTATAGCTATCTACGATAAGAAAGTAGATGCTACAACTCAATTTGCCATTTGGGCAAAAGATACAAAAGACAAGGAGCTCAAATTGAAGAAGGCCAAGACCAAGCTTGACTGCGAGGAAAAGGAGCCTGAAGGGAGGAACCAGCCCCCTTCAGGAAAGGAGTAAGAAGGGCCGAACCTGCAACCAAGAAGCTCAAATCAAGGAAAGAGGAAGCGGCATGAAGGGAGGGTCCAGGCCCCTGTAGGAAGGAACCAGCCCCATTCTAGAAAGGAGCAAGGAGGGCCGAGCCTGCAGTTAGGGAGCTCAACAAGGAGTCCTTTAGATGTAATCTGAAGGAAAGGAGTCTTTGGGATGTAATCTATGTAATCTGTGTGTAATATATTGAATTGTTAATCTTCTCCAGAGTTTACTTGGGAAATGTTTTCTCAGCTATGTGACTAGATAGTGTCCCTTAATCCATGCCAGTGCGATGATAATAATGAGACGAAAGATTTTGATTTGACAAGTAATGTGAGACGAAATATTTTGATTAGGTCACTAATGTGAGACTGAAATATTTTGATTAGTCAACTATGTGAGACGAAAGATTTTGATTAGGCAACTAATGTGAGATGAAAGATTTTGATTAGACAACTAACATGAGACTAAAGAATGAGAAGGTTGGTCTCAATGAGCTTAAAGATTTCAATTACCAAACTAACATGAGACTGAAGATTGAGAAGGTCGGTCTCAATGAACTCTCTACCTATTTAAGTTTAGTGCAGACAAAACTAAGAGCCCATTATGAAATCTAGCCCCAAAACTTTGTACACTAATCCACCTACTACCGATCCACCTACAATGAATATATGGCATACCCAAATAACTTTGAAATGCTTTTGTTATATCTGAAAACAGTCCTGGAGAAGAAGGAGGGAAATAGCTAAAAGGAGGACATGCTTTGGTGGTGGGTGTATTACTTAGAGTCGGCAAAGGCAATGAATATTAATTTCCTTAGCTATTGTTTTTCTTGCTCCTTTAAGGTACTTGTCAAGCTCATGATATAGGTTTCTTTTGGTAGGACATGATAAAGGCGTAAAGATGTATAGAGTGCAAATACCAGGATGAAGAGGACCCCCAGTGAAATGAGGTGCTATTATGTGCGTTCAGGTTGATAGAGTCAAGCAAGCAGTGTGTAATATGAGTGTGTGAAGAGGTCTACCATTGTGCATCAGACTGGCCTAAAGAGTTGGAAAATGCTTGATATAGAGAGGCTGATAAGATAGTTGGGAGTCTGGAATTTCCTTGAGTCACAAAATGTCGTTGTATTTTGAAAAAATTAAAAACTTGAAAACATTCTTGGACTTGTGGACTTTCACATGGTGCTCGTAATACCTGATTTTGTATCGAGTTGCATCCATTTTAGTATTTAAATGTTTTAAGTAGCCCAATGGTTGAAATCTAGCGGTTAACAATAACCAGTCTAAAGGGCATTGTTTTAGTATAGCACTGTGCAACAAATTTTAGGATAGCACGGCAGTAGTGTAGGGATAGCATGGTAGTAATACAAGGTAAGTTATCGCCAGTGTGGTGGTTGATTGCACTAGGATATTAACAACCACTGGCATGGTGGTTTGCTTCTATTATTACAAGATGAATGGATTTATAGGATGTGTGGATTCGTTATGGGAAACCAGTGCAATGGTTGTTGGGATATACTAAAAATAAGCATGGGATGAAATATGATGGTTAATGAAATGATAAACAGTCTAAAGGGAACTATTTTAGTATAGCACTATGCAACAAATTTTAGGATAGCACGGCAGTAGTGTACGGATAGCATGGTAGGAGTGAAGGATAAGTTATTGCTAGTGTGGTGGTTGGTTGCACTAGGATATTAACAGCCAAGTGCAGCGTTTTGCTCTCCGATTATTACAAGATGAATGGATTTGTAGGATGTGTGGATTCACTATGGGAAACTAGTGCGGTGGTTGATGGGATATACTAAAAACAAGTATGGGATTTACTGTTTGGGATTTATAAAAACAATTTAATAAAACTAGCACAGTGGTTGTTTGGGATATGTTGAGAGTTCATGCTCAACATCATGTGATCACGTGTGCATAGCACCATCATGTGACCATATGTGCATAGCACTAACCTTATAGAGTGCTATAAAGGAAAGGGTTAGATCCCTTAACCCTAACCCTAAATGGGTTTGTATATATTCTATTTTTTCAACTAAATCTAGTGTACAGTTAGTCATTTGTGGTGTGCTCTCTAGCTGTGCCCTCTCTCCTCATCTCCACTCTTCTCCTCTCCCCTCTTCATATTTTGTCATGGTATCAGAGCTCCCTTACCTTCTGCTGAGGCATTGCGATCCGTATGCGAGAGTGAGATAGAGATTGATCGAGAGATTGAGAGATTGAGAGCTTCTCGAGTGTTCTTATGAGAGTTCACTTTTGTAGAGAATTTCCGTTCATTGAAAGAGATTTCCGTTTGTTTGAAAGAATTCCGTCTATTCTTTCCATTGTGATTTGAGAGCAAGAGAGGTGTATTCTTCTTTAGAGAAATCTGAGAGAAAGAGATTAACACTCAATATTTTTTTCTTTTGAGAGCATTCTCTCTATGAGAGAGAATAGAGAGAGCTCACTCGACTGCAAGCTCCTACAAGCATCAACTAAGCTCCATATAGCCTCGACTCCAAAGCTAACCTCTACAGCCTTCTACAACGCCTCCAACCAAACTCCATGCGATGGCGCCAATGTGCTCCTCTTGCATCAATCGATGCTCAGCCGCCTCCAAGGCTCCATAGTTTGCGAGCGGCTTGTAGCAAAGACAATAGCAACGGCTGCAACTTTATCTCCAAGCCAAGCTCTCCTGCACACAAGCTCTTGCACCTCTTCAAGCAACAATGATGCATAGCCAGCTCCTTCGCCAATGAAGGCTCATATAGAAGTAACCTATCTACTAGCTAACTCCTACTTGCAAGCCTAGCTCTAATTACAATGCGCCATTTTGACCTGCAACCATCTCCAAAAGGAAAGCACTCCTCAGCAATAGCGGGACCTCTCCAAACGGTGCAGACTCTTGTTGGTGCTAGCAACCACAATGGACAACCACCACAGCATCTACAATGACTCAACACTCACAACCTGACGACCTCTCCAACAGCATGCATAGCACTAGCTCTCCAACAACCGCACTCCAAAAGCCATCCACGGGAAAGATGGTTCTTGCAAACCTCTTCTACGACAAAAATGATGCCTCCATTTGCATGCTACACCCTCAACAGAAACAACCTTCCAATGGGCACCTAGTAGCTACGCTCCCATTCAAAGGCTCTAACTACCGATGGACTCCAACCAAGTTAGCACTCCTTCAATGCCTACGGCTCCAAACGCACAGCACACAGAAGGATAAGTGACGTCCAAAGGAATGCCCACGACACAGTCTTCATGAACAGATGAATTCCGTCAATGGAATCTCTAAAAGATTCCATCACTCTAGCTTCTGACACATAGCATATAGGCTTAAATTGAGGATATGTGAAGTTGACCTTGGGTTTCTATCTGATTTTGACATGTGGTAGATAGGCCCTGACCTGAGTTAGGTAAATCGACCCTGGATTTGTTCATTGGTCAGATTTTGCCCACGTGGCAACCTTATCCCACCTCACCTACCACATCACCTTATCCATCCACATCATCGTGTCATGTCATTTACCATGTCACCTGTGCCACATCATCTACCATGTCAGTTGCCACATCACCTTTGTTGCCACATCATCAGTGCCACATGGCACACTGATTCTCTACAGGCACACACAGTGCTTCACAGTCACTGCATGTGACCACTCCTGCTACCTCAGCATAGGGCTCCACAGGCACACCTCTTGCTAGGCATAGTGCCACATCATCACTACATGTGACCCATAGTTATTATTCTCCCTCTCTCCGGGTTTGTGGTTCTACAAGGAGTTCATCAAACAATGTTCTTAGATAGAATATGCGCATTCGAAAGTTTTTTGGGTATACTATAGATTTGCAATAGGTGGATCGATGTATAGAGTTTTGGGGATAGATTTTAGAATGGGCTCTTAGTTGTGTTTGCACTAGACTTAAATAGGGAGAGAGTTAATTGAGCCCAGCCTTCTCATTCTTCTTTCATAGGACCTAACATGTCCACCTCTCATCATTTGACTGAGGTGGGTAGTCTTCTCTGTCAGCGTGTTAGAACTCTAGCAAAGATATGCAAAAATAATTTAACCATCTAATAATTGAACTAATCAAGCTACTAGAAGGAAAATAATTTCAACCACCGTGTTGGTTTAGGACAGTCACAATTGCAACTACTAGGCTGGTTTAGGACAGTCAATCATTGGGCTGGTTTAGGACACCTTTAGGATAGCCAACCACCGGGCTTGTTTAGGACACATTTAGGATAGTCACAATTTCAACTACGGAGTTGGTTTACGACAGTCACAATTTCAACCACCGAGTTGGTTTAGCTTGATGGTCTCAACTTCACATATTAGACAATAACAAGTATATTGCTTTTCATTTTTGAATTTCACAATTAAAAAATAACATTTCACAATTAGAAAAAGACATTTCACAATGAGAAAATAACAATATATTGCTTTTCATTTCTGAATTTCACAATTTTAATTAAATAACATGTCCACCTCTCATCATTTGACTGAGGTGGGTAGTCTTCTCTGTCAGCATGTTAGAACTCTAGCAAAGATATGCAAAAATAATTTAACCATCTAATAATTGAACTAATCAAGCTACTAGAAGGAAAATAATTTCAACCACCGTGTTGGTTTAGGACAGTCACAATTGCAACTACCAGGCTGGTTTAGGACAGTCAATCATCGGGCTGGTTTAGGACACCTTTAGGATAGCCAACCACCGGGCTTGTTTAGGACACATTTAGGATAGTCACAATTTCAACTACCGAGTTGGTTTACGACATTCACAATTTCAACCATCGAGTTGGTTTAGCTTGATGGTCTCAACTTCACATATTAGACAATAACAAGTATATTGCTTTTCATTTTTGAATTTCGCAATTAAAAAATAACATTTCACAATTAGAAAAAGACATTTCACAATGAGAAAATAAGAATATATTGCTTTTAATTTCTGAATTTCACAATTTCAATTAAATAATTGATGCTTGTCTTGAACTACATTGGGCTAGTTTAGGACAATCACATTAAGTCCAAGCCATCTCGATCTAGAAATTCAGTGGTATGTGACCTGAATAGTAGGAAATTAAATTTAACTAACTTACATACTAAGAAACACAGTAATTTCAACCACCGAGACCATCAACAACTAATGTCTGTTCAACCACACTGGTTCTGGACAATCACATAGCTAGTGATTGAGCTGAATCAGCCACAATTGCATCATGTTCCAACCACCGGGCTGGTTTAGTAAATAACAATATATTGCTTTTCTGTTGCAAAATATATTGATGTTAATTTCTGCTCAACCACGCCACCAAGCTGGTCAACAAACTAATGTTTGTTCAACCACACTGGTATAGGACAATGACATAACTGGTGATTGAGGTGAAGCAACCACCACGGTTTAACTAATGTCTGTTCAACTATGCTACTTCAGGACAATCACATAACTGGTGATTGAGCTGAAGTAGCACGGTTGCATGATGTTCCAAACTCTAGGCCGGTTTAGTAAATGAATAATTGCTTTTCTATTGCAGCTGTTAATTTCTGCTCAACCACACCACCGAGCTAGTCAACAACTTATGTTTTTTCAATCATGCAGGTTCAGGACAATCACATAACTAGTGACTCATCTGAACCAGCCTATGGTTACATGATGTTCCAATCACCGGGCTGGTTTAGGAAAATAACATTTAGTCCAAGCCTGGTTTAAGAAATGAAACAAGTAAACTAAAGCTCAATCGCAAACAACCACCGGGCTAGTTTAGGCACCCCACTGACCTACATTGTATCAAGTATGTGTATGATGTGCTCGTCAAACACCTTGCATCGCGTCCGCTTTTTATAGATGTCCTTTGTATTTGGAGAAACTCTCATATTTTTGTGCCAAAACATCGTCATTCTAGCAATGATTTCCACACTTAGGCTGTCTCTCCTTTTTTTGCATTCTGTTGAAGCCCATAGACTTCTTGGATCGAGATGATCGTGCATGGCTTCTACTCTATGTTCAACCACTGGAGCCATGTTGGTCCTTCTGATTCACAACATCTTCAACATTGTGCACCCAAGCCATTTCTCCTTTATTTAATGGGACACCAACATAGCTAATATCGCCCTCTTTGCAGCTAGATGATCTAAGCTGTGCACCCCTTTCACTTTCTATAGGCCATTTCTTAGGTTAGAGAGCATCGCCTCTTGGGCATGCATCTCCCAAGGTGTTGGTAGGGTTCTTACTCTACGAACTTTAGGGTGCAGGCTAAATTTTGTGAAGACTTGAGACTGTATTCACTTGAATGGCTTGATGTTGCTACCTTGAATGCTCCCACCAATCGTGACACCACATCCTGTGTTCTTCGCTCTGATGGCAATGATCGAATGCATGCATCTACAACAATTGCTTCCTACTGCTGCTTGACAAGGATTCTTCTTTCTTCTCGTTGTTTCTCCCTTTGCAAATGTTGCAAAAGTGTCTTTCATTGTCGTTGCCATTCTGATACCATGCTATTGCCGCAACGAAAGAAGACAATGCCAAACAAAGTCTGTGCAAGGTCACGTCGAGGTGTGTGCGGGTTGTAGGGCATTTGCAAAGTGGAGGTGGGTTGCAAGTACTTCATATTCCAAGATTCGATGGGTGGGAGGTGTGAAAATTCAAAATTTACAGAAGTAGTAAAATTTTCAGCCACTGGGTTTCTCCCCTCTCCAACGATACACGCCGAGTAGAATTGGATATCCCAAACAAGTGCAATGTGGCCTAAAATTCTTCAAAACACAAATAGGCAAAAGGACACCCTATCAAGTTTGATCTTGGGGGCTTCACTCATAAATATGTAAGTCTAGCATGTGGGTTTAACAGAAAGAGGTTTTAAAACCTCCTTTTTACACATTTTTTACATACATAAGGGTATCATAAAAAGGTAGTATTCACAGATTGACGACAAAGGGTGTATTTTATTCATAATAGATTTATAGATAAGGGGTTTTATAAATAGGCTCTAAGTGCACGTGATATAAAGGGTTTATACATAGTGACCCCCCCATGGGTCTGATGCTATATATTATGAAATACAATGAACTTTGGCATGCTTATGAGCCATATAGCAAGCAAGTGCATGGAAAAATAAACAATTCAAAATTGTAAATAGTGTTGGATTTATTAAAAGATCTTTCCACATGCACAAATTGCACATTTTCAACTTCTTCCATTTTAGGGTGAATCTAGATACCGTCATTCCTTTAACGATCTCATTTCAAATCGTTATTCCATAACTCTTTGGCCTCATGTTCAAGTTTAGAATGTGTACTATAGCTTGAAGACAAATTTTGCCGAGTTCCATTGAGCAATGCGTAAGTTATGGGTCATGCAAGATACCATATATAAAAAATTCCCTAAACCTCACCAAAAATGGCTACTACATCCAAGCAAACAATGGCCCTACAATGCTAATGCCTATAGGGGCATGACATAGAATGCAATGGAATGGTAAGGCCTAAAGGGGCATGTAGGTTCTTAGGTACATTATGAACATGTGGCGCTCAAAGAGGCTCCATGTGGCAAGCACTTGGTTCAGGGGAGGATTCTAGTGAGAGCTTCACATCCCTTAAGAGAATCCAACGGAAGAAATGCTAAATGAGACTTAGGAGGATGGAGCACTAGAATCCTATGGTTGGGTCGAAATAGATGAAAGTCCTCTTTGTTAGCCTATATGAAATTGGAGAACATATAGGAGCCCTCTTTGTTAGCCTATGTGGAAGGTACATGTAGGAGAATCAATGTATACTTGACTATTTCTTGTGTAGCTACATTGACAAGGGCAACTCTGCATCTTTTCTTGCTTCTCTAACTATCAAGTCTACTTCTCGATCACACTATTTCTCAAACGAATTCATAGTTTGCTTTAGCTTTTCAAATCAAACAACATGAACCTTCATGGACACTAACATGCTATTATTGCGATAGGGAATGCAAAATATAACCTTGCTTGTTGGGTTATTTGGAGGGAATTTACCAATTGGTTTTATCATGTGATGGTAGATGGAGCTTTTCGTTAATTGGTAGAGGCATGTCGATGATAGCGCAATGATATCATAGTGAGAAAGACTTTATTGTACCTCTCCAAGAAGCTAACTCAATATGTAGAGAGTGGATCAAGGGCAAAAACTAGCCAAAAAGCAAGAATGTCCTTTTAGATCCTTTTGTAGGCATATTGAATCATGCTCTAACATAACATGGGAAAGTGTCCTGTATATATGCACCAAATGTGAGGCCCATAGGACCCATCCATGGCTATGATTTCCTTTTTGCATGCATAGGCCTTACCATCCTCAAGTTGTAAACTCAAATAAGCTTTATAAATTGGCAAGGTACTAGCCCAATCTCAACTCAATCAATGTGTATAGGAGACATCAAGAAGGCAAAGGAGAACCCTTTTCAAGTAAAGATCCCGAAATTATTAGCCCATTCTCAACTTAATCAATGTCTATAGGAGACATCAAGAAGGGAAAGGAGACCCTTTTGTAGGTGAACGTCCTCATAAAAATATAAGAGGAATTTTTAGAAGCAATAACAAATAATAAAAGAAAAACCAACCAAGTCTAGGCTAAAGCACTAGCCAAGTATTGCTAATATAAACAAGGTGGGGAAACCAGAGAAAGGCAACCCTTAATGTCCATTAACAACTAACACAAAATTAAACACTAATCTACTGTGTAAGATGGTGGCTTGACTAGAAACAAAGGATGAAGGACCATAGGCTATGATTAGCAAAATTTGGGCCTACTTTCCATAGACCCTTAGGAGGGGAAAAAAAGAAAAATAGTGGAAAAGCACACAAAGTAAAGCACTGCACACAAGTAAGTACTCTCTCCCAGCATGTACACAAGTTTGCTAAGGGAGCTGTTTCCGAAAGCATACTTTGAATGAACATGTTAGAGGGGACAAGCGAAACTCTGCCCTTTATCAACACAACCAATTTTCTGGAGACGCTGCGCGGACGATGCCGTGGCCGTTTCCATGTTTTCAGCTGAAATTCGTGACATGAATCGCTCAGCCGATTTGTTATATCCACATAGCACACATACCAATGGCCACACGCCTCTCTGGATACAGAAAATCGCCAATGACCCAATTCCGCCTATCTTTGCACAAGCCCAGCCTAACGTTGAAAGCCTAGTGTTGGGTATTATAACGTCGCAGAACAGAGGTTTGCATTCCTTCGTGTAGCTTTTCCAATCGATCTCAAATGTTAGGGCTAAGTCTCCCGGCAAGATATCGAAAATATGGTGAGATGAAGCAGTGGAACTACGCGGAGAAAGAGGAGCAGTAGCAGTAACACCGTTATCGATCGGTGTCCGATTTAAGCAGTCCACCAAGTCGTGAGAGGGTGCCACAGTTCCCCTCGCCAAGGAATAGTAGTGTTCGTAGAGAGCAGTTGCTGCATCCAGACATATTAAAACGGATCATGAATGGAATTGAAATTATCTCATTCAGCCGCCGGAGGTATTTCCATGCACATGGGTTCGTCGAACTCGCTATCGTCAAATCGTTCAGGGCACTCCGCAGACGACCTGCATCGAGATTAGCGATCTGTCAACAAGCCTATAACTTAGTCTTGCCCAACATATGCGAAAATTGCACCAATACGACCTGCCTGAACCAATGAAATCTTTTGGTTGAAGTTATCTTGGTCGAGCAGCGTGGTGAACAGCAGCTGATCGCTTCCCACGCTCGCCACCATGTCAGGATTGTTAAAGACATTTGCAACTTTTACCAGTGTCAAGAGCAAATGGGAACAACCGTTACGGAGATCTTTATCCTCCGTCCAAGTGATGCCTGAATAGTGATCTGTCGAATTGGGCTGTAGAAAGTTGCCGCAGAAGCCCTCAACGGCGTCTATGCTGAAATTAAGGACTCGCTTGTCATTTTGGTTGGAGATCAGAAACAAAGAAGCGTAGTTATCTGCGCCTGGCCGGATGGTATAAGGTCTAGCAGGTTCGCATGGACAGGAGAACTTAACAGAGTCGAATTTCTGGCCCCTCAACAAATTGAGATCCTCATAGTCGCTCGGACTGAGCATGAACCGGTCGACGCGCACAGCGCTTTGCTGCATTTCAATCACAACAAGCGCAGCAGCAAAGCCGGCAAGGACGAGCAGGGACGTGAGGCAGCGCGTTGGACGTCTGGCTCCGCTGTGTCCGTCAAGTTTTTGCCTGCGCAAAGAGACAATGAATCACGAGATGGTTGGTTATGAGAGGATGAGAGGGCTGTATTTTGGATATTCAACTAAGGAACATCGCAAGTTCAAAAGCGTACTGCTTGACGGAGAAGGGAAGCATTGAGTGAATCAAGGAAGGAAAAGGCGCGTGCGAGCGATCGTGTGGCACGAGACATGACTACACACTGTTTATTGCACATCCATTCTTAGGCTTATTAAACTTTGCCTTCCACTTTGAATTTTTTTTCTTCAACGTTGAATTTTTTTTCTTCAACTCCTTTACGGTCCCATTGCTCACCAAACCCCGTAAAATTCCCCCTCGAAATTGAAAAAATCCCACTTGGAGTTGAAGGTTGCCTTTAATTTTAAGAGCCACGATTTACCTATTTCAGTTGTAAATCCCAATAAGAGTATAAAATTTTAATGGACTTTCATAATTTCATCACAGTTTGAAAATCTTGGTGGTACCTTTAATTTTCAAGGCTCAAAAAAACCTTTTTGTCCAGCAGTGCCTTGACCAAACAACTTGAATTTCATTCATGTGACCTGCCATGAGAGAGAAGAAGAAGAAGAAGAAGGAGAGAGAGAGAGAGAGAGAGAGAGAGAGAGAGAGAGAGAGAGATGGAAGAGGACAGAGAGGGAATGAATGCAAGTCTTAAAAAATGGAAGAGGAGAGAGATGGAATGAATGCACGTCTAAACAAGGTGAATGATATTTAATCATTCAGAAGGCCTGCCCAAGATAAAAAAAGCAAACAAAAAAGAATCCACTAGAGATGGTGTGGAGGAAGACTGCAGGAGATAAAGGACGAGAGAGAGAGAGAGAGGGGGAGGGGGTCAGGGGAGCAAGAAAAGGTGGAGATGGTGTGTAGGAAGACTTCAAGAAATAAAGAAGAGAGAGAGAGAGAGAGAGAGAGAGAGAGTCAACCACTTTAAAGTCTTCATTCAAGTCCATACTAGAGCTAATGAAGAGAAGCCAAGTATCAAGATATTGCCCAATAGGAAAAATGCACTTCCAAAAATTTTTTAAATGCCTTATTTCTGCTTTGCCCAATTTGAAACGTTGTTAAAGGCTACCTAGAGAGCAAGCCAAAAAATGGAAGATGAGAGTGAGGGAATGAATGCACAAATTTGAAAGAGATGCTCTAAAGTCAACACATGAACCAATGATGAAATTTGAAAAAAAAAACACATTTGAAAAATGCTAGAAATTATTTTTGGCATCTCAAAGTTGAACCTTCACTAAGGCTACGCCAAAAGTCTATGTCATAGGGGTGACCTTCACCTTCTCACAATGAATCCTCTAGCTATCACCCATCATCTTGACCTGTAGACTTCCTAGAACTCACATTTGAATCGTATGGGACATTCTTGGGAATTTTCATCTTGAAAGAAGGAACTTAGAGAACAGAACTTTCAAACAAAAAGACAACATTTGGAGTACCCTTTACAACAAGAAGCTCGAAGATTATCAAAAGAAGGTCTAAGTCTAAAATGACCTTCAAATTGGGGGCAAATTCCAAAACTGAAGATGGTTGGAGACTCAATCACCGGACATTAATGGCATGATGGCCCAACCATTGGAATACCTCTAAATTTTTTAAATTGTTAAATATCTTACTTAATTCATTGTTGGCTTTAACATTGCAAATTCATTTTCTCTAATATTATTCGAATCAACATCAATGTCGTGAGTTATGCCACATAGTGATATCTCTATAATTTGTCTTTCAAGATAATCAGAAATGGAATCCAAAGAGTCTCAATCCAATCACAAGACAATGGTCGAATTAGATAATTCAAACCCTCTCCTCTGTTCAAATCATAGCCACGCCTGTGTCTATTTTCATCTCTCTTTGAACTCGCTTTTTAGGCATAAATCTATTCTTCTTCACCTTCTTCCTTCTCTTAGTCACGGCTTTTGTGGATTTTTTATTAAACTAATTGCCATCTTCTTTTCTAGTATTATCTTTGTTGTTGTCAATAGCATACACGTATACAAGTTGATGGAAAATCAAGCTAATAGTAAAGTTGACTCAAAGAAGGTGTTCATAGAGTTTATGAGAATGTCGATTTTTGCCAAGGGATAGCCAATACCATGGTTGTAAAAGTACTTTGAGATTGAAGAAAACTATATGTATCTAGTTGTTGATGCCAATAATGGAGATAGAGACGAAGATGGGTGGGGAATGAAGACAAACATTAAAAAGAACATGGCACGCCTAGTTTGAATTCCATGAAAAAGAGAAAAAAGAAGATAAGTGTGCTTACTAATGTTCTTTTCCCCAACATTTTCAACCATCACATCGTCTCCAATAAACGATGACAACAAACATACCTATCTCCATTTTCATCCTTTTTGCGATGTACCTTTTCATGTATACCTTCTTTCTTCTTCTATTTCATGATCCAAACTAGCTACCATAGCTTTCTAATATGTACTTTTCTAAAATGATATAAATAATAAAAATAACTAAAGTTGTTTTCACTGTATTAGAATAATAAGCATTATATTTTGCGAGTATTTTCCATTTTAAATGTTTCAATGATAGTAATGTTAATTTACAATGAGTTCGGACTAAAGACTGTGATTCTTTAAGTATTGCCTCTTTTATATCATTTGCATCATAGGTAATACTAATATTTTAAAATAATTAAGTATGTTAAATTCTTAGTTAATAATAAGTCAGCAAAAATGGCAAGAAAAAAAATCATTTTCAAAAGAAGGTTGGTCTTAAAACTTAACCTTCAAGTTGAAAGAGTAGTTTCTTAAATTAGCCTTTAGAAGAATAAAAGGGGTACTTAGGGGGTTTATCCAAAAGTATACCACATTAGTCCAAAAGGAGAGTCTTTTTAATCCAAAAAATTAAGGCAAATTTATAGAGATGTATTTAATATTGCGGATTTTCAACTAAATTTTGGAAAAGAATTGTAAGCTTGTCTTGGAAAATAGGTCATTTATCCATGCAAAATTTACAAATCAGAGGATTTTAAAATATGCCTTGCGTATCTAGGGTTTCTTAGTATTGCAACCCCAAATACAAGGGTTGCCTCCCCTGGCCTCTTGTATTTCTCATCAAGATTTAGGCGACTTTAATTATGGCCTTCCCATCTCAATGTTTTCATATGCAAAAATCAAATTTGTGCATGTTGCTTGCAATGTGAAAATTAAATCTTTGAATTTGGTGTGGCGTTCCTCATCTCATTTCTCCCACTACTATAAATCTCTTTGCAACATGACTAAGCTCACACCCATGGCTCTCTCTCTCTTGGCACCTCCCTTCCCTCATTAGTGAAGGAAACCTTGATACAAGGTGATGGCATCCCAACATTTTCACACTATGCTAGCATGAGCTGCAAGGCATCTTTGTGGTTTGTCTAGTAACTTTGATGCTATTTGGGATCACCATTGCCTTGCATGCAAATAGTGAAGAATCCATCAAGTTTGACCAAATATGTGACGATACTATGGGGAAATAAAGAGCTATAACTTTTAAACAAACGGGTTTTGTTCCAACTTAGGCTCAATAATCTAAAAGAAAGGGAAATTTAAGAATGAGGTTCTCAAGAACCACCAAACCTCAAACACAAAGATATCCCCTTTTGAAAAGAGAGAATTTTGAGAAGGTCCAATATGAATATATTTGCTTTAAATATTTACAAAAAGATCATTCTGCTTGCAACTGCCCTAGAAACAAATAGGCATGAGCTAAAGCCCCAAGTAGACCTCCACAAAAATAAGCACATGGTGGAGGTATTATTGATTAAAGGTAAATATTGAAAAGTGCATCAAGGTAGAGATTTATCATGAGGATAGCACCCACATGTGTTGCCTATTATTGGCAATGTGGTGGCCCACTTTTGGTCCTCATAATTTAATGAGGCTGCATGGACACAATGATAGTGCTACACATAATTTCATAAATTATTACAAAATTGAAGCTATCTGAGAGTTCAAGTGCCTATAAATATGTGATCTCTCTCGCAAGGGGTAAAGAGACCATGATCTGGTGAAGAGGTGGACATTCAAGGCTATAAGGCTACCTTGGATTTTCAAATTATGCATCTTGACAGGGTAGATGTTGTTCTTGATCAAGAATGGTTGTATAGTCTTGGGCACAGCTTGCAGCAGAGCTATTTAAATAACTTCATCATTTTTGAAAAGGATGGTAGATTCTTCTAGATTCAAGGAGAACATGATGTACCCAAGTCTCCCCGTATTTGTTTAATGGAATTGGGTCTAGTTCTACACCAACAACAATGCGAGGTATATCTCTGTGAGCTTACTTTTGTTAGTGATTTTACTTTTTTTCCATCTAAAGGGAGTAAATTTTCTTTTGATGATATTAAAAAATATAAATCTTCTTTCAATGATTCAATGGTCAAATTTAAAGATGTTTTTCCATTTGACTTGCCTGATGGTTTGCCCCCCCAAGAGAGAATTGGACTAATAATTCCTGGATCTACCCCTATTTGTAAACCACCATATAGACTTAGCCAACAGGAAGAACATGAGGTTGAGAGACAACTAACTGAATATCTTAGGAAGGGCCAAATTCAACCAAGAAGCTCATCTTGGTCTTTACTAGTTTTACTAGTGAAGAAAAATGATGGTTCTATGTGATTATGCATCGATTTTTAAGCTTTAAATAAAATCACAAGAAATATCTATGCCTCAAATTGATGAGCTCTTTGATTAATTGCAATGGGAAAAATATTTACAAAAATTGACTTAAGATTGGGGATGTCACCAAGTGTGAATTAGAGAAGAGGATGTGTGTAAGCCATCATTTCATACTAGGTATGGGAATTATTAGTTTAGAGTAATGCCATTTGGTTTTAAAAAAGCTCCAAAAACTTTTATGAAACTATCTTGAGGCCATATTTAGGAAAACTTGTTGTAGTATTCTTAGATGATAGCCTTGTCTATAGTAAAACAAGAAAAAAGCATATGGAACATTTGAGAAAAGTGTTCTAGTTACTTAGGGATAACTCTCATTCTTTTAAAGAAACCAAGGGTGAAAGAAGCAAAGTACTTCGGCCATATCAAATCCCAAGAAGGGATTTGTATAGATCGTGAAAAGATAAGGGCCATATTGGAATGGCCACATCCTACAAACATATAAGAATTATAGATATACTTAGGTTTGTCTAGATTTTATAGGAGATTCATCCAAGACTATGCTAAGATTGCTTCTTTATGATGGATCATCTTAAGGGGAAGGAAAGAACCTTCATATGTGATGAACCTCAAAATCAGAGTTTAAAATGTCGAGAAAATGTCAAAAGTATCTATAGCATCAGCTCCTACCTTAAAGATAGTGGATTCCAATGAACTATTTGTAATTGAAACAGATGCCAGTAGCTTTGCTATTGGGGCAATACTTTTACAAAAGGGTTGATTAGTGGCTTTTGAAAGAAAAAAGTTGTTAGACTCAGCATATGAGAAGGCACAGTATGCTTTAGTTTATGCTTTAAAGAAATGGAGGCACTATTTGTATGGCACCAAGCTTGATATCATTTTTTATCAACAAAGCATTAAGTGGATTTGCAATTAGCCAAAGTTTCAAGGAAGAAAACCTAGGGGGGTTGAAACTATGAAGGAGTTTGATATCGAATTAATGTATGAGATGGAGAAGTTTAATGTGGTGGCAAGTTCCCTAAGCCAAATTCTAATGTTTAATGAATTTAGTTTCTCTCAATTTCAAAATGATTTCCCAGAGTCCTCAAAAGTAATGCGTGAGTTTGATCCTCCCTTTTTTAAAATATGGAAAGTAATTATGAGGAGGGATCAACAAATTGAGGTGACAGGCCATAGGTTGGTGATAAAGGACTCAAGTAGAAAAAATATAGTAATGAACATGGCTACCCACTTTACAACAATGGTAGAGTGTGTGTCTCAGATAATCTACATCCCTTGGAGATCTCATCAAGCAAATGGGAAAGTACCTTCATGGACTTTATTGTTGGATAACCTAGGACACAAAGGGTCATAGTTAAACTAAAAGGGTCAACCACATCATTAAGGATATGCTTAGAGCATATGTAAGAAAACAGAAAACTAATCGGGAATATTGTTTATCCATATTATAATTTGCATATAACAGTGCTAGGCATTCAACTATAGGTCTTAGTGCATTCATGATTATGTGCGGATTTCAACCTTAGAGCTCCAATTGTCTCTACTACCAGCAAGATGCCAAGGATTGCACTACTAAGACTCCCCTATATACAACGTGGTATCTTTAAAATGTTTTATCTATAAATTTTGAATGGATATAAAACGTTGTTTTCCTATAGAAACTCATGGTTTTTTCCCAAATTTCAATTAAAGAACCCCATACAAAAATACAACTCTAAAAATCTACCTTAAATTTTAGAATTAGAAAACCCCTCCCTTTGAGCCCATATTACATACTTTTGGGTGAACCCCAAGACAAAATGTATTGAAGAACCTCCATTAAGGCCTCCCTTTCCATTGTATTGGGAGGCTCCATGTCAACTCCCATTCAACCCAAAACCTGATCCAAGTAGTAGGTAAGGAGCCACCCTGGTCACGCCCGTGAATAACCAAGCAACAGGCTTCTCCCAATGACAAGACTTTGAATGGCAAGGACGAATAATGGATTCCCCAATAGTAGGTCCAATAGGAGATAGTGGTTTTGGGGTTCCTGGTTAGGAAATATGGAAGGCGATTAAGTAGAAGCACATCATGGAAGGGTCTTGATCTTGGTCTATGCAGCCCCATGCTATTCGTAATGGTCTTGTCTTTTTTATTGATACAAGTGGCTTCTCCGCATGCTTGGTATTTAGTATTCACATTTGCATTTCCCACATGCTCCTTCCATTATGGGGGAAATGAGATCTCAAAAAGGCCTCCAATTAGTGTTTCCTAATTTCAAGGGATTAAAGAGGGATTTGAGGTGTACCAATGAGATTGATCCAAGGTGTGGGACAATGGTATGTTTAGGTAGAGGGTGGGTAGGCTTGCAAAGATCCCTTATTGGTTGTTCCCCTTAACACATTTCTAACCCCTCTGCCATGTGAACCTTCCACAAATCACTACCAAATGGCATTCAAGAGGAGGTGGGAACTCTTGTGTGAGTTTTGATTCCCTTCCTCTCTCTAGGTGGTTTTCCCCTCTTTCTCTAGTCCAACCTATTTCTCCCTCCATTTTTGGCTTCCCTCTCTTGCAACTGCCCTCTACTTTGTGTTTCTTTGCCCCCTCTTGCTCTAGCCCCTCCTACTCTACTCATTTTGGCTATAGCAACTCCTCTGCCTCTCTCTCTCTTCCATTTTGACTCCAGCAGCTCCTCTTTTCTACCCTCTCTCTCTCTCTCTCTCTCTCTCTCTCTCTCTCTCTCTCTCTCTCTCTTTCTCTCCCTCCCTCCCTCCCTCCCTCTCTCTCTCTCTCTCTTTTCCTCCCTCTCTCCCTCCCTCCCTCCCTCTCTCTCTCTCGCTCTCTCTCTCTCTCTCTCTCTCTCTCTCTCTCTCTTCTCTCTCTCTCTCTCTATTGGAGCTACTTTCTCCCTCCAAGATACATCGCCTTGTGTAGGAGTCCCATACCTACTATCGTGACCTTTCCAAGTATGGTGAGGAATAGGGCTACAAGACCATGCAATGTTTGACCTCTTGTGTTTTCCACAATACTAGAAATGCATTGGATGAGTGGATCCCTTGCACCTACAGCTTGAATGAGATAACATAATCATGAAAGGATCGGCTAAAGGTCCACATAAGCTTCCCAAGAGCAAGAGAGGTGATATCTTGCATGAGTGGAAGGATCGTATCTTGAAGTTCACATTTGGAAAGAAAGGATGGCTTATAAAGGCGCAACATATCTTCATGGAAAAGATATGCAGCTGCCTCCATCATTCAATAAATCTAGGATACCATCACATTTCTCCCTCCAAGCTATACTGCCCTATGTAGGAGTCCCATTCCTATTATTGTGACCTCTGCAAGTATGGCAAGGAATAAGGCTACAAGACCATGCAATGTTGTGACCTCTTGTGTTTCCACAATACTAGAAATGCATTGGATGAGTGGACCCCTTGTACCTACAACTTGAATGAGATTGGATAATCATGAAAGGATCAGCCAAAGGTCCACATAAGCTCCTAAGAGCAAGAGAGGTGATATCTTGCATGAGTGGAAGTGCCGCATCTTGAAGTTCAAGTTTGGGAACAAAGGATGGCTTACAAAGGTGCAACACATCTCCATGGAAAAGATATGCAGCTAGCTCCATCATTCAATAAATCTAGGATACCATCACACTGTTAGTCTTTCTATCTGTGTACCTTTTTCACCTATAATGAATCCATTTGGAAATTTGTGCTTGGTTTATAAGAGCTCTTACTCATAGTAGATGTTTTCCCTTTGGACTTCGAGGAGAGGGGACCAATCATGTCATTCATAGGCAAGTTCATTGTGATTCATGAGGCTTTATGTAAGAAAATTCATGCTAGGGAGAATTTTTCCTCCTTGTGAGAGAAGAATGTGTATAGGTATAATGCAACATACATCACTCCAAGGACATCATCAAGTTATGTTTGTCTACAAATCATTAGACCACAACAACTTCAAGACATGAATTGTAGCATGGTGGACTCGAGAACATTGCAATCATAAAAGGACAAGATTGCAAAGAATGTGGGCATGGCCATGAAGTTCACATTTGGATCCAAATGGGCAAGGTTATCTTGGTTTATGCCTCTATACATTTTTGCTTCTTGTTTTCAGAATATACATATGCATAGAACAAAAACTATGTAGTCCTGCAAGCATGTTACAGTAGATGAAAATGCTCTTGAAGATTTACTTTAGATGAATTGGGAAACCAAGTCACGTGAACAAAAGTGTGATGTATGTCAATATCATGTGGGTGTCACACATGTAAGGACAATGTGGTTATTAGATATCACGCCAAATATTTTATTAAGCTTTTCAGTACAGGCAGTGGAAGAAAAAAAATGGTCGGTGGCTTTCCCTTGACTCTAACAATGAAGACATTACACGGGTAAGTTTGTTTATTGATGTTGATCAAGGATTTAATGTGAAGAATGTGATTGTCACATCGTAATGGACTCTAAGGGATGTGCAAGAACACCTATTGGTCATGGAAGATGGCTTGTCAAAGTCCTTTAACTTTACCTTAAATGGTGAAAAGATTAGCCGATGTGTAGAGAAGTGCATGCATAGTGCCAATTTTCATTCCTCCTATAACTTTGAAGATAGTTAACAATGTGTTTGACTAGTGCTGCATTAAAAATTTTTCCATTTCCTAGTTCTTGTTTCAAGAAATCAAGAGGAAATCAAGGACATTCAAAATGAGATGTAATTTCTTTTGATGTTTTTATCTTGTGCTTTCATGTTAAATTGTTTCCAAAAAATTTCGGGCTTGTTAATTTTTAAAGTTTTGATATACATAGAGGTAAGAGCCATTTTTACATTAAATTCTCACTTTCACTTTTAGAGAGCCATAGAAACTCCCACCCTCAATCTCACTCCCTCAATCTCATTGTTTGATCATATCTTCCATGGATTCAGCAAGAGCTACATTCCAGGATTTTATCTTGCGAACTACATTTGCAGATCGAAAAGAAGAGATTTTTGTTATGTTTATGCAAGCCAAGGATGACTCATAAAGAACTCAGCATTTGGATTGAATATTCATGGAAGGGCATTGGTGGCAATAGCTATGTCGTTGGCAGTAAGAGAGGAGGATCTTAGTGATGTTACAACTAGGTTTAAATCTAGGAGTACATTTGGGGGTTCAAAGACCCCTATTGTCAATGTATTAGAAGTAGCTAAGAAGAATGATAGCCTATGAGGCCTCTTGTAATACATTTTGCAATACAAACATCTATTTTAATGGATACATGTCTTTCTTATTTGTTTTATGTCATCGCTAACATATTTATTCCATCCAATTAATTATGTAAATATTGTATTTACTTCCTTCTTTACTGTTGTATTTGTTTAAGTCATCGATGTTCTTGATATATTCCTCCACGCTTTAACATATTTATTCCATCCTATTAATTGCATAAAAAATCCATCCATTGCTAGATTTCTAGCTAGTTCTATATGCTCTTGGCCAATTCTAAGCACTGTGATGATCATTTTTGTCAAATTCAAGAGGAATGCACCGTGCTGCAAAAGGTAAAGTTGTCTAGCACGTAGTAAGGAGCCCAAAAAGCACAAAACCTACCATGGCATGAATTTGGCCATTTGGGGAGTGCTCGAATTGAAAATTCATGCTGTGGCAGGTTTTGGGCTTTTTGGGCTCCTTGCAATGTCTTAAAAAACTTTGCCTTCTATGGCATGGTGAAATTCCTCTTGGATTTTACCAAAATGACACTTTCATCATGAAATAACGCATTCAAACTTTCAGAATCTAAGAAATTAATGCAATATCCTAAGATCTTTTATCTCAAATCCTATAGATTAATTTTGATTTCATTTCTTTGTTAATCACTTTTTAAAGTAAAATTAAAGCCAATTTTACGATGTTGGATAGTTTTGGGCACTATAGTCATTGGTTTGATCAAATCCAAGAGGAATTTCACCACACTGTAGAAGGTAAATTTCTTTGGGACATTGCAAGGAGTCCCAAAACCCTAAAACCTAGTACAACACGAATTTGGGTGATTGGAGGCTATTCAAATGGCCAAATTTGTGTTGTGGTGGATTTTTAGATTTTCTAGGCTCCTTCAACATCCTAGACTATTTTGTCTCCTGCGGCACCATGAAATTCCACTTGGATTTGACAAAAATGAAAGTTCCAAATAAAGAATTACATTATTCACCCTTTCAACATTGAAAATCAAAAGCCAAATGCATCATAAACATGGAAAAGGTACCCAACAATGCGATAATGTAGAAAATCAAAGGACATTCTATTAAAAGAGTTTGCCCCATGGGCATCAAATACAAAGTTGTGCCTCCAAGGCAAGGGGGAATTATAAGTCCTAAGGCTAGGCTCCATGATAATCTATAGCTTAAGGCTAGGATCCATTCGTAGCTGCTTTGCTAGAGCCAAATCCTTCCCGTCATGATGACTTGCATTGTGTGGATGGCACACAAGTTTTGCATCCTTGAACAAGTCTGTTGTGACTTGCTCCGCAGCCTCTTGGAGTGCCCCTATAACTCCTATATTAAAGTGCACATTGTCCTTGTATCCCTGTGCAATCTCTTGTACAATGTGTTGGACAAGAACATGCAAGATCAAGTTCTTAGTGCTCTTCTATAGTAACTGTCTAATTTCTCTGACAGGTCTTGCTCTTGGCCTCACTCTGTATGGCTTCCTCACTCTTTGTTGAGGCTGTACAGGTACCCGAACATGGCTCCATGGCCTCTTGTGTGCTTTTAATTTCCAACTGCTTTGATCTACTCCTCGTTTGAATCCTCCTTGTGTGCACAACTCAAACCCGTGCCTTGAACTCTCTCCCTTTTGATGGGGTTTTTGTGGTGTCTTCTTCATTCTGTGCCTAGGCTTCTTAGGTGGTGGCACGGGGGCACAAATACTAGGTCCATTATTGGATATAGAAGAGGAAGTGGGATGATTGTCAATTTCCTTGTTGTCTACTTCTCAAAAATCCTTTCAACAAGAGTTTGAGGGAGATTCTCAAAAACATTCTGCTCAACTAGGGGAGACATGGTGGGCTTCTCATGGGGAGGGTTGGTTTTTCACTCATGGGAAGGGGGATTTCTCTCTATCATGGGGCATGGGGAGGAGAGAGCTGAGTACTTATGTGTTGGAGTCCTCAAAGAGCACCACATGTCAAAACCAAGGAAGTGCGGGGTGCGAGGGTCCTACTCCCCATCCCATAGCCACGTTATGGCCTCTCTCTCTCCCAAAAGGTCCTTGGAAGGATTAGAGAGAGGTTTTTACCTCCTATTATATGCAAGGCCCATCAATACCCCACATTGCCTATGGTATTGTAAGCCACTATACACATGTCACCAAGCATCTCCATGAGCCCATATGCCACATTTTTTACCCCGGTAGCCACAAACCACACAAGGGGAACCCAAGGGGGTTAGCCCATTTTCAACACCCATCGTGGGCTAAGCACCTTGAAAGGTGTGCTAACCAAACCAAAGGCCAACCTATAAACCAAGGGGGGATATGACAAGCCGCATGGGCTAGGACAAACCAAAGTCCTCCCAAAGTGCATACCAAGATGTGTCACCACTAGAGAGAGATGTCGGTGCAAAGAGCCACAAATCATCACACTAAAAGTCACACCATAGATCACAACCCTCCATGGCGAGGTTGCACTTAATTCCCACCAGATGTAGCATGACATCTCCCCATTTATATACAGTGCTGCTAGTCCACACAAATCACCACATCCCACAACAAACAAATGACAAAATGCATAGAGGAAACTAGAGATAGCTTTCACATGCAATAGCCACATGTTAGCTGCCAAGCCACAGTACATGTATCACCAAGTCCCTCCATGAGCCCATATACCACATTCTTGCCATTAGCCACAAACCACACAAGGGGCACCCAAGGGGTTAGCCCATTTCCAACATTTTTTCACGATAATTAGAGGTCTCATGATATTCCTACTACTCCTACTCATACAAGTCCAAGGAGAGCTCACGGCAGGTGGGGGAGGGCTCAGAGAGTTAGGGAAGGGCTCACAAGAGCTAGGGGAGGGTTCACAAGAGTTAGGCGAGGGCTCATAGGAGTTGGGGGAGGGCTCACAGGAGTTGGGGAAGGGCTCACACTCTTGAGAGTTGGGGGATGGGGTTCACAAGAGTTGGGAGAGTGCTGATGGGAGTAGGGAAGGGCTCATGGGAGTGCTCACTGGCCATAGAAGGGATTCGTGTCCCAGGAGGGATATGCATCCCTCGAGAGATTGGTGTGTGTGGAGGCCATGGAAGTCATGGAGTTGGAGCAAGGAGGTTGGAGGCAATGTCCTCTTGGTGGCTTGATAGTGTTCCTCACTTATGCCATCGAATAATGAGAGTTAGGGGTTTAAAAACCGTATTATATAGGCCCATCATCTTTTTTAGGCCCCTTTCTATTAGGTTTAGGATTCCAGCCCCCCCTCCCTCCCTTACCCCACGCCCACCCCCTCAACCTCCCCCACCCCACCCCCAACATCCCTACCCCCACACCACCTCCCCACCCCGTTCTCAAGCGTATCCCATCACCCCTCACATTCCAAGAGTGAGTGCACAAATTGTGGTCAAAACGTGCAATGTATTCATTTCAGAGCTATATACAATTACACCATAGCTTTAGTTTCTTATTGGACCCATTTGCTTCCTTGTCTGCAACCAAACTTTGGTAGGAAGATGCTATGTTGCCCCAGACATTTTCTTGTCCTCCTTAAGTTTGGCATGTCCATGGAATCCCATCTTTGAAAGCAACTTCTTCGCTTCTACAATGCACACTTCTTGCGAAATCAGATTCCAAGCATAAACAAGATGCAAACACAACAACTTATCAAGAATGTACAGTTGTGCATGTAAAGTACATATGTGTACTCTCTCTAGTGGGATGGGCAAGATGGGATCCCACTTTGGATCCTTCTTGACATGATTGGGGGCTTGCATTCGGCTACAAGAGAGAGTGGAATTCTTCCATTGTTATCTAGCCTTTTGCTTTCATTGAGAGAACATGCAATAAAGGCATCTGAACATTGAATTTGACCCGATATCACAACCATGCAAGCACTTAAGGGTTTTTAAATCACTAGCAAGATGCCATTCAACTCGAAATGCTCCATGGCCATTATTGTTGATGTTTGCCCTTCCTCTTGTCTTCAGATAGCTAATGGGATTCATGTTCTATCTAGAATCATCTTCAATGCCTCATGGCACTCTTTTGGAATCTCAAATGTTGCAAGCCACCAAATGTCTTTCTCATATTGAAATGGCAAATCTTTCTCAACTTCCTTGTCCTCTTGAACAAAGGATAAGGATTTGTTCATGATGCAGATGCTCACTCTCTCTAATGTGTCACTTGTGCTCTTTGATTGATTAAGCTTTGCCCATTTGATGAGACATATGAGTTGGCCATTACATTTTGTACAGTGCAAAATAGAAATAGTTAGGATAAACACAATATAGAAAATGAAACTAAGTAAAGTGCAATGCTATAATGGATTTTCTCTTACCATCTTCTCTCATGCCATAGGATTTAACCATTGCTTCTTGTGTTGTAGTTTCTCAACATCCAAGTAGACATTGTTGAAAGCATTCGTCTCAAATGATGGCAACTAGATTTCTTTTGACTCTTCCAAGTCATTGTGCCCCTTACGCAATGGTACCCTCGAAGCATTTCTCTTGCACGTTAGTTTGTTTCTCACCATGCAAGCCTCAAAGAAAAAGGTGTGGGTAGTGGCATCGTAGACTTCGTATACTTTCCTAGAAGAGTAGATTTGAAAATTTTAAAAATAGATGTTTAAGCTTCATGGCTTACACCAACAGCATCACAAGCTACAAGCATCTCCTTTGCATATACAATGTCCTTGAAGTCCTTCATCACCTCTTCAATAACTTTCACACGTACATGATTGCATCTTGGGTCCTTTAGTATTGTGATGACATCGCTTGATTTCAATAAACTGGCTAGAGTGTATGAACAATCAATATCACCCCTGTCTATTCTTCCCATCACATCTTCCATGAATTTCCTAAAGAAGAACACAAGCAAAACTTAGCACAAATAATGTAACACAAAAGAGTGAAATTTCATTGGAACATTGGATAACCAACCTTGTAGCCCAGATTCTCCTCTTTTTAGCACCACCAGTGTGTGCCAATGCAACCGTGCATAATAAGTTTATTTTCCTATACTTCAATCCCAAAGGTGTTTCTTCTATCTTTTGCACTTGTTCTTCTGCCTTCTCTCATTCCTTCTCTACAGCCTATTGAACTTGGTTGTATAATGATCTTTCCAAACTTTTTTTGTTTCAGCTAGCTTACAGAGTGATTTGTATAGTTCTTGTCGCTCCAAGTCCAATGCATTGGATTTATCATGAAGACCCTTGTTCTCCCTTTGAAGCTCATGTATATAGTTATGATTTGCAATGATGGTGCTATTTCCTAAATATGCTATCTGTATTGCTTGGGCTCTACGAACCTCATTTGCTTGCATAGACAATGCCTGAGCATTGTTCAATCAGTTGTGGCATTGCAATAACCAAGCAACCTAGCATGTCCGTTGCCAACAAACCAAACAAGCTCATGCGTTGTATGAAAAGAAGGGCTCTTTTGGGTGGCAGGATCTAAAGAATACTGGGATCCTTCCACCCAAAGGTCAAAATGCTTCTTGCCTTGCAAACGGAGACTATGGAGTTTGGAAGCTCCCCTCAATCCCAAACTTTGTGTGCTTGCATATTCAGCCTCTAACTCTAAGTGAACTTGGTACTTGTTGGAGACATCCTTGAATGGTGCCATGAGTAAAGGAGCATAGAGAAGGCATGGAGAAGGAGAAGGTTTGGAGAAGTAGGCATGAAGAAGCAGCACACAGGAGGGAGGAGGCCAAGGAGGAGGTAGGATGGAGAAGGGAGGACCAACAGATGAGCAGGAGGGATGGAGGGGGGAAGACCATCAAGCATGGAGGAGGAGGGAAGGGGGAAGTACCAACAAGTGTGATCAAGCATGGAATAGGAGGGAGGGGGAGGAGTAACAAGTGTGAAGGAGGAGGGAGGGGGGAGGAGGAGGAGGGTGATGGGAGGGGGGAGGGAGGGAGGGAGGAGGAGGGAGGGAATTCAAATTTAAGTGCAGTGCAAACACAACTAAGAGCCCATTTTGAAATCTAGCCCCAAAACTCTATACATCAATCCACCTATTGCAAATATATGGCCTACCCAAAAGACTTTTGAATGTGCATGTTCTATTTAAGAACATTGTTGGATGAACTCCTTGTAGAACCACAAACCTAGAGAGAGGGAGAATAACAGCTACTACAAGGAGGACATGCTTCGCAACTGGTTGTATGACTTGGATTTGGCAAAGATTGTGAATATTAATTTCACTGGCTATCGTTTTTCTTGCTCCTTTAAGGTACTTGCTAAGCTCATGATGTAGGTTTCTTTTGGTGGGACATGATGGTGGTGCGAAGTTGTATAGAGCACCAATACTAGGATGAAGAGGACCCCAAGCGAAAGGAGGATTTACTATGGGCGTACAAGTTGGCAGAGGCAAGCAAGCAGTTGGTGATCTGAGTGTGTAATGAGTTCTACAATAGTGCATCAAATTGGCCTAAAGAGCTAGGAGATGCTTGCTATAGAGACGTTGATAGGATAGTTGGGAGTTTGTAATTTCCCTAAGTTGCAAGAAGTCGAATCTTGTAGGCATTTCTTGGACTTATGGACTTTCTTGGACTACCATCATCCATGATCTATGGTGCTTATAATACCTGATTTTGTGTCGACCTGCTTCCATGTTATTACTTAAATGTCTTAAGTAGACCAGTGGTTGAAACTGGCAGTTAAAGATAACGATGTTAGTAAAGGAATGTGAAAAAAGCTTTGAGAGTCACAAGAAACTCATCCAAACCCATATTGGTGTAATCACCTTCACCCCTGGAGTTGAATGCATCCTCGAGAGCTGCTTGTGTAGAACCACTTGTCATGCCATGTGTCAACTCAATTTCAAGACGATGACTTAGGCATAAGTCAATGCCTTGTTTTGTTTTAGCTCTGCTAATGGGATTTGTTGTTGATGCTGCTTGGTGTATTGACTTTCCATAGTGTTTGTAGCTTATCTCCCTGACTAAGGAGCCATTGGGCTGATGTACTTGTGTTTGCTGAGTGTGCCGTGCTGAGAACCTGAAGAGGACTCACCTCCTATTTTCACCTAGTCTTATTTTCACCTAGGACTTCCACATGTGACATATTGACCAATTGTGACCTAGACCTAGCAAGATCATAATCTTGTAGACCAACAAAGGAATAGGAATTGTATAGCTATCCGAGACCTCATGTAAGTTTGATAATCACTTCAAAGGAGGGTCATTAAGACATCACTAGAGATCTTTGTTGGCGAGCAGTTGTCATTTCGTTGGCAGCAATGTTGCTTGGCATTCTTTGAGATCCTTGATTGCAGAAGTAGGTTCTTGTGGAGCTACTCCATTTTTAGGAGCAAGTTCTTGTGGATCTATTGTTGGCATGTTTCTTGTCTCAGTGTTGCACCATTGAACAATGCAGTCTCCCACATGTACCACTTCTATGATACTCATCGTAATAAAGTGAGATATATTCGATGTATCAAGTGTGAGTAGGATCACAATGTCTCAGAGATCTTTTGCTTTTGTTGAGCCCAAGTTTCAGCTGAGAAAGTTGTCAAGGATGAAGATACTTCGTTGTTCATGTTGGAAGGTTCTTGTGTGGCTTCTGTTGTGTTGGGAATTGCTTGTGTGGCCGACTCTTGCATAGCTATCCTGATGATAGATACCAAATTTCTCAATAAGGAAGGTTCTTGTGTGGCTCCCAATGTGGATTCAGCTTCTGTCTTGGTAGGTTCTTGTGTTACTGTCTCTTTTTTCAAGACAGGTTCTTGTGTTACTGCCAGTTGCCCTGAAGATGATGCAATAAATTGACATGTCTTTCAAAAGACTTGTGGTCGAGCACGTTCTTGTGTGCTATCTCCCTTTTTGTGACAGGTTCTTGTGTAACTACTCGAGAGGAGGTAGATGAATTCCTTTGCATATGATCCTCCTGCATTGGTGCTGTTGATGCTTTTATATATTGATAGATTTGGGGCTCTGCTCCTACTTTTGCGATGGTGCTAGTGTACATTTAGGCTTAGGGCAAGCATGGATGGGCTATTGATTGCTCTAGCAAAGGCTTGGGTACCCTTATATAAGAGTTGCCAAGGTAATATCCATGGGCCTTGAGTATAGTCTTATGCCATTGGTAATGTACCTTCCTTGTTGGATGACATCTTCTTCTCCTTTGATGTTGAGGTCTGTTGTTTACATGAGGGGGTGGCTGGCGAGCGGGAGGTTTGATGTTTAGAGGGAGCAGTGGCTTCATATGTTGAGGTCTTTTTGGAATCATGATTCACCCTCAAAGTATCCTTGAGCCTTCAATAGGTCGGCCAGATCTGGTCAGACAAAAAAAAAAAACATTTTTTAAATAATTTTTTATTTTGTTTCTCCTCTGCACCGGGGCTTTTATCCTTTCGGACCCATATTTGCTTGGTTGCCTTTTGTCTTTGTCTTCTTCCTTGGTGACATTCTTGTTGAGGTGGGGAGGTGGAAGTAGTTGCTGATGTTGATCCTTGGCTAGAAATTGGTGCATCTTGATGGGATGATTCATCACCAAATAACCCTTTGTACCAAGAATAGCGGCTTCTGTCGTTAAGGTGCCTGTAGGAGCTACAAAAAACTTGCAAGGCATGATGTAATTGTCCAAGGAAACATTTAACATTAAAGAAGCAATAACCTTAATAGAGGTACCTTCTATGGATTGAATTTCAGAATCACTTACTTGAAGGCGTACCTGGCCAAGATGCTTTAATGTCTCCCAGGAGATGAGGTTGTGGCCTACTCGCCCATCTACCCTGGCTTGTATTCGACATGTTAGCTCTACCCAAAGTTGAGATGGATTCGTATCTATCTCGTTAGGATCAAGGGCATCGTCAATTCCTAATTTGATTTGACTAGGTAGTACCGCTCTTATGGTGTAAAAGGTGTAATGGAGCTAAGTTCTTCATCATCAAGGTACATCGTCTGAGTGCCCTCAGTAGTTGGTGGATCTATTGTCGCTAATGTATGCATCCAATCACATGCGTCTTCTAGTTCTGGTAAAGGGGCACACCACAGCTCATCAAGACTCTTCTCACTATCCTCTTTTTCATATTTTTTAACCAGCTTTATTGGCATAGACCTATCAGTGGTATCCAACTCAACTGCAAATAGATTTGCATACATCGTGTGAGCCTTCCATGTTCGGAGATCAACCCTCACGACTTGGTGATGTTTCCTTTGATAAATGTTGTTGGAGTGCCAATCATGGATCAATCCTGCCATAAGCAAGAAAGGTCTCCCTAGAATAGCCTCATACCCAGGGTCATTTTGGAAATCCATTATAACAAGGCACACTTGATATGTGAGACCACAGGTTTTGATTTTTTAAATCCATTACAATAAGGCACACCCGATATGTGAGACCACAGGTTTTGATTTGAATGTCCTTGAGTACTCCTATGGGATGAGCCATGCCTCCATTAGCTAATTTAACTACCAAGGAAGTACTCTCTTGGCCAAGACTTCCCCACTTTTCCCAACATTGTTTCGTGATGATGCTAACACTTGCTCCTCCGTCTAAGATTGCGATAGCTTTCTTATCAAGGAAGGAGATGGGTATCACTGCATTCGAGTCATCACTCTCAAAATATTGGCCCAATTTGTTGATTGGCACCCTTGGAAGGTCTTGACCATGATTGGGAGATTCAACATTATCAGGATTTGTGGGTTGGGGTGTCACTATTTGCCCATTCATCCAATCTAAGAGGTCTCTCCATAGAGTAGGATTACTCTGTTGATCTCAATGGACAAGAATGAGGCTAATCCTGCAATGTCTCGAGGACTAGTGATAGATTCCATGTCTATTGATTTAGACTCTTCTAAGCCATAAAAGGACATGTTGTCATCCTCCTTTAGTTGTTGCAAGGCAGGGTCTTCTTCTTTCAGGTATTTGCAAGGCTTTTGAGGCTTGAGCATTTATCTCATGTCTAGGATGAATTGTATCAGTACTCTTGCTTGCCTTGAGACTCTGCAGCTAACATTCCTCTTGGCACTTGTGTACCAATTTTTGCACCACGGTGAGACCTTGTTTCCCCACCCAGGTGTTGTAGCTTGGCCATGGGTTGAATCCCTTAGTGTTGCCTCATTTGCCCCATGCGAGTGGTTATTGCTAGTACCATTTGAGAGAGTATCATTAGAGGAAGATGATGTTGGTAGGGAGGTTGTATCTTCATCCGACCCATCTTGGATGATGACCTTGTTTTTTCCCTTCCCAATCTTCATTGCACCCTTGGTTCTTACTTGTGCTAATTCAGTTGCATCTCTAGGCTGTGATGTACTAGCTTTATCCCTTTTGGCTTGTTTGTGAAGCTCTTTATTAAGGGCTTTAGCTTGCAACCTCGTGATTATACATTCAGGGGTACTGATGACACGTGGCCTCTATCAATGCTTAACAATTAAGGCTTGTGGACTTAGATGGCCTTCTCATTGAGCAATCCTTAAAAATATGCTCCACACCACACCCGGTGCATAATGGTGGTGTTGTATTAGACACTGGTGCACATGTGATTGGCTACTTAGATTGCCTCTTATATGGACACTCATTGGCTACGGGTGGCCCTTGACACATATGGCATTGAATGGGTTGTGCCTTGGTCAAGTTGTTCCTATCTCCCATTTTATGAGGAATCGATGCCATCTGGTAAACTAGAATAGGTCACCTCTTGTATAATGTAGTGACTTATAATACTAGACCGATTTGTATTGTCACCATTTTGGGGATAGTTGTGTCCACTGTAGGTAGGTTTGGGGTCTCCCCAATCACTAGGTAGCTCTTCCACCAATACTTGATTGAGGTCCCAGTACTAGCGGGGGTAATGGAATATTTTGAGCCCTAAATTGCCCTTGATTGGCTAATGTGGCTCCTTGTATTGCCAATTGTGCCTAATCGGATGGACTGGGCGGTGCAGGCAATGGTAGATGCAGCCCTTTTTTATACCTGGGTTGAGGAATCACCCTAGGATAATGACATTGGGATGTGTCGTGATTTCTCCAACAA
This sequence comes from Dipteris shenzhenensis, assembly GCF_047967505.1. NCBI lineage: Eukaryota > Viridiplantae > Streptophyta > Polypodiopsida > Gleicheniales > Dipteridaceae > Dipteris > Dipteris shenzhenensis. The sequence continues at coordinate 43,182,245 of NC_141603.1, forward strand.
ACATAATGGGTACAGTAGAGTGTTGGCCTGGCTCTAAGATGAGGGCATTCCTTAGTGGGATGATTTCTAGTGCATACCCCACACCATATGTTCTCTTTGTGGAAAGAGATGGGGGTTGCTAGGAGCATCTTTTGGTGCTGCTATATTCCATTGTTGGCTCAACTTGTTTAATAGATCTACGGCCAACTCTTCCATGTTGAGCACCTTGGGCATCATGCTTGCATCCTTGGTTGCTTATGAGGTTGAATCTTGTGCTGATTGGGACATATCAAAGGAAGCTAAGGATCTATCCTTTTGGGGCATCTCCTGTAGAGTCAAATTAATGTATGGGTGTGTGCTAAAGGGCTAGGAGTCCTATGCTAGGGGTATGTGAGAGTAGGTGTGCTAGAGTGGGTGTGATTGAGAGAATCATGGACCTGATTGAGAGATACTAGGATAATCTAAATGCTCTACTGAGCTTACATATGATGTCATACATGGAGTGTAATGAGTGCCTATATATTGGCCATCTCTCATATGAATAAATATGTTGTTTCTTCATCTTGTGTCCACACCATGTTTCCATTGATCCTCCAACATGTGGTATTAGAGCCATGGAAGCCACCATAACTCGAGAATCCTAGCTGGGTCGTGCTACCACATGGCATCATCCCTACCAAACTCACCTTCTTCCTCAACTTCTTCTTCTCTCTTATGCCCATTCTCCCTTAAGCTTGTTCTCCCTCTACATGCGACTATAGGCTTGAGCCCTTTGAGTTGTAGAACCACCTCCCTAGGGCACACTTCCACCTAGAAGCATTTTACAAAATTTGACCTACGTTGCCCCTGCCGCCACTCTGACAGTCTAATGAACTTGCTATTCATTCTCTTGCTACAAGGCATCATTTCAAAATTCCTCCTAGTTGTGGCTGGGAAACAATGTGAGGAACCTCTAGTTCAAATCTGAGCTCATATGCTTTAGTATTCAAGGTGCATTTGAATTTTCAACCAGATCCGTTGTCGTTCTCTCTGTCGACCTGCACATCTATTCCACCTTTCTTTGCTACTGGATCTTGCCCACAAATTAGGCTTTCATTTGTGCTAGAAAGCCCTCTCAAAGCTACCTGCTGTGGTCGAATTTCATCCTCCAAATTCAGTCTATGATTGCAAGCCTTTCCTTCATATCTTTGGACTTTAATAGTTGACCAGTCAACATACAATTGGGGCTTTTACTTTTGAAGATCAATTTATTGTATTTTGACTGTGTTTGATCATTTTCATTAAGCCATAAGTCTTGGAAATTTGAATGTTTGACTGATATTTCAGTTTGGCATATTTTCAATGTGTATGTATGCAAAGAAATAGTCATCATGTGAGGGGATTCTTGTGTTAAGAAGTATCATTGTACAAGAGTAGACAGTGCCCTTGCAATGACAAGTGGTAAGACCCTCTTCTCCATGAATATTTTCCTTGAGTTACAACATGAACAAATGTACAAGAAGATTGGACATTCCAAGGGACTTATGAAGAATCACAAGAAGAAAGATTGCTTGATGATCTACATTGATGAAATTCAAGAAGGAAAAGTGAAGAAGGGCTACACCAAGAACCTCTCCAATGACAATGTAGCTCACACTATGGTAGCTTGGAAGAGAAGGAGGAAAAGGACAAGATTTTCATCAAGGGGGATTGTTCCCCATATCAAAAATTTAGGTTCAACATACTAGGGTACTCTGCCCTTGCTATATGCATAAAATGAATGAAATAAAGTGTTTTGTGTGTGTCAAATAATGGAACTCTACAATGGATAGTCCTCCTAAAATGATTGTATTGGGTTTTGAGTGTTTTTAAGATGTCTAGGTCCTAGGTCTATATCCTTAGTCAATTTACCAAAGAAAACCCCAAGATACATAAGAGACCAAGAGTCCTAGGAGTGAGTACTGGTTGGGGCCATGAATTGGAGCATCCCAGATACTACTGCCAAGAGAGGAGTGAGATATTGGTAGGTGCCATCATCGAGCATCCCATGTACTATTGTCGAAGGATGAGGTCATCAATTTGTGAGGGGGTATGTAGAGTCAAATTGATGTATGGGTGTGTGCCTAAAGGGCTAGGAGTCCTATGCTAGGAGTGTGTGAGAGTAGGTGTGCTAGAGTGGGTGTGATTGAGAGAATCATGGACCTGATTGAGAGATACAAGGAGAAATTTGTGGATCTAGATGCTCTACTGAGCTCACATATGATGTCATACATGGAGTGTAACCAGTGCCCATATATTGGCCATCTCTCATATGAATAAATATGCTTTTTCTTCATCTTGTGTCCACACCATGTTTCCATTGATCCTCCAACATCTCCCTTATGTTATCCCCTAAGCATATCGTTGTCTTGCTGCATAGCTCAAATGATGTGGGATTCATAGCAAACAAATGATCATGCAGCTTAGCATCCCATAGGCCTATGAGGAAGCGTGGTAGAAGCTGCACATCACTCATCCTCTCATGGGGTTCACAATGCGAGTTCATATGTTTAATCCTAGTGATATAGTATCATAAGGACTCAGTGTCATGCTTCTTCACTTGATAAAGCTGGTTAAGCAGGCTCCACTTGGGACCACTGGGGCCAAACCCTAGAATGAAAGATCTACGCAATGTGTCCCAATTTATTTTCTCCTCAGGGTTTAAGGCTCTAAATCATTGTCCAGCCTTGCCATCAAGACTCAAGCTGAAAGCCTTGTCTAGATCCCCGATATCACCAAAGGTGTCACAGATTTGTTCAAATCTCTCAACATGGGAGACTAGGTCTCCTTTCCCTACAAACTTGGTGATTAGCTTAGGGATTGTGATAGGCTTGCTCCTTGAGGGATTGGTATCCCATCCTGGAAACATTAGTTGTGGAGTGGTGGCCCTCCTTCCTAGTGCTTGCACTAGGATTCTCATAGCTTCGTCTGTAAGGACTGTTTGTGATACAAGAGGAGGTTGTGGAATGGTGGGCGATGTCCCATACATTGGTGGTTTCCATGTATTGGATGGCACAAGGTTGGGATGAGAGGATCCAGTCCCACTAGGCATTGGCATTGTGACTTGGGTTAGATATTGGGCCTAAAGTTGAACTGGAGGTCCTCTAGGGAGTGGTATGCTCTGTGCAGGCATAGGCCTATACGGAGCACTTGTTGGGTAGGGAATCTCCCATGTTTTGTTGCCAAGGAGGCATCATAGGGGATTCTAAGGTGGAGGGTCTTAACTAATGACCTTTGGGGTTACTCCTTTGACCTTTTAGCTCTAGATTTTGGGCCCCTGGTGAGAATGTGGGTCCAAATCCCTCCCCATGGGATTGTCTATCCTCAAAGAATTGGTATGATGGGGGTTGATTGCCATTAGGTGTCGTGGGACTTGGCTCCCTAAGTATTGCTTGTGACATCAGTGGTTGCGCTAGCGTTTGAGCCTCTGACATTGCCCTAGTCTGTCCAGCAAATGGGTTTAGCCACTCTACTGGGTCTATCAATCCAAACCTTCCCATGATATTGGAAAAGGTTTCCCTTAATGTAGTTGCTGCTGTAGCATGGCAAAGTGGGTTAAGAAGAGGCCAAAGCAAAGAGATCAGACTTCAAGGAGCAGATTTCAATGGAGACATGCAGCCATATCCTTGCTCTTCTACCCAAGGAGATGTCACATGATTGGATACAAAAGGCTCTTCATCTAAAAAGAAAAAAGCAATGGGGAGATAGCAAGCAAGTATGCGTGGGAGTTTGCAAGGGGATGTGATTTGCATCTAAGCTTCTACTTATTAATTTGGGTCGTCCTTGTAATAATGTGCTTGCAGCCCATGAAAATGATCACTAGGATGTGCATGCTCATAGTTTGATGCTTTTTCTTGTAGTACAAGCGATATAGTACAGTTATAGTGCATTGCAATCACACTTCTGTGTAGAACACATCGATTCAAAGAGGAGCACATATGACTAGTATACAATCAAGAAAGTCGAGCGAGTACTTTAGATGATGGCAATCTTCTTATCTCATATAGATTATGGTGGGACCATACAAGATATCTTAGGGTTGGAATTAGAGAATTTAGTAATTTTTTTTTAAATGGAAAATGCTTTACAATTATCTATTGTCCCAATGCTAGAGCTATCTATAATAGACCCAAGAGGAAAGATGGACATGGACACTTTGCCATAGATAAACTCTACCAAACTCCAGACACTTCAGACAAATGAAATTTTTACCTTGTTCTTCCTAAACTTTAGATACACAAAAAATGAACCAATCTAATCATGATCTCACTTTAAAGCATTTCAAGTACGTTTATGAATAATGCTATTTTCGTGTTGGAACATAGGTGTTCTTTCATTTGAATCATTCCGAAACAAGACGGTCATATGTGGTCCAAGTTGAAGTAAACCATCTTTTGAAGATAGAGACGTGGATACAGAGATGCCAGTGTTTCCCATTGATCCATCTACTACTATTCATATTCTAAGGGATCCATGGATAGTACATCTTCTATTACTTTCATTGCAATATTGTCACCGTAGAGGATCAAGATTTAGCTACTATAGATCCCAACAATATAGGACAATAGAGATAGAACTAGAGATAAACTTATTTGGAATGCACGACTTGGTTGAGGATAAAAACATTATTGTAAATACCACTTCTTGAATAATTTATCATGGACACAACTTTCCTTCCTTTTCTAATTAACTTGTATTAGTATAATGACATTTGGATTTTTGTTTTCATCATGATGATATGAAGCTATTTCAATCCAAACCTTGGTGTGGAAGTTCTCAACTTTTGTACTTTTCTTCTATCCAAATTACAAAGCAATACTTTTATGGGAGTTATACAAAACAACTTTCTATAAATTTCTAGTTCCTGCGTTTCTTTTTTTCCCTCATAAATTTTCTAGTAGTCCTAGTGTTCATATAGATGCCAGTATTACTACCAAAAGAGATGTTGGTCACTACACTTTATATTGATGCAAATACTAAGGACCCATCCATGTATATTTGGTGAATTTCTCCATGCATGGACAATTGAGAATCAAACAAGCCTAAATAGTACCACAAAAAATGAAGCTAAAGAAATGGCTTAAATGTACAAAATGTACCCCAATTTGTAGAAAAGGATTTGAGTTAGGTAATTTTGTCGAATTGAATGAGAGACAATGTGACAAATAAAACCAATTGAGCAAGAGAATGAAGAACATGGAAAAAGTTTTGAGTTAAGGCTTCACATCGATGAGTAAACATTATGCAAATATTTTGAGTGCAAAATAAGATCAACTATCAAGGAAGAACAAAACTATCAAGGAATGATGAGATGTAAGGCTTCTTTCTACATAGGATGAGTGGTAAAATTTGCAATGCCAAGAGATTTTCTAAATAACTACCACCAAAAATTTGCCGTTGTTTTACAAAAAATACCCCACCTTATAATTGTCTTCTCTTAAAATCCCTTGAACTGTATTCCCTTCAAATCAATAAAGTGTACCCTTAATGATAGTTTTTTAGCACTACCATATGAGCTTCTTTAGCACATAACTCTTAAGCCGGTATATACAAAGCTACCTTAATAACTATATCATGAAATTCATGTTTTTATGCTAGTTTATTTTGTTGAACAAAATAATTAGACCAAACCTAATTTGAGTTGAGATCTTCCCTTTCTCAAGTTCAATTACGTCAAATGTTAATATATCTGCGCGCACACACACACACACACACACACACACATCATAATTATCATAGAGGAGGCATATTGAAACAGTCCAAGAGATTAAAAGATAAGTGCTGACAATAAACTACAAATCGGTTATTTGTTATCCTCAAAATTTACATTTGATAGGCAAGGTACAAGGATTGGGCTTGCAAGTCACCATTGCTTGTAATTTTTGAGCTCACCTAATAAATCTGTAAATAACAAATAAATGTTGACTTACATAGAGGCTTTGTTCATTATGAGTGATGTATGTGAGGGCAAGTATCACACCCTCAACCTTGTGAAACGAATTTGCTTCAGAATCATCCATGATAAGAGCAATCGTAATGAAAGAACCATTGACAAACAAAGCTGTACAAGGCTTAGGTGGCAAAATTACTACCCATTGCACCCCCATAGTGAAGTTATCAACCCCTCCACCTTGTGAAAGAAAAACTATGAGAGAGTTAGGAAATTTTGGGCATGAAGTTGTCTATAACAGAGTTTAAAATATGACAGAACCCTTTACGTACAAACCTATGTTAAAGGCTAGAGTAGGAGCCAATAAGCATGTAGGTGAAACAATCTTGTAAAGTTCTTATGAGCTCATAAAGGTCTCAAAACTTCATTATTTGCGAGGACAACCTGCATGCTGCTTGTAGTTGACTAATGTGCACACAGAAAGAGGGGGAGCACAAGTCGATGAACATTCATCATTGTATACGTGTATTTCAAAGAATGTATGCCATACATATACGAACCTCAACCCATGTCATCTCCGTTGCATAGCTTCTATGAACAGGTGAGAAATGGATTCTTTATGAAATAAAGCCCTCACAAATTTCCATCATATGCCATTCACGATTGCTGTAAACTTGAGCAACAGTCCCCGACCTTCAACCAGAACAAACAGAGTTCCTGTACTCCGCTTGTTTTTTTCCTATATACTCTTTCACCTTCCCCACCTCACCACTAAGAATTACTTCACCATTTTCCATGTACACTGCTCCATCTGCATAGTCAAGTTCCTCAAGTCGGTGGGTAACCCATAAGGCTGTGACTGCATGTGGTCCACTCACAACCTTCCTTACTGCTTCCACGACGCCCATCTGAAGCTCTCCTCGGTAACATCCACAGACAAAGTATGTTACCCAAAGTGTATATATAGCATGACCAGATATTTTAAATCTACTCACACGTGCAGTTGACTTCCAAAAATAATCACAGTTTAGTGTCAACAAATACCAAGCCCCTGTATGGGACTTAAAATTTTCCAATATATACTGACAAACTGATTTCCAAGGAGTTCCATTAACTTGTCTAAAAGCTAAGAAGAATCCCTATTGATTGGAGTATCAAGACACTGTCCACCATTAACCCGTATCATTCAACGCCATCTTTCAAGGTGTCTTTCATACAAGTTTTTAAAGAAAACAGAAAAGCATTCCGCGGAAACTAGAGCAAAACACACCAGAAATTGGTAGCACTTGCCAAAACCCTTCCAATCTACTGTTGCCTGCACCTTTTCGAAGTTGCAACATGTTATCACAGAAGAATTCTTTGAGATGTCAATGAAAATTAAATGCTATGACAAGTACTTGCAGTTCAGGTGTTCCCCTGGCTTCACCACCTACTCCCTGCCATACCTCCTGCTTATCCTTCTTTGCTTTAACTCCCCCCACCCACCCCCTGCACTCCAAGCAGCTGCTCACAGAAGCTCTACTCGCCTGGCCTGCTAGCTTCACAGCTAGGATGAAGGCGGGTTTCTGATCCATCTGCCTGCCCATCTCCCTTTGCCACTGATTCGCAGCCTTTTCTGAACAGCTGTTCAACCAGCTGCACCCCCTGGCCTGGCAGCTTCACAGCCAAGTTGCAAGGGTTTTTCTGACCATCTGCCTGCCAACAGCCCTCGAAAAGAGGCTGCTGTTACGTTAGCAGGGCCGGACAGCTGCAATCTCTCCTGCCTGAGCAGCCCTTGGCTGACCTTTTTTGGGGGATGTTCTGCCAAAACCCCCTTTACCCTCCTCTTTCCTCTGTTTCTCTCCCCTTTCCTTCCTCTAGCATGGACAGCACATTTGTTTTCTTGATTCCAGAGAACATAATCTTGGTGGCGACCGCTTGGTCCGGTAAAAGCAGTTCACATGGCAGCTCCCTGGACTCCCACAGCCGTTCGGATTACACTTGCCCTAGAGGACGAACAATAGGTCAAGTATGATGTCCAGTCCCTCCAAGATAGAGAACTGGTGGGCAATGAGGAGATAAGTGTCACAAAATCATACTTTTCCCAAGAAATAAAGAGAAATCTTTAAGATTGACTTTGGTCAAAGCAATTTGACTCCGGTTAACTAGAACAAGTTTTATTTTCCTCTGTATTGCATTGGTTAAATAATACTATGGGGGGACCCCTGCAAAGGACTAGGATTAGTCTAGATAACTAGAATGCATGCATTGCTAACCTTTAATGGGTTGAGTATGTTGGATATTGTGGCAGGACCTTGGAGAGTGCAAAAAGGCCCTCTGTTAGCACAAAAGGCAGATATGGAGTGCCCAATTTTGGGAAGAAAGCACGTGGCAGGGGAGGCGAGCAGCTTAAAAAGAGGGCCCACAGGGCTGAAAGCAAGGAAATCACCTTTTTGAGAGAAAAGCTATTGCTTTCTAGAGAAAAACGAAAAGCAGGCCCAGCTTTTAAAAAGCACATGCTTTCTAGCTGGCTGGTCTAGTCTATAGAGTAAGGGCCTCTAGGCTGAGGGCTCCCAGTTGCACATGCACACAAGGGGGATGAGGGAAGGGCGGGAGGGGATGGGGGGGGGGGGGGGGGGAGGGGCGGCAAGGTTGGGGGGTGGGTTCTGCCATCCAAGTTGTATCAGCTTCATGCTCCACCGTGAGCCAATTGTAAAGAGTTTTCTATTGCAATAAAGATCTTCGACAGGGTGCAGCCTTATTTCTAAGCCCTAGTGTGGCAACTCTCTCTCTCTCTCTCTCTCTATTCATGTTCCAGTTCCATCGTTGAGTATTGATTGCTGAATTGAGTTTCCAGCCAGCCTTTATTTTCGTTTCTGATGTGCTAAGTACTCAAATTACTGTGAAATTGAATATTGTACAAACGTAAGCTCATGAACTGTTGCAGGAGACTTCAGGAATCTAGAGTTTAAAGAGGACAAGGGAGGTGCCTCTTTTTCAACGATGACCCCATCACAGCGTAGTATGTGGAAGCAGTTCATCTTTGTGGCTAGTGCAAAGATCCAAAGTGGGAGGCAAAGTTTTCCAAAAACCCTGGCACCCTCTGCTCATTCGGCCAAAGGTGGCATGATGGCCTTCCTAGGCATCGTGACAGATTCTATGTTGGGGACAAAGTGATGCACAGAGGAGGGGACATACGTATCCTATCTAGGATGAAGATGTCAGACCATTCCTCGATAGTGCTTTGCTTAGCGCAGCCCCATCCTCACAGACTTCCCTAGAAGGGGGTGCGGATCCCTACTGCCTTGTCACAGAAGAAGGGGATCCAACAAGCCATAGCAGAGACTGGCACCAACTGGTCCTAACCCCAAGATGGCTAGGCCAGTTAGGCTAACAGCAGAAATTCAGAGAAATAGTGAGGAGCTCCCAGCATTCCCTTCATGAGAGGAAGAAAGCACTGAAACAACTCGGCTTCCTTAGAGAGACTCAAGGAGCAGGACTCAGCCTCCCAATGCCCCACGGACAGGTACGAGAGCGTGTGCCTTGACCTTCAAGCAACAAAGATCCACAGAAGGGATTTCTCTTACCGACAAGGCATGTTGGGTCCAACAAGGGGATAGGATGACCAAGCATTTCTTTCATACTACTACCCCTAGTCTGCAAGGACTCAGCTTCAGTGGCTACGCGAAGAGGGTGACCAGACCCAATAGTAACATAAAGAGATTCTAGAGATGATGATGGCCTTTTACCGACAGCTATTACAGTCTAAGGCACAAGTTCTCACAGCCCGAGAGTTTGTCTGGGAAACACCCCTTTCATGGGCATGAGCATACAATTGGTTACCCCATTCATAGATGAAGAGCAAGGCCCTCACACCGCAAAAGTGCCCAAGAGAGGACCGCTTGACCCTGGCTTTCTTCAAGAGATTTTGGGAATGCATTCATGCTCTCCTACGATTGGCCTTCCAGGATTCCGGTTTGTTTCCCCAGTCGCACGTTAAGGCTGGATTTGCCTGGTCCCGAATGACCCTTGGTAACTCTGTGGTAGCTTCCTCAACACGAGCCTTGCCAAGTACTTGGTGTCCAAGTTCTCCCCAACTAAGGCTAACAAGTTCCAAGTCTGCTAGCTTCATTGTATAGAGTTGACTCTAGAATTTCAAAATCCTCATGGATCTTCTACAGACACTTTAGTATGGTCCAAGCAGCATGGACAATTATCTGCTAGGTGGACCAATGAGATCACACTCTCCTTCGTGGTGTGTAAGCATTATGAACGCATTTGCATCCTGATCCTCCCACGCCTGCAACTTTAGTGGATAACAAGCTACTACTATAGCACCTGTCCCTGTTGTGTGGTACTATCTGTAACCTTCCACAATCTCCAAGAAGGAGATTCTTGACCTTTAGGTTCATCAAGTTTGCACACAATGGCAAAGGTGCTTGGTTGATGCCATTCCTTCTCTTTTTCTTGCTTCAAACACAGATACAAAAGGCTGGCAAACTTCTTGTCCAACAGCACAGCAAACTAAAAATAACCTCAAATGGCCGACTGGATCTAAGGCTTGTTGCCCTTGTTTTCTGTAGCTTTTTCTCCCAAACTACTGACGAAATCTGGTGGCTCTGCTGTCCTCTCTGATGCAAATCCACTTCACTAGTCAAGCCTCCTTGAACTCGGTCTTGATTGGTGTGTTCAACCGGGCTGCATCAGCTTCCCTCAAGCATGAAGAGGCGTTAACTGTGGATGGACTTATCTATGACCTTCAACCAACTGAAGTGTCATATATGTGCTTTGCCACTCCAAGTTACTCTCCACAGGTAGAACCTATTTGCTTTGATATCAATATCCAACACAAGTGTCAATGCTCAAAGAACAAAAGGCAGAACATAGGGAGAACTACCCTGCCACAACATAACACCAAAAGCCCACTACTAGAAGCTGTCAGATGTGCTAATGTCACCCCTAAGCCCAATGGTCACCTTCTAATTATGTTCTAGTCCACTTAGAGCCTAACTAACTGTCCAAGCTGTCCAAACTAGGCACTAGGCCGTAGGCCCACTTACGTGTCACCACTCTCTAAAATCCCTTATTTCCAAACCCATGGCACAACTGTCTAGGGGTAATGCTACACCATACAATTACTGTCGTAGCATTTGTGCAGCAGATGGTTCTTTAAATCCAACCAAAGCTAGCAGTTGTAACTGACTGACAAGACTAATTGCTCAAATTGCAGGATCACCACTTTTGCCTGCCTTACTCAGTGGCCATTTTTGGCACATCACCATTTAAACAAAAGCATTTCCTTGCAATCTCCCGACGGACTCAAAACGACTTGAGAATCACAAATTTACATTATTCAGCTGCTTGAACACCCATTCTATACTAGATCTTGGAGCATAATGCTTTAAGGCAGGTCATAAAGAGACCTAGGTATACCTGGTCACCTTCATCAAGAAAAGTTGTCAGTTCATCAAGAAGTAATACTTTGCTAGTCTCAGCCAATGCTCCGGCGATGGCAATGCGCTGTTTCTGCCCCCCACTCAAAGTTTGCACAGGCCTCTGCAAGTTTCAGACAGAAAGCATTATTTGCCCATTTGAGAATATTTAACCACTGGCCTGGTTACTCTAACTGGATGAAATGATCCATGCCTGAAAATATTCTGCCATGCCAACAGCCTCCAAAGACCTCATGACTCTGGATTGCACTTCGCCTTCTGGAAGGTCAAGCCGACCGAGTCCAAATGCAACATCAGCTTCAGCTGTGGGCATCACCACCTGAAAAACAGATGTAGAGAAATGTGCAGACATGGCCAATGATATCACTGGAAATGGATCCATTTGGCAGACATTACCACTTTCTCAAACCTTTTTATCTACCTGTAGATTCCAATGTTTAAACAGCCTTATACCTGGTGATCTGGATTTTGGAACACAAAACTCCTAGGTCCTGCTATAAATACTTGCCCAGAATTGGGTTTCAAAAGCCCAGCTAAAGCCTGCAGATGCATCAGACCATAAGAACAATGCAGCACTGATATAAACACAAACCTTTGCAAATGTGAAAATAAAAATTGGTAGAATATTGCAGAATAGGGGTCATAAACAAAACCTTTTTTAACATGTACCTCGAAAGACCGCACCTTTACCTTGACTTTATCAGGGAGAAATAAGAAGACCCGGACAATCAGGCATGACAATATTGAGATGCAGATAATGGCTAGTTTTATCATGTTATTGCTTCAGCTTATTTGTTTTTAATGGGTGCCTTTCCAACTTGCTGTAGCTGTTTAATATAAACATAGGTCTTGTTCTCTGCAAACAAGATTGAGAGACAGTCAGGCTTTACATATTTTGGTTTCATTAGGGCTGCCACTCTATATGTCATTCTTACCTTTCAATGCTTATACTTTGAAACCTCATTCTATGCCTAAATTTGTAATGATTATCTGTCTGTAGATTATAGTATCTCGACCTTCTATTTAATGTGTAGTAGGGCCATAAAATAGTTTTGAAATATTGGATATTTTTTGGACTATTATATTGGGAGGGTCTTTGGTCTTCAAGGAGGTTTCGATACTTTTGTTGTCAAGGGGCTCTGGACTTCTGTTCTGTCATAGCTGTCTGAACTATTGGTTTAAAAACATTGTGTGAGGATCCTACTTCACATGTCATTAATCCAGTACAAAGACATTACAATAAGCACTGGACAAAGAGCCAAAAGTGGTGAATAGATGGCCTGTTAAAAAATGTCAAAGTGTAGAGATGTGTGGAAACAGGGAGATGTGCAAGAAAGGTGACAAATTTTTGTGGATACTCACACTCCCTTCAAAATTGAGTAGCCGTATTGTAAACAAAGACCTGTACGGTCCCCCCCCTAAGCCCACCTTGATGGATCAAGTTGGTGGCAAGAAGGTACCAACAAAGTCTCTCAACACTTTCATTGTAGAAACGGGTTAGGGGCAGATTAGAGAAAGGGGGTAGAATGCGTGAAAGGGGGTAGAATGCATGGAAGGGAGAGAGAGAGAGAGGGGGGGAAAGGAGATGAATAGGGGGGAGAGGTGTGTGTGTGTAGGGGGGGGGGGGGGGGGGGGGGGCAGGGGGAAGTATAAGCACATACGAGGAGGAAGGAGTGACAGTAGGATAGGATTAGATGTCACATCAAAAGGTACGTACAAGGGTGGGCAGGTGGACTTATATAGCCCCCCCTCCACTATATCTTCTTTTGCCGCTTTCTAGGTCTAACATACTCTAGCCAAATCAGCCCTAACCCTCACTAACATGGCCCGCTCTTGGCCTTCATTACAGTCCATCCTTTCTCAAAATTGTAGGTTATGGTTAGGACCAAGGCACCAAGGCCTCTGCTGTAAAAAAGGACATACTCCATCCAGGGTCAAAAGTAAACGTGATATATCCCTTTGCCTTGGGTGTTATGGCACCTCCAGGGTCATGTGGGTGGTAATCCATCCTAGCATGTTCATCATCAAAAAAGATCCACAATCACGACTCACAATAAGTTCTGGATGTCCCCATTGCTTTTGTTCAGCACACCCCATTGTGCTTTGATGTCCAGTTTTCTCCACATGGGAAGCATTGATTGCTTTGCCACATACCCCACATGGTAGCTTTGATGAGCTGCCTTAGCATTGGATCTCTAGTTATGCTGACCTTACCAAATGCGAAGAACTGAAAAACTGTATTCGGACTCAAACAGCTCGATAAGTTTCTCTAATCCCCCAATAATCCATGGATCTAGAGTTCTCACAGCTGAGACAACATAGGGCTCCAATCTTAGATGCTAGCATACATGTCTTTCCGATGTCTTTGCTGAAACATAATGCATCTAGCCGCATCTCCATTGGAAAGGGACCAACACACACCTGGTCGTGGAAATAGATCAAACAATAGAGTGGTCCAAACCCATGTCCCTCCTGAAAGAAGCAATGGTAGCATCCTCGGATCTCATAGTAAGCAGAGCAAATGCATAGGAGGCTCCTCCGTCTCCACCGCTGCCAATGTGCATAGCTTGCAAACCCGCTGCTCTCTAGGTGTGCCTACAGCCCTACCTGCCTCGATCCTCAGCTAGTTAAACGAGACCCGCATCTGTCCTATAGCAATCCTCAATGCATCGGTAGCCCGTCTATCCTCCAGATATTGGGGCCTAATGATCAATCATTCCTCTGATATTCTCAGGAAGTGGTCATGATAGAACTGGTTCTTGGTGGGGAACTCCTGGTCCTCCCCCCAAGTCTGTGATGTATATCGCTGAAGTAGGTCCAACCGTATTATATGGTCAATCTCATATCATGGGATCTAGAGGGATGGGACATCTACACTGTACTGAAAGGGGGGCAGGCGATCCATCTGAACGCCCTGCATACGAACCATTTAGAGATGCGTGCATCTCAGGCTATGCTGACCCCCCTCTAAGCTAATTGCCTAGATGACTCCAATGCCAACCTCAGTAGCCTCCATCTAGGCAAGGCCCACACCCTCTTTAGATATGTCAATGTCTGGAAGATGGAATCAATCTACAATTGTCATAGTGGACTCTGCCCGTATGATATGGTGATGAACCGAAGGCTTATTCCTAATCGTCCTGGATCCCATAGCCACCTGTAGCCTCTCGTATCTCTGCCAAACTTGGTTATCGGTAGATCGCATCCCCACAAGGGTGCTGCATACATGGTTGTCGGAGTCACCAGTGTATCAAAAAGCATCCCTTTCTTGGGGGTCCCTATAAGTGTGCCTGGAAGCACTGTCTCTCTAGTCGAGCTAGAGCTCCCCGCCCTCATCTGAGTCATGCCCGAGCTACATGTAACATCGTGAAGACAGGTCCTGCAAAACTGCCCCAAGGTAGGCACATGACTGTACTATCTCCATTGGCTCTCCTCGATAAGTGAAGTTGTGTCAATGAAGTACCACTTGTGAGATATTGAAGATAATAACATTGGTCTCGCCAAAATTGACCATCAAGTCTCTCACCTTACAAAACACCTCCAAGGCCTCGAGATGTCGTTGTAACCCAACGACCAGAACAAAATCCTCCCAACAAGAACCCCCCCCCTCTCCCTTCCTATAACACACAATTGTCCCACAGCGCACAATTGTCCCAATGCAAAACGAGCTGTTCCCACTGCATGAGGTATCTATAGGGGTTACTAGCCTTAATTTAGTGGCCTTATTTGTTTCACCTGTGCCAACCTGCAGAAGAGGAGATGAGAACTATGTCATCCGTGTATAGCAAGATCTGTATCATCAAATCTGCAAGCAAGGATTCCTCTACTCCTAGGCGGTCGATGAAAGTCGTGATCTCATCAATGTAGAGCCCAAAGAGTGTCAGAGAGAGGAGACATCCTTGCTTCACTCTGATAGTGCTCTCAATCCAATCTGATAAACCTCCAGGTGCACGTATTCTCCTTCTAACTAACTCATATAGACACATCACACCCCTATACTCACATTAAGAAATCTATTAAGAATATGAGACCTCAAAAGTAGTGAAGTCATCACTAACAATGCTAGTAACTATCAATGCATGGGTGCACTTATAGAGAGTGAGTATAGTCACATTTTATGGAAACCTTATGCTGCACATAGTTTGGATCTCCTTATTGAAGACATAGACAAGCTGCCACGGGTAGCCATAGTAGTTTGTAAATCTTAAACTTTAGTTACTGACATCTCTCTTGTGCGCATTTCCTAGTTATAAGAGATTATGCGGGAGTCCAAATGGAAGAAGTTGCATAGGCCAATCCATACAATGGCTCATTTTTGTACCCTCTATAAAGGAGGGAGGACCAAAGAGATGATGACGTGTTGTCACAGAGTTGGACAGAGTTTTAGAGACCACAAACCCAGATGTGGGGCAATAGAATCCCATGGAGCATCAACTACTCACATTCAAGAACTCCCTTGGGAAGTTTGGACGTGCACGCATCCATGAGGCACAATTGGGGCATGTTTCTTGGTGGAAGAAGTATGGCAGCAAAAGAGGATGGTTGACCAGTGAGACCTTGGGAGAGGAGGGGGCTGGGCCCTCGGGCTGAGAGAAGGAAGCTGAGAAGAGAAGGGGACTAAGAGGAGGGGGTGGCTAAGAGGAGAAAGGGTGGGTCGAGAGGACTCAAGAGGGACCTAATAGTAGAGGCTGAGAGAAGGCTAAGAAGAGAAAGGGTATCAGGAGGGGTGAGATCCTCATGCATGAGATAGGTATCCGAGTTGGCTGCCCTCCAAAGGGAGGAGCACAAGAGACCTACAAATACTTGGATTCAGAAGCGCCTTGCTGCAGCAAGGGCTCAGCAGTAGTCACTTTTAGATCAGAGAACAGAGTATGCCTTTCATGCTAGAGAGTCATTTTTGGACTCAGACGGGAGGTAGAATCAACAAGCAGTTCTTCTCTACTCTTGACCCCAAACATAGTAAGGAGAGCTTCTCACAGCTTGTTGGCTCAGGCAAAGTTCTTCAGACACATCCAGATACCGTCTTGCAGGCTGCCACCGATTTCTATGCCTCCCTTCTTACAGCAAATCCTGACACTCAAGCCACAGATGATGTTAGAGTGGTTATTTGATCACACTTACCTGGGTTGGTGGCATGGGATATGACTGTCTCAAATGATGCATCCTTGACCAACGTAGAGTTCAGGACTGCTCTCTCTGCCCTTCACAAGGGCAAGTGTCCTGGTTCAAATGGACTTACCCCTTTATTTTTTATTACTTTTTGGGATCACATTGGGGATCACATTACCTCAGCCTTGCAGGGTGTGTGGGACTCCGGTTAGATGCCAGAGCCTCATTCATTTGATTCCGAAAGGGGGTTGCTTGAATTTAGTGTCTCAGTGGAGACCGATTACCTTGCTGGGTACCTTGTATAAAATCCTAGCTAAAGTTATCAGCCTTCATCTGCAGCCCTTTCTCCCATATCTTGTCCATGATATGCAGATGGGTTTTGTGCATGGTAGGAGCATCTTTGATAACATCTTCTCATTTTGGAAGGCTTCAGATTGGGCCATGGATAAAAAAGCACTCTCATTCATTTAAAATTAAAAAACAAAGTAATAACAATCCTTCATTTAAAATAAATAACAAAGTAGTAAAGATTGCATGCATAGTCTGCCATTCTTGTTTTTTTCTCTGGTCCTCATGCTTGTTTTTCTCCGTTGTCCTTTTGTTTCTACTCCATTTTCTTTTCCAGAAAGAATGGCTTTAACAAAAAATCAATAAAGTAAAAGGGTATTTTATTACAACCAAGGTCTATAAAAGCACTATCCACCAAAGGAACTTGTAGTTAGTGTAGCAAGGGGCTTAAGAGAGTAACTAAGTAATAGAAGCCCCACTAAATGACCCCAAGTTAAGTAATGTCTCGGAGCAAAATTACAAAAGGGTGTACGAGTGTAGCACGTAACAAATAACTGCCCTCCATAGGGGGACAAGTATTGGAGGTGTTTACCCTAAGTAACTAATTATAAAATTGTCCAATGTAATTATACACCATTATAGCATAATAGTAATTAAAATAATCTTACCTGTAGGTATTATTATTCTTAAGTAATTTCATTATTGTAAAAAGTTATAAAAGTAAGCCAAGAGAGGATGAGTAATTAGTGGTTTAGAACACGCCAAGACAAATGGAGAAAGTATAACAAGGGGACACTTAGTTAGGAAAGAATCTAATAATACGGTTAAAAGAGGTACCAAACCACGAAAAGGTCAATTATTATTAGTTTCACGATCCAAGATAATTAAATACTAGAATACAGGGACTGAACAAGTTAATGTACAAGATAAGCAAGGGGGTAAGCATCATTATATTATGAAAGGCTCAGAAGAGTAAGGGACCAGGGTGAGCTGAGAGAGGCTGAGAGGATTGGAAGGTGGAGAGGGCTGGAGCAGCAGGAGTGACAAGAAACAGTGCCAAACGGGCATTCTTTCAGCACTTTTACAACAGTTCAGTGCACCAAGCAGGTACAAAATTTAAAACGCGTTCTGGGAGTGCCAGGCAGTGTTTCCTTGAGTTCCAGGCCTGGAAAACATTCTGGGCATTCCAGGTTGCCTTCCAGAATAAGAACGGCATTCTGGGTGTTCCGGAAGGGGGAACGGTGTTTCCTGGTAACTATGCTTGAGGCAGCTTTCCCTCACAGGATTGCTCATCAAGTGCACGCAAGAGGAACTGGAGTGTACTCTCCCTTATACACACGAAGAAGTAGAATAAACTATCCACTGCTCAGTTTGAGAGGTACATATAAAAATCCCAGTAAGAGTGTATTGCAATAGAGTTGAAGCTGAGTCATTGGTATAGTACTTATCTTGACTCCTATTGACACTAGTAAAAGAAGAAGAGCATAGATAAGTGCAGATGGCTCTAGAAAGCTCCTCAAATTGAAAAGAACACTCCACGCTAGATGGGTAAACACACCACCATCTCTTATAATCTGTGTTGGTGTAATGCAACTAAACAATCGTGCTGCAAGCCACTTTTGTCAAATTTAGCAATATGACACACTAGAGAGATGCAGCTATTATTGATCCTCCATAGGATCAACGCCGACCACCTTATAGAGCTACTTGGACATTGCCCTTTTAAAATTCTAAATATTCTAGTACCGTTTACAAAAATCTATCGAATTTGCATCATAAACTCAGCATCTACGTTTTATTAATGAAGCTATGCTAGCTAGCCAATATCCAAAGTTTATTTGAAAAGAGCTCACTCTAATGGCACAGGCAGCTATACAATGCTCCACCTTAATTTCTTAAATGAACTCTAAATTCAACAAATAAACAAACAATCCTATGACAACTCTTAGTGAGCTCTTTGAGGTAGACTAAGTTCCAACAAGATAATGGACATTCATTTTTCTGTCATCCCATCAAGGTGTAACATGATATCCGGGGCCATGTGCAAGTGCTAACATGATGCTAAGCCTGACAGAAGGCTCTATGCAACTTGAGCACATTCTCAGTCCGCTCAGATCTGTGCTTGTGTCTTATGCAATTGTGTACACACATAGTGACTAATATCTATGAAGGTTGTGTGATCTTAGGGAACCTTCCACTGCAGGGAGTTGGCGTAGCAAGCAAGCTCTCTATAATATCTGACACACATGAAAGAATTCACCTAATGCATCCGAGTGTGTTTGCATGTCCTTTTCGTCTTTTGATCTTCTAAAGCCTCTCTGAATAAAACGAAGAGAGTTGACAAGAGGGGACGACCTTGTTTGACCTCTACGTCACTTCTTACAATTATCTTCTCCTCAGAGTTTGACCCATCTACTGAGGAGATTCTCATACAGTTTGAGCATGGCCATCTACTGAGGGACTTCTCATACAGTTTGAGCGGTGGATTCCCTAAGTTCGAGGTATCTGCAACTATTCATTCCTTTCCCATATTGTTGTGGGGTACTGAGTCCACGAAACAGCTGTAAATTACTTCCCTCTTGTTCTAGAGTCCCTCTGTTGTAGCTCATAATGTAAATTACCAAGTGCACGTAGAATAGACCTAAGTCAATAAGGTTGGTTACAACTGAGTAGCACTTAGTGCTCCTAGGGTATGAGCCATAGAGCTGCTGTAGAACCGAGCCCTGAACTGTAGATGGAAATGAGGCCCCAAATCCTTGCTTATTTAATGCCACCAAACCCCCTGAAGGTGATCTCTTGCTGGCTGACCCTGATCTGCTACTAATTGACCTTAAGCTGGACGAAAACCCTGCCATGTGAAGCTACTGCTGCATGTGCTGCCAACTGGAGCAGTCCGGACTCCCGACTGAAGACTTGCTCCGTAGGCCTAAAAATTCTACTTCTTGCTACCTTTGCTGCTCCGCAACTTGCTGTCCCTGTGACAGCCCCAAGGACGAGCTATGCAATGGCATCACATTACAGGTCCATCCAAAGGAGCAACAAGAGTTTATATTCACATTCATATGTACGCTGCTCACTTCTAAAGTAACATGTATAATTGAGCCTTGTAAATTCAGGTCTTTCGAAACAGACTAAAATCATCATCCTGGTTGCAGATCTAACACGATGCTCCGCAAACATAGACTCTAACTATATGGACACAAATTGTCGAGTCTTTTGTTTGATTAAGATAGGCTAATCGAAAAAGACCATCACATCATAAATCAGATGACTAGAGTCAGGAAGACTAGCCTTGAGAAGAGTGGACTTTCCACAGCCATTAGGACCCAGAAGCATCCATAGCTGCCCTTCCGGAATGCGCAAGCAGCAGTCTTTAAGTATAGGCACCTTTCTAGATTCCTTCTCCAGGTTTAGATATAAATGTCGAACGTCAATCGCCATTTTGCCACGCCTTTGGACGTCTGTTCACAGGGGAGGCAGGGAAGGTGAATCGAGAAGCAAAAGAAAGCCGAAAAAAACTAACTTTTTGCAGATTTTTTCGATCGATTGCGCCTCCTTAAGAGGCAAGAAGGGAGGGCAAACGCACCGCAAGATGTGGAGGCGCAAAAGGATCTAGGAGGCCAGGGGGAAGCTCTGTTGTGAGAGGGAAGAGTAGATTTGGATGAGATGCCATGAAAGTTACAAGAAGAGCTCTGGAGAAATGAAGCTAGCATATGAGAATGATGATGTTGTTGCCTGCAGAATTCAAATGTGTGAGTGCCTTCATCACATAACCCAACCTTTCACCTTAAGTAAGGTTCCTCACATAAGCTCCCCAGTTAAAATGTTGCACCTGCCCATTTATTGGATTTGTTTACCGGGAAAGTAAGTCTTGGCTAGAAGAATGGGTGCTCATCCATGGGCAACCAACGCCCGAACGTGGCATTATAAATTTGAACACGCATGGGGCTGCCAAAGTGGGTTGCCCATTCTCCTGGAGTTTGACTTCATAGTTGCAGTGTGTAAAGGAAAGACCCACGTCCTAGCCAACCACCTCTTGAGGATTCCCAATGGAGAAGCTCCAACGAGAGTCAAGGATGGCCTCCCAAATGCCCCCTTATTTCTCATTGACATAATTCTGGAATGGGCAGCAGAAATAGGCCACTACCTGGCAAACGGTTTACCTATGGATAAAGCCCTCAAGAGAGACAAAGCCCACAAACTCATTAAAGATGCAGCTCCGTACCAACTAATTGCAGGCCAACTCTACCGCATGGGCAAGGATGGCATCATGCGCAGGTGCGTGTGTGAACACAAATATGTAGACGTGCTCAAAGAAGCCGATTCTAGGATAGTAGGCAGTCACTTCTCCACTAACATTACGGCATGTAAGGTGTTATAGGTAGGCCTTTGGTGACCAACTCTTTTCAGAGATGCAGCCGAGTTTATCGAGCGATGCGATCCCTAGCAAAGAGTGAAGATCCCACATAAAGAGGATATGATGCCCCTAATGGGAATATTAATTGATCAGCCTTTAGAGAAATGGGGCATAGATTTTATTGGTCCTATATACCAATAGCTAAAGGAATAGGGGCAAGATACATTATCCTAGCCACCACAGATTATTTCACCAAATGGGTGGAGGGATGAACCACAAGGAAAGCTGATGCAACAAGTCATTACACGGTTCGGGTGTCGCTTGGAACTCATTTCCTCAATGAAACACTAGTGATCTTGACTAGCGAATTCATGATCATACATAGGAAATTGACACCATAATAACCCAGAGCAAACGGCTTGGTTGAAAGCTCGAACAAAACGTGTTGCACAATTATAACTTGCACAGTCAAAGCCAGTCAGCACAAGCTCATCACAATGTGTGTGGGCCTACCAAATGTCTTACAAAGTGGCAACAAACTGCACCCCCTTCAGCTTAGCCTTTGGGGTGGAAGCAGTTATGCCGATGGAGTATGTAGTGCCTTCGATCATAGTCAAGGAAAGGCTCACCGAAAATGCTTTGGTGGAGTGCTTAATTGATCTTGAATGACTAGATGAGACGAGATTGTGCACTGCCTATTGCCTTCGAGTGGAGAATGCATAATGTAAAAAATGGTTCAATTGCAACCTCAAGAATAAGGACCTTGAGGAGGGGGATCTGGTACTCCTCTGTAGCGTCTGTAACACCTTCAACTTAGCCTTTGGGGTGGAAGCAGTTATGCCAATGGAGTATATATGCCCAGCCTTCGCATCACAATCAAGGAAAGGCTCACCAAAAATGCTTTGGTAGAGCACTTAATTGATCTTGAATGATTAGATGAGACGAGATTGTGCGTTGCCTATTGCCTTTGAGTGGAGAATGCGCGGCGTAAAAAATGGTTCGATCGCAACCTCAAGAATAAGGACCTCGAGGAGGGGGATCTGGCACTGCTTTGTAGTGTCCATAATACCAAGCACAAACTTACCATCTAGGCTAAGGCCAAATGCATCTTGAGTCCACAAGGACCGGCCTCAGTCCTTGCCTGTGGCTCAAGAACTGGATGTCGCTGGCCTCTCCTTTCCATGGGCATGCTGGCGAAAGGGTTCTTCATTTCTGCTAAATCCGATCGCCCTAACCATCCAAACATGTTGGATATAGTCCCCCTTAATCTAGAGGCTACGGAAGGAGCAAGGGAGTGAGTTGGAGCTATGCTGGTGTAGGGGGCAGCTAGAGGGTTCTTGCATTTCCTCATTCAAGCTCTCGGTCTCATCGGTTTGAACTAGAGAAACCACTACGTTGGGGCCCTAACATTGAGTGAGAGATGGGAATTGAACTCCTTGTTGGAGATGAACCAAAATTGGGGCAAAAGGTAGGTTGCGAGTAGTTCGAAATGTAGTCCTTGTCGAGCTCATGCTCCTTGGACAAAATTCTCTTAGACCTCAAGTGCATGTATGAGATCATTGCGAGGGTACACCCTGCTTCAAATTCAATTTTTTATTTTTTGTCAAAAAATATGTTCCCAAAACTATCCCTTTGATCAAAGGGTTAGTTGTATGCCAACGAATCATAGGGATGGTCTTAAGGTGACAATCGGGATAGTAGTTGTGATACATGTCGACGGGTTAGGTTGAGATTAGTATGCCTCCGAGTCGGTGGGTTAACATTAAAGCAATGGGCGATGGGATATTCAAGCTGATGAGATGTGAGTATGGCAATGGTCATAGGGTTAGCATTAAAGCAATAGGCAACGGGATGGCTTGCTGAGGCAAAATCCAAGAAGTACATGTTTATTCAATATGGAGGTAGTGAGTTTGGTTATCTTTTGTGGAATTATGAAAGTAACAAAATCATTTGGAGCAGAGATGTTGTATTCAATGAGATTTTTATGTATAAACATCCCTTGCAGAAAAGGAAGAAAGAAAATGTAGACACAGAATACACAAGTCTTGACGAAATCACAAGAGATGAAATTCAAAAGGTTGCAAAAAAAGAGAATGTGTAGTAGCAGCAGCAAGAACCTCAAATTCCTCCAACTGCACATAAAGGTCTACGAGGGTAAGTAGACCACCAGAGCAATTTTCTCCTTCTTTCAATTATGTTTTGTTGATTGATTCTAGTGAACTAGAAACGTATGAAGAAGCGATGCAGGTAGAATCCAAAAAGGAGTGGGAGCGAGGCATGAAAGAGGAAATGGACTCTTTGCTACAAAACTAGACTTGGGATTTGGTTCGCTTGCTTATGGGAAAAACTTCATTGTAAATTAAGGGAGAAGATGGACGAAAAAGGAGGCACAAGGCAAGGCTTGTTGTAAAGGGGTTTACACAGAAGAAAGGTATAGACTTTGATGAAATATTCTCTCGTGTAGTTAAAATGACTTCACAAACAATGGCAAATACATGATCTTGTTATTGTATGTTGACATGCTTATTGTAGGCTCTAACATGTAGGATATAAATGTGCTTAAGAGAAAGTTGGCAAACACATTTGCAATAAAGGATTGGCATTGTCTCAGAGGGAGAACATTGAAAAGGTATTGGAAAGGTTTGAAATGCATAATGCAAAACCTATTTCTACACCTTTGGCTAATCATTTCAGATAGTGCAAGGATATGTGTCCCAAGACACAAGAGGAGATTGACTATATGCCAAGGGTTCCATATGCATCATAAATTGGTAGCTTGATGTATGCAATGGTATGTATAAGGTCAGATATTGCACATGTAGTGGGAGTTGTGAGTAGATTTATGAATAATCCAAGTAAAGAACACTGGATGGATATAAAGTGGATTCTCAGGTATTTGAGAGGTACGACAACTCATGTATTATGTTTTAAAGGTTTAAAATTTTCTCTACAAGGAAATGTTGATTTGGATATGGCAATTAATAAATATGGAAGAAGGAGCACCACTAGGTATGTTTTCACAATCGGTATAACAACAGTAAGCAGGGTTTCAAAGTTGCAAAAGGTTGCTGCACTTTCTACAATAGAAGCGGAATATGTTGCAGTTATAGAGGCTAATAAAGAGATGATTTGGTTACAGTGTTTTATTGAGGAAATTGGGAAGAAGAA
Organism: Dipteris shenzhenensis; assembly: GCF_047967505.1. Taxonomy (NCBI): domain Eukaryota; kingdom Viridiplantae; phylum Streptophyta; class Polypodiopsida; order Gleicheniales; family Dipteridaceae; genus Dipteris; species Dipteris shenzhenensis. The sequence continues at coordinate 43,206,486 of NC_141603.1, forward strand.
AGAAAATTACAGCTTGCATAGTGATAGTAGATAGAGTGCTATTCATCTTGCAAAGAATTCAACCTTCCATTCAAGGAAAAAACATATGTAGCTCAGGTATCATTTCATCTGGAGGATGGATAGTTGAAGCTAGAAAAGATATGCACTAGCCAAAATCTTGCACACACGTTGACTAAGGTGGTAACCAGGGAGAAGTTGAGCTCTTAGTCAATTTCAATCGGTCAGGGATTAGACACTACCAATCTTGGTAAGAACTTCCCTATGGCCTCCAAAACCAAGATAGATAAGTTTGAGGGAGAGGGTTTTCATACTTGGCAGACTAAACTTAAATTTATTCTTATGAAAAAGGGGATCTAGAATGTGGCAAATGGAAAGGAAAAGAAGCCAACCACTAGGGAAGGAGAAGCTTTATGGCTCCCTAAGGATGAAAAGGCACTAGCCATAATTTCTCTTGGATTGAGTGATTCTTTTATCCACCACATTGATGGTTGTGAGATTGCTCATGCTACATGGAGTCATCTTGATCTTGTCTTTGGAGCACAAGGGAAGTGTTCCAAGTTTAGCTTGCTCATCAAATTCTTTGATATAAAATTGGATAGAGGAGAATCAATCTCTTCACATTTAAACTCCATGAAAAGCCTACTGATTCAATTAGCTAGCATCAAGTTTGATCTTGATGATGATTTTGTAATTGCTATTTAGCTCAAAAGCCTAATTGAGGAATATGGCACTATCGTCACTACTCTCAGCAATATACCAGAGATTGGTTTGGTGGAAATACAGGCATCCCTCTTGGAAGAGGAAAGGAAAATCAAATAGAGGAATGACTACAAAGAACATGGGGCATATTTGGTCAAAAGCAACTTCAAGGGATCCAATAGCAAGAGCAAGATGAAGTGCAACTTTTGTGGAACGCCTAGACATTTTGAGAAAGAGTATTATACTGAGAGCTTTAGCATCCCCTGGTTCTTCTTCTTCTTCTATCTCTGTCTCTTCCACATGTACAGTTTGTTGAAGTCTTGACAAGGGTGATGACCCATATATTTTCTAAGTTGTTTGTGTGTGTCCGTCAATAAGGGTTCTCTACCCTGGGATATCCCCCTTAAATGATTGTTAGTCTTATGTTTGAGGTTTTACCTTGTTGGACCCATGGGGATTTCCATACATAGTCATTGTCCAATCTCCCAGTTGTAAGCCAAGAACCATAACCAGAGAGTCATAGGTTGGGGTCATGAGTGTTGTTACTAGGTGTGAAAAAACCATGAAGCTTCCCATGTACTACTACTGGGGTGAAGTCATCAATTTGTGGGGGGGTATGAAGGACAAATTCATGTAATGGGGTGTACCAAGGGGTACAAGAGTTGTATGTAGGTTAGAGTGAATAGGTTTGGTAGTAGAAGATTCTATTGTGTGTGATTGATAGATTCATGGGCTTGATTGGGAGATCAGTTGAGTGATTTGTGGATTTGGAGATGCTCTCCTTTGGGGCACATGCATTATATCAGTTGCCCTTATAAGGGCCTCTCCTCTCTTGAATAAACTACTCTATTTTGCTTCACTTGCTGAGTTTTTATTGCTATTCCATTGGTAGCCCACACTGGGTGAGCCACATATATCGGTGTCTCTCATTCTCTTCCATTCTGAGCGCTTTTCGTATAGTGTATTCTATGAATTTTGCTTTCTGCATTGTTGCTCCATTATCTAGTTGTTCCTAACACATATGGTACCTTCTTGGTGTTGGAGCCGGTCGTATGCCTCTAAATAGTTTCATCATCTAGTGCCACTCTTCTTATCACCTTGTGTAGGTTCCTTAACTTCCTTGCTAACCATCTTCATACCATCATTGGTGGTGTGGATTTGTCCTTGCACTTCCCCTATCTAATCTTTAGACATAATACTCCATGTTTGGTTTTGGATTCATACTACTTTTTGCTTTATTGAGTTCGTCGATTATTGCCTCTCGTCATCCTTCTCCCCCCGATTGGCTACTTTGTTCTTCAGCGAGGTCGCTTCCCCTCAATTTGAGTTGAATCCCAAAAATGTTAGTTATGGGGTTCAACACTCGCCTCGCCTCTATTTCAAGATGTGTCCTTGTGGCTTCACTCCATTGATCACTTTGCTCTTGCTACTACAACAGGGGCATTGCGTGCCCTTCTGGAGCACTCCATAGATCTTTTGGCCCTCCGCTACTAAAATCTCGTTCCAACACCCATATAACATATTGAGCATCCATCTTTGCAGCAGCCAAGCAGGTGCATGGGTAGGGGAGAAACCTGCAAACAATGCGATAATGGGCGTGGACACGTCTGTTGCATGATTTTCTCAGTTGCATGCTTTTTGGAGCATGTCGAGTTGCTTCTTCAACAATCGGCACTCGCTTGTTTGGTGTCCCTCCCTTCCGCAAGAGAAACATGCCGTCACCCATGCCGGTGTTCTTTGATCTTTTGGCTCATTTCTACTTGTTGTACAAACAATCTTTAGTTGCATGGCCCAAGTGGTTATAGATTGTGTGCCATCCACCTGATCGGTTCGTTGTGTGACCCTATGTTTTGCATTTGTGCACTATGTCTTGCTCTTTTTTGGCCTCCCTTGAATGCCCATTTCCTTTAGGAGCTTCTTGAGCCACTCCTTCAAGGTGTCCTTCTTTAGCACCTCTTCTTATATTTCTCCTGAAGCTGCTCACTCCTTCTCCGATGTGCAGCTTCTTTTTCTTTTACGAATTTGGATTCCCCTTCTCTAATGCACTCACTCATTGGAGTAATTTGTCATATGGCCTCGATGCTTAATGCTATCTCCATGTAGTGTAGTTTTGTTTCAAGGTGAGGCGGCTCATTAGCTAGGACCTAAATGTCATCTGGTCTTGTGCATTGGTGAACTAGTTGGTCAGCACTCTCATATTTCTTGCTAAGTCATACACCATTTTGTCATTTCTTGGTTGAGATGGTTGAGATTCAACAATACATCCACCTCATGTCGATTAGCCTTTATCTATGTTGTTCTTCAATGAGGTCACTTCCCTTTGATTTGAGTTGAATCCCCAAAATGTTAGTTCCAGTCTACTAAACTTTGCATTCCCATGGGACACATGGTTTGATCCTGATACTGGCAAGTATGGGCGACGTAGAATGATTCATGAGCTTGTGGGATGCTAGCAAATAAGAACCTACTATTTGTGGGAAGCAGAGAGTCTAGATTTATTCGTCAGCATGGTTTGGACTGAAATGTTAGTAAATAGGAAGCTACTGTTTTTGGGCAGCCTCATCCATCTTCTAGTGTGGACAATGGTACATGCTGCAATTTTTAGCACAAATAGGCTGAGAGCTTATAGTTTTGGTTAGATTCGATAGTTGGTAGGCTTTTGGATTGAAGCCTGCATATAAGATTATACATATAGAAATCTAGAAGCCCACTAATGTAGGCAGTCAATTTCTCTAGTCCATCTCTATCTCAATTTGGAGCTATCAAAAGATCCCCTCTTCCCATGTCATCCAACCTCTTTTGAGTCTAAAGGTCCATATCTTTCTTGCACTAAATATAGCCACATCCCTTTGTGTGATCCAAGCATGTTGTTCAACAAAGCTTTATCTTCTTTCTACAAATTGCCATCAGCCGTGGCCTTTTTCTTCTTTGGCTCGGCTATGGTTGCCATAGGATCCATTCTTACAAACATTGTCCTATATGGTCACCAATTGATTGGTAAGCGGAACTTTGCCAGCTAAAGACAAGAGCTTGAAGGATGATGGCTGAAGCAAGTAAGATTATGGAAGGTGATGATCTACATTTTAAGAAAGCATATGTCAAGAACTATTGTATGTCACATTTTCAAGAGGCACGCAATCAATCAAAGTCATGCAAACACTCATACATACAAATGTTCTTGTAAATAAAATACCATTGAGGAAATGAAATGCATGTCTAATGAGACAAGTACTAAGTTCATCTCCTAACCATTCTATCATCCATGGGAGAAAAAATCCTCTAAATTGGTTAATCTAGTAGAGATAGCCTATGATAGCCAAAGAAGTAATTTCTAAATTCATGTCCTAACCATTCTAAATTCATTACATATATCTAGGTCTTAATTTATCATTCTCTGTGAGGAAACCTATTAATGATGAAGAATGTCAACCTCTTTTACTCCAAAGATCAGTAAGAGCCACATTGGGGCATAGCCTCTCCATCACGATGCCTTTCTTACCCCACCCTTAGACCTAAAAGATTCGATAGAGTGGCAATGCCACAATGGAATCCTTAGACCTAAGACTTCCTTTTCCTCCTAATAGAAAGGAAAGGAATAGCCACGAGAAATTACATATCCCTTCTACTTCAAAGTTTGAAGACCAAAAAGAGCACAAACCTAAGACCAAAGATTTCCTCTTCCTCAAACCTAAGACTTCCTCTTTCTCCTAATAGAAATGAAAGGAATAGCCATGATGAATTACATACACCTTCTAGTTCAAAGTTTGGAGATCGATCCAAGGATTGGTTAGAGCAACGGTACCACAATGGAAGCCTTGGATTGAGGATGGAATTTAAAGTTTATGTAATTGATTTATTTTCTATCAAATTATCACGTTATTCATGATTAATTAAAACTATGCAAATCCTATTGTATCATGAATCAAGAATTGGGTGCAACAATATATTCATAATTTGACTACTCTAACCTCATTGTTTGGTGTAATCTACGTTTGGGTGTATGAATTATTGCAACATGCAAAATTCACTTGTCATAAAGCATTCATGCATGTACTATCTTTCATGGTTTTTCATGGATCGCATATTTGGTGTAACAATATGGCAATGGTTTGATTCATAAATAATTTAATCAAATGAAAGTTTATCATATATATTTCTTCTAAGCTCTACCTAAACCCTAAACCTTGAAAAACATGAACAAAAAAAATGATATAGCATTCATCATGCATGCAACTTGAATGGATGCAAATTGCAATCACTCCTCAAGTGAATGTCATAGCCACATGCATGCAAGAATTTAACATTAACAATCAATATCATATTTATGCATGTTTGGATTGAATTAACTAAATTAAAATGAATCAATTAAAACATTCATGAATTCATGATTCTAGGTGACAACCATTGGTTGTATGCCTTTTCATGAGATCTCCATGGCAAGCTAGCATCCAATGATGCATCAAATTCATCATGGCATAACATGGGATTAGAGGTCCATATGGCCAAGGTACCATAGGTGTCTCACCAAATGAGGTGTTTCCACCTCTGAGTATTTGTATTGTGGGGCCCTCCCACACCATTAGGGTGTTTCATACCAATATTTATATTGCGGGCCCCTCGCATCCTTGGGCATTTATTCCATGAGCCTTGGCCTCCTACACTAGGGTGTTTAATACCATCACGGACTTGGGAGGAAACCACGAGTTCCTCACCAAGATCCAATTCTACCGTGACCACTTCTTGAGAGTATCAAAAGAGGGATTGTTAGGCCCCATTATCTGGAGGATACACAGACTCAAATTGGGGTGGAGATATTGTTCTCAACTTTTGACTACAGGTGTTGTTTCTTCTCAGAAGTTAGATCAGGTCTCATTTCTTGTGAAGTAAAAAGCAACAATGGTGGTTCTCTTATCGAGAGAAGCCAAGTACCAAACATCACGATTGGCTTGGGAGGGCTTGCTTGCATTACATGCATTAGTCGTGGAAGGTCAACATGACCCTCTTGCTTCTTTCAAAAGCAAGTGCAATAAATAATTTCTTAGCTTTACTTGTTTCAAATAGGAAAGCCCATTCCTAAATGGATGAAAAAGATTTGAGAAAAATGACACTTGCACACTCTTGGATTGACGTATTATACCTTAAAATTTTGATCAACCAGCAAAAGGTTACTCAGCATGCTTTCATCATTAGATTGGGAGGTCTTCATGGATGCTCCTACTTTAAGCACAAGCATATATGTCTCTTTGCAAATAGGAAATAAATGAAAAAGGGCTAAGAAATTAGCTTTCTTTTCTATTTAGAAAACAAATTTGCAAGGTTGAGCCAATGAGTTCAAACATCCTTTCTCCCTTCCTCTCAACATTTCACATTTAAGAGATCAGAAGTTCGTTGAATTTATGATGACGCTAAAGAGTGCACAAGCTTACATTGCTCCTATATACAAACAAATATCCATTTTATCACCATTCCATCCATAATGACATGCATTAATACAAATAAATAGAACGAGATTTGCATTTAAAGTGCTATTTGTGATTTACACTACCCTTCATTTTTTGAATATGGAGACAAACTTGTTTTAGGTAGTAAAAATATACCTAATATTTTCAAATTATTGTGTTTATTGGGCTCTTTTACTTTGTTCTCTTCATTCGAAATTGAAGACCTCTTTCATATCATCTCCATATATTACATTGGTTATATTTTCTCCACATCAAAGCTGACTTTGATCTCCTAATTGACCCATTTGTTGGATCTATATTATAGATGAGCTCTTCCACTTGTGGTTAAATCATGTAAACTTTTTATTAGCTTGCCATTGAGAAACATTGTTATAGAAATTCATATAATTAGTGTGACTTGGGCAGCTAAACTATTATACACATTTTAGCTTAGGGTGAGAAAGATAGTTGTAAATTCATATCTAACTAGTAGGGGAGAGGGGTTGTAGTAGTGGAACAAATTTTGTGGCACTTAGGTTGCTAGCCCAATATGTCATTGAATTTGCTTGCCAACTTGAGGTTAAATGACGTCCTCATCATTGTGACATGGCGTGCTCACAAGTCTCATCTCAAAAGATTGCTTGCCAAAGATTGTCAAAGATTGTCATAGTGTCGCAAAGGTCTACTAGTGCTGAAAATGAAATAACATGTATGCTTAAAGGTGGTTGATTCATACATTTGCGATGAGGAGAGGAGATCAACAAACAAGAAGTGGACATCGTGATAGATAATCTTATCAATGCAACTTTGATGGGTATGCATATTCAAGCCAATCGCTCCTAATCGGTAGTATGCCTAAAACCATTAAGTAGTTTCTGTCGTATCGCCTTTGTCGCAATTAACCTAAGGCGAATGTTTGATTAATTTACTCCCCTCCTTTGCTCCCTCCTCCCACTCTTCAGTCTCTCGCCTGCTGTTCCCTCTCCCTCCACCTCTCAACTTCTCCTTCCCTCCACTCCCCCCCTCCATCCTCTCCCTCCCTCCACTCCCTTCGCCTCTCTCATTGTCTTCAAGAGGCTTTCACAGCCCCCTTCTCCAATAGGCTTTCACAGCCTTCCCTGGTCTTTATACCACGGTGCAGAAGCTTCTCCAAGAAGCTCCCCTCCATTCCACACGCACTGGAATTCAAAGCTTCTGCAAGAAGCTCCCCTCCATTCCACACGCGCTGGAATTCGAAGCTTCTAGATTTCGCCTACTGTGCTTAGGTTAATCGGCACCTTCTGGATTTCGCCTAATCTATCGCTGGGGGCCCTATTCAAGCCAAGTAATTTGGCATAGGAATATATTTTTGTTATTGTATGTAGTATGCCTTAAGTTTTAGAGGCTTGATCTTCCATTTGTGAAGTTTACATATAAAGTTTAGAGTTACATTGCACGTGAATTCATTGTGATGTCTAAAATTCAAAGATTGAATACACGTGTATATATTGGATCTCTCAAGTGGCACATCAATGATTAATACGTTTCCACATGATTAGCTATGAGGGAATTTGTGTGGATTAGTCATATCTTAGGTCCTTTAAGGAGTTTCCAATCCCTTTGTTCAAAGACTAGGAACACTTGGTTTACCCTTTAGAAATTCTCTAAACATCTTGATCAATAGTTTCATTTTATATGAAGTAAGGTTAGGGATGTTGTACCTCTATACATCTACCTCGAAATGAGAGACAAGTAGTGAAAAAAAATAACCCTTTTGGCGTTAAACATCTTATGAAGAATGTCATGCCCAATCAATGGCCTAATCAGAATTTCTAAACATGTATACCCACTCAAAAAAGGTTCTTATGTGAGGAAAACAATGTCCATGTTATCTCCTTTGAGCACAAGCATAGGTGCCACCAAACTTGTATGCTTGCTTAGACGCTATGCAATTGATATTTATCATAATCTTCTATCCAATACACTATCATGTCATAAATGTATGCAAAATCCTTTGTTTTGATCATCTACACACAAACTTTTTCCCAAAACATTTGTTTCTTGTCCCACCCTATAAAAAGTTTCGTGATTTCATCAATAAAAGGACAAATGAATGCAAAGCATCACCTATAGAGAGAGTGGAAGAGGATGTGATGCTCTACAATACACAGTATGACAAGGCAAGCCCCTTGACAAAAACTGATTAGCTTTTGATACTATGTAGCGGCGAATATCCTAGTGATTGACGCTAAAGATGATGCAAACCTCTCAAACTTCACTAACCGTTTTTGCAGCTTCTAATTTTTTGGGATGTCCCCTTTCCTCTTCACAATATTTGCATTTGCATATTTGGACGTCTTCATTTACAGACCTAACATAGTATATTATAAACAAATTTATAATAAGTATGCCCTATTATTATTTTTGGACAATTTGTATTAATATGCCCCACAATTTTCCAAAATACACATTTCATGCATGAAATGCTTTAATGCAAACCTTACAATGGTCAATTTTCCAAAATACACATTTTATGCATGAAATGCTTTGGTCAATGGCAACCTTACATCTATTTCCATGATGTTACTTGATCCACAAACCGTAGCAATAAAAGCACGAAAGGAAATTCTTGTTTGTTAAAGCAAAAACATCTATTGTCCCATGGATCTGACATGTAGGAACCCAAAACGATTGAGGTATTGAAAAGAGCACATGGAGAGTATAATAGGTATACGTTGATATTAGGCACGTTTTGGCCTAGTTATAGCTAGGTCACTGAATGGACACATTTAAATGCATCACAATTCTTTAGCTTTTCAGGAACGCACACATGGTTATGTTGTGAACAAAGGTCCTTATTTCAGGCCAATGTTCCTCTTAATCCTTTCTACACTCGTAATGCTGCTACACTATGCTAAAAATCTCCCAACATTCCGCCAAATCAACAACTTTCGGCAAATCTCAAATTTTTTTCGGAGATAAATATGACAGTGATCTTACACCTTCATGCAGGACTCAAAATTGCATCTCCAATGCCATTCAAGCGGTAGGTAAGCATCACTACTAAATTTTAGAATCTGACAACAAGAGAACGTAGTATCATTACACCGAGTTCTCTGACCCTTAACAGCTTCTATTAGGGCTTCATATATGGCACCCACTTTGCTTTTTTTACAAATAGAGCTGAATTATTTTTATGATGATGAGTTCAGTGCACACTGAAGTTGGAACTTTGCTCCAGAGAAATTGTTCAGGAAACTTATAATCATTTTCTTACGTGCTTGTACACTTTTTCTCTTTCAAAGATCAAATAGGAACTGTATTTGGTAACTCAACCTATGGTAAAAGACTGCTAAGCAATACCATACACAATGACTTTGGCCACATTTACAATGATCTTTCATCATTTTTGAGGCCTAGTCAGGATGTATATGTGATGATCCTATCCTGAATTGTACTTCTGCATAGTGGACATTCTGTACAGGCTACTGCACATGATTTACACACTGCATCCACTCAACAAACGAAATTATAAGTTAAGGTTACGTACATACATAAACTTCCCAGACACACAAGACTGACTAAAGCAATGTATCTTACAAGAAAAATGCCTGCAAGGAAGGAGAACTGCTGCTGTTGGTGCTTCAAAGCACACTTTACAAATATGAGCAGTCCTCTCATCTATATTTTGCTCAGAATCTGCTGTGATGAGTGCATTGTCTTTATCATTTACCAACTTCTCTTGCATTCTAGCCTGCAATTAAATGAAATATGAACAACACTACTGTGAGAGCAAGCAAATAACATTGTACAAGGTTTGGTCACATTCATATGCCTTATAGGAGGATATCAAAAGCTAAAAGAAGGCCTATCAAGATCATGTACCACATTTGTGTCCATTTCATGGCAGCAAGGTCTTCAAGATGAGAAGAATGCAACAGACCTTTACATGGCACAATCGGGTCAATGCTTCAACATGAAGGGCACTAAGATCTTCAAGAGCAGCAAGGTCTAGCCCATCAAGATCTTCACTCTGTGTAAGACACAATAAATGAGAAACATATCTGGCCAATGTCTTTTGATCATTTTCATAACTCGCCACAAAAAATATAATCATCACAAACAACCAACTGGTGTTTGCACATTGATTTACGTGCTGGATATACAAAGCAGGATGGTTCATTTACCCTTTCTCTTGAGAACGCAAGACGAGGTCAGCTCCCATATAATTAATATTACCACCTCTTTAGAAGGTCTGCTACTTCAATGACTATGACTATATCTGACTATATCTTAATCAAACCTCAGCTTGTTCCCCTAGACAAATTATGGCTTGACCAGTCTAGATAGTCTTGTGTTCACAAAAGTCCCCACTCTATTTACAAATGTCAGACTAAATTTCTTGTTTAGACATCCACAAAGAGACCTGGTGGCATCTTATTGTCAAGAGGCCCAGATCTGGTGGCATCTCATTGTCAGTCATCAATCAAAATTTTGCCACTGTAAATGCCAATTTGTCACTACTGAAATTCTCATTATGGTGAAAGGCTTTGTAAAAGAAAAAGGGGCTGTATTACTTTGTGACTTCCAATCAAGACAAGTGAATTAACAACCAAACATAAAATCACTATACACAATTGGAAAAGCAGCTTGGAGATGCAGAAAGATATGAGTGGAAATTCTTGCCCTTGGTCTTAACACTAAGCCTATCACCTGAGCTATCAAGAGAATTTAGATTTCAAGATCACACAATTTGTCATGGCTTGTAAAAGAGATAGTATGCCATGAAGATACCGGCAATAGACTTCAGTATAGATTTTCTACTATTACATTACAAGAGGAAGAGGCTGCCCATCACACATCAGTGAGATGGCTTAGATCTGACATTGAACCATACACACCACCTACTTAAATAGCAATAAGTACATTCAATGTTCCGTAAATGAAGCTGTTGAAGAAGCTATACTTGATAGACTTTGCATTCCAATTGATGCCACCCAAAGAAACACCGAAAGGCGAACAATGGGTCAAGCAATGAGCTCCCCGTTCGGCCTGCAAAAAGGATATAGAATGGACCATCTAGAATGGATGTGGCTTAATGAGACTAAATTTCAGTAAATTTTCACAACCCTGATCTGATAGTCATTAGATGCTCGCGAAAAGGAATACTCATTCATATGATTGACATGAAGAGCAGCTATTATCAAATTAGGATGACGACCAAAATATCTTGAAGATGGCATTTGAGACCTGATTTGGATGTTAGGAGCTCCCATTGGGTCATCATGAACCAAATTGATGTGTTGGGATCTCATCCATGTGGACTGTATCGTGTGTTCTTTACACCTTTTTTAGGAGGTTGATACCACCCATCATCACCATGACTTGAGACTTTGCACCCTATGTGACATGAAAGAGGTCGAGACAGAGGAACTTGGCTCATGATGCCCTCAATACTATGAGATCCGTGAGAGATTCCAGTGCCTCTTTGAGAAAGGGTTTCAACGTTGAGCAGATTCATTGATTACCCGGATCAATGATGGGCTGCTCTTTTTGTCTCAGAGATCACACATCTCAAATGTATACTTATGTGACCAATACCCCTCGAGCATAGAGAGAAGAGGACCACAAACATCTTCCTCACAAAGGAAGAGCCACTTAGTGGATGATGTTGGACACATGGCCCTACGCATGACCTCCATATATGCTAGACGAGCATGAGCGCAGAGACAGAGCAAGAGAGCATCCTTGTGGCAAAGTTGGTACCCATGTGATACTTAGAGTGAGCTATGGGCAGATAGGGAGATTTTTGACATGCTCAAGAGACACCAAGATTTAGATGGGATCCCAATAAAACTCGTAGCTTCAATCACTCATGGCTAGTTTTGGACTGAACCAACCAACTTACCACAGTTGATAGTTCCACCATGCCCATGTGTGAGATGCATTAGACATGTTCCAAGCCTAGTGGACCTAGCTTGGACACCTCACACTTTCTAATATGATATCGATGAGATTGTGTGAGGCAGGATGAAATTGATGTACTTTACATTGATTTTGAATGGTCTCGTGGCATGGATATTTAGATATACTAAAGGTAGACACCTTCGCCTTGTATAATATTGACCTTTCACTTTTCTATGTACTTGTGCTATGATTATGTTTTGTATCCTTCATAAAATTAGTTCTTATGGTATGCACGTATCATGCATGTATGTTATGTTATGATATGCTATGCACTTATGCTATGCTAGACACGTATCTATGGCCCTATGTGTGAGTCATTGCTAGGGTCTACTCTTGGATGGAATACATCGGCTTAACTACCGTTTTACCATGGGTGAGGTTGTTTTAATGATATCTGTTGGGAGGCCGTCTACACGACTAGCACTACTTGCCCCTATTTAGGACCCTACTATGTTTTTTTATTTTACATATTTTTTGCCTTTTAGAGTTCAACTTTTTATTAGATATTTTTAGAAGCCCTTGCAAGTAGCCTACGCCAAGGGTGGAAGTTGATTATTACACACAGCCAGAAGAAAGACCCACTAGTAATTGGCTGAGGTGTTCCAGAATACTAGCAAGTGGTAGGCCATTGTGGCAAATATAGTCTGAGCACTCGTCTACTGAGAGTTTGGACCTGGATCAGTTAGTCATTTCCTCTATTAATCCTCAACATGAGCATGAGGATTCTGACAATGAAAGAAGTATTAAAACTATTTGATCTCATAGGTATTTCTAGACTTTTAAAAACGTTAATACATTTCTCTCAATTGATTTATGAAACACAAAGCAGCAGGTAAGAAGATGATGATATTGCAATGGAACAAAAGTTACCTTTAATTGCGAGACAAGTGTTTCAAGTTCAGCGCTGTGGTGTTTCTCTTCCTCTAGACAGCTTTTTAACTCCTTCGGATCCATAAAAGCTACTAGTTCTGTACATCCTGTGACATCACTTCCACTTTGGGTATCTTCATAAAATTTGGATCCTTCAGGGAGCCCTAATAAATCCTGAAATTCCGAGCCAACAGAGTCAGAATTGCCTATCCCCTTCTTAAGTTTTGCAACAAGCACCCACATGCCAGCAAGATCATTTTCCAAGTTCGCTTCCCGTCTCTTTGCTTCCTCCAACTTTTTTTGAATCTCTGTTTCTAATAACTCCTTCTCTGCCAATGCCGCTTCAATGACAGCCTCTCTCTCCTTGGTCGCCAACAACTCGCGCTTCAGATCTTCTATCATAGCTTCTTCTAATCTCCTTCCATTGTTAGAATGCATGCGTTGCCTTTCGGCCCTTCCAGCACTATTCAATGTTGTATGCGCTCCATTCAACACAGATTTTGATGAAGCCCGAGCACGTGCAAGCTCTTGAGCAGTTGCTAGCTCAGCAGCTAGCTTTGTATTTTGATAAGCTAGCTTTGTAACCTCTTCAGCTAAATTTTTCAGTTCTATTGCAGCAGCAGAAGCTAGCTCCTTGGCATAAGATGACTCCTCGTCCAGTTTACTGCTTTGAATCTCGAGAGCATCTTTTTCCTCTAGTAGTAGGTCCTTCTCCTGCTTAAGCTTTTCAATCTCTGCTCCCTGAAATTTACAAAACATTAAACAACAAAGAGGTCAAGGTTACTCTGAACTCAACATTCACAGAATATAGCAATGCTTGTAAGGATTTGATACAATTAAATTCGTTCAAAAGGCTATGAAACTACAGTCCTCCATGCACTATGTACACTACATGATACGGCTATTCAATGCCAAGAGTAGAGAGAATCACAGTCCCAACTATCTTTCCACTTTATGCTCACCCTTTATGTACAAACCAAATAATGAGTTTCTGAAGGTGGAGCCCACACAGATAAACTGTGTGTGTGTGGGTGTGTGTGCACACAAATGTTGTCGTTCATGTATATGTGCATGTTTTTGTGCACGTGCCTGTGTGCATGCATGCTTATCCATGAAAAGAATTGGTTCGTTCCCACATTTAGCATCATGAACAGCAACATGCCCTTAGTTCCGTCATAGCAGCCAAAAAATCAACTGAAGGCCACATGCATCATGACAACCATGATATCTTGTGTATTCATATTCCCTACACAACACCAACAAGCTGATCTTCTATCAGCCATGGCAAATCCTGCCACTAGAGAGCAGATATAGTCCAACGAATTTCCTTCCCTATCACTGTTGCAGGGATTCAGTTTTGCAACCACAGAGGAGAAACCACCTCTATCACTTCACATGCTTAATTCAGAGCTTCACAAAGCTAATTAAATGAAGTAGCTTGCTGGACCCTTGCATTGACAATGAAAGCCCTCGTAAATCAGCTACACAGACAATTTGAACGAAAAACCTGAGTGATATTCGCATGTCCCTCTCAACACACAAACTACTATGCAGGAGACTGATGATTATAGCAGAACTTGCAATGCCTTGAATTATAGTGAGATCAACTTGAAGCATACACCACATATGATGATAAGAAATTTGTGACTTCAGCATTGTTAACCATGAAAAAACACAAATCAACTCAGTTTCACCTGTTGAAGGACTTGGGATTGCAAGTTCGCCTTCTGGTCAGATTCCTTCGAAAGTTGTTGCAAAACGATCTTTGGAGTGAAAGACCATTCAGCATCTGCTCCCTCGACATATCTAAGCTCCCCAGATACATTTTTTGTGTCCAACCAGACATCTGCATCCTCACTATCTTCCACAGGAGTGTTTGTGATGCATTGACCTTGAACATGCACACGTGTACTTGCTTGCTGCATACTTTCTTCTGTTAGTCGAGCATTTTGTTGTCGAAGAGCTGCAATGGTAGCTTGCAATTCTATATTTTCTGACACCTGCAAAAGGAACAGTGTATAGACCTAACAGCATTTACAGCCATGATTATTAAAAACTCTTTCTCCAATTTGATTTACCCACTCTTCCTCCTCTCCCTATCTCTACATATGCAAAAGTGAGTACAGTACCAACCATATTCTCCTGTCTTTACAGATGCATTCTTCATTGAAGCTCTAGTGACAACTAAGTGGTGGGAGTTGTCTCTAATTCTAGCAACTTGCCAACTTAGACTAAACATTGACTCCACAATATTAATTCAGAGAAGTATCATTCTCTACTGGAAACATTTGATTTCGCATGGCCTTAATCTGAGAATGGCCTTAATCTGAGCACACTTTAATTAAGGGCTTTCATGCAACTACTATAAGGTCATTGTGTTCTTCCTGCATATGATACTGACAATTATACTCTTTCCTTCAGCTGTCCTATAAAATCTTTTCAGGAAGGAGCACACATATTTAAATTGTCTCTCTTCAGATAATATATGTGTGCACAAAATGGAATTTGTCGTTTTTTATTTCTTCTCATTTGGCTCATCTACTTGGGTCTATCAAGTACGTTGATCTGCAGTAGAAATTAGACACTACTTGATTTGCGTATCCAATACTCAAGGCTTGTACATCAAATCCTTCATGAATTTTATTTTTCAGAAAATGGCAGCTGTATAGGTGAATAATAGGTAACCTTGATGAGATGCATAAAAGGCAAAATCAAAAGCAAAGAAGAGGCCAACGTATCCTGCTTAAACCTTACCTTTGCTTGAAACTGCTCTTGAAGAATCCTGTTGTCTGCACTTTTGATCTTCAGATAACAAAACAGAAATATCAGGATAATATAAAATAATACTTTCACGAAAATCAGTAGACCTTTCTGCAATAATATTTTATGCAGATTAATGAATTTTGTTTAAAGAACTCTGCATTAGGGCTTAGAAATGTGATGCACCTCAAGTTCAAATGACTTCTCGTTGAGCTGGCCTGTCAACTTAGAGATTGTCTGTGCATTGGACATACAGTGAGGGCCCCCTGGTTAGTGTTCTCTGTTCAATACGGAGCATGCTGAGAATGAACACTCTAACACAACACATCTCCTACCAGCCTATGCACTGTGCATGTGCATGTTCTATCTTCGATAGTTTCGAGCATTTACAACTATGCAGTGCCCTACTGTGCATTTTCACCTGGCATCTTGCTTTTTTACTATACAATTGAAGTCAATATAGTGATGCACTATTATTGGAATCTTTTTGAATCTCCTTACCTTGTGTCATGGTGGCCTCTAAAGTTAAGCTGGTGGAGAGCTTGAAGGAAAGACAGCGGACAGATTCAAGGATATATCAAGGTATTTGTGCATGCATCATGACAGTCTAAGCTTAGGTCAACTAATATTGACTGAGGTGATCGGGGAAGCTTCAATTTCTGAAGTCCATTAATTACAATTTCCAACATATGTATGCAAGCATGCATATAATATACATAAGCATAAATATTATATACATACATACATATGTGTGTGCATGCATGCATGCCAGTGTCATGAGCAATTCACGAGTCACACCATATCTTTACTAGAATCTGCACAAGCGCATTAGCAAGGCATGGTGTGGGGGGGGGGGCGGGGGGGTAAGAGAAAGAAAGAAAGAAAGAAAGCTTATTAAAGTCTACTAAAGACCGACGGGTCTATGAGACTGATAGAAAACCTGATACAATGAGCAAAAGGGTGGAGCTACTAAGCCAGCATCCTAACCATGCTAGAGAAAACTGTGTAGACATAGTCAATGATATCATCATACATGTTCGCATCATCATCCCCATGGAAGATGCAGTCTGATCCAATACAATACGATACCGTGCATAAAAACGTCAAGATGAGTGCCATAGTAACCCCGGTTGGTCGTACCCCAAGTTGAAACTAGAAGAAATGTTGGTGAGTGTGATCTATGTATCTGTTCTCTATCAAGTGTGCCACATCTCGATCTCGGCGTCTCTGCCTCTCCTGCTATCTGTGGCCGGGGGGCAACATGCTCTGACTGGAAGAACTCTATGATCATACTTTGGGATGGACCAAGCAAGGCCCCCCACTCCTATCTCCGTGATCTGATGAGATGTTGTCTATGTCGGACCGCCGCCTCGTGGATGAAAACAACTAGGCATCTCTAATTTGGGTATGAAAGGAGTCTGGACAGGCCCTCGAATCTGTCTCTGAAAAGGCAGTCGTGTTGTCCACGGATCTCATAGTAGATTGGGCAACAAAAGACAATGTGCTCCTTTGATTCCACCTCGTGCCGCTCACATAATGTGCATATACGACTCTCTCAAGGATCCCATCTGCTCGCCCCCTCTCGATACAAAGTAGATGTGATGACACACGGAACTGTCCAACGGCAATCCTGAGTGACACCCTACCGGGGTCATCGTCGCTCTCGTTCTTCAACATAGGGCCTCCCACCGCCCCCGACGATCGAGCTCGACTAGGCAGCGTGACGTCAAAGGCCAATCATCCATCGCAGGGTTTTTTCGACCTCCCATTTGACGGGCCCTCTATGATTGGCCTCTGACGATCACCACAGGCATATATATATATATATATTTGTATCTCCCCCCTTCTACTGCATTTTTTTTTGTGCCATTTTTTTGTATCATCTGGAGATAGATACACATTTTTTGCACCAGGACTAGACACACCGTCCTTCATAACTTTTTTGAAGAAACGGTTGGCCGGACCGTTTTGAGACCGCCACTGTTATGCTCATTGTACTAGTTATCTTTAGTCTCATAGACCTTCACGGTCTCCTGAAGACTTTAATAAAATTTCTTTCTTTCTTTCTTTCTCTCTCTTTCTCTCTCTCTCTCAACACCTTTAAAGCAGTTACGTTTGACAAGGTACTAGTTGAGATTGTCTCATCATACACTTACCTGGGGGTTCTGTTCTCTAGACCTATCTTCACGATGTGGACGATTTTTTCTCCAAGTATGCCCTAATTTCGAAATTCATGTTCATTACCCTGCAAGTGCTTGTTTGGTTCATCGGTTAAGGGAAGTGTTTAAGATTAGAAGGCAGAGGGTGAGTGAATTCGAAGTTGAGTTGAGGCATTAGGTGAGAGAGAGAGAGAGTGAGGTGTCGCTCGGGAGGGCTAGAGAATGATTGCAGGGGAGCGAGATTGCAGGAGAGAAGTGCTCGTAGGAGTGAAGATATGGGCTGATCGTTGGTAAGCGATGGGCTGAGGCGGAGCTTCGGTTGAACCTAGGTACGGTCGGACTGCGCAAAGACCAGGAGAGCACCATAGGCTGGAGCAATTCGTTGGAGCAGTTCGCAGCCAAGGGGCAAGTTGTGGGGTGCGCCATGGGTTGGAGCAAGTCGCAGGGAAGGCTGTGCTAATTCGCGTAGGGGGGGGGTTTGGATGGTAAAAAAAGTACCACCCCTCCAACTTAGGAGGGTGGGCCTTTTAGAAAGCTGAGCTCTCTAAAAGTTTCGCCCACCTATTCTAGAGCATAGCGCAGCAGCAGCTCCTCCCCTTATCGTGACCCATGCGTAAGACTCTACCCCTCTACGCCCCTCTTGACAATTTCACTCTCAGGTACCACCTGTTGCAGATTTCCGTACAGGCCAGCAAGGAGCTCGGCTCCTGGATTGATAGCCTCCGCCAGCCCCTTCTTCTTTCGACCAGCCAGCCTCTTTCTCTCATCCCCCTCTGTTTCATCAGTTTTCCTCTCTGTTCCAGTCTCCTAGTTTCGAGCCCACCTGTCCCTTCTCTTCTCTCAGCCTATTTCCTTCATCAGATTCGATTCAGTGATGGCTCAATCTGTAGACCCCGAGCTTGCGATGGGAGATCAGGATATGAACTACCATGCGGAGGATGACCAAGGTCTCTACAATGATTTGATTACGAAGTCAGCCTTCAGTGAATTCACCATTGCTCTTGATGAAAAGTTTGAGCAGTTTAACATGAATCAAACGGGGTTGACACAGCAACTCCAAGGGATTCAGACTACACTCACACTTTTGACAAGCACTGTTCATGCACTCATGCATGTGGATGCAGCTTCAGTGTTAGGTCCGAACATCACTCCATATCCTTTTCCCGGAGATCAAAAACTCGTACCAAGGAGGTTGTTGACACTTGGTTGCACAAGTGGCAAGTACACTTCCAGTTTCACCCTTATCCGGATGACAAGAAAATACAGCTTGCAGCAGGGTTTATGTAAGGAAAGGCTTTATTGTGGTGGACGGAACTCCGACCCAAGCCTGCAACATGGATAGAATTAGAAGGGGTCTTCAGGAAAGAGTTTCTAAAGGAGGAAAATTACGATATCGTAGGCAAGCTTAAAGCCCTCGATATGTCCAAGCTGAATCTGACTTTTGAGGTTTATCTTCAGAGGTTTCGAGATTTGAAGACCAGAGCTACAAAGATGGATCCAGTGACCTTGTTAGGTTTCTTTGTGGATGGTTTGCCTGACTCGTACAAGTTACAGATCAAGAACAACAAGTGTACCACTTTGCAAGAGGCCATGAATTACGCGCGCATCTATGATGATACCATGGCCAGTGCAAAGGGAACCACAGTTGCCGACACGGGTGGGAAGAACAAGAGGAAGTTCTTCCAGTCTACCACTGGTACCAGGGAGTCGAAGTCTTTAGACAACGCCTCCAAGAAACATTCGACTCAGGCAAAGAATGGTCATACTCGTTTCCTTCGTGCCTTGAAGCTAAAGAAAGAAGGACGTTGCTTCATATGCGAGGAGCGGGGCCACACTAGGAATGATTGCCCTAAGCACAAGAACAAGAAGCAAGCACCGGGACTGAAGCTCCATGCAGGTCCATGTACCAAAGCTAAGGGAGCTAATCAAGTTTCGATGACACGTAATTCTGTAAATGTCATTACCTACCCACTTTCTTGTAATTGCACTTTTAATAATTCGTTATTTGGTTCCCATGATCTTTTCCGAGTTTATGGAGAAGTTAGGAACCAAAGAGTTCACATTCTCTTTGACCCGTGCAGCTCTCACAACTTTGTTGATTACAAACTTGTGCAGAAGATGGGGCTGTCCACAATACCTAGTGATCACACCTACGAGGTGTAGCTTCCAATAGGGAACTATTTTTGGGATCGCAAGATTGAAGCGTTTTCTATTCGGATTCAAGACTACATAGCTACTCTTACGTGCTATGTCATGCACTTGGAGCATGTGGACTTGTTAATCGGAATAGAGTGGTTTAAAACCCACAATATTCGAATTGGATGGAAGGAACATACTCTTTCTTTTTTGGATAAGGACACTCAAATTTGTATTCAAAATGATGATATTTTCTCTTCTCACGGACCTATTGTATCTGCGATGCAGCTTCGGAATATATTAAACACTTCTCATTATGATGTGTATCAGTGTGTTTTGATTCCGCTTTCTTCATTTGTTATTTCTGTTAATAACAAGAATGATTTTAGTGTGTTTGAATACCATAAAGAACGTTGTTAGATGATTTCATGGATGTATTCCCTGCTCAATTGCCGGAAGGTTTACTTCCAGAACGGGCAGTAGACCATCGCATAGATTTAGTACCTGGGGCTCAACCTACTAGTGTTCCACCTTATAGGATAAGCCAGCTTGAGGAGAATGAGTTAGCTTCACAGCTACAGTATTATCTGAATATGGGCTATATTCGCCCAAGTAAATCACCTTGGGAAGCACCTGTGCTCTTAAGAAAGAAGAAAGATAATTTGTGGAGAATTGTGTATAGATTATAAACGATCGAATAAAGTGACAATTAAGAATCGATACTCTCTTCCTCGTTCCGATGATTTGATAGACCGTTTGGCCGGAGTGAAGTATTTCACTAAGATTGATTTGCGTACGGGTTATCACCAAATCCATATCTATGCTAAACACATAGATAGAACCACATTCCGAACTAGGTATGGCCACTACGAGTTTCTCGTATTACCTTTTGGTTTGACCAATGCTCCTACCACCTTCCAGCAAATGATGAACGATTTGTTTCGAGATTTTTTGGGCAAATTCGTTGTCGTGTTCTTAGATGACATCTTGGTATATAGCCGAATGCTAGAGGATCACATAGGACACCTCCGGATTGTCTTAGTTATTCTAAGACAACATAAGCTTTATGCCAAGATGAGTAAATGTGACTTCTTTATGAAGGAGATCATTTACTTAGGACGCAAGATTTCTTCAGAAGGTATTAGCATTTATCTAAATCGTATCCAGAAGGTTTTGGAATGGCCTATCCCTCAGACTGTGAAACAACTTCGTTCTTTCCTAGGATTCACGGTATTTCTACGAAAGTCTGTGCATGATTATTCACACATCACGACACCCTTGACCAACATATTGAAAGGTCGTGGACGCAGGTCTACCTAGCCGATCTCTTGGAATGATGCATTGAACTAGGCTTTTGAAACCTTCAAGTTAACTATCAAGGAAGCACCCGTTCTTGCATTACCTGATCCTACCCGGCCTTATGTTTTAGAGGCCGATGCGAGTCATTTTGCGATTGGGGCAGCTTTATCAGACCTGTAGCTTTTGAGAGTAAGAAGCTAGATGACACCCAATATTGTTGGCCCACACTAGAAAAAGAACTCTATGCAGTTGTGTATGCTCTAAAAGTTTGGAGACACTACTTGTATGGTTCGAAGTTTCTTGTATTGACCGATCACCAGTCAATCAAATATGTGTATGATGGGTTTGAATTGAGGGGACGAAAGGCTAGATGGGTAGAGTTAATGCAAGATTTTGATTTTGAAATACGTTATCGAAAGGATTTGCTAAATAGTGTGGCGGATGCCTTAAGTCAAGTCAAGTTTGTAAATGCAATGTCATTTACAAAAATATCCTCAGACCTATTTCAATCCTTGAGAGGGCTTTGTGCAACTGATAGTCATTTCAGTTCTTATTGGCAGAGAGTCCAAGATGGAAGCTCCATGGTTGACCAAGACTCAAGGATTGTGCCACCTACGGTACAGGCGGCAGGAGCTCAGTGGATGACTAGGAACGGCTTGCTGTTCCGGAATGGAAAGATATGTGTGTCAGATGTTATGGATCTTCCATCCAAGATTCTCTCGGAGTGTCATGATGCTCCTAGTGCTGGACATCCAGGTATACATTGGACTTTGTCTCTTGTGAAGCATACCTTTTATTGGCCTAAGATGCGTGCATTTATAGAAAACTATGTCGTAGGTTGCCGGGTTTGTCAAGTTACTAAGGCAGAATGCCTTAGAAGCGCGGGTTTATTACAGCCATTGCAAATCTCGGGTAATAAATGGAAAAGTATTTCCATGGATTTTATTACCGCTTTGCCAAGAACGCGCAAGGGTCATGACTCCATTTGGGTCATAGTGGACCGTCTGACAAAAATGGCTAGATTCTTACCTACTAGAACAACCATCTCAGCTGTTCAGCTGGCTCACGAGTTTGTGGACCACTTGTTTAAGCTGTATGGTTTGCCCTCTGACATAGTCAATGACAGGGACTCGAAGTTTACAAGTAACTTTTGGACACTTGTTTTTGAGAAGTTAGAACTACTCTAAGTATGAGTTTCTCAGATCATGCACAATCTGATGGTAGTATAGAAAAGGTCAACCAATTGGTTGAAGATATGCTTCGAGCATATGTTTCTAAGAGATAATCTTCATGGGAGGATTATCTACCTATGGTAGAATTTGCTTATAACAGTGCAAAGCATTCGAGTATTGGTTACAGTTCTTTTATGCTTATGTACAGGTTTCAACCTAAGTCACCAGTTATGGTTGGGTTAAAGGGAATCCAAAACGATGCTGCAAAGACCTTCTTGCAAGACATGCAAGAAATGTTGCAGTTTGACAAGGAGTCTATTAGAAGTGCACAAGATCGGGTCAGATTTTATGCTAATAGACATCCTTCACCTAGAGAGTTCTCTAAAGGAACGACGGTATATTTGCGAATTCCCAAGGAATCCAAGAGCCTAAGTACTGGTTTGGTTCCAAAGTTATCCCCCAGATACTGTGGTCCGTTCAAGGTTATTAAATGAATTGGACTAGTTGCATTTAGACTAGAATTGCCTCCTGATGTTAAAGTACATCCAGTATTTCATGTCAATAGACTGAAAGAGTTACTGGGTGCGGATGATCAAATTGTTTATCCTCAAGAAATCATAGAAGTTACAGATTTGACTTTTATTCCACACGAGCCTGAGAGTATTCTTGAATTTCGTGATAGACAGATTCGTAATAGAACTATCACAGAATACAAGATCAAGTGGAAGGATCGTGTTGAGGAGGATGCAACATGGGAGACATTACAGAAC
Source organism: Dipteris shenzhenensis (assembly GCF_047967505.1). Lineage (NCBI taxonomy): Eukaryota > Viridiplantae > Streptophyta > Polypodiopsida > Gleicheniales > Dipteridaceae > Dipteris > Dipteris shenzhenensis. The sequence continues at coordinate 43,229,738 of NC_141603.1, forward strand.
CTCTAGAGGACGTTCGGTTTTTTAGCAAACTCAGAAGTGAGTTCTTAGAGGAGGGGAAGTATGTCATGTGCACAGATTGGTATCTGACGTGTACGGGGTACACAAGACTAGCTCCGGTAGCCTGGGGAGGCTTAGAGCTAGGCAGGCTTGATTCTTGGGTTGAGTGGCAAGGGTACGAACCAATTATAGGTCTTTGCTATTTTTGGTGCTTGGGGCCCGAGTCTATATAAGGGACCCAGAAGTTCAGTTCTCAGGGAGCCGATGGGAGCAAGTCTCGTTCCCTGGTGCTAGGTCTGATCCTGGATTGAGTCGCAGACGCACGCCTGCATCATAGCGTAACCCAAGGCCCAGCAACAGATCCCAGGCTTCATAGTGCCACCTAGTGGTATGGGACACCAGGCTGGTTAGGATCTGGTTGGGAGTTCGTGCCAGTAGCTCAGCTCGTGGCTCGGAGGGGAAACCTCTTGATTTGGGATCGCATCCCATAGATGTCATGGTTGGGTGGTGAGCAGCCTACTCAGTTTCTTCACGTTCGGTCTGTTCTTGTGTTTGCTTGTAGGTCAGAGGTTTCAGGAGTGCTGGGGTCGTGTCATGCCTAAAGAGGATGGTGGTTGCTGGTGACTGAGGGGTGTCAGTGTAGAGGCTACTGCTGGTGAAGGTGTCACAATATCCAGTGGAGGGACTACTCTGAAGAAATCAGTCACAGATCTCTAGTTAGGTGGAGCACGTCTAACAAAGGTCCACTCTCTCAAGATGGTCGATCGGCAACACGCAATCTCTAGCAGGAATAGGACCAGACATCTATGATCCTCAAACTCCATAACCTGACGCAAAGGCCGCAAACCCTCTCTGAACAAGCAATGATACCTCCCTTGGATATCGTAATAAATGGTGCATCTACATATGTAATGCTACTCTGTCTCAAGCTCTCTCCCACAAAGCTGGCATATCCACTGCTCTGCATTCACACGAGGTCCGTAGCTGAGAAAAGTGGCCACACACCACTAATTAGGATGTGCCTGGAACTCTTTGAGTTGCTAACAATTGCTGCTGAATAGACAGTGATGTTGTCCACGGATCTCATAGTACCCCGGCATCGGAATGCAAAGTGCTCCTCCATCTCTGTCTCTTGTGTATCACATAAAGTGCAGATCCGTCTCACATGCGATGCCCTCTGCTTGTCCTGTCCCCCAACCTGTAGTCCATGTTTCTTTTCACGGACTACAGGTTGAGACAGGACATGCAGAGGGAGCGAGATACTTAGTCGCACCGGATCATCCAAGCAAGAATCAGAACCTGTAGTCCAATCTAGACACAGACTGATCTTGTATAAAGAGACTCTAGGTTCTGCTTCTTGCTTGGATGATCCAGAGCAAGCCACTGGTCCCACATCATATTCTACTAGCAATGTTTGGGGTATAGGTTGATGCAATCTTTCAGGTGGTCACTTATCTCCACAGAGTCAAAGACTTAGGTAACACGACAAATGGATGGAACAAATTGCCAATTCAGGCCTTGACTTCATCTATCGCATGGAGGCAGAGGGGGATCAGCAGAGCTAGTATGTGCGGACACGTAAATGGTTTGCAGGCTTCGGACTACAAATGGACAGACGGCCATTGTTCCAATATAGTCTTGAGGCTCCATCCATTCCGCTTACCTATCACTAAGTGAATCAGGCCAACAGAGAGGATTTATTGTAGCTCCAAATGTACAGAACTTGCCTGGCACGTCCTGAGCTTTCAGTAAAACTCAAATTCTACAGGGATCACTATTTGCAGATCTCAGAGGAGGGTTTTACCAAACAATTGGGCTACACTCGTCTCCCACATGCACTAAGGATCTTGCTCCGGATCGTCCAAGCAAGAAGCAGAACCTATAGTCTCTTTATAGAGGACCAATCTCTCTCTAGAAGGGACTACCATACATCCCCACCTCTCCAATGGACAAGCGAGTCAAAGAGAAGAGACTTGATTCTAGGAGATCAAGAAAATGTGAGTGAAAGCACTAACGCTCAAGTCTGGCTAGTCCGGCATGCCCTCTCCTCAAATGGGCCTGCATAGCTCATTGGAGGACCACAAGAGGCAGGAATATACACATGGGGAGAAATCATAAAACTCTTGAGAGAGGTTGGAGGGTGTATTGTGAGTACCCTATTGGAGAGTATCCCACACTGAAGACGTTAATACAACTCTCTCTCTCTCCGCTCAGTCCCCCCGCTCACCCCTCCGCTCAGCCCCCCCGCTCACCCCTCGCTCGCCCCCCCCGCTCACCCCTCCGCTCAGTCCCCCTGCTCACCCCTCCGCTCAGCCCCCCCACTCACCCCTCGCTCACCCCCCCCGCTCACCCCTCCGCTCAGCCCCCCCGCTCACCCCTCGCTCACCCCTCCGCTCAGTCCCCCCGCTCACCCCCCCCCGCTCAGCCCCCACAGCCCTCACAGCCCCTCGCTCAGCCCCCCCGCTCAGCCCCCCCCCCTCGCTCACCCCTCCGCTCAGTCCCCCCGCTCACCCCTCCGCTCACCCCCCGCCCCCCCCCCCCCCCGCTCACCCCCTCGCACTTGCAGCCCCGACCCCCCCCCCTTTTTTTTTTTTTTTTTTTTTTGGGCAGCCCCAACCCCAACTTTTCTTCCCACTTTTCAATGTTGCCGGCTTCCTGTAATTAAAAATGGCCGACACCGTCAAGCATGTTACAGAAGCAGCAACAGCAGCAACATCAATGGCCGCCACGACCGAGATGCTGCACTATAGTAGAAGAGGACTCGCATCTTCTACAAAGGACAGCGCACTGCCCGCACTTGCCGCACTCCCAGTTGCAGGTACACTGGTTTCAGCTCCATTGTCCCATCTTCCGCCCAGCGCAGTGCCCGCACTCCAAGTCGCAGGTTCACCGGTTTCAGCTCCATTATCTCATCTTTCGCCCATAGCTACTTTGTACCCGCAGTTTTTTTCACCCCTCTCCTCTCAGGTTCCTTCTTCTCCTACCCCTTCTCCACCCTTTTTTCTCTCCCTCTCACAGCCCTCTGTCACCTCTTCCCCTTTGTTGCCTATTTTACCTACTTTGCCAGAGGTTACCTCCTCCTCATCCTCTCTACAGACTTTACCCATCCCCTCCTCTCCTTCCCTGGTACCCGTTTTCTCTCCCCCTTTCCAGCCTTCCCCTTCATCCCCGCTACCCACCTTACCGGTTTCCCCCCTGTCTCCCTCTCTTTCTCCTTCCATGCCTTGCACTGTTTGTCCTTGCCGCCACATCCTGTCAGAGCTTCAGCACTTTGAGACCCATCTCCGAGCTGCACTTCAGATGCTTCACAGAAAGGACGAGACCATTTCTCTACTTACAGCTCAGGTTGCATCTCTTGCTGATCGAGTGACACAGCAGGATCGGGAGGTCTTATCTATTAGGACAGATCTTCAAGTCTTACAGGCGACCCATAGGACTCTTTCTGGAGAGATTCATGGACACACAGAGCGAGTGCAGCAGATCGAGACTCGCGTTCAGCACATGGATACATCTCCCACTACAGCAGTAGCAGCAGTTGAGGAGCGTTTGACCTCCCTTCAGACAGAGGTCCAGAGAGCCACAGAGTGGGTGGATGTCGTCCGCCGTCAGCCATCACAGCCTCAGAGATCTACTGTATCAGCTACATTGGTCGAGTCACAGCAGAGGGCCACAAAGGCCCTCAACATTCGCATTCGTGGTATCTTGCCCTCGGCGACAGAGTCCACGATGACACAGGCTGTGACCTTTGTCTCTCAGACATTGGGAGTACAGGATCATGGCATAGTAGGAGCATATAGAGTCAGGAGGGATCCTACTAGAGAGCAGCCCCTCATTATCAGATTCAGAGATGCCCAGGCACGTCTAGCTGCCCTCAGGAGGAGAGGGACACTCAGAGACCACCCACAGATTTCCATGGACGAGGATCTGACTCAGATACAGGTTGAGGAGCGCAAGGCGCTCATGCCTCAGAGAGATGCAGCCCGAGCTCAGGGCAAGTGGGCAGTGATTAGGGATGGCAGACTCATCACAGGCACCTTGAGGCGTGCTCCCACAGTGCTTAGAGATGGCAGACCAGCAGATACAGCCCCACCTCCACCTCCACCTTCTGCCCTGTCCGCTTGACGGGACAGGGCCCATGGGACACACCACCCGTCAGATAGTCTACGCATCGCTGTATGGAACTGCAATGGTTCTTTTACAGCACAACCAGGCAATCTACGGGGGGCATTCTTTGGGAGAGATATCATCTTTTTCACGGAGACACACGAGAGTCCAGAGAGACCTTTGCCACGAGTGACAGGGTATACATGGAGATCTGCCTTCAGGCAGCACGCCCGGACATTTGGAGTGAGGATCTGGAGGAGTGGCCATGTTGTACAGAGAGCATCTCGATCGGATCATCACAGTGGAGAGAGCAGATTCACATGCCCGATTCTTGTGGGTACGCATCTGCCGCAGGGCCCCTCAGCGAGATCTTTTTATTGCAGTTTGCTACTTCCCCCCGGCGCAGTCGATCTATTCTTCCACTGGACCAGGCCAGTCCATATTTGAGGATCTCTCAGCGGACATTGCAGATTTTTCACGTCGCGGAGAAGTCATCCTTTTAGGAGACTTCGACGCGAGGACCTCAGACAGACAGGCCTTCACTTATGACTTCATGGAGGATCCGGTCATACTCCCAGCATTTCACGATGATAGCCTCTGTCGGACTTCATCAGACTGCACAGTACAGCCCACAGATCAGGGACGTCAGCTACTGGAGCTCCTCACCTCGCACAGTATGGTCATTTATAACGGCTTGTCCAGGTGGCCACAGTCTTCCATGCCTACATTCTCTTCTGCTTCTGGGCGTGGTACTAGCGTGATCGACTACATCATAGGTCCCCTCACTCTAGTCCCTTCCATCCATAGCCTTACTGTTAGCCCCTTCATGCCCTCTGCCGACCATGCACTCATCCACTTTACTTTGACTCATGTCTCCCATGACCCACCTCCCCCTCGTTATCACGACCGCCAACCCTACTACGAGGTTCATTTCGACCACCAATTCGATGATGTATATAGCCAGAACCTCAGCCGCCTACTCCGTCCTCATCTATTAGATGCTCTACCATCCACGCGGGACCGGTGGGAACTTGTACATACTTCACTCGTTTCTGCCGCTCACATGTCGTTCCCTGCCACATGTCATTCGTCTAGTCCCCCACCGGTTGGTCTTGTTCCTTGCAACGGTTGGTATGACGAGGAGTGTAAGGAACTCCGCAGGAAACTTAACCTTGAGACCAAGGAGAAGTCTCCCCTCCTTGCCGAAACCAAGAGAGACTACAAGTGGTTGGTTAGGCGCAAGAAACGCCAATTTCTAGCCCGGAATGAGGAGGAGCTGAGAAGCTTGCTTTTCAGCTATGACTCCAAGGAATTCTGGAGAAAATTCCTCCGCTCGAAGTCTCAGAGCCCCCTCACAGATCCACGTGTCTGGTCTGCATATACTTCAGCTCTATACGATGTTCCAGATCAGCCAGATATCGATTTATCCCACTCCCCTAGGCCAGCTTCATCTAGTCTCTTCACAACGGAGAGTGTCCGTGCAGCAGTCCACCGATTGAAGAACGGGAGAGCTAAGGATCATGATGGATTGCAAGCGGAGTATGTAATCCATGGGATTGATACCTTAGCTTTTGTTCTCTCCCGTCTCTTCAATGAGTCTGTTTGTACAGGCCTACCACAGTCCTGGTTAGGCAATACCATAGTACCTATCCACAAGTCGGGGGACCCTATGGAGTTGTCGAATTACAGGACCATCATGATTGGCCACGTTATGGCCAAGATCTATGCATCAGTTTTGGAAAGCCGTATAAATGACCATGCCGAGACGACAGGACTCAGAGCCAGAGGACAGGCTGGATTTCGCACGGATCATTCGACGCTTGACCACATTCTCACACTCAGGGCACTAGTAGAGGAGGCGAAGTCACGAAGGCAACGGCTTTATTGTTGCTTCGTGGACTTCAGGAAGGCATTTGATACAGTTCCGCGATTCAGATTGTTTCAGAGGATTCGCGAGATGGGCTTCAGTGGAGAAACACAGTGGGCTATCATGGCTTTGTATGAGAGGGTCACTGGTCGGGTTCGAACACGTGAGGGGCTCTCAGAGGAGGTATGCAGCACGATTGGGGTAGCACGATTGGGGTAAAGCAGGGTTGCCCGCTCTCTCCTACTCTCTTTGGACTATATATTGATGAGAGCTAGAGATGTTCGTACAGATGACAGGCGGTGTGGGCTCTACTCTCTCAGGATCCTCCATTCCTATCCTCCTGTATGCGGACGATGTGGTTCTCATTTCCTCTACTGCTCAGGGCCTCCAGGCACATATTGAGGCACTCCACAGGTTTTGCCAGGACAGGGGATTGACCGTAAACCTTGGCAAGACCAAGGTTATGGTTTTCAACACCTCTGATCGTATCTACAGCACGGATGAGTTTTGCTTCACTTATGACGGACAGCCCATTGAGCTTGTTAGAGAGTACACTTATTTGGGGGCAGTTTTCAGGGGACCGATCTTTACCATGACATATGCAGCACGAGATAGGATTAGTAAAGGGTATGCTTCGTTGGCTCATCTTGAGCGTCAGTGTTTTCAGTCCCACTTTCAGCATCCCGATACGAAATCCCTGCTATTTGACACATTGGTGAGACCAGCTGCGATGTATGCAGCTCCTTTCTGGGCAGGAGACCTTGGCGCTGCAGATTGGAGACGAGTAGAGAGGTTACAGATCATCATGTTCTCTCGGCTCATTAGGGCCAAGGCTACAGTTCCGCACGAGATCATGCTAGCAGAGTTTGGAGCTACTCCCCTTGCATTGGATGCAGCGTTTCAGTCGGTCATGTATTTGCACAGGGTTAGGGAGTTTGGAGACTCAGTAGCAGGCAGAGCTCGGTTGCCATGGTTAGCACTTGCATCTTCTATGGAGTTGGCACGATCTGGGGCCCGATACTGCTGGTACTTCAGACTCACTAGGTGGCTCACATCTCTTGGACTAGACATGGATAGACTGCCTCCCTTCCGATACAGCATAGATGCCCCTCATCTCGAGTTGACTCGCCACGAGCTTAGTCAGGTCACGAGAGCAGACTTGGCTGCAGCTTCATACGTACCGCACTTGGATTTATCCCACGCAGCTTCCGACGAAGATGGCCACATATCGTGACCACTTCCTTCGGATCTCAGAGGATGGATTTGTCATTCCACCAGGCTACACAGGTATCCACATGTCCCACTCACTGAGGATTGCCCTTGGCCAGCTTAGAGTCTCTTCGCATCAGCTCGAGATAGAGGCTGGTAGGATGCGACGCATGGAGGATAGACGGCGTCCAGGCCGAGAGACCAGGATCTGCCCTTGTTGCACCATGGGAGAGGTGGAGTCAGAGGAGCACTTCATTTGCAGATGCCCGCTATATTATGAGATCAGAGGGAGATTCCACTGTCTCTTCACGGATGGCTTTGGACCTCTCTCACGAGTGATGGATTATGAGGATCAGCATTGCCTAGCTCTTTATGTCAGGGAGGCCACTATGCTTCGACGACACTACCTCAGAGACCATCAGCACAGACCGGAGCGTGATAGAGCCCAGCCCGATAGAGCTCAGACACACGCTATACCAGATGACAGGTATCAGGAGGAGCACGAGGAGGTCAGAGCTCACACAGGACACATGCCTCCACCCTGTGGATGTACATATGAGATGGTTTGTAGACGCCGCAGGATCTTGTTACATAGGGGACGTACTCGCCGCTTCATCTCCAGACGATCCAGGATGATGGCAACTTTTCGGAGGAGACTTACTCATGGAGATCTCGCCCTACCAGCCGCTCACCTCACTTTTGCTCAGATTCGTACTCTCATAGCAGGAGGCAGAGTCGATGGACAGGATTTCCAGTATTATTTTGGTTCTCAGACTCCGTGATACATGGACTTGTATCTTTGCATTGACATATTGTACTCATCCCCCCATTTTGCACCCAGGGGCGGTTTCCTTGCATCTAGCTTACTTTGTATTTAGGCTCGGATTTGACATTATGTACTTTCACTTGCATTGTATTGCGTAGCACTTAGATGATATTCGACGATGCCTCTTCTTTGTGGCACGTTGATTTTGTGCTATCTTGTACGCAGAGTTCTTGATGTCCCATGGGCCCATTTTGGCCTTTAGTGGACAATAATACACTTTCTTTCTTTCTTTCTCTCTGGAGGACTTCAAAAAACACAGCAGGAGCAGTGTGACACAGTGGACAGCACCGCGGCCTAGAAGAAAGGGGTCCACCCAAAGCCCATGCTGTTCACCACATCCTCGACATCTATGGTTACCACCACTATTTCACCACCATCATCCACCTCATCATCTACACCACCTCTCTCCTCCCCCTCTCCTGCATCATCATCACAAGTCTCCTCTCCACTAGCCTCACCACTGGCCCCACTAGCCACGGCTCCACAGTACTTTCCCCTTGTATCACCTCTACCTCTCAATCAGCCACCCTTCATCACCTCGCCCGGCCTCGCTACTCCTACATATCACTCCCCCGCCCAGATCATGCTGTCCCCACCCTCATTACAACCTCAGCAGCCCACCTTCATTCCAACCCCTCTCGAAATCCAGATCCCACCTGGACCAGGACATCTTAGGCCCCCGCCAGATGCTTGGGACTCCCTATTGACTGAGATACACAGCATCTGGGCCCGTCAGGCAGAGCTGACACATTACACCCAGGAGCAGGCCCGCATTATACAGGAGCAGGGCACCCTTATCCAGGGACTCAAACACGACATCACACAACTTCGAGAGGAGCTTGGGACCCTCAGAGCAGCGCCTGGAGGGACCCTAGTCACAAAGATGGAGGCACAAATAGCCATGATACAGTCGGCTATAGCAAAGACGACTAGATGGGTGGACATGGCGAAACGGGAGCCCGCAAAGGCAACCGTTTCAGCCGGCATACAGGAGCAGCAGTAGAGGGCTTCAAAGGCCCTCAACATCCGGGTACGAGGGATCACGCGAGACAACACCAGCACCACTACGATGCCCATGGAGGAGGCGATCACCTTTGTGACCACCACCATGGGAGTCCCCGACCATGGCATAGAGGGAGCATGGCATGTTGGGAGAGATCCCAACCGAGCAGCCCCTAGTCATTCGCTTTAGAGATTCGCATGCTCGACTAGCGACCCTCCGACGCCGAGCCTCTCTACGAGAGCATCCCACCCTATCCATGGACGAGGATTTGACACCACTACAGATTGAGGAGCGATGAGTTCTTCTGTAACAACGGGATGTTGCCCGCAAGGAGGAGAAATGGGCCGTGGTCCGAGATAGTAGGTTGCTGACCAACACCCGTCCGGCTCCCACCTGTACCTCCTAGGGGGACAGGGCCTATGAGACTCAGGTTTTCAAGACCCTAGACTGCACCATTTGGAACTGTAATGGTACCTTATGGTCAGACCCAAGGAACTTCTCAGAGTCTTATATAGGACGAGACATAGTCTTTTACACGGAGACACACCAATGGCAGAGCGTCCACTACCGATAGTCAGTGGCTACACATGGGAGTCAGCCTTCAGGGATGAGACAAGGGATACACGAGCCGTCCGAGGATCAGGCGAGGTCGCAGTATTGTACAGGTCTTCCCTTATTGGAGCCATCTCCATTGAGAGGAAGGACGCACACTCCCGATTCATGTGGATCCAGATCCGACGCACAGACACCCGTGACCTTTTCATAGCTATACGCTACTTCCCGCCAGACACATCCCACTTCGCCAGAGTGGCACGAGAGGAGGGTGAGACATCTATGCACCCTTACATCAAGATATCCCAAACCTTTCAGCCCGTGGGGAAGTTCTCCTCGTTGGGACTTCAACCCCAGGACGAGCATGCGCCAGGCACCACTCATGAACTTCCGAGACGACTCTATCATGCTACTAGACATGGACCTAGATGGTCGGAGCAAGAATGACCAAGACCTCATCGGACCGACACGCGCCTGTTACACCATATGGACACGCGCTCCTTGATTTGGGCAGGATGCATGATCTCATCATCTACAACAGGCTCGACCTATGGCCCTCCTCAGGTGGTTTTACTTGCTTCCCACATGGGGGGGAGCACTAATGTAGTAGATTACATCATGGGATCCCCTACCTTCACTTCATGTATCAACGACTTCACCGTAGCACCACTCCCTCCAGGAGCTGATCACACATACCTATTCTTCACTATCGCCACCCCACGCTTAGCCACATCACACACACCACATAGGAAGCACAACACCTACCACGGCATACACTTTGATCACAGCCTCTCACCGGCCTACTCCAGATGCCTAAACAGACTCCTAACCTACATCGATCACATACCACTCATAGAGGGCCATGCTGCCCTGATTAGTTGCACACTCCACGAGGCTGCCCTCCAAATCTTTCCCCACACCACACAGTCCACTAAACCACCACCTCTTGGTTCTGTACCCTGCAACAATTGGTACGATGCGGAGTGCAAGGCTTATCGCCGACATCTCCGATTTGAAACCAAATGTCACCTCCCGAACACACCAGACACGGTACGTAAGTACCGACGTCTCATACGTCGGAAGAAGCAGGCATTTCTTCGTCGAAATGAGGAGCTGCTACTGCACACCTTGTACAGCAGCAACTCTAAGGATTTTTGACGGAGATTCCTTGAGCGTAGGTCCCCATCACCCCTCACTGACACGAGAGTCTGGCACACATATGCTCACCATATTTATGATGTCCCACACCAGCCCACTCTAGATCTCATACACAGACCTCGCCCCACCACTTGCACATTGTTCACCAGAGGGGGAGTCAAGGACGCGACATTGAAACTACACAATGGCCAAGCGAAGAATCACGAGGGGCTATGCATTGAGTTTATTGCATATGGGATCGACACGTTAGCCCCAATCCTAGCAAAGCTATTCAATATTGCTGTTTGCCTTGGCTTCCCCCGCACTTGGACACTCAACACCATCACCCCCATCCACAAGGCAGGGGATCCCATGGACCCGAGTAACTACAGGACTATCATGATTGGACATGTGATGTCCAAGATCTATGCAGCTGTATTGGATGCATCGGTCAGCCTATTCGCAGAGATGAGAGGGCTCAGAGCAGAGGGTCAAGCCGGTTTCAGGTGAGACCATGGGACTATGGATCACATACTCACACTCAGGAGTGTCATTGAGGAGGCCAAATCACGGAAGGAGAGGATATATTGTTGCTTTGTGGATTTCCGCAAAGCCTTTGACGGGTGGAGCGCCTGCAGATCCTCATGCTCTCACGGATGATTCGGGGGAAACCGTCTGTACCACATCACATCATTAAGGCCGAGTTTGGTGCTTCTCCACTCCAGCTAGATGCAGCCTTTCAGACCATCACATATCTACACTGGGTTAGATCATATGGGGACTGCACATCAGGGAGACAGAGGTTGCCATGGTTGGCTCTCGATTCCTCCATGAGGTTGGCAGCAGAGGGAGACGAGCGATGCTGGTATGCACGGACTCACAAATGTTTTGTGAGACTAGGGTTCCACATCGATAGGATACCTCCTTTTCAGTACAGTTTAGATGCCCCTCTGGTACTCCCACCCGCCATCCCAATTGGGCCACACACCAACCAGGTCATTCGAGAGGATCTCCTGCAGCTACACACCTTTAGGACATGGTTGGAGCCGAGGGAGCTCCCAGTAAAGCTGAGTTTCTACAGAGATTACTATCTTCGTATTTCGGAGAAGGGATTCATGACACCACCGGGGTACACTGAGCTTCATATGCCTCACTCACTACGGATCTCCATCGGAAAATTTCGCGTATCATCACACCGCCTCCGCATAGAGAGCAGCAGAGCAGAGGGGATTCCTAGGGAGCATCGCTTATGCATATTATGCAACTGTCAGGAGGTTGAGCCGGAGAAGCATTTTATTTTCAGGTGCCCAGTGTACTACGAGATCCGAGGTCGCTACCACTACCTCTTCAAAGACGGCTCCGGGCTCCTTTCCAAATTCCTTGCCTACCCAGATCAGAGATGCCTCGCGGCCTTCATTCACGAGGGGATCCGACACAAAGAGTACTTACTCAAGCGACGAGGCTTGCCCACATCAACAGACACCTCTCAGAGCATAATCACAGAGTTCTTCCCATTGAGTGACATTGATCGTCCAGTCTCTAGCCGCAGATGTGACAGAGACCCCGACCCGACGATCGCAGCACGACACACGAGACATCGAGGGGAGACACAGATCACTCTGGGGAACCTCCCGTCATTGTTTAGACCCGGGATACATCCCATGGGAGTCAAGGTGGCTTTGGTCTTGTGTCAAGCCTCGTCCAGGAGACCGAGACGTACGGCACACCTTGACGGGCGCCAACGTCCCATCACCGGCTATGCACGAGCCAGAGCGACATGACATACGGAGTATTCCGCTCCGCTCCAGTCCTTTTCTTTTCTTTTCATTGTTACATCCAGATGTATTTGATTATGTATGATCAGACTTAGGGTTCAGCATGGGTGATGATGCTCGTTTCAATAGCTCCACCCTTCCTATGATTTGTATCAGGTTTTCTTTCAGTCTCATGGACCCATCGGTCTTTCAAAGACTCTAATAAAATCTCTCTCTCTCTCTCTCTCTCTCTCTCTCTCTCTCTCTCTCTCTCTCTCTCTCTCTCTCTCTCGCTCAGTCCCCCCGCTCACCCCTCCTTGCTGCTCCTTTGCCCTTAGCTCACCCCTCCGCTCAGCCCCCCCGCTCACCCCTCGCTCACCCCCCCCGCTCACCCCTCCGCTCAGTCCCCCCGCTCACCCCTCCGCTCACCCCCCCCGCTCACCCCTCGCTCACCCCCCCCGCTCACCCCTCCGCTCAGCCCCCCTGCTCACCCCTCGCTCACCCCTCCGCTCAGTCCCCCCGCTCACCCCCCGCTCACCCCCCCCGCTCAGCCCCCACAGCCCTCACAGCCCCTCGCTCAGCCCCCCCGCTCAGCCCCCCCCCCTCGCTCACCCCTCCGCTCAGTCCCCCCGCTCACCCCTCCGCTCACCCCCCGCCCCCCCCCCCGCTCACCCCCTCGCACTTGCAGCCCCACCCCCCCCCCCTTTTTTTTTTTCTTTTTGTGGCAGCCCCAACCCCACCTTTTTTTTTTTTTTTTTTTTGGGCAGCCCCAACCCCAACTTTTCTTCCCACTTTTCAATGTTGCCAGCTTCCCGTAATTAAAAATGGCCGACACCGTCAAGCATGTTACAGAAGCAGCAACAGCAGCAACATCAATGGCCGCCACGACCGAGATGCTGCACTATAGTAGAAGAGGACTCGCATCTTCTACAAAGGACAGCGCACTGCCCGCACTTGCCGCACTCCCAGTCGCAGGTACACTGGTTTCAGCTCCATTGTCCCATCTTCCGCCCAGCGCAGTGCCCGCACTCCCAGTCGCAGGTTCACCGGTTTCAGCTCCATTATCTCATCTTTCGCCCATAGCCACTTTGTACCCGCAGTTTTTTTCACCCCTCCCCTCTCAGGTTCCTTCTTCTCCTACCCCTTCTCCACCCTTTTTTCTCTCCCTCTCACAGCCCTCTGTCACCTCTTCCCCTTTGTTGCCTATTTTACCTACTTTGCCAGAGGTTACCTCCTCCTCATCCTCTCTACAGACTTTACCCATCCCCTCCTCTCCTTCCCCGGTACCCGTTTTCTCTCCCCCTTTCTAGCCTTCTCCTTCATCCCCGCTACCCACCTTACCGGTTTCCCCCCTGTCTCCCTCTCTTTCTCCTTCCATGCCTTGCACTGTTTGTCCTTGCCGCCACATCCTGCCAGAGCTTCAGCACTTTGAGACCCATCTCCGAGCTGCACTTCAGATGCTTCACAGAAAGGACGAGACCATTTCTCTACTTACAGCTCAGGTTGCATCTCTTGCTGATCGAGTGACACAGCAGGATCGGGAGGTCTTATCTATTAGGACAGATCTTCAGGTCTTATAGGCGACCCATAGGACTCTTGCTGGAGAGATTCATGGACACACAGAGCGAGTGCAGCAGATCGAGACTCGCGTTCAGCACATGGATACATCTCCCACTACAGCAGTAGCAGCGGTTGAGGAGCGTTTGGCCTCCCTTCAGACAGAGGTCCAGAGAGCCACAGAGTGGGTGGATGTTGTCCGCCGTCAGCCATCACAGCCTCAGAGATCTACTGTATCAGCTACATTGGTCGAGTCACAGCAGAGGGCCACAAAGGCCCTCAACATTCGCATTCGTGGTATCTTGCCCTCGAGACAGAGTCCACGATGACACAGGCTGTGACCTTTGTCTCTCAGACATTGGGAGTACAGGATCATGGCATAGTAGGAGCATATAGAGTCGGGAGGGATCCTACTAGAGAGCAGCCCCTCATTATCAGATTCAGAGATGCCCAGGCACGTCTAGCTGCCCTCAGGAGGAGAGGGACACTCAGAGACCACCACCCACAGATTTCCATGGACGAGGATCTGACTCCGATACAGGTTGAGGAGCGCAAGGCGCTCATGCCTCAGAGAGATGCAGCCCGAGCTCAAGGCAAGTGGGCAGTGATTAGGGATGGCAGACTCATCACAGGCACCTTGAGGCGTGCTCCCACAGTGCTTAGAGATGGCAGACCAGCAGATACAGCCCCACCTCCACCTCCACCTCCTGCCCCGTCCGCTTGACGCGACAGGGCCCATGGGACACACCACCCGTCAGATAGTCTACGCATCGCTGTATGGAACTGCAATGGTTCTTTTACAGCACAACCAGGCAATCTACGGGGGGCATTCTTTGGGAGAGATATCATCTTTTTCACGGAGACACACGAGAGTCCAGAGAGACCTTTGCCACGAGTGACAGGGTATACATGGAGATCTGCCTTCAGGCAGCACGCCCGGACATTTGGAGTGAGAGGATCTGGAGGAGTGGCCATTTTGTACAGAGAGCATCTCGATCGGATCATCACAGTGGAGAGAGCAGATTCACATGCCCGATTCTTGTGGGTACGCATCTGCCGCAGGGCCCCTCAGCGAGATCTTTTTATTGCAGTTTGCTACTTCCCCCCGGCGCAATCGATCTATTCTTCCACTGGACCAGGCCAGTCCATATTTGAGGATCTCTCAGCGGACATTGCAGATTTTTCACGTCGCGGAGAAGTCATCCTTTTAGGAGACTTCGACGCGAGGACCTCAGACAGACAGGCCTTCACTTATGACTTCATGGAGGATCCGGTCATACTCCCAGCATTTCACGATGATAGCCTCTGTCGGACTTCATCAGACTGCACAGTACAGCCCACAGATCAGGGACGTCAGCTACTGGAGCTCCTCACCTCCCACAGTATGGTCATTTATAACGGCTTGTCCAGGTGGCCACAGTCTTTCATGCCTACATTCTCTTCTGCTTCTGGGCGTGGTACTAGCGTGATCGTCTACATCATAGGTCCCCTGACTCTAGTCCCTTCCATCCATAGCCTTACTGTTAGCCCCTTCATGCCCTCTGCCGACCATGCACTCATCCACTTTACTTTGACTCATGTCTCCCATGACCCACCTCCCCCTCGTTATCACGACCGCCGACCCTACTACGAGGTTCATTTCGACCACCAGTTCGATGATGTATATAGCCAGAACCTCAGCCGCCTACTCCGTCCTCATCTATTAGATGCTCTACCATCCACGCGGGACCGGTGGGAACTTGTACATACTTCACTCGTTTCTGCCGCTCACATGTCGTTCCCTGCCACATGTCATTCGTCTAGTCCCCCACCGGTTGGTCTTGTTCCTTGCAACGGTTGGTATGACGAGGAGTGTAAGGAACTTCGCAAGAAACTTAACCTTGAGACCAAGGAGAAGTCTCCCCTCCTTGCCGAAACCAAGAGAGACTACAAGTGGTTGGTTAGGCGCAAGAAACGCCAATTTCTAGCCCGGAATGAGGAGGAGCTGAGAAGCTTGCTTTTCAGCTGTGACTCCAAGGAATTCTGGAGAAAATTCCTCCGCTCGAAGTCTCAGAGCCCCCTCACAGATCCACGTGTCTGGTCTGCATATACTTCAGCTCTATACGATGTTCCAGATCAGCCAGATATCGATTTATCCCACTCCCCTAGGCCACCTTCATCTAGTCTCTTCACAACGGAGAGTGTCCGTGCAGCAGTCCACCGATTGAAGAACGGGAGAGCTAAGGATCATGATGGATTGCAAGCGGAGTATGTAATCCATGGGATTGATACCTTAGCTTTTGTTCTCTCCCGTCTCTTCAATGAGTCTGTTTGTACAGGCCTACCACAGTCCTGGTTAGGCAATACCATAGTACCTATCCACAAGTCGGGGGACCCTATGGAGCCGTCGAATTACAGGACCATCATGATTGGCCACGTTATGGCCAAGATCTATGCATCAGTTTTGGAAAGCCGTATAAATGACCATGCCGAGACGACAGGACTCAAAGCCAGAGGATAGGCTGGATTTCGCACAGATCATTCGACGCTTGACCACATTCTCACACTCAGGGCACTAGTAGAGGAGGCGAAGTCACGAAGGCAACGGCTTTATTGTTGTTCGTGGACTTCAGGAAGGCATTTGATACAGTTCCGCGATTCAGATTGTTTCAGAGGATTCGCGAGATGGGCTTCAGTGGAGAAACACAGTGGGCTATCATGGCTTTGTATGAGAGGGTCACTGGTCGGGTTCGGACACGTGAGGGGCTCTCAGAGGAGGTATGCAGCACGATTGGGGTAAAGCAGGGTTGCCCGCTCTCTCCTACTCTCTTTGGACTATATATTGATGAGAGCTAGAGATGTTCGTACAGATGACAGGTGGTGTGGGCTCTACTCTCTCAGGATCCTCCATTCCTATCCTCCTGTATGCGAACGATGTGGTTCTCATTTCCTCTACTGCTCAGGGCCTCCAGGCACATATTGAGGCACTCCACAGGTTTTGCCAGGACAGGGGATTGACCGTAAACCTTGGCAAGACCAAGGTTATGGTTTTCAACACCTCTGATCGTATCTACAGCACGGATGAGTTTTGCTTCACTTATGACGGACAGCCCATTGAGCTTGTTAGAGAGTACACTTATTTTGGGGCAGTTTTCAGGGGACCGATCTTTACCATGACATATCCAACACAAGATAGGATTAGTAAAGGGTATGCTTCGTTGGCTCATCTTGAGCGTCAGTGTTTTCAGTCCCACTTTCAGCATCCCGATACGAAATCCCTGCTATTTGACACATTGGTGAGACCAGCCGCGATGTATGCAGCTCCTTTCTGGGCAGGAGACCTTGGCGCTGCAGATTGGAGACAAGTAGAGAGGTTACAGATCATCATGTTCTCTCGGCTCATTAGGGCCAAGGCTACAGTTCCGCACGAGATCATGCTAGCAGAGTTTGGAGCTACTCCCCTTGCATTGGATGCAGCGTTTCAGTCGGTCATGTATTTGCACAGGGCTAGGGAGTTTGGAGACTCAGCAGCAGGCAGAGCTCGGTTGCCATGGTTAGCACTTGCATCTTCTATGGAGTTGGCACGATCTGGGGCCCGATACTACTGGTACTTCAGACTCACTAGGTGGCTCACATCTCTTGGACTAGACATGGATAGACTGCCTCCCTTCCGATACAGCATAGATGCCCCTCATCTCGAGTTGACTCGCCACGAGCTTAGTCAGGTCACGAGAGCAGACTTGCTGCAGCTTCATACGTACCGCACTTGGATTTATCCCACGCAGCTTCCGACGAAGATGGCCACATATCGTGACCACTTCCTTCGGATCTCAGAGGATGGATTTGTCATTCCACCAGGCTACACAGGTATCCACATGTCCCACTCACTGAGGATTGCCCTTGGCCAGCTTAGAGTCTCTTCGCATCAGCTCGAGATAGAGGCTGGTAGGATGCGACGCATGGAGGATGGACGGCGTCCAGGCCGAGAGACCAGGATCTGCCCTTGTTGCACCATGGGAGAGGTGGAGTCAGAGGAGCACTTCATTTGCAGATGCCCGCTATATTATGAGATCAGAGGGAGATTCCACTGTCTCTTCACGGATGGCTTTGGACCTCTCTCACGAGTGATGGATTATGAGGATCAGCATTGCCTAGCTCTTTATGTCAGGGAGGCCACTATGCTTCGACGACACTACCTCAGAGACCATCAGCACAGACCGGAGCGTGATAGAGCCCAGCCCGATAGAGCTCAGACACACGCTATACCAGATGACAGGTATCAGGAGGAGCACGAGGAGGTCAGAGCTCACACAGGACACATGCCTCCACCCTGTGGATGTACATATGAGATGGTTTGTAGACGCCGCAGGATCTTGTTACATAGCGGACGTACTCGCCGCTTCATCTCCAGACGATCCAGGATGATGGCAGCTTTTCGGAGGAGACTTACTCATGGAGATCTCGCCCTACCAGCCGCTCACCTCACTTTTGCTCAGATTTGTACTCTCATAGCAGGAGGCAGAGTCGATGGACAGGATTTCCAGTATTATTTTGGTTCTCAGACTCCGTGATACATGGACTTGTATCTTTGCATTGACATATTGTACTCATCCCCCCATTTTGCACCCAGGGGCGGTTTCCTTGCATCTAGCTTACTTTGTATTTAGGCTCGGATTTGACATTATGTACTTTCACTTGCATTGTATTGCGTAGCACTTAAATGATATTCGACGATGCCTCTTCTTTGTGGCACGTTGATTTTGTGCTATCTTGTACGCAGAGTTCTTGATGTCCCATGGGCCCATTTTGGCCTTTAGTGGACAATAATACACTTTCTTTCTTTCTTTCTTTCTCGCTCTCTCTCTCTCTCTCTCTCTCTCTCTTCAAAGAAGGAGACTTTTTGTGACATTCCATTGGGTCCCATGGGTCGATTTCAGGCCCCCAGAGGACGATAATAATAGTTTCTTTCTTCTTTCTTCTCTCTCTCTCTCTCTCTCTCTCTCTCTCTCTCTCTCTCTCTCTCTCTCTTCAGCTCGTCATCACTCAACCCGTCGCCCGTTGTCGCTCAACCTGTTGCCCATCCCATCGCTCAGCCCGTCGTCATCCTATCGTCACCCGTGCCTCATCCCGTCGCTCCTATCGCCTACCCCGCCTACCCTTCAACAGCTGTAGCTGCACCTAGCTAACTAGCTAGCAAGGCCGTCGCCAGTAGCCAGCAGCTCCCAACAGCCAGTAGCGGCCAGCCACCAGCCCCCCCAGTCTTGTCGTCGACAACAAAACCCCCTAGTTTTCTTCAAACAACAAACTAACCCTAACCCTAACCCCGAGTTAGGCTAAACCCCCAACCCAACCCGGGGGTTAAGTTCAGCTAGAAGGTTCTATAGACAACCGATTATGGACTGGCCTACCCTCTCCTCCAAGTCCCCCTCAACTCCTTCAACCTCCATCAGGATTCAGTACCCTACAGTTGCCGCCATGACACCCTCTCCGTATACACACAATTACCAACAAGAAGGCTCAAAACGACCCATCCTTGGGCAACAGGATCAGATTTTTTATCTACAGCAAGCAGTGAGAGCTACGATTAGAACTAGCAGAAGTAAAGGCTCAACTTCACATTCTAGAAGGGCCTGGTAAGCAAGCAGTAATTGATGAGGCTGTAAAATCTTGTAAGGATTCCCCCCTACCCCGGACCTAGTCTCTATACTCAAAGATCTTGTTCACATTGAAGTACAAACTGCTAAGAAGGAAGTGATTGTGGAAGTGGACACCAAAGCAAGTAAGTCTGATATTCAAGCATAGATTAAAGAACACGAAGCTAGATGTGATAATGCACTGAAGATTAGAATAGGGAGACTCCCAAAAGGTTGATACAAAGAGAAGGACACTTATAGCGAAATATTGACAAAGATCAAAGCAAGCTTGCCCAACATTGAATGGACGGATGATGATGAGCAGGATGATGATGACTCCAGGCCAAGCTTCTATTACACACTATAAAGGTCATGTAATCCTTACACTGAAGTCAAAACATATGTGAATCAAGCTTCTTTGACAATCTTACAAGCTGAAGGGTACCAAAGTATGGATAGCTGAGGAGCTTACACAAGCTCAACTCAAGAATAAGGCAATTGAATTAGCTAAAGTCCGGGCTGCCAAAAAGGATGGAAAATGGGCAGTTTACCATGAAGGTGTAGTCCTGGCATAGAAGAATGGCTCACATTAATCCCACAAGCGGATTCCTCAGATCCGGTAAAGCCACATATATATTTTTTGAGGGCTGTGTTTATGGGAATATGCACAAGTTGCCTCTCCAAAAAAATGACAAAAGAAGGACACAGGCTCCTCCTGATCTTGTGCACACAGATTTAGTAGGGCTTATGAACATTGAATCATTTGGTAGAATGAAATATATCTTGACTTACATAGATCATTTTTTAAGAAACGTTTGAGTGTATTTGTTAAGCAATAAGTCGGTTTCTTGAATTCAAGGCTCTTGCAAAAAGAAAGTAGTAAGAAAATTTGAATTCTAGAAGTGACAGAGAAGGTAAGTACAGACGTAACAAGCTCAAAATATTTTACAGCAAACAAAACATAGAACAAAAGTTCACTATTGCATCCACTCAATGGAATGGCATGGCAGAGAAAAAGAACAGGCACCTTCTTGAGGAAGCCATGTCTATTCTTAAAGACATGGGAATGCCAAACATATTTTGGGCAGGAGCAGTATTTACAGTTGCAGTATTTACAGTTGCTTATGTGCTTACAGGTACTAAAGCAATGAAATACACGACAACCTAGAAGAGGCCAAGTGTAAATGCATTTGTAATTCTTGAATTCGACTTGTTATAATCATGTTCCAAAACAGCCAAGACGAAATTGAACAGCAAGACATAGAAACGCATGTTCTTTGGTGTAGTGAGCAAAGAGAGTATAGGATGTACTACCTTGAATCCCACAAGATAATCATGAGCAAGAATGTGATCTTTAGGGAGAGGGAAAGTCACAATGATGTCTCAAAAGTTGCAGCCAGATGTTGGGATAGATTAAGGCAAAAAGGAAACCGCATATTGCCAATTTCAAAATCCTCGCATAAGAAATTATACTAGAATACTAGAAATCCCACAAGAATAGAAAAATCACTCTCTTCTTTTGGCTTTCTATCCATGGTGGGATTGCAGTGAACCTTTGGAGATCCACGTTCGGAGCCGACCCTACTTGCCCTCGTTGCCTCTCTGCTTCGGAGACTATTCAGCATTGTTTATGGGATTGCAGACAGGCGAGGATGATTTGGATGGGGGTAGCCAGGATTTTCAGTCACTTTGCCTAGTCCCCATTCTTTATGACATGGGGCTTAGTGGCTTGGCTTTCTCTTACAGGGCCTCAAGTATTCTATGAGAGACTTGACTTCTCTCGGGCCATTTTGGTTCGACGTCATCAGATTGAGTCCTGTTCATTGGATGTGGTACCACACCTTCCTTTTACAGATGTACATGCCTCTGTGGATACTTCTTGGGAGATTTTAGTGAGCATAGCATCCTGGCATATCTAGAGAGCCAGATGCACAGAGGCTATGGAGGGTACTCAGGTTCATCCCTCGCACACTTTGGCTAGTATCTGGACAGACATCTGGACAGACACCGTACATACTTTGATGGCCGTATGGATGAGTATACAGGGAGACTCCCATGCAGCCTCGGCTAGGAGGGCTTCTTTCTTCAGGGAATGGAAGAATTCTCCTTTCTTCTCTGAGACTCCTACAGGGTTGAGGTGGCACTTTCAGCCTCAGCCTTGGTTGTTTTCCACCTCACTTTGAGAGGGTTTTATTTATCCTCATGATTTCATGATGTTGTATTTCCGCTCAAAGCTTGCTCTGGCGAGTTTCTTTCTTACTTAATAGAAGTCTCTTTTTTGCAAAAAAAAAAGAAATGATACTAGAATATGACACTAGACAACCTTCTGAAGAATGCCACCAATCATCAAATTTACTTATTTATCACACTTGTGGAGCAATGGCTAGGAAAGATAAACAGCCTTGTGTTTTCGATAGACAATCTAAGAGACCCCTCGTAGTGCCATTTCAATGTGACTTACACTTCTGGTGAATCGATGTCAAGTACATGCATGATAACCTATTCTGCATAAAGAGCAAACCTTATTTTTCTGTGATGTTTGTCCTCAAAAAAAGGGGACTGCCTGTATACCTGAGATAACTCAAAAGAGGCTGAAGTATTGGGTACAGCTTCTCCACTACCAACTATTCGATGCTCAAGCACACGCATTTGCCTTTTCTTTTCTAGAATTTCATTCTTCAAGTTTTGCATTTGTGCCTGGAAATATGAAAGCAAGAATAAGCAAGAATAAAGGCTCATGATAATTGCATTAACACACATTTGCCTTTCTCTTCAACACTCTCATCCTCCAAATTTTGCACTAATGCCTGGAATATATCAAAGCAACAATAAACAATCAGGATAGCTGTATTATATGGACAACTCTTATTCTTGACAGTACAAGATTAGGAAATTTCTTCATATAAATTTTGCTTTGCACTTACAGAAAGGTTACCTACCTGTAGCTGAGTTTCGTCTGGATTGGCTGCAGCTTGTTCTGATAACCTCTTCAAAGAACTAGTATACAGTGCAACTTCTCCTGCAAGCATCTTGACTTGCTCTCTTAAAAGATCCATCTGATCAGCCACAGTTGTCCCTGTCTGCAACATAAGCATATTAAGTTTCCAGGACCGGTTTGACTAGCAAGTAAAACATATGCAGCAGCATAGCAACCAACGAGGTTGGATCGCCTGAGTTTAACGAGACTTTTATGCACACACCCTTAGGATGTCGGAATACCTTGTCACAGCACAGAATGATATTTATCCATAAAGTCATTCAGCCCCTCTTGTGGATGTAGGACAATGTCAATTAGATGGAAACTCTCATCCTGGTACTGGTTGAAAGGGAAAGCCATGAGCAATGGTCTCATTTTTTAGATGGCAGTTTTGCAGACAACTATGCAACTCCAAAAAGAAATGGCAGTTTTGCAGACAACTATGCAGGGCAAACATGCAGAGTTTACTCAGCAAATCACAAAGGGGAAGGCAGATATGCTTGCATGGAAAGATGTACTATAAAAAGGTACAGTAGCACCCAAAAGGAGCTCATCTCTAAAACTTTGGAGGAAGAAAAGAGGCGTAGCAGCAAGGCTTTGAATTTAATGGTTAGAGGCCTAACAGTAGGTGACCCCCATGTCAAATGCCCAAGCTCTATTTGCCAAGATGGGAGTCAACCTCACCTGTGAATCAGCTTGGAGGGTGGCACCGACAAGGCCCATGGTAGTGAAATTCCGGACAGCCATAGATAGATCCACCTTTGTGTGCATGAGAGCAACACTGAAGGGCATGAAGATTTTCTTGGATGATGACCTCACACTCCTACAGCAAGAGCATAGGAAAGAAGGGATGGTGTGAGTTATGGCAGCAAGGCAAGAAGGAAAATGGGCAGCCTACAGAGACGGCAAGGTGATTATCCGTGAGAGGGCACCAAGAGGAATGAATGCACAAAGCAAGCTGAGAATGGCTGTGTGGAATTGAAGGATGGTTGTGTACTAGTGAAATGTGACCCCAATTGTGTGAGCAATGGTCTTGCTGCAGTGTTTTTTGAGGCAAGGTAGAAGAGTGGTAAAAGGAGGCAATGACGTGGAAAATTTACGTAGAGAGGTGGCTTGCATGAGGAAGCTACAACTTTTTTTGCCGAAAAAAACAGTGCTAATTATATTACTTCGAGAACAAGATACAAAAGGTCAGCTTGTAGCTGACGGGCTGCGTTCACAAATCGGACACAGCCCTAAAAGGTAACACAATAAATCACTCTCTCACGTCGGGATAAGGTGAGTGTGAATGAACAGCCATCGGGGTGGTGAGTAGCGCCATCGAAGGCCCTGCGAGGCCTGCTCGAAGAAGAGGCCCTGAGTGTTCCAAGTCCGAAGGAAGCGTCTCCGCTTCTCTTGACCGGACCGGGAATCTCCCTGAATCTGGTCCCACTGGCCTCTGAGGGTATGAATAATCTCGCTCCAAATATCAGTCATGATCTAGGCAGTCGATAAGGAGGTGCCACCGAGGATCTGCGCGCAACGCGAGGTCCAAATGTGCCACCCTGCTATACTGCTAATAATCTCCCAGACTGGCTGCCTCTCCTGAACTCCTGTATCCGCCTCTGCTAGGTGCTGCGGGATACCCTCGAGCAGCCCCCATGTACCCTGCGTGATAAGGAAAGTGGGGTCTTGCTGGCATGCCTCGAATAAGTGATATAGACCAGGTACGGTGCTGCACCAACAGAACGCGCCCCACGTGATCAAGCCTAGCTCTGGTGCTGCGCGAGTGAGAATCCCGAAAGTCCACCTCCACACTTCCTGGGCGCGAGTGCAGCTCCACAGGCAGTGCTTTGGTGACTCCTCAACCTCATGGCAGATTTGACAGCGTCCATCCTGGCCTACCTGTCTCAACCAGCTCCCCACCGGAAGACCTTTGTGGGCGAGAAGCCACAGGAAGTAGGAGATCTTCCGCAGCCGCCAGCTCTCCCACAAGGCCTTCCAGAAGGCCTGCAAAAAGAATCTGGAAATACCCTGTGCATACCAACTGGGCCGCTGGGTGGGGGGGCGGCTCTGCATCCTCCCAAGAACTCGCCTGCCCAAAGTCGTGCTGTAGGCGAAGAAGGAGGTCGGCCCCTGTCCTGTCACAACCTCTGGCCAGCTCCACTCTCCTGGGTCCCACTCAAGCTCTGACAAGGCCCGCCCCTCCCAGAGCCAGAGTCGCCAAAGCTGCAGCTGATCCTGCTCAATGCTAGGATCGGTACACCAGACCTTCCCCAAAAGGCCTACGATCCGAACCCTCTGCCATGGGAGTAGGGGGTCGATGAGTGCATCCTCTCTCTTGAGTCGTCCATCCCCCATAACCGCGAAGAAAGAAATAGAGGAGTCGACCATACGTCCTGCGACCACCAGTGGGATGCCACGGGGGGTGAACTGTCCCAGCCAACGGTCGTCACCAGGCATGAGGATCTGAGGCTCCGGTGGAACCAACCAATCAGCTGGGATCGCGCCGTCGATCTCCGTGCGGATCGCCTGGGCTCCACGAGCACCTCCAGCTGCGTCTGCGAGATCAGCCGTCTCAAAATATCTGTACGTGTCCCTCCAAACTCGAAGGGACCGGGCTGGCCCCCTCATCCAACCATCCCACCTGATATGTGATCTCTCCCCCAACTGAAGGCCCTCGGCATCTCTGACCTGATCATTCCAGATAAGTGGCTGGCGATCAATCTCCTCCTGACACCGGGGAGGGGACTGAATGAGACTGAGGTGGAGCCGCCTCCAAACCATGAGGAGGCTACGAACGAGTGGAGAACAGGGCTGAGTAAGCGGGGCGGAAGTGAAGATCCACCTGAGGGATGGGAGCCACTCTCCACCTCGTCGCGGGACACAAGAACCGACCCCCTGCTGAAGTAGCATCTTCCACATCTGCCCCCCCGGGGTCAAACCGTGGATGACTAACTTGCCTAACAAGGCCTGACTCTGCAGCTCTGGATCGATGACTCCCAGGCCTCCCTCAGCCTGCGGAAGAATAACTGTCTGCCAAGCAACCCTGGCTCTGGTATCTCTGAGGCCATCCTCCCCAGACCAAAGGAAGTTCCGAACCAGCCTCCTAAGCTGTGCCACATTGGATCTCGAGAAACACCAACAGGAAGCCACATACCAAGCCGTGGCAAGGAGGACTTGGTTGACTACCAAGGCACGACCTGCAAGGGAAAGCTTAGCAGTGCTCCAGAAAGCCAGCTTCCGTCGGATGGAATCTAGCACCAGGAGAAACTGCTGAGCTGGCGTGATGTCCAGGCCGACCTGAAAACCCAAGTATCTAGCTGTCTGTCCCCGCGGGATCCACCTGAAACCCAAAAACCTCCCCCACTAAAACGCGCCCCGGGGTCTGTGAGGAAACCAACTGATTTGTTTTAGTTGATTTTCGCACCAGCAGCCGAACAGAAGACCTCCAGGGCCATCCTCACCCTCTCCAGCATCAACTCATCGTCCTGGACATACAGGGCTGTGTCAGCCGCGTACTCCGAGTCCAAGAGCTTCGTGTCCTCTCGGAGGGGAAGGCGAACACCCCTGATCCCTGTAGACCTCGCCCGGAGGTAGTAAGTCATAGCCTCGGCGAAGAAGAGAAACAGGTAAGGAGCAAGGGGGCAGCCCTGACGCACTGATCTCTCCAAGCTAAAACGCTCACCCATCCTGCCTCCAATGATGACTCTGCTAGAGGCTGTCCTGTACAAAGCTGAAATACCCTGAATCCAACCTGCTGGGAAACCTAGCCGCTCCAGAGTCCCCTCCAGAAAGGACCAGTCCACCCGATCGTAGGCCTTCTCAAAGTCGAGAAGTAGGATGGCAAGGTGTGATCCACTGTGCTGAGCCCACTCCGCCGCCTCTGAAAAGGTGAAGACATTATCCAGGATACTGCGATCCTGAACAAAGCCTATCTGAGTGTCGTGAATGAGGTCTGGAAGTACAGGCCGAACTCTGGCACTGATCATCTTGGCTAGGATTTTGTAGGCAGTGGTAAGGAGAGTGATCGGGCGCCACTGACGGATCTCCTGTCTATCTCCTCCCTTCGGGATGAGGCAAATCAGTCCCGAGGAGAGACTCTCTGGCATATAACCACTGCTGAAAATCCTCTGAAGAGCTGCTAAGAGGGGCTGATGGATCTGGTCCCAGAAGGAGGTGAAGAATGCCCGGGATAGCCCATCCTCACCTGGGCACTTCTGTCCATCGATGGCCATCAAGGCCTCCAGCATCTCATCCGTGGTAAACGGTGCCAACAGCGTCGCCTGCATGCTAGGCTGGACCAAGGAAGGAGTGTGTCTCCACACCTCCTCACGGGCACGACGAGTGCGAGGAGCAAGCGGCTCCTGCTGAAAAAGGGTCCTGTAGAAGTCGGTGGCCAATCCCAAGACCTCTCCCGAATCCGTGACGATGTGTCCCGCCGCTGTCCTGATACTCCGAAGCTGATCACCTGCAGCTCTCTGGCCATGTGTCCTGAAGAACTCCCTGCACATCCGGTCACCCTTTCGAGCCCAGAAGGAGAGAGAGGCGTGATAGGAAAACTCTGAGCGACGCTGGAGTGTCTCCTCAAGAAGGGCTCTGGCTCGAAGGGCCTGGATCCGAAGCTCCTCCGAGCCCGGGGATGCCTGCTGGAGCCGCTGAATGGAGGCGAGGTCTCTCCAAAGGGCTCTCTCTCTACCCCACCACTCCTGTCGAACCTGTAGGGCTGCGAGCTGGCAAATCTGGCTGGACTCCTGCAACGCCTGCGCCACCAAATCAACCAAATCCGCGCACTCGCCCCAGTCTCTATCCCAAAGACCGCAAATACTGCTGCGCACGTCCTCCCTCGAGAAAATGGAGTCGGGAATCCGGCATGAGCGGGGGGGAAGGGCCTGAGCTGCCGAATCTAATGATAAGAGCACCGGCGCATGGTCGGAGAGTGTCGTCCCTGGAACTATACCGGCCTGACCGCCTCTGCTGATGGCCCAATCACTGACATAGAATCTATCCAGCCTCTCCAAGAGTCTGCCTCCTTCCCTGCGGAAACCCCACGAGAAGTCCAAGCTCCCGTGCCAACGCCGGAAGGACGGGTCTCGCCAACAGTCCCTTCCTCCTGTCGCAAAGATAAAAGAGTCCCAAGCGGACTGCTCTGCCTGAGACATACCTGTAAACTCCGGTCCTCTGCCCTGCTGGTCCTCCAAGGTCTCCAAATTGTTGAAGTCACCTCCAACAATCCAAGAATCCATGTCTGGGAGAATCCCTGTAAGTGTCCTCAAGAAGGTGGCTCTACAACAGAGATCTGTGGGGGCATAAATGTTGAGAATTCCAACTCTGGAGCCCTCTAATTCTAGGCCTACCCAAAGGGCACGACCTGGAATCAACGTGCCATGACCAAAAACTCCCTGGGCTAGCTGCTCTCCCACGGAAGTACAGACACCACCACTCCTCCCCAGTGCGCCGATCGAGGGCTCCCAATAAGTGTGAGAGCGACCAGGGAGGATCTTCCCACATCTATAGGAGTGAGCCGCCGAAAGCTTGTGTTCCTGGAGCAGAAGTACATCCAAACGTCCTATCACTGATGGCTGAAGTTCCTGTCTCAAAATGAGCTTCCTGGGACCACGGGTGCCAGAAGAATGAAACCCGTTCACATTCCAGGATACGAGGTGTAGGCTCATGGTGAGGACTGGGAGGCAGCGAACAACTGTCTGCTCGCGGTTGAGGTCGAAGAAGAAGCTGACATTTCGGAGTAGAGGCGCTGGCGCTTATGGGAAGGTTTGGAGGGGGAGGCGGGGTCGTCCTGCCCGTCCTTCAACACCTTCAGCAAAGGCGAGAGGCCTTTGGTACCATGAACGAAGGCTTTCTCGAGCCAGCTCGAGATCTCTGAGGTGGACATCCCGTAGAAGGCACACAGTTTCTGAGGCGTCCAGGCTCTGACATCTTGGGGGAGGGGCCAAGACAGGGGGGGCCTCAGGATCACAATCAGTCTGAATCGTTTGGCGGCGCAGCGCCACCGCAGGCGCACGTCACCCTCGGACCACTGAGTCTCGAGAAGCTGCCCTCCGGACGGGCCTATCCAGGAGCAAATCTGAGCATGTGTCTGCTCCCTGAGAGCCTTCCAGACCGAGTCGTCTGTCCAGGTCTCGGTGCCGTCACTGAGGAACGTGAAAGCAAAGCTAGGGCCATCCCTAGGGGCCAAGGCGGCTATCTTCCCATCCGCCCCTTTGCGGAGCAGGAAGATACTGATGTCGAGGCAAGCAGGGAAGGTCCCGAGGTCGGCCACATCCAGGTAGTCCCAGGGGCCAGATCTGTAAAAGTCGCGGGGGAGCTCTCTCTCCTGAAGCTGAGGCCCATCAGAGTCTGCCACTGAGGGGCTAGCGGACGGAGAAGCCTGCTCCGGTGGTGGTGTAGACTCCGGGTGTCCTACCAGCGGAGGGGGAGGGGGAGGAGGCTGGGGAATAGGCAGCTCAGACTCCTCAGGGGCGGCTGGCGGAGGAGAAGAAAGAGGGGGAGCGGGAACTGCCCTCGGCTGAGGAACCGTCGGAGCAGCTAGCTCTGCGGGAGAACTGAAAGAGGCGGGGGGGGGAGGGATGGGGCTGCAACTGGAACTGGGGCTGAGAAGGAGGGGGAGAAGACTGAGGAGGACGAGGGGGCTGAAGCTGCGGGTCGGGAGACAAGGGGTGCCGTTGGGGGATGGGCTGGGGCTGGATGGGGAGAGGCTGGGGAGAGGAAGAGAGGGGGACCTGAGGCTGTGGAAGGCGGGCTACCGTCGAAGAAGATGCTCTCCCATGTCCCTGGGGCGGCTGCCTATCGGGTCTCTGAGGTGCAGCTACAGGTGGGGTAACCTCTGCCTCCTTGCCTTTATCAGAAATCTTGTTGTTCTTTCCTCTTTTTCTTCTAACCTCAGTCCAGCCGCCAGCTATCTCTGGTCCGGGCTCCGGCTGCCTCTGCTCCTCCTGACATGGCTGCCCGGAGGGGGGAGGTTGGGGCGGAGAGGGGGGAGGCGGGGGAGGCCGAGAAGAGCTGGCGAAACGTGGGCAGGCAGCCGCCAGGTGTCCAAAGCCGTGACACCTCAGACACTGTCCTGGCTGTCGAGTGACTACCATGCTCTGTCTGGGTGATGCTGCCGGCACCTGTCACGATCTCGATCACTGCCGGGAGAGTCGCAGGATCCGCCACAGCCACACGGACTCGGGGGGCTCCTGCCGTAGTCACCGCATCGGCGAAAGTATCGTGCATAACCCAACCGAAGTGGGACCCCAGGTCCCTAACAATCGGCCGCAGCTCAGCAGCAAGACCAGGAAAAACTAGCGTCACTGGATGGCGAGGTATACGGAACCGGGCATCAAAATCTGCTGCGCTGAATCCACGGTACCACGGGACTATCATGATAATCTTTCCGTCCACTGACATGGGGGAGCCAGCAATCAAGTTGCTCGTAGCTTTCGCACTGGAGAGTTTAAGCCAGAAGATGCCCCTTCCCATAAGGGCCACCTCCTCAATATGGCCGTCCTCTAGCATGAGAGTGGACTGGAGCCAGTCCCTGATGGCTGATCTGGAGGGGGAATGTCCAATGACTCTGCCATAGACTGAGGTAAGAGGGCGGGGGGGAATGGAGGGGCGGAGGGGGCGGGGTGGGGCGAATGAACGGGGGGGGGGGGCAGGGGTGAGGGCGGGAGGGGAAGGCGGAGGTGGAAGGGGAGGGCGGAGAGGCGGGAGGGGGCGGGGCGGGAGGCGAGGGGTGAGGGGACGGACTGGCGGCGGGGGTGAGCGGAGTGGAGCGAGGGGGTAGCGGGCTGGGGCGGTAGCGGGGCGGGCTGGGGTGGTAGCGGGCTGGGGCGGGGGTAGCGGGGCGGGGGTAGCGGGCTGGGGCGGAGGGGGGTAGCAGGGCGGGGGTGAGCGGAGGGGGTAGCGGGGCGGGGGTGAGCGGAGGGGGTAGCGGGGCGGGGGGTGTGGAGCGAGGGGGTAGCGGAGTGGAGCGGAGGGGGTAGCGGGGCGGGGGGGAGCGGAGGGGGGTAGCGGACGGGGGGGTGGAGCGTGGCGAGGGGGACGGGGCGAGGTGGGGGTGAGGGGGGAGGTGAGGGCGGAGGGGTAGGGGCGGGAGAGGCGAGGCAAGGAGAGGCTAGGGGGAGGTAGAGGTACGGCGGGGGAGGGGGGGAAGCTCGCAGGAGCTCGAGCAAAGTCACTCTCTGTGCTTGATTGTACAAGCTACAATTAGGAAGCTACAACTTTACATGGAGCCAATGCTGCAATACGTGGGGACTTGGCTCATTACGTGGGTGGCATGAAGGATTTTCCAGAAGGAGTTGATGCTGCGTTATAGAGGAGGAGCGCAGACTGTAGAGAGGGGGAGAGAGGCTTTCCAAAAAGCAGGAGAGAGACGACTCTGGTTTTTTTTAAGAAGAGAAGGAGGTGTGCACTGATTGCACGTCGCTGGTGATCTATGATGCCTTCTGTGCTGATTGTGAAAGAGAGCTTTGCTTGCTTGA
Source organism: Dipteris shenzhenensis (assembly GCF_047967505.1). Taxonomy (NCBI): domain Eukaryota; kingdom Viridiplantae; phylum Streptophyta; class Polypodiopsida; order Gleicheniales; family Dipteridaceae; genus Dipteris; species Dipteris shenzhenensis. The sequence continues at coordinate 43,260,798 of NC_141603.1, forward strand.
GGCGCACGTACAAAGCTTGCCCCCCCCCTTCGATGGATTTCTGTCGTTGGTATTTGAAGAGCTGCTGATAGCTTGTTCTTGAGGTGAACGAGAATTTGAGGAGAAAAGCCAAAGGATTGCGCAGGAGACTGCTCATACACTGAGGAGAGATGGCTGCGTATGTGAAGACAATGCTGATTGGAAAGTCGCCCATACGTGTGGACAAGGAAGGGTGAGGACCTGTTCGACTGAAGTCTGGAGGATCTTGGATGATCTGCAGGAGTTGTGGCTCATTCCTATCGCTTGTGGTACCATAGATGTGCATTATTCCTGTCTGACTGAGTCTTGTTCATCGTGTCACTTGTGCCATCTCAGTTGAGAGTCTTCCTGGTGTCTTTGTGCTTGTTCGTGGCCTGTTGAGGGTATCATCTCAAGTCATTGTGGTCCAGGTACATGCTCTGGGCGTTGTGCATTTGCTCTATTTCTATTGGAGCCCATCTTGCTAGTCTGATCCCATCATCTACAGAGCTAATTGAATTATGGTGATTTGCTGGTTGTTTATTTCTCTCCTTTTGCTTTCATGAATGTTACTCCTGGCTGTCTGAGGCATCACCATGCCTGCTGAACTGGTAAACATTACCATGGAATGAAAAAGAGTTGCTTCACACCCGTCCTGTCTTCAGTTGCATAGGTTTTTCACTAGGTTTCCTACCACTTTTCTTTCATCACCGTTTGGTCTGACCTGGGGGGCTTCTTGGAGACATACACAGATAGAGACATTATCTTCTACACCGAGACACATGAGAGCCCAAAGAGAGGACTGCCCACAGTGACAGGGTATACATGGGAGTCAGCTCATAGGAAGGAATTGAGGAGAGATAGTAGTGTATGAGGCTCTTGAGGCGTGGCTGCCCTTTTTAACACACACTTGAGACCACTCATATCTGTCGTACAAAGAGAGGAGCATGCACGCCATATGTGGATATGAGTCCAGCTACCAGAAGCCCGACCGATCTTCATTGCAGTGCACTACTTCCCCCTAGACATGTCATCATATGCACGAGAGGTCACGACACAGCCCATATGAGACATACATGATGACATCATAGAGTTCCCCAAGCAGGGAGGTACCCTCCTTTTGGGGGACTTCAATGTACGGACAGGAGATAGACAAGTGGGTCTACTAGACTTCGCATATGAGAGAGATCCCCATATGGTTCCGGAGCTAGATGCAACAGAGCTCGGAATACTGAGACACTCCGCATATGCCGCACATGTAACAAGGTATGGGAGACATTTACTTGAGTCAGGGGCAGTCCATGACCTCATCATCTATAATGGTCTTCAGAGATGGCCATCACCTGGGGCACTCACTTGTTTCCCACATGGTTGGGGAACAAGCATAGTGGACTACGTACTCGGCCCATTAGCCTTTGCCTTGCAGATACACGACCTCATTGTACCCCCTCTCCACCTCGGAGCTGACCACTCATACTCACATAGACTTCGTATCAAAAACGGCAGAGCAGAGCACCTAACCAGGGAGAGGCGCATATGCACATTATGTGACATGCAGGAGGTTGAGACAGAGGAGCATTTCATCTTCATATGTCCTGTTTACTATGAGATCCGAGGGCGTTTCTACTGCCTCTTCAGATATAGTTACGAAATTTTGGCCCAATTCCTCTCCTACCCAGACCAGAGATGTTTGGCAGGCTTCATTCATGAGGTACTCAAACACCCCGAGAGGATACTTCAAGCGCAGAGACAGGAGCAGACTTCTTCCTTGGCTGATCCTTCTCAGAGATCTATCACAGAGTTTTTTCAGCCAGATCACATGGACCCCCATGAGATGAGGCCTCGACATGACCGTGACCAAGAGCCAGTGACCCCATAGCTCAAACGGAGGGTTGACACACAGATTACACTTGGGGATATCCCCTCCCTGTTTAGAGTCAAAGCCCAACCGACAGGGGTTACTGTAGCCCTTGTTAGGCGTAGATTTATGACCAGGAGACGTGCCAGGGGCACACCCATGAGTGGCCGACAACACTCTATCGCCGATTCCATGCCTCCATTGCCTCATCCACCCTAAACGTGTGCGCGTGCGAGAGAGAGAGAGAGAGAGAGAGAGAGAGAGAGAGACAGAGAGAGAGAGAGAGAGATGTATTAACATCCGCAGAAGGCCTCGCAGGCCTATGGGACAAAGTGCACAAAAAGAAGACTTATACAAGCCTCAATGGGCTGGGGCAAAGGGCACGCTAGGGCCATTGCTGAGTACTAATTCACACAAAGGGAAAGCCACCCATCCCCATCATGGAATTGGCCTTCTGGCGCACATACACCTTATCACTCCATTATGGAATGTGCACACTGCATTGCGTTGACTCCATAATAGGAGAGCAAGGACCACGAGCGGCTACAAACCAAGCATTTTGCAGATGGATAGGAGGTCGTGGACCTGATCCTAGCACAGATGTTCAACCATGCTATGTGCTATGGCTTCCCCCCTTCTTGGAGTACCACTACATAGTGCCGATACACAAAGCACGGGTTTCCATGGGTACTGGAAACTAATGCATTCTCATGATTGGTCACACAGGCTAAGATTTATGGGTCGGTACTAGATAGAGAGATCAATATACACACAGAGGCACAGGGGTAGAGAGCTTTGGGATAGGCTGGATTCCGGAGATAGCACTCTCCTCTAGACTGCCTCTTCACTCTACAGGCCATCATAAAAGATGTGAGATAGAGATCCTAGAAAGTCTACACTTGCTTTGTATACTTTCGAAAGGCCTTTGACACAGTCCCACGCTTTCGCATGATTAGGAGACTTCAGAAGTCGCAAATCCCAGTAGTCATGATTTAGGAGGTGATGCTATATGCGTTAGTCAAAGGGAAATATGCATATGTTCTATACGCCACAGATTTGGGGGGGGGGGGGGGGGGGGAGTGCCAGCAGTTCCCCACCAAGATCCAGCTCTATCATGATCACTGCTTGAGAGTACCAGAGGATGCAGTGATTATCAGACCCCAGTACCTGGAGGACAAATGAGTCTCACATGCAAATGAGGATTGCCATTGGGCAGCTATGGATATCGTTCCACCTGGCGAGGATTGAGACGAAGAGAGCCACAAGCACACCTAGAGAGTAGCACATCTATAGGCTATGCACACTAGAGGAGGTGGAGACAAAGGAGCACATCTGTAGGCTATGCACACTAGAGGAGGTGGAGACAAAGGAGCACTTTTTATGTACATGCCTACTCTACTATGAGATTCGTGGATGATACCACTGCCTTCTTTAGGAGGGGCACGGTTTAAGACCTTTTCTCAGCTGATCCAATTTCATAATCAGGTTTGCATTGGTCTCACCTAATCGAGATGTCACGACATAGAGAGACCTAATGAGAGAAATCAGACAGCAAGAGGGTGATGGTGGCACAAAGGACAAAGCTAGACTGGACACAGTGACATGTCACAAGCTTCCAAATGTTTGAGTCAAGCCCAAGGCATAGTGGAGTGGAGGAGCAGCAGCTAGCTGAAATGAGGGTAGAGTGGATTAGTGGGAGAGACGATGTGGAGTTGTGGAGCCAAAAGCCTGCTGGGAAACAGTAGGGAGCTGGTAGTTGTATCTGTTGAAAAGATATGGATTCCAGACATTTTTACCCCCAAGAGGTCCCCTGTGGAAACTCTGTCCCCACATCCCAATTTTTACAGATCCTCGAAGATATATGAGGCAATGGTTAAATTGCAGAATGAAAACACCTTGCTAATCAAAGATGTCAATCAGTTGAAGGAAATCATGAATGAGCTGTCCCAGAAGATGCTAGCAATGGAAAGCAAAACAGAAACGGGGTACACCAAAGTAAGCAACATGGAGCAGAAAATAGAACAGAAAATGATGTAGCCCCCACGATGCCAAAGCCATGAGATATCATCAACACCATTGATGATTTGGTGGATAGCAAAATGGATGAAATAACGTTCAAGCAGAGAGAACATAAGAAGGCAGCAGGACAAGGTCCTCAACCTCTGAACTGTAGGATGAGGACATGCAAAAGTCCTCACCCATGTCTTCCAAAAGACTATGCACATCTCAGCAACAAAATGGTAGGATGCCTTTAGAGTGGAGAGGAAAGGTGACAATCCAAGGCAAATACTTGTTAAATTTCAGAAAACACTATCCCACTTTAAAGTGCTGAACCATAAGCATCACCTCAAGGGACACATATGAGGATCTTACAAGGAGCCAATACTCCCAAAAGCTCAAGGAACTTGATAACAACAATACTGCAAGAAACAGACAAAAATTTGCTTTACAAAGAGCAAAGGAAGGACATGGGTATGCCCTTTTGCAACTGGTACGACCAGGAATGCAAAACAGCAAATAAGACTTGGAAAACAACAAATACAGCGAGGAAAGAGTCCAAGGGGTAAGAAGCAAGGAAAAAAGGTTTTTCAAGAGAAAACAACTTGAAGTTTCGAGGAGCTTAAAAAGAACCCCAGAAAGTTTTTTCAGAAGCCACATGGCAGCAAACGTCAGGAGAGGAAATCATCATGGGAAGACATTATACGATTTGTCAAGGACCTCTACGAAAGAGATGGGAAAGATCACCCATGATTTCTCTATAAAAGCAGCAAATGACACCCAAAGAAGATGCAGGGAAAGGTCTGAAGAAACTAGTAAACAGGAAGGTTAGGGGAGGAGAAAAGACAAAGGGAATGCTCACCAAAGCTCATGAATAAGGATCTAGAGGAGATTTCCCCTCAAAACGGCAGCTTAAACCACAAAATAATCATGGTGAGCAGTCTAATGGACAAACTGTAATGCACCATCATTGAAAATCAGTACATGGGCGGAGGCACAAGGAATTAGAGCACCACCCCAGGTAGGGTTCCCTCCCAAGCATCCACAGTGTATCATTTAGTCACCATAAGAGTGGCAAAGAAGGGAGCCGCGAATAAGAAAGGGTCTGTCTACTGCTGTTTTGTACACTTCAAGAAAGCCTTCGACACAGTTTCACGTAAAAAGCTATGGGAAAGACTAGAAGCTCCAAGTTCCTATACCAACAATACGAGATGGATCATGCTTCAAGGGAAAGGCCATCATAAGTAGCGACATAGGGGTCAAGCAAGGCTGTCCGCTCTCGCCGACTCCCTTTGGTTTTTATATCGATAAATTGGAAAAATGGATGAGAATAACCAACAGAGGATGGGTTGCAGGACATGCTTTACTATTGCTCATCTATGCAGATGACATACTATCTTCACAAAAGACAAGATGGACATGCAAGCACACTTGGATGCACTAGGCAAATTTTGCGGACACTCAGGCATGCAGGTCAACATAGCCAAGACAAAAGTAATGGTAATTGAGACTCAAAATAAACAGATGGACTTCACATTCAAAGGGGAGCCTTTGGACATAGTGAAGATAATTACAAGTGGAATGCATGTGTGGAAAGGAGAATTTTGAGAGGTTTAAAAGCTCTATACCGATTTCAAAATAAGTGCAGGAAGGCACACCTATGGAACCGGGAAATGAGAAAGTTTATATGTACCATGCTTGTGCAAACAGTGATCCTCTATGGATGTCCAGCATGGGCACTAGGGCTCTCTACATGTAGCTTATGGAGAAGAATAGAAACATTACATAAACACTTTCTCACAGGAGAGCTAGGGGTCAAGGTACAGGCACCTTACCCCATTTTACTCGCTGAGACTAGTATGATACCTCTCAAAGGGGAGATGTTATGCCAACACATGGTCTACCTCAACAAGATTGAGAAGATCAATGCAAGCAGGAGACCACACAAAGCAATGGGGCCTACACAGACCACTGGATGGCACAAATAGGGAAGGAAATAAATGGAGTGATGGGGTATAGAGGCTGCAAATATACCAGAAGATATAAGTGAAATCATGAATTTAGTAATGCAGAAATTGCTATAGAATCTATGGCAAGACCTGGGGACAAAAATGCAGTTTTACAAACAGGAAATTAATCCGATGGACAGATATGAAATGCAAAATACCTCGGGAAGATATATCAATATTCAAAAGGCATTTAATCTGCAAAATAAGAACCAGCTCACACGACCTATAGAGGTGGAGCAGGTGTGCAAGACCTAGGATCCCAAGAGATGCAAGAATCTGCAAAATCTGCCCACAGGGGAGGTAGAAAATGAGCAGCACGTGCTCCTAAAATGTCGACCCTATGCACAAATCAGAAAAAATATGTAGTGACAGCAGGAAACACCTGAAAACCCTGTTGGAACAACCATCCAAAAAGCTGGGGAGCTACCTAAAGAAGCGTTGGAATACCACAGCAAAGTCCTCGGGCTAGCACACAAGTTAGCTAAGCAAGTCCTCACGGGTCACAACATAGCAACCTTTGTAAGGATTTCTGTCACCAGATGTAAGAGATTACAGGAGAAAACACCTGAAAACCCTGTTGGAACAACCAGCCAAAAAGCTGGGGAACTACATAAAAAAGTGTTGGAGCAGCAAAGTCCTTGGGCTAGCCCACAAGTTAGCTGAGCAAGTCCTCACAACATGGCAAGCTTTGTAAAATATTCCTTTCACCGATGTTAAAGACCAACAGTGGTCAACAGTCCCGTAGATCCTAAAGGGTCTCAAGCAGACTTTACTACAATCAGATTGAGGGACCATCCACAGATTCACATGGATGAGGACCTTACAGCTCTTCAGTGGGAGGAGCATAGACGTCTCATTGCACAGAGGGATGTTGCCCGTCGTGAGGGCAAGTGGGCCGTGATCAGAGAGGGCAGACTTTTGATAGGAGCTATGCGATCTAGACCGGCTGGAGCCCACAGTTGACGACACGAGGCCTATGGGACACGTAGTCTGCCAGATAGCTTGAGTTTCGCAGTTTGGAACTGTAATGGTTCCCTCACAGCTCAGCCTGGCAACTTACGAGAGGCCTTTTTTGATCAGGACATCGTCTTCTTTACAGAGACCCATGAGAGCCCAGAGAGAGGCTTGCCGCAGGTGACAGGGTATGCCTGGGAGTCTGTCTTTCGACAGCAGACTAGACGATCAGGAGGAGTCAGAGGATCTGGCGGTGTGGCAGTTCTTTATAGAGAGCATCTTAGATCGATACTCACAGTCATGAGCAGAGACCATCGGGCCAGATATCTTTGGGTACGGATCAGGAGACCCCCCCTGAGAGACTTGTTTATTGCAGTATGCTACTTTCCCCCGAGACAGTCTCGTTATGCCTCAGATGGACCAGGACAGTCACCTTTTGAGGATTTGTCAGCCGATGTATTGGAGTACTCACGCCGCGGAGAGGTCATCCTTTTAGGAGACTTCAACGCGAGGACATCAGACAGACAGGCAGAGATTTTGGACTTTGCTGAGGATCCACTCTTAGTTCCAGCTGCCCCAGATGAGAGTTTTCCACGCTTATCTTCAGATAGAGGGGTAGAGGTGACAGATCAGGGACATCGCCTATTGGAGCTTCTCTCATCGCACGGCATGGTCATTTATAATGGACTTCGACAGTGGCCGCATTCATCCACAGCCACATGTTTTCCCTTCGCGGGTGGTGGTACGAGCGTCATTGATTACGTCTTGGGTCCCCCGACTTTAATCCCTTTTGTACATAACCTCACAGTCGACCCTTTTATGCCTTCAGCCGATCATGCACGTCTGCACTTTATTCTTACCCAGATTCCTCATGCCCCCCCTTCTAGACATCATGAGCGTCAGCCATACTATGAGGTTCATTTTGACCACCAGTTTGATGATATTTATAGCCAGCACCTAAGTGGTCTTCTCCGTCCGCACCTTCTCGATGCCCTACCCTCCACACAGGATCGGTGGGACCTTGTACATACCTCCATCATCTCAGCAGCCCACAAGTCCTTCCCCGTCACTTGCCACACATCCAGTCCTCCACCAGTCGGTCTTGTGCCTTGTAATGGATGGTATGATGAGGAGTGTAAAGAACTCCGCAGGAAGCTTCGCCTTGAGACACAGGAGAAGTCTCCCCTCCTCATTGAGACCAAGAAGAGTTACAAGCGTTTGGTGCGACGCAAAAAGTGCCAATTTCTAGCCCGGAATGAGGAGGAGCTGAGAAGTTTACTTTTCAGCTGTGATTCCAAGGAATTCTGGAAGAAATTCCTTCGCTTGAAATCTCAAACTCCTCTTACAGACCCGCAGGTTTGGCTTGCCTATACTTCCACTTTATATGATATTCCAGACCAGCCACAGATCGACTTATCCCATGTGCCTAGACCCACCTCCTCTGCCTTATTCTCATCCAATAGTGTCCGAGCAGCAGCTCATCGTTTGAAGACTGGGAGAGCTAAGGACCATGATGGATTGCAAGCGGAGTATGTAATCCATGGGATTGATGCCTTAGCTACAGTCCTCTCCCGTCTTTTTAACGAGTCCATTTGTACAGGTCTTCCACCTAGTTGGCTAGAAAATACCATAGTACCCATACACAAGTCGGGGGATCCTTTGGAGGCGTCGAACTACAGGACCATTATGATTGGCCATGTCATGGCCAAGATTTATGCGACCATTCTAGAAGGACATATAAATGACCATGCCGAGGCGACAGGCATGAGAGCTAGAGGGCAGGCAGGATTTCGTGCAGAGCACTCGACTCTAGATCATATCTTCACACTCAGGGCTTTGATTGAGGAGGCGAAGTCACGTAAGCAACGGCTCTATTGTTGCTTCGTGGACTTCAAAAAGGCATTTGACACTGTGCCGCGTTTCAGACTCTTCCAGCGACTTCGTGACTTGGGATTCAATGGGGAGATTCAATGGGCGATCATGGCCTTGTATGAGAGAGTCACAGGTAGAGTCAGGACACGGGCGGGGCTGCCGGCGGAAGTACGCAGTACGATAGGGGTGAAGCAGGGGTATCCTTTGTCTCCGACACTCTTTGGTCTCTATATCGATGAGTTAGAGATGTACATACAGACGATGGGTGGTACAGGTTCTTTACTGGCAGGATCCACGATACCGATTCTCCTCTATGCAGATGACGTGGTTCTTATTTCTTCCTCCCAGCAGGGTTTACAGGCACATCTCCATGCACTCCACAGCTTTTGTCAGGACAGAGGGTTGTCTGTAAACCTTGGGAAGACCAAAGTCATGGTCTTCAACACGTCATACCAGGTTTATAGGAGAGGCGAGTTCTCTTTCACATTTGATGGGCAGGAGGTGGAGCTAGTTAGGGAGTATACATATTTGGGTGCCACATTTAGAGGTCCAGTCTTCACCATGACGCATGCAGCACGAGATAGGATCAGTAGAGGGTATGCCGCCTTGGCTCTTCTCGAGAGGCAGTGTGCACAGTCACATTTTCAGCATCCCGACACGAAGTCCTTACTTTTCGATACGCTGGTGAGACCTGCAGTCATGTATGCTAGCCCCTTTTGGGCAGGAGATCTTAGGGTTGCAAATTGGAGACGAGTAGAGAGGTTACAGATCATCATGTTCTCCAGATTGATCAGAGCGAAGCCCACGGTACCGCATCAGATTACGTTCGCAGAGTTCGGAGCTACACCCCCAGCGCTAGATGCAGCATTTCAGTCAGTTACGTACTTGCATAGGATCAGGGCGCTCGGAGACTCAACAGCAGGCAGAGCACGATTACCGTGGCTAGCACTGACATCCTCGCAGATGTTAGCGGAGAGAGGTCATACTTTTTGTTGGTACCACACACTCTCCACATGGCTCACCTCGCTGGGCTTGGATATGGATAGGCTGCCACCATTTCGATACAGCATAGATGCCCCTCGCCTCCCTCTCACTCGACATGAGCTCAGCCAGGTTATCAGGGCAGATTTGTTGCAGCTACACACGTTTCGCACTTGGGTTCATCCCACGGAGCTTCCTACGAAGATGGCCACATATCGTGACCATTTTCTCAGGATTTCAGAGGATGGCTTCATCATATCCCCAAGATATATCGGCCTTCATATGTCGCACTCACTCAGGATTGCCTTGGGCCAGCTCAGGGTATCTTCCCACAGATTAGACGTTGAGGCTGGCAGGATGCGTCGTACAGCTACCGGACATAGACCCAGGCGAGAGACTAGGATATGCCCTTGTTGCACTATGGGGGAGGTGGAGACTGAGGAGCACTTTGTTTGCAGATGCCCTTTATATTATGAGATCCGTGGCAGATTTCACTGTTTATTTGGGCACGGATTTGGACCTCTCTCTCGGATTATGGAGTATGAGGATCAGTATTGCTTAGCGTTGTTCATCAGGGAGATCACCAGATACAGAGAGAGATTCCTCAGAGAGCACCGTCGCATCCCTGCCAGAGACCTGGTTATTCATGAGGAGCAGGACGAGGCGCAGGACCATGAGCACAGAGATAGCCCATCTTGCCAGAGAGCACCGATGGTTCCACCCCGAGGATGTACATATGACATGATCCGGCAGCACCGCAGGATGATCTTACACAGAGGCCGTACCCGTCGCTTTATTTCTAGACGACGGAGGATGATGGCAGATTTTCGGAGGAGATTGCTCCATGGAGACTTGGCACCGCCAGCAGCCCATTTGACACTTGCCCAGATCTTCACACTCATGGCAGGAGGCATGGTCGATGGCCATGACTTCCATCATTTCTTTGGATCACAGACCCCTTAGGGAAGACGATGTTCCTCATATTTCATATTTTACATTTTGTATCTAGGCAATTTTGGTACTCTATTTCATTTCATTTTGTACCTAGGATTTTTGTAGCCATTTTTGGCATCTTAGCGGTATTACGATGAGGCCACCTAGTTGGCGCATCGTTGATGATGTATTTTCCTTTCGGATGATTTTGTGTCCCATAGGCCATGTATGGCCTTCCGTGGACCTTTAATAAAATTTCTTTCTTTCTTTCTTTCTCTCTCTCTCTCTCTCTCTCTCTCTCTCATTCCTCATAAAATGAAGGAATGCCTTGAGGAAAGGCACCTTGTTTCCTTCATAGAAACATTGTGAGTGCACGGAGGGGTCCGTAATATTGAAGAACCCAATAAGGAAGACAGACTCTTGCAATTTGAGCTTGATCAGCTGCTTCCTTCCTTTCTGGAGCTTATGTCGACTATCGAGCAATTCTATTTTGACTTATGTAACCCCTTGACACAATACAGTGGGACAATCAGGACCCACAAATGGATGTTTCTGCTGAGGGAAAAGCTATTGTTCCTGTTGGCATCCCAGATCAAAGCTGAAGGATCACCCTAACTAAACATGGTTCCTTGCATCCAGACAATCTCCCCTCTGTGCTTTCAAATGTTTCTGTAGATCTTCCTTCTCTTGGACTGACCCTCTCAACCTTGCTAAAGCATTGTCTGCTAAGAAGAGGTAGCACAAACCAAAATACTGAGACAAGAAACACTTGGGTTCTCATCAGTTCCCAACCATAAGCTGCTAGATGTTTTCATAAAAGTCATGAGCTTCATTCTTTCCTCTCTATCAGTCATGACCATCCTGAAGTTTAAAAATCAATGCAAGAACCTCAGTACATAAGCCTATAATTTTAATAGATAAACGTGGTACTAAAAGTGAAAGAGTGAACAATTGAAGAACAAGATAATGATGGAAGACATAATGGAGAAAATTGGGCTGGAAAGAACATTAAAAATTCAACTTACAGGAGGTGGCCTCCTGCCTCGAGTAGTAGCACTGAACAGTTCACCAGCTTGTGTAGGTAAAGAATCAAGAGGAGCCGCCTCATCCACTCTCCGACTAAGAGGATTGAGGCGCCCTTTGACATCAACAGCATCCAGATGTACCGTCAAAGACCCACTTGTTGCAGACGACCCACCAATAGAGTTGTCTGAATCCAAACTCGCAGTGCTACCATGCTCATTTTTCTGAAAGAAGGATACCTATTCAGTACACACTAGCACTAAAACCTTACAGACCCAAGCCTTGAACTGAATTGTCATTCTCATTTTATGTGCATTCAGTAAATAGTGCAGTCTTGCCTTACAGACCCAAAGCTTTGAACTGAAATTGTCTTTCTCGTTTTAATGTGCATTCAGTAAATAGTGAAGTTAAAGACTTGAACTCAGCTAGCTTGATCTGTATAATTTAAGCATGTCCGTGACACACAAACACCCATGCACACATGTCTATAAACATGTATACCTGCATATATGCACAACTACAAACGTAAATATGTTATTTTCTATATATTACATTTGTCTTGTGAATCATATGGCACCATACATACTCAGACCTTCCGATTTGAGCGTACCCACAAATCTGTAAAAATGGGCGAATGTTTAACTGACAGCAGACACTAGATAAGAATCCTCGTCTAAATGTGTTGAAGAGAAAGAGACTACTGATACTCATCTCAATACTCAAGTATAATTAATTTCAAAATCTATTGTCATTCTTCTAGAAAAGAGCACATTTCACACCTTTTGCATGTCAATAGGCTTTTCGAGCATTGAAATCTAACTAAAGAGAACCACATCTCTCGACTAGGGGTATGAAAAATTAAAACTGAAATTTTTAATATTGTTTACTGTTTTGGGATCTAAGTCAATCATGTTTAGAAATTTGTTAGGTAAAATAGAAGAAAAATCTTCTATCTTACAAAACATACATTTAATATACCAAGCATATGTGCATTACAAGCTGTACAAGCTTAGCTACTTACCTTGAGTTTAAACCAGGCCAACATACTTCGTCTTTTGGTCTTCTTCTCCCCTTTTAAAAGTTCATCGACCAAGATATTGTCAACTCTCCCCTCTAGAGATAATTCGGAATCCTGACCATCTTCATCTTCATATGTACCTCCTCGTCTTCCCTCTGGTAAATATGCAAGCTGCAGAAAAACATAAATCACCAGTTTGTTAACCCTTCCATACTCAAGTCTCTTTGAAAAAGATATTTCATTCCTTTCCTCCTCATCTTCCTTCTCTCAAAGAGTCCATGCACATAACACGCCCGTGGGCTTGCAAAGTTCGAGCAAGAGTATCAAACAGGTAGCACATGGACATATTTCCCGCCTTGTTAAGTCATATGCAGGAGCTTAAAGTTCTTTGAAGAAATCCATTCAGTACCTCCTCTTCACCAAAAGAGTGCCTTCTTCGATAACTTTGTCTCTCAGGAAGACTTTGAGGAACTGTGTTCTTGGTGGAAACAAGTATAAGCTTAGTTAGTCTTTGAATTCTGCCCATTAAAGCTGCCTTTGCTTGTTCTTCCTCTTCTAGACGAGATTGAAGTTTAACTTGGCCAGCTTCAAGCTGTCATACATGTTTAAACAAAAACGAGGATCACAAAAAAGAAAACTCAGGTTAAAGCATAACAGCATTCTTTTAACAAAACATCGTACGTGATGCAATTATTCACTATTTTTGGTGAAAAGAAATGTGATAACATACGCCTTGAGTACAGAGCAACTAAAGAAAAAAGAGTTTAGAGAAACCACTCTTATACCAAGATAAGACTGATTCTGTGCTCGTTAATACTTTGAGATGGGTGACTGTCCTACAACATATCTCCCTCATTGACAAGCAACTGGAGATGGATTCCCCCCTATGGGAAAGACCATAAAGGATTCTTAAGTTGTGCAAGAAGCATCCTTTGGTGGAGTTCATGGAAGATTATTTGCTGAAGATTGTCCTCCTTATTAAGTAGGAAAACGAAAACACAACATGCATGCCTTGGTTGGACAAATCTCAACCCCAAAAATTCATTGCAACCTAAGATAAGGAAAAGGAAAAAAAGCACAACAACAGGAAGTCCATGTACATATAAAACAATCACCAAGCGTGGAAGTAGCTTATGGATCAACATAGGTATCTAAAAGAAATTAAACTGTTTGTAGAAGGTAATGACAAATCCTAGTATGTCTATGCCTGATAACAGCCCTCGTTGAAGTACCAAATGCCACCAAGAATGCAAATAAAATCTGGCCAGATGGCTTCTAGAATATTCAAGTTGGCAGAGGCTCTTTGTGGCCAAATGCCAGCATGACCAAATAATAGAAATATAAATAACTGGCACCCATGTATTAACAAAAAGCCCACAATATGGAAGTACCAGAAATTTGATGAAATGCATCGTACTCGACAACTGTCATAAGGACATGCCAAAGGGCTAACAGAAACGGGCTGATATGCCTCGAGCCTGCCAAGCAAGTAGTAAACCTAAGAACCCTAAGTACAAAGCTGATCTGACAGCCAGCCCAAGTTGTATACCAATAAGAAAGTGGCTGGATCTCCAGAAGGAGATGGAAAGGCGACGTCTGTTCTCCAAAAACCCAGTGCACCATCAGAAATGAAACTCTCCAACGTCACAATCGCCACAAAGGATCATCCAAAGGGTCTTGAAGACCAGACCAACAAACTAATGAGGAATCTCTTATCTAGAATGAGGACTGATGCAAGTACAGGTTAAAAAAGGGAACTCGGGGATATTGATCATGGCAACCAGCATCACCAATGGACAAAATCCTGTTGGATCAAGCAACAAGGTCAAACTACCCCTCCTTGCCCTCCGCCTCTTCCTACTTAGAGTCCCACCCTAGTTTCCTCGGTCTCTCCCTCTCGCATTTTGGACCAGCTTCATCCTTTTCTTAGGTCTAGGGGGAAAGGGCAGGCCCCGCCCAGGCCAACCACTTGCACAAAAGTTTTGGCAATTGGGGCCCTTAACTACACAGAGGACCAGAGGTTCCTACGGAGTGCCCCTTGCAATGGAGGTCTCAGCGTTGATTTTACAGCCCTTGAAAGGGAGCATCATTAATGTGCTTGGAAGCCTTGCTCGTCACTTCTGGAAATTTTATTTTGCTTCCACACGAAAGGAGCCTTGGAACCCTGTTCTCTTCAACATGGAGGTGGGGTAGCACAAATGGGATCTATGGTTACCACATGGCCACAATACCACAAGGCAAACCTGGAATCGGGTGTGCAATGGCAGTGATTCATCTGGATGCGACTGACAAGTTTCTCATTGGCTATGGATCAGTGTGCTACTAGATTGGGTTCATTAGCTTCCTTTTTTATGAACTGGGTCCTCAAGGTGGGTTTGGAGTGCATCGTCGCACAGATTTGGACTACCCCCTGAAACTCACTCGCTCAAAAGTGATCACATAGGCTTCTAGGCATCGGAAGGCCTTGTTGGTCATCCTTGAGCTAGACACTAGTGAGTTGGAGCTAGAAACTAGTAAGTTGGACCGTGCACATTGACAACTGCAGCGCTCATTACGATAGGAGTTGCAAAGAGCCCTTGTTAGGTGGTCAGTGGACATTTTGACACTTCAAGAGAATTGTTCTCAACCTTGGACAGTTACAGCCGGAGCCACCTCCTTACTTTAGTGATAGAGCACCCTTTTGGCAACAAGTTACATACAGTCTGCCAAACATGGCAACAACTTACAAAGAGTCTGCCAAATATGAACTTCTAGATTGTTGGAGGCTTCAATAGTCTGGGGCTTCCTTCTCCACAATGCCTCCCTCTAAGCTTGGCACATGGAGTAGTTCATCTTCTCCTTAAGTGGTCAAGACCCTTGGTACCAAGCAAAGTTTACTAAGATGAAAGTAAGCATCCGATAGTCCTTTAGCCACTATCGAAATGATAGGCTCCTAGAGAGATTGCTAGATTCTACATTGGTGATGGGGCATGCATAGGGATAGGTCCACACGTATACTGGCAGGTATGATGATGTCGGATCATTCACCTATTGTTTTACATGTGGAACAGCACAGCAAGGGCTTCCCCAACAAGGGGTGAGGACTCTAGATGCATTGTAGTAGGAGGAAGAGGTTTAACAAGACACGTCAGATTTGGTCCACCGTGGAGGATGCCCTCCCGCAACATGGCTGCACTAGGATGACAAATGCCATTAAGAGAAGCAACATAGAGCCACATGTTCATGACTATGGCACAAGCTGACCCTCCAAGATAGAGAGCACGCACTCAGATGGGATTTGGCCTCTATCAAGAAGCTGAGGGAGCAGGGACCAGACTCAGAATGATCCGCAAATAGATAGGGTGCCAAACTTGACTTGCAAGCAACACAGTTTGACAAGCGGAATAGTCCTATCACTCCTCTCAAGCACCCTAAGTCCAACAGGGTGACAAGATGACATGGCAATTCTTCTAGATCAAAGGCCCCCGCTTAGCAAGAATTCAGCTCGTACACTTGAGAGATGATGGGGGGCAGCTTCACTAGGACCTGCAGACTCATAGTTATCGGTAATTAGATATGAGAGTGCCAACCTTGACTTACAAGCATTGACGAGTAAAGTAGTCCCCAAGTCCAATAGGGTGACAAGATAACGTGAAAATTCTTCCAGATGATCGTAGGACCCTGCTTAGCAAGAACTCAGCTCCAACACTTGAGAGATGATGGGGGGCAGCTTCACTGACCTGCGAGAGATATGGGATATGACTACCTCCTTCTACTGCCAGCTCTTCTAGGCAGAGGAAGAGACTCCACTAGTGGTGGCAACTAGAGAGAAAGGGACATCCAGGACTCAGCTCAACCACTCCAATGTAGGAATATCCTAGATTCTCATTTACCTTGACCATATCCTTCAATATGGGAGGTCTTACTTTACTGTAGAATTCTAGCTCGAAAGGGTTTACACCTAGGGCTTGGGGATTTCTCATCATTGAAACTTTGCCTAAGAACTCCCTGTATCCAATTTGGGACTGGTTTATTTTTAATACTAAGATTTTTATGTATCAATTGAGCTATCTTGCAACAGGCTAGAAACTGGTCTGTGAGTTGTGACACCTTGCAACCCCTCCAACTCAACTCCAACCAGTGCCATCCGAAAGAATACAGGAACCTGTGTTACAACATTCGATATTTAAATAAAAAGCAGAAATAATTATAGGGCACAATCCATGGATGCTGAATTTCAGGAGAAATGTGCAGCTTGAAATAACCAAAGCTTGTCCGCAACATCCAAAGTGGTAATGCCAATCGGAGCAAAGTGTGCATGTCTGTCCTACTTGTAATTACAAGGAACCACAGAACATATGAGCCCAACGAAAGAACAAACTATTAATCACCATAATACAACCAGCAGATACAAGATTAAATTGTTTCTGTGCACAAAAAAGATAATAAACAAGGAGGGGAAAAAGTGAACAATTGCAAAGCACATCACGCAATAGCACAAGAGGCATACATTGTCTTACCATCTACAGAGACATAGTAGACCTGTATGAACCAAATACAAAGAGATGTCAACCAAGACAGGGAAGAAAACCTAGGAGAGAACTAAGGAAAAACCAGGGATGGCAAAAAGGAGACCTCCAAACCTGTTGTTTGAGTGTTGCAAGATCCTCTTGATTACCCATTAGGTATGTCTTGTCAAGCATTCCTCTCTTGACTTGCTCTAGTTCATGTTTCAAGTTTAGAATCTCCTTTTGATATTTCTTTATCAATGAATTTTCATCCATAATCTGCAAAATAAACAATCTTTAAAGTGAGAACGGCATGGTACAGGAGTAGAAAATCGCCAAGAATGAAAAGCAATAAGCCATGTGAAACTATAACCTGAAGAACAAAGCCTTCACATATTAACTTCCATTCAACATGTTCAAGGAAATAAAGAAAGATACGTTTCAAAAACTGGTTTCCTAACATCAAATTTTAGATCCTTCCCTCGCTCACAAGCACGAACCCCAGCACACAAAAAGCAGCATTTAAGAAAAAAGAAAACTGGTATACCTTATTTTGAGAGGTTTGAATCTGCACATATTTAGCTCTATGAGCAAACTTTAGTGTATTGTGTGTCTCCTCGTTAGTGCTAGAAGCAGGAGTAACTGTGCATATGAGCTGCAAAAAGACAAACAGATTGGCAAGCTATAGTGTCCCATTAGGGATGCTCAAAAAAAAGCATTCTTCTGTATCCCTACAATTCTGCAAAGACAAGGATCCAGACTTTACCGATACACGGCCATGCCCACTTAAAGAAGACTGCAGTAATCTAGTCAGTTTTGAGTCTCTAAATGGTATGTGTGTTGCTTTATCATCTGTTAATTTAGATATGACCTGC
Organism: Dipteris shenzhenensis; assembly: GCF_047967505.1. Taxonomy (NCBI): domain Eukaryota; kingdom Viridiplantae; phylum Streptophyta; class Polypodiopsida; order Gleicheniales; family Dipteridaceae; genus Dipteris; species Dipteris shenzhenensis. The sequence continues at coordinate 43,278,803 of NC_141603.1, forward strand.
ATAAAGCATGCATCCTAACATCAATGACTGAGATGACACTCTAGTACCTCCAGGTAAATCGTATCAAAATTTCAACTTGTTCCAAGGGATGGAAGCATATTCTGCAAAACTTACAGTTCCCAATGTTAATAAACTCTTGTTTATGTAAGAACCTTCCTTACGCCGCAACCCAGTAGTTTCTGTTTTTGAGCTCTCAGAGCCTGCTAAGTCTATCAGGTTCTGCATATTCACGCAACTGTAAGACTGTACATCTGCCAAAAACACCTTTTTTATTTTTTATCGAGACAAAAAGCCTAAAAAAAGATGCTCAGACAAATACTTATTGTTCCTTGTCAAAGCCCTTAAAGCCACACTGGCAAAAGCATATACCAGCTGTGAAAGAGACACTTCTTCGTCACTGAAATTATCCCCTCGGGGGCTGCTTTCAATTGTCTGCAAACAAGCCACATCAGCTTCCAGTTCTAAGGCTGAAGATATAATAACTATGAGAGTGGATGAAAACTATGAATTAATGATCACAATAAAGAGTGGTCCATTGCACAGCCAATCCCAAGAAATTCCTACAAGTATCTTAGCAACTGACATCATGATTGAGCCAAAACTGCCTACCAAAGTGAAGATCGTATGGCTGCGGCTGCTCAATAAATTAAAATTATTTGAACCCACATGGCGATGCTCTGATTACAGGCTCATACCAAGAGAGAACGGGTCAGAAAATCAGATGCACAGAACAATTTGTAGCCCATGTTTATATAGAAAGCTTTAAGTATGAGCGCAGAAAGTTGAAACTACATTATCTTTCTATGAAAACTAGTCGACTCTATCCTCTATTCCCTTTTTGACCATTATAACACTAAACTAAGCCCCTTATCCAGATGACCCCATGTAAATTAAAAACCACATTACTGCTACACTTTAGCAGGTTCCAATGAGTGCCAGATAATAGTATTCTTGTTCTCACAAAAGCATTTTTTTTCCCTCCCCTCTTTTATTCAGTAAATGCACAAGAGAATGGTTTTGTATTACATCATAACTGGCATAGATTTTTACACAATGCAAATCCGTATTCAGCACCTTCTCCTGTGGCAATTAGAGAGAGACAATGAGCTGGAGAGAGAACAACTTCCTCCTTAATTCCTTCAACATATGTGCCCTACACAAAATATATCTGTCATTTAAGGGAAACCCAAGGTCCATGATAAAAATCCCACCTATACATTTAAAGATCATTTTTATATGTTTGTAAGATGCAGACTTTTCTGTTTTCCCTACATCCACCCCCTGAAGCTCCAATACAATGTGAATTTCTCATCCATATTGGACACTTGGTAGGAATCTTTGTAAAATCTATGTAACACCATAGTTAAACTTGCATTATAGACCTTTCTGGATTAAGCATCTAAAGTACAAGAAGACTGTAAAGCAGATGAAAGAAACAACTGAGAAGCAGATAGTGGAAAGTTAAAACACAATTTACACAGCAAGATCCAAGTCCTTCGTAGACATGATTCCTCACCATCTGTAGTCATTCCTTAATACTTAAGCAGCCCAGGCTTTGGTTCTTAAGCACAACTGCTTATCAATGCTGTCCCTAGGCATGCCTTTGCACATCATGGAAGTATTATAACACTGAACCAACTTATTCACATGGACTACCAGCCACAGATTTGGCTGTGGGTTTGGGCATGTGAATCTGCAACGTGTGTGTGGAAAGGTTAATCAGTCCCACAAGGGAACCAAGGCTGTCATTATCCCTTAAAAATGGCATTGTTAATCTTTCCCCCTAGAGGAAAAGGAGGGCAGAGTGCGTGTTGGGGCTAACTCCAGGCTTCTGTAATGTTTCCTCTTATAGGATTTTTTCATAAGATGCCTTAAGAGTAGAGAGCACATGTAAACCTTTAGAGCATTAAGAAGTCTTTTTTATGCATGAATTTTTAAAAATGCCTCTAACAGGTAGAGGTGCTCTTGGAATGCGATCATTCACATTTATAAGTTGCCTACGGAATTAATGTTCCGGGAAGTCTCAAGCTGCTAGACTCAGAGAAAATGCTCTTCTTACCGGAGAGATTCAGGATTTTTTTCCAGTTAAAGTACAGCATGACTTGGTTTCAACTCTCATGTTCCAAATTTTAGGGGTTGGAGAAACTTTTGCTGCCCCTTCCCTTCTTTCACTTGCTGAGACGTATTACCTAGCTGCTTTTGGTATATAAAAAGGTCTAAAGCCTCTAAAGTTGAAACTACAACATGGCTGCATAGCATAAAGCCTATTTGATTTATTGAATTTTGAATATTCCCTCAGGGTCCCAAGGGACATTTTTGAACATGAAAAAGGAATCATGCAAGAATTGAAAGAGTGCCCTCTGTCAACAATGGAGCTTCTGTTCCTATACGATGACCTTTGACAGGAGTTTTGGGTTTCAAGAAGGCAGCTGCAGTCAGCCTTGTTTGATGCCTGAATACCCAAAATCTAAAAAGAAGGAAGAGTCACACATCATGCAATTCTATCAAATATTGAATGATTTTGACCTGAGAATCCTCCCGTATCCTCAAATTCTGCCCTGCAGGATCTAGCAAGTCATTGATGACCTGAAATCCAATTAAAGCAAGAATAAACTACTTAAGAAACCAGGTTCATGTGATAAAGCACTTATCTTCATCAAACACGGACAACAGGCATATAAACATAACAAACTTGAGACAAAGATTAAAAAGCTGTGTTGGAAACTTTATAACAAGGAAAGAGCTATATAAATAAGACCTCGTTATAGATTTCAAGATAAGACACTCGAAGAAGGAACTCTCGCCCTGGAGTCTGCAAAATAGAGTCAGAAAACAGATTTCAAATGACCTAAAATGGGACATATTTTTCCAAAAAGATCACCTTATATCTTGTGGCTATAAGAAATGTGTTTATGGTCTAGTTAATAATTATGTTATTTCAACAGGACAGCTCTACTGTTTGCAGATAGGATTATCTTGCACTCTAACTGGAAATAAAAGGCAATTTTGTGATCGACAATCATCGCATAAAAAATAAAGTAAAGATTCATTAACCATCTAAGGGCTTTGTGAAAGCAAGACTTTGCAATATATTGGAATGTCAACATTCAGATAAAGAGCCACTTTAAAAATGATGAGCAAAGCTAGTAGCTCTTTTTTCTTTCGAGAAAGAGACCTTTACATCTTACATGAATTAGCCTTTAAAGCTCTACTACAAAAGTCAGTTTGAATACTCCACTCCAAAATATTGGAGACTTTCCAAGGGTACCTCAATACAATGGTGAACAGAATCACTTCAACAGCAGTTATCTACAATGGACCCTAATCGAACATGTGCACAGACCCATCAAAGAGTTGTAAATGGTTCACCGTTACTTCTATTGTGAAATTTTGACATACATCCAAAGATGCCTTGCATCACATTGGTAGATTTCTATTGTTACCACTGATCCCAAATTCTGGAGAAGTGGGCAAGTTACGAAGCCATCTGGTGGCAATGACGTTGTGGAAGGTGACGACAAAGAGGATATGAAACCTGAAGACATGGTGGATGGGGCAGGAAAGATAATAAAACCAGCTGACCTAGACAAGGTAGAGGCATGGGATGAAAAGGATGTTGAAGCGCTGTCAATGATCATTGGGACAGCAACAGATAAGTGATTTCGTACATATAGCTGGCAGCTACTTTGAAGAAGGCATGGGACATCCTGAAGGACCTGATGAAATCAACAATACTACAAAGATCCTCAACCTCTAGAATCGATAGTACACCATGAGGATCGAGGCGGGAGATACCGTGTGTGACTACCTCACAAAAGTGAAGGCGTTGAGACATCAACCTGGAGCAATTGGTGATAAGGTGGACCTGGTTATGAGCTGGCAATGCTCATGCTCAACATGTTGCCAAAGATCTTCAGAACCATTCTAACCAACATGAGGAAATCAAAAAGGTCAACACTGCTCACTTTTGAGGAGCTAGGGGCTATGTTTGTATAGAGGAGGCTAGGGCAAGAATCTATGACGAGGATAATGGCAAGGACAAAGCCTTAGTTGCACGAGGCAAGAATAAAAGGCACACTAACAATGATGAGCCCAACAAGAAGAAAGAAGACAAATCTGATGAGGAGGACGACTCTTTTGAAGGAAGAAGAAAGAAAAAGAAGAAATGATTCTATTGGCATCAAGCGAGGGATTGCAGAAAGAAGAAGGTTCATCACAAAAGGAGTCCAAGTAGGAGTTAAAGGAGACCAACGGCAAATGTGGTAACGGAAACAAGAGAGCCCTTCTTAGTGATGCTTGACTCCAAGTGTTGCCAAGATCAAGCATGCAGATCTAGGTGGTTTCATATTTGTTAGAAATATTATTCAAGGTAGTGGCCAATGGATTAACTAATTAAGAGGATTAGGGGAACTTTTTCCTTCTAAGATCCCCCCCCCCTTAACCATAGTTGTAATTGAGTTTAGCTTTGCATGAGTTTTAACCCTAGTGTGGGTTAACCTAGGGTCTTAACGTTTGTCATGTTGACAGCCCCTTGTACTCTCATTCTTGCAACTTCTTTTCAACAGAGCTCCATGTTTTTCTCTCTACACCATTTCCATTTAGTATCAGAGCCTATTTGTATCGCTGCCCTGCACTCCCCACTCCACTCATAGCCTGGGACAGGAATTCTGGGGAAAACTCTTCAAAGAGCCATCGACTGGTTTTCCTGCAGCCACCTCATTTAGCCTGCTGTACGGACCTATGCGCCCTGTCTAGTGCACGCTTGAAGTAATTTTGCAGCCTTGCAACCACTTCTACTTCTGTTTTTTAGGACATTCTGCTTCTGTCTTGGCACTGAAATCACATAAAAAGCTGCTCTCCAGCCTATGCTATAACTTCAACTTGTTTTTGGAGATGCTTACGCAGTTGTCAAGCTGTTTTGAACCGTTTTGAAGGTTTTAGGGATGCTGCAGCTGTTGACAAAGCAGCCTACAGTGCACCAGCCAGGAACAGCAGCTGGAAGCACCTTCTGAGATTTTTTTGGACTACATGCAGCTGTGCGGAACTGTTAGTACAATCACGCCTAACAGACGTAGCTGTTGAAGGGCATTTCTACAGTTTTTGCATGTTTCAGGATGTGCGCAGACATTGGGAGTTGTACAAAATCGCCGCACAGTTGAAGCAAGTTGCACTCTTGTTTGAGGCCCTACTAGCTGTGGAACAACAGTTACAATCTGCTGCAAATTTTTGGATGCCTTTGGAACTACTTTCATTCAAGGAACATGTGCAAAACATTTTTAGGGAAGTTTTGATTCTGCATTGGTGCTGTCCTGAAGCTGCCTAAACAGAGGTCAGGCTTTCAAGATTCACGTGGAGCAGACTTTTCTGGTATTTTGCTGTCCAGTTTGAAGAAGCACAAGTGTGTATTCGGAAAGCTCAAACAGCCACTTTTTCAATTCTAAACTGCTATAATCAGACTGCATATTTGCCTAGTCAAGCATTGGCTTGTGGAATAGTTTTCTTTTGTTGGTGTAGCACAATTCACAACACGTGAATTTCTGGGACTATTTGTGCATTCATCTTTGACAATGGATCAGAATCACAATTAAAATCTAGGAGATGTTTTTGGAGTATTGATCTAAGAGGATAAATTGGATGGCACCGATTATACCCCGTGAAGTTTAATGGTAAAGAATCTATTGGTTGCAAAGAGTCTATGGGGTTTTGGTACTGGTGAAGATGCCCGTCCAAGACAGCTAGTCATTGCTCAAAGTTGCACTTCCTCTGAGCAAAATTGTATGAGCGAGGTTTTATGATTAGCAATACACTCAAGGAGTGTTTAGTAGAGAAATTACCTTGGAGATTCAATCTATCTCTTCTATATCTTCATTTTCATCCTGGATTGTATAGTAGAACGCGGCTATTTCTAGAGTGTTTAGGAGTGTTTAGTAGAACGAATTTTACAGATTGTCTATTCTATTAAGTAAGCACAATTAGAAAGCATGAAAAACCAAGGCAAAAACAATGACCCTATAACTAAATACCACACTTCCATCAAACCATAGCTTATTATACTCCTCTCCATAGATTTTTCTTATCACTTTTTGTGGCTCTCATCAGAGGCTTCATCAATGAGAATCAATTATTATTTCACTAAAAAGTCTAAAATCTACTAAGACTAAATATATATTATGACTATTTTTATACCCTTAAAAATTAAATTCAGAATTTAAGACTCTAAATGATATAATTTATAACTTATAACCTTGTAGATGTGCTCAAATGGCCTTTTTCGTTCAAATTGAGTGACTAAATGACTATATTGGATGTTGGATTTGAACGTTGTGACATTTTGAAAAATGTTGTCCAAGATAGTTTCGCCAACAAAACTACCTTGGAAGGCTTCCTGCAAATGGCTTTCTTTGGAGAAACCCCCCATGAGGAGGGTGATGAAAGCGTTTGTTCAAAGTCAAAGGTAGTTTCACAATGGAACTGCTTCCTTCAAATGAGTTTCTTTGGAGAAACCCACCAAGAAGAGGGGTTATGAGAGATTTTCTTCAATTTTACTCCCCTATCAAATAGGACTTATGAGGGGATTTTCTATGAGAAACCCACTCTACATGTGGGTTTTTTCAAAACCCTTTCCATCCTAGTATCCACCATGCCTAACATCATTGTCATTGTTTGATGAAGTGCTCCATCTTTGTGTCAAGATCTATGGACACGATAGATAGTCTCATTTGAAGCGGAAATGTGCTTTTTTTGTAATTAACGATAAAAATATAGTTTCTTTGCGAAACATGGTTATAGTAACATACCCTCATATGCCTTTTTTTGCAGTAGAAATGTGAAATTTTTGTCCTTCGCTCGGACGCTTGGAGGTTTTTGCTCAAAAGAGGGCTACCCCCTCATTGCTCCTAATACACCTCAGCATGGGGATAATTCCTGTGATAGGCAACAAGCTCAAGTGAGGCCAACTGCACTTGCTATCCCTACTCAATATCAGAGGAGATGGGATGCTAGAAATGCCCAAGCTTTCACTCATTGCCTTGTCTGTTAAAAGGTTCGTCATAACTATCCGTTTCTCCAAGACTTCCAACCAAGCTTGGGATACTTTGGAGAACATGTATCAAGTAAGGAATAAGGCCAAGGTCTCTTACTTGGAAAGATAGCTAGACAATGTCAGGATGCCAAAAAATGATTCAATGTCGGATAATTTGACTATGATCCAAGATCATAGAGAGCATTTATTAAACATTGATGAAGTTATACCTGATAGTTAGCTTGGGTCTACAACTATAAATTCTTTGCCAGATTCTTATTTGTCTTTTCATACTTTGCTGGATTGTCTATGAGGGATAGTAAATATGTCTATTGATGTGCATGATAAGGATCAATCCTTGTTGGCTAAAGTTAAAAAAAAAGCCTCAGTTTGGTGGCTCTCAGGCCAGGACTGATTAAACTCAGCCATCAAAGAAAATTCCAAAGAATGCAGGTCAGCCTAAAAAGAAGTATAGATGCCATTTTGCCAAGAATCGTGGACAAAAGAAGGAAGATGGAATCACAATTTCAGATTCAATGCATCAAATACAAACACGGTATCGCTTCTACGAACTTTGTGACTGCAGACTGGTCCTTTTTGGTATGCAATTTTGATGCCAGGTGTCATGCCAACCCTACGGTTGCCTGACTCAGTGTGAGTGATGCTTCAAATAAAGTTTGGTACTTTGATAGTGAGGCTTCCGGGCACATTACTTCCAGGAAGAATTTATTTGTACATTTGCAGCTGGCTCCAGTTGGCAAAAGAGTGTCTCTTACAAATCGTGGACAAAAGAAGGAAGATGGAATCACAATTTCAGATTCAATGCATCAAATACAAACACGGTATCACTTCTACGAACTTTGTGACTGCAGACTGGTCCTTTTTGGTATGCAATTTTGATGCCAGGTGTCATGCCAACCCTACGGTTGCCTGACTCAGTGTGAGTGATGCTTCAAATAAAGTTTGGTACTTTGATAGTGAGGCTTCCGGGCACATCACTTCCAGGAAGAATTTATTTGTACATTTGCAGCTGGCTCCAGTTGGCAAAAGAGTGTCTCTTACATTCTTTATACCCTGTAAAGGGAGTTGGGAGGATTTTGCTTTCTTCTATTGATTAGAATCAATTATGCCTTCCAAAATCCAAATGTCCTGTATGTGCCAGGGATTAAGAAGGATTATTTTGCACTGTCCTCTTACGGAAAAAGAGGCTTGGCTGTTATTTTTGACGATGATAATTGCATTGTCAAGGATAGAGAAAATAACTACAAAATGATCACTACATGCACTTTGAATCAGGGATTGTACCATTTGAATGAACATGATAGTAGTATGTCTAATGCAGTGTAACAATATTGACTTCAAAAATGAAATAGACATGTCTGTGAAGGGTGCATTTTGGGAGAGATGCACAAGAATAATTTTCCTAGAGAAAGATCTGCTATAACTGAGGGAAAATTGCAGCTCACACACAGTGATGTGTGTGGTCCTATGAGGGCACGATCTTTGGGACAGCATCTGTATTTTGTCACCTTCGTGGATGATTTTTCCAGATTTTCATGTATATAACACCTAAAACAAAAATAAGATGTCTTTCAGTGCTTTGAGCACTTTGTTGCTATGGCTGAGGATAAGTCTAGGGGCAAAATGCAGACTTTTACAATAGATAGAGGGGGGAATATATGTCAGATGGCTTCAAAGATTTCGTGAAGGTGGGAGGGATTATGCATCAATGTACAGCCCCTTATACACCTGAGCGAAATGGTGTTGCTGAGAGGAAGAAAGGCCTCTCATGGAAATGGCCATATGCATGATCAAAGGGAAAAGGTCGCCTCGCAGATTTTGGATGGAGGCAATAACTTGTGCAGCACATATTTTGAACAAATGCCCAACCAAGGCCCTTAAAAATGTGACTCCCTTCGAGGCTTGGTACAACAGAAAACCCAATATGGACTACATTCACAACTACAATTGCATGTGTATGGCTCAGAATATTGATGGCAGATCTTCGTGGTGGTGTGCAACCATCTACTCCCATATTCACTGACAATGAGAGTGCTATTGCAGTGGCACCTTGTTTATGCACACACAAAACACATTGAGATCCATTGTCATTATGTTAGAGAGAGATTGCATGTAGGAGAGATCATTTTAATCTGATCCCCTATACATCAAAATGTTGCAGATCTTTTCACCAAGGCTCTATCTAGAGAAACGTTTGAAGCTTTCCGCAAAGCTTTGGCCTTCCATTTGGTGATTGAGATCACTCCTTGTACCCCAGGACATTATCATTGCAAGGGGGGTTAGAAATATTGTAATATTTAAGTCAATGGCCAATGTATCAAGTAGTTAGGAGGGGTAGAGGCACTTTTTCCATAGTTTTCCTCCCTAACGACAGTTAGTGGTTGAGTTTAGGTTTGTGTGATTTTAACAGTAGTGTGGGTTGACCTAAGATTTTAGGGTTTTGTCATGTTGACAACCCCTTGTAATCTCATTCTTTTCAATGGAACTCTACGTTTTTTGTCTCTACACGATTTTCCATCTCTCACAATATTAATATCTAACATTGGGAAATGGTCGAATGAGCTAGAAGGACAAGAAGCCTTTGTGAAGTTGGAGGACAGCATTGGTTGCTCTAGTTGTCATCTGAAAACAAGGTTAACACCACATTCACAGAGGAGGTGTCTTTGTAGTTACAAGATCACAATCAGAGGAGTATAAGGATACCTAAGATGGCAATATAGAGTTAGTAGTTACACATGGATGTTGTGAGTAGCTCTTGGAGCTACCTGGCTTGTATTCAAGGCAACCGGCATACAATGTTGGAAATATTAAGGTAGTGGTTAGATTAGTAATAAGGTTAGGGACACCCTTTCCCTCGTTGAGGTTTAACCAGAGTTAGTGGTTGAGTTGGTTTTTAGTATGGGTCCTACCCCCAGTTTGGGTTTCACCCTAGGGTTTTAGAGTTCACCACCCTTGTACTAATTTTAGCCTCTCATTCTTGATACATGAGCTCAGCAAGTTGACCATTGTGCTCCCCACTTCCGTTTCTCACAAATTGGTATCAAAGCAGGTTGCCTCTTGCTCTACCATGTCCGGCACTTTTGTTGCAAAAGCCCTTAGTTTTATCACAAGAAACCTTGCTGAAGAACTGGTTTTCAGTCAGATGCCTCCAGTTTTGGCATTGGGAAAATCCTGGAACTGCTCTGCAACGAGACACTCCTGTTCTGTGATAATCGCCTGCAAATTTGCAGATTTTGAGATATTTTTGTTTCTACTTGTTTAATTTTCAGCTTTTGGGGCTGTCTTGAACAGCCGCGACTATTGTTAGGGTATAGTGCCGTACTTGTACGGTCATTTACTATAGAGCCACCATCTCATGCAAACATTTAGAGCTGTTGCACGTCTATATGACTGATTTTCTGCATGTCTTTTGCTGCTTTTGAGCTGCTGCAGCTTCCTTGGCCAAGCGACCTATTCTAGAGTGATACTAGACCCGTTTTAGGGTTTCAAATCTGTCCCATATAGTTTTAGGATTTTGGACTCCTTTTTTAGGGTTTCATACAGGCTGCCTCTTGTTTTGAAGTTCTTGCTGCTGTCCTGAACAGTTTTTACCTGTGTTGAAGCTGTTTTGGAGGAGGATACTACTGTTTTTTGGGTGCTATACAGGCTTCAACTTTCCTGCTTAGCTTTGCCTCATTTCTGCTTGCATTTGGAGTGTCTTTTGCCCTTAGATATTTAGGTCTTTTAGTCTCCATTGCTTGCATTCATTGGCCCTTGTGCTGAGTGGATTGTAATTTGTAGATACAAGTCAGATTTCGGTCAAATTGTGCTAACTTTGGCTAAGCATTGGCTTGTGGAGCAGTGAATTTTGTTGGTGCAATTTGAACAGCAAGTGAATTTTGTAGACATCATATTCCTGTGCATTAATCTGAGTTGGATCAAAATCCTAGTGATGTGTTTCGAGTCCTCTTGAGCAGAGAATAAGCTGGAGCACAAACTATTCTCTTTGGAGCTTTATGATTAAAAATCTTTTGGTTTCAAAAGGACTCTGAGATTTTGTGACAAGTGATGATGTTCATCCTGGAGCTATAACTCCTAGCACTCCTCTGCAACAAGGAGCTGGTCGAGGCGTTACCATGATGGGCAGCAAGACCCAAGCCAAACATCTACTAAACTAACACGACATCGAAGAAGATGGGATGCCCGAGATGCACAAGACTTGGTCTTTGATTGCACAGTGAAGAGATTCATTATACCTCATATCAGGTCCTGCAAGACTTCTAAAAATGCATGTGACACTTTGGAAGCAATCTATCAAGCCCATAATGAGGCAAGGGTTTCATCTCTGAAATGAGAACTTGATTCCGTAAGGATGCATGAAGGAGAGTCAATGTCAGACCATATGAGTAAAATTTAGGATCTCGAGGAGCCACTCCTGGACATTGATTAAGTTATTCTGGATGCTCAGCATGTCTCAACTACTTTGAACCCCTTCCGGAGTCATATTTGTCTTTTCACATATCGCTCAATCTAGCCCCGAGGGGTCATTCAAACACTCACTTTTTAAGAGCATGTTGGACTTCTGTTGCACAAGGAGCAGACATAGAAAAACATGTCAATTAATTTGCGTGGTGGAGAGAGGCACTTGCAGCTAAGTACAAGGGAAAGTCAAAGTTTTCCGGTTTTCAGCCAAAGCGCGATGCAGAATAGTCATCTGGAAAGGACAAGAAGGATGTAGATAAGCCCAAGAAAAAAGGGCAAATGCCAATACTGCAAAAAGCTAGGTCACCACATCTCTGAGTGTCCAAAGAATATTGCAAGGGAAGAGGTTGGCATGGCGGTTACAGATTCTTCACATTCGGATGCCAGTAAGGATAATGCTCCTTGAGAAACGTATCCCCATAAAATACTGGAAGTGGAATCCTAGGAGTGGTAGTGGGAATGCATTGATGCAGGAAACCATGAGAACAGCCTCCCTTTCTTCTAGTACACTGTTAACAGTGCCAGAAGGTTTCAAACTCATTGTTCAGGGCTGGAAGGCCACCAGAGCCTCTCATTGGGAGGAGTTTCAGATTTTTGCAGCGTCGAAGATTTTTTTCCAAAAAAAGGCTTTGAAAGTCTCAAAAATAGAAAATTCGCTCTTTTCTTTTGGCTTTCTATTTATTGCGTGCATTGCCGCTCTGCTCAGGTGTCCATTCAGCATGGTTGATGGGATTGCCAAAAGGCCAGGGTTATTTGGAAAAGGATTGCGGTACTTTTGAGTACATTTGCTCCAGCCGCTTTCTTCATTGCCTAGGGCTCAGTGACCTAGCTTTCTCTACGAGATATATAGCTCCTGTCAAATCTCAACAAGCATGGGAAGATGGATGCAAGTCAGATACCACATAAAGCAATGGAGGCCACAAAGACCATTGGCTGGTATAGAGATGGGGAGGAATGGATGAAGATATGGGGCATAAAGGCTCCTCATATACCAGAAGACTCAAGTGAAATTAGAGAATTAGTAATGCAGAAAATGCTACAGAAATTATGGCTAGACCCAGGAACATAAATGCTGTTTTACAAGCAGGAAATCAACCTAATGGGCAGGTATGAATCTTGGGGATGAATATAGAAATGTTCAAAAGGCATTCAATTTGCAAAATAAGATCCAGCTCAAATGGGTTAGAGGTGGAGAGGGGCAGGTGGGTAAGACCCAGGATTCCAAGAGAGGAAAGAATCTGTTAAATCTGCCCCACAGCGGGAGGTAGAAGATCAGCAACAGTGCTCCTAAAATGCCGAGCCCATGCGCACATCAAAGAAAAGAATAGTGGCAGCAGTGAGAAACTGAAAATTCTGCTGGAACAGCCAGCCCAACGGCTTGGAAGCTACCTAAAGGAAGTCTTGGAACACTGCAGCAAAGTACTCAGGTTAGCACACAAACTAGACATGCAAGTACTCACAACATAGAAAGTTTGTAAAGATTTCTTTTCATTGGATGTAAAAGGACACTATTAGTTAATAGTGGTCACCAGTCCCATAGATCCTGAGGGTCTCAAGAAGACTTTAATACAATCATATCATATATCATATCTTCTCTCTCTCTTAGGGGAAGGTGATAGATTGATAGACAACCAGCGGATTTCCCTCGGTGTTTGCTCCCCCACTGGCTTTCTCTCATAGCGATAGCATGATATACAATTTATTTCTCGCCACAGGCATCAGCCTTGGGTAGGGGTGCCCATTTTAGTGGCCCCAACCCTTAGGTTTCATTGATCTAGTTTCTTTCAGTCTCATAGACCTTTTGGTCTTTCGTAGATGTTATTAAACACTCTCTCAGGGCACATAAGCAAGACTAGGGGATGCAGCCAGACTCCACTCAGAGCATGATTACTAAGTTTTTCTAGCCAGACAGCACTAGCAGCAGGGCTCAGGGACATGGCAGATCCAAGGGCCAGAGCGAAACATGACAAACTCGCCAGCAGATTGAGGCACAGGTCAGACTAGGGGACCTTCCCTCCACGCTTACTAGATCAGGGACAAACCAACGGGAGTGACAGTGGCATTGTTATGCCATAGGGCTATAGCTAGGAGACCACAATGGACCACACTCACCGACAATCATTGGCACTCTACCACAGGCTTTTTGCCACTGCAGCCTCATACATCGCCGACCTCCTCTTAGGCTGACATACCCGCCAACTTCTAGATGCCCACCACAGCAATGGCACGGAATCCTGGATTTCATACAAGCACGAAACACATTAAGATCCGTTATCATTATGTTAGAGCGAGGTTACATGAAGGAGAGTCTACTGTCCTACACATTGGAACGTCTTAGGTCTTTTCATTAAAGCCTTATCCAGAGAAAAGTTTGAAACTTTTCGCAAAGCTGTGGACATACTTCCATTTGGTGATTGAGATCACCCATTTATACCAAGACATTGTCACTGCAGCGGGTGTTGAAAATATTGTAATATTTAAGGTAGTAGCCAATTTATTAGTTGATTAGGAGAGTTAAGGGCACTTTTTCCTTCTAAGGTATTTTTCCCTGACCACAGTTAATGGTTAAGTTAGTAGTACAGGTAGTCTGAGCTCACCCCAGGTAGTTTTAGGGTTATCATGTTGATAGCCCTCTTGTATCTCATGTTGAGCTCCCACAGGATCTGTCCACTGCAGTCTTGAATTTGATCACCATTGGCCTTGTTGGTGCATCAACTTTACCAAGTCTCACACTATCTTAAATGTCAGCTTAATACCCATCTTGTTAATCAATGCTTCAGCATCCGGGTGTTAGTCCTCAGAGAGAAGAACAAAAACACCCTCACATGCCTGGTCCCATGAGCACCTTGCTGCAAGCAAGGACTCACTAGTAGACTCTTTTGGAGGGTAGAGCTGAGCTTTCTTAATCATGCATGGGAACCTTTTTGGATTAAAGATGGGAGGAAGAGTCAATAAATGCTTTATTAACCTCTTGATCCTAGACATGGTAGAGAAAGTGTTTCTCAGCTAATCAACTCTAACAGGATTTTGTAATCAGATCCAAATCTGTCATGCTTATTACTTCAGATTTGTATCCTTCCATCTTTACTACAGATCCCAACACAACTGATAGAAACAGTACCAGATTGAGGGTTTGATAGATAGTCCCACTGTTTGCAAAACAGAATATGAGGATACTTAATGCACCTTTCACCAACTTGGAATTTAGAACTGCTTTAGTTTGCCCTTCACAAGGGTAAATGCCCATATTAAAATGGTTTGACCCTTTCTTTTTTCATTGCCTTTGGGAGGACATTGGTGATCATATCCTTTCAGCTCTGCAGAATAATGGCACTTTGGTGTTAGGCCTATTTCACTTACTGAGGGTCTCGTTCATCTTGACACCACCAGGCCAAGAGGGTCACACCACCCGTAAATAAATTTTCAATCATACACAAACGAAGAGGAAGAAAGAAGAAAGGAATGTGGCAGAGTCCAAAGGGGTGCTTAGTTGTAGAACAAAGCAGGCAGAGGAAACAAAATGACACACACTTTTGACGAATAGAAATGTCTGAGGTCAGAAAAATCACCTCTTGAATAATGCTGAAAACGTCTTTCACTGCCAGAGGAATGACCCCAGGAGATTTCTGATCTCCCTGCCATAAATAATAAGCAATGTCTACATGAAAAAGTACACTTGTAAACATCCTTATAGACATGATGACTATATGATGAGATTTTGCACATTCAGTGTTAAAAATTAGTTCAGTAGAAACAAGATGAAAAAAGCCATAGCACGATCCGTATGTCTAGATTCCTAACTTATCGTACAAGCAACAAAGGAAAGATGACAGACTGAAAGTTAGTCGACCAGTTTATCTATCAATATATAGATTTACATGCAAACAAGGAATAGGAGATTGAACTCAGTGTTGTACCACTTGCAAGTATTGGTCATCACTATTCCTAATTCTGCTAGAGGCATGTGCACATTGATAGACTTACATGCATGGTGTGTGTCTTGCCACTACTAGTGACGCCGTATGCAAAAACAGTACCTGTTCAAAAGTCACTTCAAAGGTAAGTCACAAAATTGCCCACCACTGGATTGACTAAGGCCATAATAAAATGTGTCAGGTGAAACTGCCATCTAGAGAAAGGAGATGACCAACATTGAATGACTGCTTAATTTCCTGGTTTAAAAGAAAAACCAAAATCAGCAAGCATCAATCTGGATCTAGGCAGCTTTAGTAAATTATGTAAAAGGGTGAATTCTCCATCAAGAATGTGAACTAACAAACAGGAATTACTCCTTAAAGGCAAAGGCTATTATTCTCACCATTGACTCCCTCCATTGCACCGCCAACCACATGTTGGGCTGCCACATCGTACACATGTCTGGTCGTAGTTGCAGGACCAAACACTCGGTCTGCACATCCAGACAGTAAGTTCAAAAACACATTGAATCTGATTAAAACTATGATTTCTGCCGCATCTCTCTATTCATTCTCTTGTTTTCACTTCCATCTGCAGGCAATCAATTGAAAAATGATATTGAAATAAATGGGGTCACCTGAAAAGCTGTACATTGAGAAAAAGATGATAAAATAAAGACAACACATACGTGCAAATCCTTAGGGCACACTTTTCCACAGATTCACAAGTGCTCTTATGATCTGTGTCTTTATGGAAACTGATATATTTCTGTGTCAAACTTGCTCCTTCCATAACAGACAACTACATAAAACAGTTTCCAGAGTCAACCCTTCAGCAACCATAAATTATTTGCTGAAAGGACACACCTTCATAGGCAACGTGTAGATGACGACATCTTTCTGCAATCGGTTTGTCCTGGCCAAGGAGTCTACTGACAAGGTAGAGGCAGCATGAAGGAGTCCTAGGTCCAAGTTTCCAGGGTGATTTCGGGTACCATATCAGCTGCTTGGAGTCCTCATTCAGAAACAGAGTTTTGACTTTTGATGCCCTCCCTTTGGGTTGGGTATGCTTCCTCGTCCAAGAAATTGATAGAGCTAACATCACATAATGGCAGACGACCACCCTTTTATACACAACCTAAAAGATTCTTAGCCAAGGTCTTCAGTTCCTATCTGTGGCCTTTCCTACCAAATATTGTTCATGATACAAAGACAAGTTTTATCCAAGAGCAAAGCATGCTTACCAACATGTTCATATCTTGGAAGGCCATTAATTGGGCCCACCAAGAGTTTCAGACTCTCACGATCCTACGAGCCTTACAATAGGGTTTTCTAAAAGGCATGATGAGGAGACTGGGTTTCTCAGCTCAATGGGTCAGAGGTGGTGTAGCCCTTTATGCAAGCAACTCTAATTAAATGCCATCGCCAGCCACATGGGGGAGGCCTTTTCTCTTTTACAATACTGGTCCCCTTGCCAAAGCCTATTTTCTCATATCCTAGAAGGCAAGATAGATATTGATGTGCCTCCCAATTTGGCTAGAGGGGGAGCTTTTTGCCGTTGGCAAAATAAATCTATGTATAAGGTATTGTTACCTTCCCCCTCGGTTGCTCCACATGCCAATCGTATTTGGTCCGTGGCACTCGTTGGTGGAGGAAAAGATTGCAGTTTATTTGCGCTTCAAAGCTTTCGCTATGGTTAAAGGTTTTCTTCTGGCGAGTTTTGCTTGGGGTGCTTCCCGTTGGACAGCTTCTAGCTCGTTGTCATATTGCTACTCCCACTTGCCGACATTGTTTGCTCCCGCATGCGGGAGTCTATGCCTCATTTGTTTAGGCATTGCCCTGTATCTACGGATTTCTTACTTCTCTTGCAGCTAAGGCTTCAGGCTCGTTTTTTGAGTGCTTGCTTCGGCAAGCTTTTTTTATTGTTTCGCTTTCATCCTCAAAGGCAGGGATATGATTCGTTCTTTTACTGGGTTCGGTACTAGGCACTCTGGACCCTATAGGAAGGATCGGGTCTTTGGTGATCCCCCATTGTTATATATCATTGCTTCCTCGCTTTTCTCCTGATTGTCTTCAGGCACAGGAACTTGACTATCCTACCTTCTTCTCTTATAATGAGATCTTTTAATGTTTGTAATTAGCTGTCCCTTGCTTTGGGACTACTTTTTCTAATATAATGACAAATGGACTTCACCAAAAAAAAGTGTGTGTGTTTAAAAAACAAAACCTTTTAACAACACAGCACACGAAGCTCAAAAAAGGGTAGATAAGAAATTTTTCATTATATGGTTGTACAAAAAAATATGTATAAAATTGGTACAAAAATGTCGAATCTGTCAGACAGTCCAGGCTCCGAGGTCAAGTTCCACTTTTCTAAGCGAGAGGTGCAGCAAAAAGATGTGTGTGTGTGTGTGTGTGTGTGTGTGTGTGTGTGTACATATATGGTTTAATTGTAACCTTGCACCAGGGTTAGTTTCTTTGTTAGCATATTGCAAGGGTCTTAGTCATGGCTTGTACTTGGAAAATTGACTTTGGATGTACTTTTTTGCCTCATAGGCCCGTAAGGCCTTTTGAACACGGCTCTCTCTCTCTCTCTCTCTCTCTCTCTCTCTCTCTCTCTATCTCTCAACAACGCTCTTCTGCTTGTTCATAAATGAATTAGAAAAGATTGGATGTGAGCATACGATGGAGAGGGAGTAAAGCGTGCCAAATATGCCCTACTCCATTCATTTATTCACACACTTGGGAGTTCTTTTCTCTAGCCTCATTTTCAGGATGCGACCAGTGATGCAAGCCCAACTGAGAAGGGGATACATACACTTAAGCAATAGTGCTTTCATTCTCATTTTCAAGGCCCCGGACCAAGTCTCTTCTCTTTGATTCCTTGTTCTGCCCAGCGAGCATGTATGGCATTCCTTGATTGGAGCCTAATCTATCAGAGGTAGACTAGGGTCCGGTGGAGAGGATTCAAGTTCTCTTGTTGTTACAAATGATCCATAGTAAGTGGTCACTCCCACATCAAATCAGTTTGGCTGAGTTTCGGGTACCTCCACTACAGGTTGATGTCGCATTCCAACTAATCATATATCTTCATCAAGTTTGGGATTAACATTCCTAGACCTCAGGCCAACGCAGGTTACCCTGGCTTGCCTTGTTTGCATCCATGACATTAGCACTTGAGGGCAATCAGAGGTATTGGTATGCCCATACATGCAAATTGTTTAAGAGCCTGGGACTCATTATGGATAGATTACCCCTCTTTTAGTATAGCCTTGAGGCCCCACTGTTCCAATCACTTACCACGAGCCTCCATCCACTTGCTCTAGCACCTCGCATACCTGTCCCGCCTCCCTCCAAGACCCCACCTACTCCTCTAGCACTTTGCTCCAGTCTGCGATGTGTTGCTTCCCTGCAACGACCTGTAGGTCCTTTTGCTCCAGCATCACTATGCTAAGAGCCCCTATTGCCCTTTCAACTTCTGCCTCTGTTCTAGCCAGTCACTTAGTTGTGGTTCTTGGCCTTGCTACCCAGCTACAGCTTCTTCATACCCCTCCCATTGCCTCCATTGCATCACAGTCTTGCCCTGTATATCCACAATTCTTGATGCTGAGTTGAGATCCTTATAGTTCCGATAAAAGGACCTCAAACCCCCCATTTTATCCTCAATTAGGACTCTTGTACTCCCTCTCATGGATTGGGATACGAATAAGGACAAAGCCAAAGTGGAGAAGCCCAAAGAAAAAGACAAGAAAGAAAAGAAAAAGGGGAAAGGTGTGGCTCCGAAGAACATCAAGGATCAAATCAACAAAAGGTGCACTCGCAGTGGGAACAAGATAGTATCGCCCCATATCAAGATGCCTCCACCTATGCCCACTAACTACTAGTGACTCCCGATGCCATCCCCTCTTGATCCCCGAGTCTCCCATCCTATTTCCTCTCATCAGACACCTCTTAGAGCAGGATCACAAAGTTCTTCCCATCGAGTGACATTGATCGTCCAATCTCTAGCCGCAGACGTGACAGAAACCTCGACCCAACGATCGCAGCACGACACAAGAGACATTGAGGGGACACACAGATCACTCTGGGGGACCTCCCGTCATTGTTTAGACCCGAGATATGTCCCACGAGAGTCACAGTGGCTCTAATCTTGCGTCGAGCCTCGTCCAGGAGACCGAGACACACGGCACCCCTTGAGGGGCGGCAACGTCCCATCACCGGCTATGCACTAGCCAAGGTGACATGACGTACGGAGGATTCCGCTCCGCTCCAATCTTTTTCTTTTCATTGTTACATCCAGATGTATTTGATTATGTATGATCAGACTTAAGATTAAGCACGGGTGATGATGCTCGTTTCAGTAGCTCCACCCTTACTATGATTTGTATCAGGTTTTCTTTCAGTCTCATAGACCCATCGGTCTTTCGAAGACTCTAATAAAATTTCTTTCTTTCTTTCTTTCTCCCAGCCGCACAATGTCACCTCTCTGCCCCCAGGTCACACCTCCCCTGGATATCCATGCCATACCAAACCATGAATGGTTTCTCTCCAGCCCCTATGATGCCCACCACCTCCATGCTGTACGCCTATCTCCGATAGCAGCCCATGGCCCACCCAGACATCTTGCAGAGTAGTTACAACAGCAAACACAACAGCTTCTCATGAAGATGCACCATATGAGGGGTAGAGAGGTCGAGCGGTAGAGACAAATAGAGACCCTACAATGATTTCCTTGCAGCCCAAATAGTGGCCGCTGATCTTCAAAGGGAGGTAGACGACCTTCAACGCCATGCAGAGGTAGTCCTAGGGAACAGCCCCGCGGTAGAGGAGAGGGTCACCACGATGGAGACAGTCATTGAGGAGGCTTCCATGTGGGTGAAATGTAAACCTACAAAGGCAACCGTTTCAACCACTCTACTTGAACAGCTAGAGAGAACCAGTAAGGCTCTCAACATCAAGGTCTTTACATGCACCAGCTCAACCATTTCAGAAGCTAGCACCTTTGTGACCTCCACCTTGGAGGTACCAAGTTATTGATGGAGCATGGCAGGTGAACAAGACCTCATTAGAGATCAGCCTCTCATGACATGTTTCAGAGATACCCAAGCTTGACTAGTGACATTGCGCAAGCTCTCTACAGGGCCACCCACAGGTTCATATGGACGAGGACCTTACCCCTCTCCAAGTAAAGGAGAAGCAAGCCCTCTTACAATAGTGGGATATCCCACATAAGAAGGGGAAGTGGGTTGTGGTACACGAGGGTCGGCTCTTAATAGGACCTAGGTGAGGGCCCATTGACACACCAACATAGGGATACGAGGCATGTGAGACTCATAAGTCCGAGACCCTCACATGTACCATTTGGAACTGTAATGGAACCTAATGGTCACAGCTAGGGGGTTTCTCGGAGTCATACATAACAAGAGGCATTGTCTTCTATACAAAGACTCATTAGAGCCCAAAGTATTCGCTACCACCAATATGTGAATACATATGGGAGTTTGCCTATCAGGATGAGACCAGAGAGGTCAGAGGAGCCCGCTGAGTCGTAGTTTTGTACTGATCATCTTTGACGGAAATGATCACTGTAAAGAGACGCAACCCACATGCCGAGTCCTTGTGTTGGGATTTGATGGTTCTTTGACATACATCACATCTTTTGACATAGTCATAAGCATCTGCCCAAAGGGTTAGCCACCAATATCCTACTCAGAGGATTTTTCTTGATGTTGTTCCCCCTGAAAATTGTCCTCCTGCAATGCCTTCATGCGCTTCACGGATGATGTGTGGGATTTCATGTGACATGATGCATCTGTGCAAGATGTGATCTTTTCCCATTTTATAGAGTTGGTATGCTATGAGTTGATAGCGTGCATCTTTGCCTATGAGTTTTTTAGCTTCAACTGGTCGCAATTTTGGTGGGGGTCTACTTGTCATTAAGTATCCAATGATATCTGCACACCAATCTGGAACAACATCTATGTGAAATAGTGTAGCAACGGGCGAGTCACCTTTCACTTGAGTGGCTTCCTCTCACAACTTGACACGAGACACGTGAACGGCAATGTAGTGTTTGGCACCTTTGCGGACCACTATTTTGAAATTGAATTCTTGAAGCAAGAGGAGCCATCTGATATTCTTCCTATTGTACGCAGACATTTCACAAGATAAAGCAATGCTTGATGGTCGGTGGAGAAGACAAAATCATTTGCCAATAAATAGTGTCAAAATTTCTTAACACTATACACCATTGCCAGGGCTTCTCGTTCTGTGGTGGTATAGTTAATCTCTCCATCATTGAGTTGTCGACTAGCAACGTAGAATTGGTAGTCCTTCTTATGTTCACTAGGTTGACAAAGCACACTCCCAATTGCATACTTAGAGCCATTAATATGAACATGAAAATCAATATCCCAATTGGGAGATATAAGGATAGGTGCTATGATTAGGCGCCACTTTAAAAGCTCGAATGCTTGGTCGCACTCTTTAGTCCTTCATCACAACTCTAGTCCTGACTATGCCTAAGTCCTTCATCAATGAGCTCAAGTCCTTCATCATAACTCTAGAAGGTACAGGTTTCCCCTTAGCGAACTCCTTGATCCTAATTCTACTATAAGCAGATGACTTGGCCCTACTCTCCTCTTTAGCTGAGGGCCTCCAATAGCATTTGGATGCACTCCAGTCTTTTTGCAAGATACATGATTTAAAGGTCAAACTAGGTGAAACAAAGGTCATGATTTTCAATATATATTTTAAACTAAAGACAATAAATTACAACAATGTGGCCACTTGCATGCCTACATGCATTAATAAGTATGGAGCTAAAGAATAATCTATAATCGTAAGATCTATCAACTGTCACCTCACCTGTTTTGAACCATTGGTGTGCAGATTTTCTCCAACTACGTTATCCATCTGTTGACACCACCAAGCTCATTCCATTTTGCAAACTCCTTCCACAAGGGATGAAGCATGTGTGCTATTAATAGTATGGATTGGCTTTGGAACCAATCCCACCCCCTAAGATATCATCCTTCCTGAGAAATAGGATTCAAGATTGGACTTTTTAAGTATTAGAGAACTTACAATTACTACTTAAAATCTGGATGGAATTTGGAACCTTCATAATTTGTACCTACTCTAGTCGAGGATAGGTCAATTCTTTGTTGCATTTTGGAGCTTCTGCGTGAACTCATGAAAAAGGTTCCTTGTATAACCCTCATTATCAAAAAAATGAAGCACAACGTACAAGGGTTCTACAGACAACTGAACTAATCTGTCCTAGTCATGATGCGACAAAGGCTCTCATTGGTTTTAACCAAAGTATGAAAAGTATGAAAATGAGCCCTTTGTAAGTTGATAGCAAAACATAATTCAAATCCTATAGTGGTCTATAATTTTCATACTTATACTTGGCACCTTCTTGAGCACTTTGGCTGACTGCTCTATGGGTGATTGACTTGACATCCTATGCTATTGCTCTCCTGATGACTCCTTGTTGAGCATGCCCAAACGCACTATGAAGCTTGAGCACCTTGGTTGACTACTCTACAGCGAGTTTTAAGCTTGGCAACCACATGGTCCTTGAGAAAATCCTTTGAGCTAGTGCCATTAAAAAGAATGTGACGTTGTGTCTTGTTAACTGTCCATAATAAATGACCTCTCTAACTGGTTCTCCAGGAAGTCTCCCTTTTGATGAGTACCCGCCACCTGTGAGATTGATGAGACTGCTCTACAGGTTGCGACACATCTGCCAAAAGGGAGGTTGTGAACAATGCTTACCCTTTGCATATAGGAGATGATACACCTATGTGGTGGGCGACAAGTTTACCGAACAAGCCTAATTCCTCCGTACCCGGACACAGTATTTCACACCTCAAGTTGCTTGGCACTTAATTGATCATGTGCTTAAGCACTGTAGATTTCCTCAAGAGATTGTTGCAAGAGTGATTTACAGCATTGGGCAGACTACTCACTCCTAGTACAGCAGATCATCTTAAGAAGACTGATCAGTCTGAGAGGGTGAACAAACGGGGGACGAAGTATCTG
This sequence comes from Dipteris shenzhenensis, assembly GCF_047967505.1. NCBI lineage: Eukaryota > Viridiplantae > Streptophyta > Polypodiopsida > Gleicheniales > Dipteridaceae > Dipteris > Dipteris shenzhenensis. The sequence goes on from NC_141603.1 coordinate 43,302,269, forward strand.
AGGCACTTTTGCATTGGCACTCAAAGGCCTTGGGAATGGCTTGGACTTTCTAAATTTTGCTGACAGCACCAAGCATGTATCTATTGGGATGAGCCCATTTGAGGCAATGTATGGATGCAAGGTTGGGAGGCCTTCTACAAGAGCGGATATGGTTGTCAAAAATCAGCAAGCAAGGGATGATCTAGAAAGGATGGATGCTCTCTTGCAATTGGCCAAAAAGAATATGCAGCGGGCTCCGCAAAGCAAATAAAGCAGTGGTCCAAACCCGTGCCCCTCCCGGAAAAGGCAGTGATATCGTCCACGGATCTCGTATTAGTTGGGCATGTACAAAGAAAGTGCTCCTCTATCTCCACCTCCTCTAGTGTGCATAACCTGGAGACTCGCTGCTATGAGTGCAACCCTCCTTATCTCAATCCTTAGTTGGTGGGACGAGACCTGCAACTCTCCAAGGGAAATCCTTAGTGCAAGTAAGACTCATCTGTTCTCCAAATACTGGGTGATGATCACCCCATCCTCGGTTACTCTCATGAAGTGATCGTGATAAAACTAGAGCTTGGTGGGGAACTACTCGTGTCCGCCCCCCCCCCCCCCCCCCAAAAAAAAAGTCCGTGACTAATAGAGTGGTATCCCAGATTAGCTTTCATAAAGATATGATAAAGTAAAGATTTCAGCTAAAAGGCAATGTGAGCCAAGTGCCTATGAGAATCTAAGCCTTTGAGATCTATTGTTGGATATAAAATTCTTATGGTGGTTGATTCGTCAAGCAAGATCAGAGCTGCGTACACCAAGATTCTGTTTCTTGCCAAAAAAGGTCTAAATTCGAATAATGGTACTTTTAAGAATCACCTTAAATTCAAAAAATGGTTTGTAGTTCTGTGGAGAACAGGTTTGTCTCCCAAAAAGCTTAGCCCGAGCATTTCTCTAGGCAATGCCAATCTACAAAGAGCCTTGATTTGCTTGGAAGGTAAACTAGAAAGCAGACAAGATAAGTTGGTTGCTTCAATATTGTCCGGCTAAATGACAATCCTTTCCAGCGACAAGGCTGACAAATATTTTGATGTGAGACCTGTTAAGACTGAACTATGAAAAAGCGCCAATTTGGCACCTTGGATGCCAGTGATTGTCTTGCCCGCTCTGCAACGGCTACGGAACACTTGAGGTCCTCCTTTGCCAAATAGGTGCATTTTACATACAAACCATGACGTCTATCTCTTCATTCCCGATCGGCCTCTTCTTCGATTTCCTCAGAGTTTGATCATCGATCATGATCTTCTTCTGGGTAGGAGTCCACAGCCTGCGGCTTCTCTCGTTTCGGCGTTTAGAGCGCTCAAGAGCAAGCGTGGTGGGCGAATAGATCAACTAATCATCAGAACATTAGACGCTTCTCGATTTCAATTTCATAAGATCTTCAATGCGCCAACGATGAACAGCAGAAACCAAAGGCAGGTCGGTATGAATATGCCAGTGTCAACGCCAGGGAATGCACGCTTCCACCTCAAACGTGCACTTCACGACGATAACGAGCTACATTGTGTCGTGCTTCGGAGAACGGAAAATATGAAGTGAATCACGTACCAAAAGCATACGCGGTAGATGCATTGAATTCACTACACACGGTAGTATCACCGTCTGCATACCACGCCACTTCATCTCCTTTTTGCATTTCTCTCGTACTGCAACAGAAATTGAGTTTTGTTGCACGATATCAGTGAAATGCATGGTGGCTTGGCTGTGCATTGAAAGAGAATAAACATGTTCGAAACGCCTCCACCTGAGAGGGCGAAAGCGGACGGTGACGGTGACGCTCTCTGTCGACCTGCAAGGGTCGTCTATCTTCTCTGATGTGGGAGAATTCGGACTTCCAGAGCCAACCGATGAGTTCGAATTGAGGTGAAGGTTTTGAGGTGTGGGAGGTGTTGGCGGAGGCAGACTCCTGCCTCGACCGGGAGTCGACGAACGTTCCCCCAAAGGAGGGGTTTTGGAGGAGGAGCTGGATCCGAAGGCTTGTGAAAATGCAATCGAAGCAGGCGATTGGCCCGGCAGCTTCCCATTGAAAGAGGATGGTTTGCGAAATCGGAAAGGTGAGATTGATCTGGGCTTGGATGACATTGCTAGCACGGACAGGATGGAGCATGAGGACTGTGGGAGCTCATGCTAGTGCGAAATGCAGCAGAAGCAAGCAATGGGAGCTGCGATGGTGATGAAATGCAGCAGAAGCAAGCAAGCAATGGGAGGCAATGGCGATCAAATGCTAGTTATCGTTGCAAACGATCGCCGGATTTCTGCAACGGGCAGCGCAGGAATTCTTCTAAGACGGTGGTGCGATCAGGAATGCTGCAACGAGCGATGTGGGAGGGGAATGCTGCAACGAAAATGGTCTATAATTCCGGCAATTTCCGGTGAAGAATCAAGAATCGAAAGAGAAGGATGGAAGAGGGAGGTGGAGAAAGGAGCAATGGCGATGGAGGACAGGGCAAAAAACAATGTGTGCAGGCAAATGCAAAAAGCTTGAAATGGCAAGCTTTCTTTGCCAAGTTTCAAAACACCAGAATGGAAGATTACCCCCCTACTTACCCCCCCCTTTCACTTCACATTACCCTGGGTTCAAACCACTCCTCCACATAGCTCTCACAGCTTGCATGCTTTACGACGCTTGCTGTACGGCGCATCAGGGGATATGAACCATCTTATGAGTTCCTTTTCGCCCGCATGGAAAACACACTTTGCTCTATTAATCTTTTCATTCTTCCTCAGTCTGTTCTCACCTTTTCTTTCTTGCGCATTTCCGTTTTTTCCCAGTTCACGTGCGAGATAGCTTTCGTGGACGAGTTAGCCACCCACCCAGGCTCACGAACGACCCTTTTGCCAGTCCGGCGTCCACCTCGTCTCTCAACCCACCCTAAGTAATCCCTCAAAGGTAAGTTTCACAACCTGCACCAACATTATCCCCCCACCAATGGAAAAGCCCACCACATCGTCGACCCTCTCACTGGCGGCCATGTGGGCAGAGTGTGCTTTCTAATCTGCACGCATGGAATCGCCAGTTTCCCTAGCGACTTCACCCCTCACCCATCTCCTGCAGTCACTACAATTGCAAGGTCCACCCAATGTTTTTGCGAGGAGTTGCTGAGCTTGAAAGCTATGGGTAGCCTTTGCAAACTAGAGACCATGCTACCTCAGCAGAAGACAAACATCTTTCCAAAGTATGTGGGTAGGCTGACGTTTGTGAAAGCAGTTGGGCTCGTCCACTGAATTTTACGCGAGCACTTGACATCCAGATAGTTGTGAAACCTACCTTAGACCTCCACCTTCCCATCAGCAACCTTGAATAATTATAATATGATGTATCTACATAGTCTATTAACTGAATCTGAACCTCTAGTGTTGTCCAACAATGTACGTTCACCTCCCCTAGCCTTTCACGGTTGGAAAACTACTAAAGACACCATTCACCTCAGGTAAAACGGCTCGCGGCAACATCCGCAACTCATCGTTTTTCCCTCAGTGAAAGGTGTCCTCCAACATCATCCTTGCTTCTTCTCCTTTTGACTTTCCTTTTTTATGTTTCTTTTACTAGTAAAATTGAAAACTTTTCAGCAACTTTTACAATATTTCACAACACGCACCTTTGCATTGCCCTCTCACCCATGGTTTATTTTTTTGAAGTTCCCACCCTTGCCTTCCCCTTATTCAACTTTGCCCCCCCCACTAATACCGCTCCCTTCAGTCACTCAACCTCCACCATTTTCGTGTGCACTGCCCCATGAGATTGTGAGGGGTTATCATCCCTTCCCGCCCAATGTCATTGTCCCCTATCCCATCAAGGTTGATGTAGAGGTGGAGAGGGAAAGATGGGATTGCCACCCCCTTGACACAAACACACATTATTTAATGTACATCCATGGGCCCCCACACCATTGCTCACCTTTTTCACACTTTAAATCGTTGCCGAGGGAATAATGCCAAACTCGCCTATCACTAGTTCTGGGAATTGCCATTTCAAGGGCTATGTATATCTTAAAAACTTATGCCTTTGAAGGTAGGTATTGACTAGAGTATAAACATGTGCCTCGTGGAAAGGATACACATTCAACTAAGCTGATTGCTTCGATTTCAGTGGCTTTTTAAAGATTCTCAATTGGGGGGGATTCTTCACCTCTCACTTTTCCAAACAAATATCATAGTCTAAAGTTTGCTTTGTTTAGGAAAATTACAATTTCTAACTCCTTGCTCTACCTCTAATCTTCCTTGCTGTTGCAAAGCTTTGAAAAGTAGGCTTCTAAATGACTAACGAGATTTGTGAATAGCACTTCCTTATACCGACTCCTTCACATCCACATTACCTTGTTAATAAGCATTGCCTCGTACATTTACTTTATGTCATACCAAGGATAGGTCATTGTTTGTTCTTCCACGCTTTGATGATGACAAGAAAACTAAGCAAATAAAGTATAAAGTACAAGTTGACTATTATTTAACAAGCACATCACATTGGCATACTTAACTATAAGACCTCACTCTCAACCTTAGGTGGTTCATCACATCTACTTGATGTCATATGAAGGATAGGGAACTATTTGTTCTTATAGTTCTTATAGACTTTGATTGATGCTACGTGCATTGCTGTATTATAGTTCTAAACCCATTGTGATAGATTATCATAAAGTACTACATGAAACTCCATCGAATGCGTAGGGGTTCTAGAGGATGCCTTTTGTGGTTTTGTTAGGGATGCCTAACTAAGCCTATGTTTTGCGATGCTAGATGGTGGGTATTGTGGGCGATTTCGTGTTAATACTGATGTCGCTAACATTTTGAGTACTATATTTAATTATTGTATGTGAAGCATAATTACGTTGGGATTGATTTAGGGATTCATTCAATTGATGCTTACTAATGTGATTGTGCCTTGAGTATGGGTGATAGGACATGTGATGAGGAGTGGAGATATTGCTAGGATACTAATTAAGGTGTTGCATAATGGAGGCATTATGTGGCCATGGGGCTTGAATTTGTAATTAAATTGTTATCCTATGCTGCGGCCAATATTTTATTGAGAGGACATAAACCCTTTTAGTGATTTAATATGTAAAAGCATGTCTTCTATCAGTGGGACAAAGGATAACTTTGGACATGATATTTTTAGGTCTAATGGAATATCTAAAATACTATAGATGGGGAAGTGTGATCCATCCATCTAGAGGGAGAGATTTGTCCCTAGTTTGATTGACCATCTTCTAACTATTGTGTTTTGTTCTTCCAATTACTCAAGTTGTGCCTTTATGAGGTTGTGCCCAGTTTGATTCACCATCTTCTAGCTATTGTGTTTTGTTCTTCCAATTACTCAAGCTGTGGCTTTGTGACATTTCTTTATTTCAATTTTGGTTTCTCTTGATGTCATGATATTATGAAAGCCAATGAAGTATGGTTGATTGCTAAGAGACATGTCACTTTTTCTTGATCTTGATCTTTCCTAAAACTAGTTATACAGAGTTTTCTTGATATTTCTTGATCTTGATCTTTCCCAAATAACTAGTTATAGAGAGTTATTTCAATGCCTTCTCTATGAGTAAATATGAATAGCTAGAATTGTTTGACAATCGCATGACACAACATATACACACACCTACATAAAGAAAATGTAGAGATAACTATGAAAGCAACATGTTCTCATCAAATGGAAACTTACAATTGCAATAAGTTGGGACAACCTAGACATGAAACGTTTTGGTGAATTAAAGATGTCATATCAAAGGTATGCATCATTGCTATAATAAGTCCTCATTTCATCTTTAGTCATTTACACTTTGAGTGCAAACTTTAGAAGCATTGTGCTTTCCTAAAAGGTTTGTCAAGCCATAAAATGCTATAAATGCATATCATTGAAAGTGTGTGTTTTTACTTAGATGTTTACGCAAAACCTAATTGATATAGATGCTAACAAACTCTACTAAAAATATTGGAATATCCAACTTAATATATAAATTATATTCTAATTGAAAATGCATAAAGAGGTAGTATGTTATCGTAACTTAGGAAACAAAATTTACTCCCTATAAACTATTGATAATATATACATTTAATTGGCTAAGGAGACAAGGTTTAAGGTTTATAATTGGTAAGGAAATGAAACAAACATAGCTAAACTAAACTAAACCTACTAAACCTTCCTCTCTCTCTCTCTCTCTCTCTCTCTCTCTCTCTCTCTCTCTCTCTCTCTTTGTGTGTGTGTGTGAAGACTCGACATATTGCTTCCTCTATTTGTCGCAAATGTCTAGCCCCGAGAGAGACTGTGCCTCATCTCCTTTGGCATTGTCCTTCCTCTCGTGCTTTCTTGGACTTCCTTGGGCAGATTTTGAGAGCTCGGTTTTCTTAGATTGCTTTTGGCGAGTTCTTCTGGCTTTTTGGTGTACATCCACCCAGACAGGAGTTTGATTTCTTTTTTGTTTGGGTTTAGTACTGGGCACTCCAGACTCTCTGGAAGGATCGTAATCATAGGGTCTTTGGTGATCCTATTTTTTCCACTTTCTCTTCCTTCATACACTCTTTGCAGCAATCACTTTTTGATTGCTTGCAATCTCGTGTCCTTGATCATGATGTATATTTGTCCTATAGTGAGATTTTCTCTTGATGTATTATAGCTCTCCCTTTCTGCGATAGCTTCTTTATAATATAATGACTCAAAGATTCCACCCAAAAAAAAAAAGTGTGTGAAGACTCGACAAAACCCCATTTCATAGTGAGATGAAAACAATTTAAGTAATAGAAATGAAAGAGAAAAGTGCTATGAGATATTACAAAAAACTGAGAGGAGCACAATTTGCAAAAGACTTATAGAATGCATGACTGTACAGACAAGTTTTGCTTTGATAAGTCGTCACAAGCATCACTTTTATTGAAGAGGGGAGTTTGCATACCTGCCACCATCCAACAAGAAAAATGATAAGAACCATATTTTAACTTAGTTGGGAAGACACATGTCATAAACACCCCTCCCTTATGATCAAGATCACAATAAAAATAGTTGCTCACGCTATAGACTTATGAAGCTAATTTTTGATATTATACTTTAAGTGTAAAAATAATTGAGGCGAGTTTAAGGGAAAGTAAATAAATGGTTATGTAAGGCGGGAAAAACTTAGTGTATTTAAGTGTGTGAACGTAAAGGAGAAGGAGGCGGGGAGAAATTTAGGATTAGAGCAATAAATGTAATTTTAAGATTTAGAGCATAAGGGAAGGAGAATTTATAAGAAAGAGGAGCTTAAAGGAATTTCAAAGGTATTTAAAGAAAGATTTTTAAGAATTTTTAAAAATAAGAAAATTAAAGAAAGAATTTTAAAGAAGGAATTTCAAAGAAGGGAAAATTAAAAAAATTGGGAAGAATTAGGGGAAAAATAAAGCAATATGGAGAAATAGAGAACAATTAGGGGGAACTAGGAAATTAGGATAAGAATTAAAGAAAAGAGGGGGGAATGGGAGAATAGGAAAAATCTAGAAGAAATTAGAGAAAAAAAGGAAACAATAGGGAACAATTAGGGAAATTTAGAAAATTATGATAAAATAAAAGAAATTAGGAAAAAAAGGGGGGGGGGGAGAGGAAAAGCAAAACTTACAAAAAAATAGGGAGAGAGGAAAAATAGGGAGAGGAGAAGTTTGAGAGAGTTGAACTTAGGGAATTTAGGAAAAAGAGAGAGGAGTAATTAGTGAGAGGAGAAAATAGGGAAATTGGAAGAACTAAGGGGAAGTTTAGAGAGAGAGAGAGAGGGAGAGAGAGAGAGAGAGAGAGAGAGAGATTAGGAAGAGGAAACATGGAGATATATTTAAAAAAGGAAATTAGACAAAATAGGGATAAAAATTTAGAAAAAATAGAAAAATTTTAGGAAGATTTTACAAAAAATTAGAAAAATAGGAAAATATTAGGATAAGAATCTTTTAAATTTAAAACTAAGTTTTCGACTAGGAAAAAAGAGGGGGGGAAAGTTGAGAAAGGGTGTGAGGGAAATTAGAAGAAAGAGAGGGGAAGGGTAGAGAGTGTGGGAGGAAGCTTTATTTGAAGAGAGAGAGAGGGGAGAGGTAGTTAAAAAAGTTTTACCAAAGAGTAACAAGGGAAAGAATGTAAGTTGCATGAAAAAAACTAAGAAAAGGATTGTGTGTGTGTGTGCGTGCATGCAGAGCACCAATAGAGATGCATGAAGACAGCCACGGCTAATGGCCATCAATAAATGCCTGCCATAGAAATTAAGCACTTCTAACTCATTTATACTATCAGAATTGAATTTGCTAGAGATAAAAGTCAGACAGTAGTCCTTATTCTTTGACTATTAATCAACAAAGTCCTTATTCTTTGACTTTTAATCAAAGAAGTCCAAATTAGTGAAAAATGGATCTTTTAGGGTGAAAATTGTCAAAATTGATCCTTACTCCAACTTGGAACCTCTTGCTCCTCACTCTAAAGCTTACCCACTCCATTCCCTTGACCTTCCATCCCCTCATCTTCTAGGTCACACTCTCCATTTTTCTCTTCTCTTCTTATTTTCACCTTTGCTTAGGCTACCTTCCCCTTACCCTCTTCCTTAGTCCTTGGGTTGTTCTTCTTCATAGGAAAATAGTGCCCCTCTCCCTTGAAGCACTCCTCCCCTTAGCATATTTTGTAATTATTGTTGGAATATTTAACCCCCTTATGTTGTCCCTCACCTATGGTTACATTGTAGTTTCCACTTGTGTGTGTGGATGTTGTGAGTGGTGATAGGGGGAGGTGTATTGGTGAGCATGGAGAGAGAGAGAGAGAGAGAGAGAGAGAGAGAGAGAGAGAGAGAGAGGCAACACATTTAGCCACCCCAAAGAGCCTTGTTGCCCCCTCAAGCAACAACTCTAAATGTTAGTAAGCGTGCATGCGCGCACACACACACAAAACTAATACATGAATCCCATGTGCCATCTGAGCAAACCCATCTGGGGATACCCCAAAGGAGATGGAACTAACATGCATTCTTTAATTGATGATATCAAGTGGGTAAAGATCGTGGATAATGGGACAACGAGCATGCAAGGACTTATTCATTGATACTATTTATATTTTTCCAAGGTTGTTTATGCACTTTAATCCATGTTCCTCCAATTCAAGTAATGATTTACTTTTTTAGCAATTTTCACCCCAAACATAACATTCTTCACTAAATGGGCCATAGGGTTGGATAATGACCATGGAGTGGCATGAAGACTATGAAATTCCTTTGAAGCACTATTCACAACCACTTAATAAATTCGTTGAATGCCCTGGATTAGGGTAGTGAGTATGCACGGACTTATTATTTAATTATATTAATCTTGAACTAAAGCTATCCAAGAGTTTCAACCAACACATGGTGTTTTTACAAGACGTTTTTTATATATTGGGCATACAAAGATTGGTAAGGAGCATTGAGAGACAATTTGATAAGGGAAATAAGTGCATAAATCTTTAGTCATTAATGGTGGACATATAAGGTAAAACCATGGAGTGGGGAGATAAGTGCATAATTCTTTAGTGTTAATGGTAGAGAGCTTTATTAAATGAAATTTAAGCGTTGGAATCCATTTATCTCTCCAATCAACCAATTATCGTCTCTTTTAGCACACTTCACCTCAAAGGAGCCATTTTTCGCTTATGCGGTTCGCAAAGACCATGAAGTGGGGCAATGAGTGTGTAAGGAATTTAGCCTCCAATGGGTTTGGCCTTGCCAAAGCCTATTTAAGCATAAATACCCTTGTCCAAAGCCTAGATGCTTTTAGCACTTTTCATCCCAAACGATGCATTTTCAATAGATTAGGCTTTTGGAATGGTAAACGGTCCAATTGGGAGACAGCATGTGCATGTCTTCAATGATTGAAGAAAGCTTGGTGCAACACCCCATTTAATGTTTTTGAAATTGTTCATACATTTGGAGATAGATTTTAACAACACTGAAATAAGCATCCGTATAGGCATTAAAATCAAAATTTAGATGCTTGCACAGATGTTTTTCAATGTTGTGATTTTCATTTTCATTGCTTGACATACAATCTAGCTTGCAATGCTAATTTTCTCATCCTTCTCCTAACTCTTTAAGATTTTGTCTCAACCATCCACCCCAACCTAGGCTTCCCTCTCTCTTATCCCTTCCCTCCCTCCTACTCACCCTTGATCTAAGCTTATGCAAGGAGTCTATAAGTATCTACAAGGGAAAATGTAATTTTCTTCCAATCCTTGTGTCTTTTTGCATCTCTTTTGTTCCCTTATTTGTTTAAGAATTGTACCTTCTTTCTCTCAATGTCCTTGCTCATCCCCATCCATATTAAGTAAGGGATAAGTATTAATTTAGAAACGAGGGGCTCAAGGCTTGAGAAATATGAGGTAAGAGCCCTCATCACAAGAGCCATGCAAGAAAGTGATGAGCACACGAGATTCACATAAGAATATAAAATTGGTCATGTTGCTACTAGGAATGATTACATCATATTGGAGTGCAACAATTCAAGAACAATTACCAAGAATCTATTTACTGCCATGTGTAAATATGTTTGTTAAAACTTGGGACTTCAAATTTATATATTCCAACAACGTTTGGGGAGTTTGAGTGTTTTCCACCTCTCTCTTTGCACTTTGTCTAACTTGCTGCATGTTTCTGTAAATTTCAATTTATTGAATGCTCCACAGCCCACAATCCACACTCACATGCAAATAATGTGATTTTTCATGCTTTAAAAATTGAAATGTTTATCTTTCTATTTTAGGATCCTAAATTTATCTTCTTTGCTTGGATACACCCATGCTCTTTAGTCCTAAACTCTCTGTCTCTGTCTCTCTCTCTGTCTCTCTCTCTCTCTCTCTCTCACACACACACACACACACACACACACACACACACACATGCATGTGCATGCGTGTGCATGCACATGCACATGCACATGCACACGCACATGCATGCACACATGCACGCATGCATAATGATCATTGACAATTCTTGTCAAGTATGGAGGTGACAGTTTGCTACCAGGGCATGTGTTTCTAGTTTGCACACTGATTCAAGCTATTTTTCGCTTCTAGACAAGGCGATTCACTGCTTTGGGTGTTCATAGGGCTGCTCTAGCCAATTTTGCAATCTATAGAAGCTCCCTAGCCTGTTCTAGAATTTTGCACAATTCATTTTCAAGTCTCCTCATCTGCCAAGCCATCCAAGTGCTTCCTGGGTTGGAAAATTTCTCTAGAAGGCCTCTACGCTTGGCGATATTCTTCCAATGGGTTTTTAGGGTTGCTTATGCTGACTTTTATCTACTTGGGTGCCAGAGATCTTACCAAGGGAAAATCGTTTTTGATGCTTGTTGCTTTTCCCAGGGTTTCCCAAGCTTTCCGAGAGCAAGACGAAGAGCCGAGGGAAACATTGGATCCCATGACTTGGGTAGCCTTAAGCAGAGGAGGCGTTGGGGTTGTAGTTGAAGATTTATCACAGGGGTGGAAGGGGTAAGGAGAGGGATTTTCATGGGTGCAACAAATTGTTTCTCTCCCCTTAAGGCCTTTATATAACTAGGTTGGAGGACTTGTGCCCTCCCACTCTTTTTTCCTTCGTTTCTTACATTAGCTCGTTCGACTCTGGTTGCCTATAGCTGCTATGATCACACAATCCACCACTGGATTTCGCTATGACTAGACAATCGCGATACTGACAACTAGCACCCACCTTGCTAGTAGCCTAGCCTAGCATAGGTGGTCATATACATCATCATCTGGCCACCCATGATGTACGATTAGATAGTTGCCATGGGAGAATTGCTCATTCATCAGAGCCAAGATCATAATAATTCAATAGCAAGCAAACTACCATTTTGAATGGCATTATAGCTAGCAATTCTAACAATGTGATTTCTTATTGTTCTTACAGTCTGATTTCGACTTAATACTAATTTGAGCCTATGGTCCATTCATTGTTATAACAACCTCTGTGAGGTAGAGAATTTAGATGGTCATGATCGCTCTCATGCAAGGCCGGTGTTTACTTGGTGGCTATAATTGTCCAGATGAACTTAGATCGTCCAAAATCTTAGAGCTATCCAAGAATAGACATCAATCCATTTCAAGGATATTTCAAGCTGCAATGTGGATCTTGAAAATCTAAGCCTGCAAATTAGATGGTCCCAAGTCTCCAATGTCGATCTTCAAAATCTGAGCCTGTGAATTAGATGGTCTCTTAGAGCTACCCATTTGGAATAGACATCGGTCCATTTGAAGGATGGTACTACAATGTGGATCTTTCAAATGAGATGGTCCTAAGTCTGCTCACCCAACATGCACAAACAACCATACTGAACCCCCTCTTTTTGCACTACGATGAGGAAAATAAAACAAAACACTGTACGTTTAAAATCACTGTCTTAAAAAAATAAATTCAACCACTAGGCTAGTTTAGGACAATCACATAAAATCGAGCTAATAATTAGACAATCAACTAAACTAATCAATCTAATAATCAAACTAATCAAGCTACTAGTAAAACAAAACAATTTTAGTTTAGGATAGTTACATATAATCAATTAGACTAATCAAGGTAATAATTAAACTAATCAAGCTACTAGTAAAGAAAAACAATGAGGCTAGTTTAGGATAGTCACAATTTCAACCACCAGGCTCTAAACTGAACTAGCTCAAAAATTTATTGTTGTATGTGCAAAAACACAGTCTCATTCACCTAATCAAGCTAATAATTAAATTAATCAAAGCTACTAAAAAAGAAACAATTTCTACCACTAGGATGGTTTAGGAGAGTCACATAACTGGTGTCTGACCTGAACAGTTCTCAGAGATATATTACAATTAGACAATAACAATATGTTGCTGTTCAATTTTGTATTTCTGTCCAACCACATAATCACGTAACTACTATTTGACTTGAACCATCTCGGTGATGTTCCAAACACCAAGCTGGTTTAGAATAATGAGATTTAGAAATTCATTGGTATATGACCTGAACCAATAAAAATTATATTTAAATAATTTAACTAACGAGGAAACATAGCAAATTTTAACCAATGGGCTAGTCATCAATTAGACAATAACAATATATTATTGTTTTGTTGCAAAATATATTGTTGTTAAACATAACTACTGTTTGACCTCAGTCATGGTTGCTTGATGTTCCAACTACCGGGTTGGTTTAGGACAATTACATTAAGTTTGAGCTAGTGCGGTGTAGAAATTAAACATTCCAAAACTCAATCATAGACAACCACCAAGTTGGTTTAAGATAATCACATGATGTTCCAACCACCGGGCTAGTTTAGCAGAATCATATTAAGTCCAAGCTAGCCCAATTTTGAAACTAAACAATTAAACTAGTCTAAAACTCAATCACAAACAACCATCGGGCTAGTTTAGGTAACCACTGACTTGAGTTGTATCGAGCATGTGTATGATGTGCTTGTCCAACTTCTTGTATCCCGTTCACTTTCTGTAGATGTCCTTTTTATTTCAAATAGATGATCGTGCATTGCTTCCACTTTGCATCCAACAGCTAGAGCCACATTGGTCTTTTTTATTAACAAGGTCTTTGACATTGTGCACCCAAGCCATTTCTCCTGTGTTTCAAGGGACACCAACATAGCTAATGTTGCCCTCTTTGCATCTAGTGGATCTAAGCTCATGTTCTTTGCTCTGATGGTGTGCAGCTGCAATCGCTTCCTACTGCTGCTACTCTGTAAGAAGTCTTCTTTCTCTCATTGTTTCTCCCTCCACAAATGTTGCAAATGTGTCTTTCATTGCCATTTCGATACCGTGCCGTTGCTTTCCTTGACCCGTAATTTGTTTCTTATGCCTTGACCAAGCTTTTCAGCTTTCCTATATCACAGCCTCTGTTTGTTTCTCTTGCAAGCCATGATGAGTTGCATCTTGCCATTGACGTAATGGAAATGATTAGTGAACCACCAAAATAGAACCTCCAAAACATAGAGTAGCTAGCTTGTGAGGCAAGCATGGAATAGAAGACAACTTACTCGAGTCGTGCAACCTCAATGTTTTTATGCAACACCACTTGCTACACGTCCTCTAGGGCCATCTCGACATTCAACATCTCAATGCCAATGCTCCCTAGGGGGAGGGAGGTTTTGGGTGTATGTTCAAGAGCAAGATTGATGAGCAAGGATTGTGTAGGTTGCAGGGCAGTGTAAGTTGTGGTATTCAAAGATTTGCAGGTGGGAGGTGTGAAAATTCAAAATTTGCAGGAGTAGAAAAATTTTACCTGTCGGCATTTTTTTTCCTCTAGCGATACATGTTAGTGAAATTGGAGATCTCAAGCAAGTGTAGTATAGCCTAAATTGCTTTAAAACTCAAATAGGCCAAAGGGCATGCAATCGGGTTTGATGTTGTGTATGATGAAATGTAATAACCTTTGACATGCTTATGAGCCATATAGCAAGCAAGTGCATGGAAAAAGAACCAATACAAAATTGTAAATAGTGTTGGATTTATTAAAAGATATTTGCACATGCACAAATTGTACATTTTCAAATTCTTCCATTCTAAGGTGAATCTAGGTATCAATATCACCAATTATCAATGTTTTAAGACCACCATGTAGTACTCCCACTAGTTTGGATTCCAAATTTTCAATCCGTTTTGGTTTTTGACAAATCAAGAAAAAGTTATGGAGCGTGCGAATGGGTGTGCATAATTTTAGCACAACATTGGAGTCCCCTTAAACCATACCTAAGGTTCTCGATTAGGTTTGTCCTTAGGTTGACGAGAAGCTCATGTAGTGTACTTTTGAATAATTACATGGCTACATGTATGTGCAGAACAAATTTCTGATGTTCTTGAATAAATTGTTATATCCTATACTCTTCATGATGCATGCTTCAAATGAAACATAGCACTTATAATGCTTTAACGATCTCATTCCAAATCTTTATTCCATATTTTTATAGTTTCATGTTCAAGTTAGAATGTGTATTACAACTTAAAGACAAAGTTTGTCAAATTCCATTGAGCAATGCATAAGTTATGGGTCAAGCAAGATACCTATATAGAAAAATGCCCTGAACCTCACAAAAAATGGCTACACCCAAGCAAACAATGACCCATGAGCATCATGCACATTGGGAGGTTACTATTTGACAGCAGTTGATATTCTCTTTATATTTGAGGATGCTACCAAAGCCTTGGCAAATCCATCGGCAATTCGTCCTTGAGCAAAAATCAAAAAATTTTTGAACTACTACTATAGGCATTCATGGCTCCACCCGTTCGCTGATGTTGCATGTAGAGCTTGAGAGGTGATCATCTAGAGGCCATAATCATGATGCATTGGGCGGTACTCCATCAATAATGAGTAAACCACCATGTAATAGTACCTCACGTATCTTGAATGGCAATCCATGCGCACCGAGTTTGTTGACTATTAATTACATGTCTATTAGGGCGCACCTTTCACCAATACTTAAGTGTGTTGTGTGCACGTAGAAGCTAATGTGGCATGCGTGTATTTGACCACACCATATGTGGCAAATAGCACTGAGTGGTAGATACTCAATACGCATGTGAAGCAAGCTGTAGCTTAGTGTGCCCAAGCATTTCTGAGCTAAAATCATACCTGAAGGATCACGATCCTTTACAATGACCAAAATGCTTTGAGTAAGGTGAGTTGATGAGATTAGTAAGTTTTGAGAAAGTCAGAACTCATTTGGTTTTTAAATACAAGGGAGGAGACATTTGGCTATCCATTTTCCACCACCTCACCTTTCCAAGTAATGCAGTCGATTCATTCTGATTCCTCCACATTTATGTATACATTTTGCGTTATTAACTAATTGCCCATGTACATATTGGGTTTCCATGGAGAGCCCAATTGTACACCGAGTGGAATTAATTTAATTAGTCTACTATTGTGAGATTGACCTCACCATGCCAAAACTATAAAGAAGATATACTCAATAGGATATGAAGGCTCTAAGGCAGTAGGAATGCCTCGGGCAGTAACACACTCCACCAGCCATAGCCATGACTAAGGGAGTTGTAGGATTGGTAGCCAAGGGAAGCGGTTTTGATGAGGGGCTTCCAATAAAGGCTGGGTATAGTTGGTGCCATGTAGAGGTGGAGAACCGGATCCTAGTAGGTCACATGGCATGCTCTTGTTTTGGTTCTCCTATGGATCTGTCATCAGGCCACCATTTCAAAAGGGAATGGCCAAGCCTATCCATTTTCCCTTACTTGAAGTCTAAAGGCAAGGGAAATGGAAGTTCAGATGATGTTGGGCATCTCTCATACCATCCTGGTTCCATGCCTATCCATTTTCCCTTGCTTGAAGTCTGAAGGCAAGGGAAATGGAAGTTCAGATGATGTTGGGCGTCTCTCATACCATCGTGGTTCCGTTTATCCCATCCATGGGTAGCCAACGTTTTTCCACTATCATGGCTTGTACCATTCCAAGTATTGAGCCAAGGCACGATGGCAAACTGTTCTAGCCTTGGTAAGAGAAGTGCACTTTATAGTAGCTCGCGAGATGCTGTGTGTCTTGGAGTTGAGAGTAGTTACTACTCTCAACTCCAAGACACTCAAAACATCTCTGGAGCTATAATGTGTACTTCCTTTGCCTAGGTTGATTTCTTCTAGTGCCTTGAAGGAAGCTACAATGAAAATAGTTATGCCCAATTACAAGGTGCTCGTATTGTCCCTAGCTACTCAAGCTTAGGGAGGTATGAAAAATGAGGAATGTCAAGAGTCAAGACAACCCAACTCAGTATGATCATAGAGCTCAATGATGATTGAGGAGTGGTGGATGCTCTTGACATTCTTGATGTAATCTAAGGTGGTACTACTAGTTAATGACCTATCATCGGTATGATAGCTTCTTGGGCTTGCATGCGATTTTATATCCCCAAGGTATTTTTCAATTATTTTTAGTGCAGTTAATTACTAGTTGCATGCCATTAAATAGTGGCTCATTGAAGTTGTTCATCACAAGCATATCCTCCTCCCCATCGTCTACCTCAAAACTCTCCTCACCAAAAACTCACATCAACACATGGCAAACAAAAACACATGGCAACTCACATCAACACATGGAAAGTGAAAAAAAAAAATAGACAGAGGACTTGGAGTCTTTGTTCTGCAAGTATTTTGAGATAATGAAGCACGAAGTCGATATCATGCGTCTGTCGGGAGCACACCTCGTTCCCACTTTGAAAGATTTTGTCGACATCGATCCCGAATACATGGGGATGCCTGAGGAAGAGGTGCTGGAGATGGCCATTGAAGACTTATAGGATATGACTAAAAAGGAGGGGCACATGCTTGTTACCAAACCCGCCTCCAAGACCTCAAAGGATAAGAAAAACACTGCGAAGACCCCAAGCTCCGTGTCTAAACCCAAACAAGACTAGTTACCTCTGTTTTGAATTTTACTTTGCTTTGAGAAGTACTTTTGTACCAAGCATAAACTCGATAGGGATGAGCCTTTGATAATAAAGTAACCCCTCCATTTGTTTTTTTTATCGTGGATTTTATTTCTGTAGAAATGTTTAGTTCTATTTTTCTTGGCCTGCTAAGGGTCTCTGGAAGTTGGGATGGTTTTTTGCTAATGAGGGTGGATGTTGTGAGTATATGGCCACGTTAATTGTGTATTTGAATATGTGGTTAGTGTTCTTAAGTGTAGGGTTAATCATGTTCTTAATTTAATAGTCTTTTGTCTTCATTTGCTTCATTTTTTATCTTCATTTGTTCTTACATTGAGAAAGAGTATGTCATATTATAGATAATGAGAAATGAGATACCGATCCCTGGGATCATAATTATATGCAAGTGGCTAAATACAATTCCAATCCTAGGGATAGAGAGAAGGTTTGAATTAGAAAATCTATTGTAGTTGTCATTGAATATATCCAAAACAAGTCTTGCACCATCGAGCTTGCATTCAGAGGGTAACACTATAGCATAGATCTTTTAGGATCTATGTGAGGGGATTGTGTATGTCACAAAAACTATGAGAGGAGCTCTCTTATGTCATGATTGCAAGATTAGGGGAGGACTGATTGTGTGAGGAATGATTAGGGGAGGAATGGCGGCTTCTTTATGATTATTGGAACCCATTTGGAAAGGACTTCGTCTCCCACAAGACAATAGTTAGAAGAAGTCTTGTTGCTATTGTGGCTTTCCATTACCAAACCCAGTGACTAAAGCGAGTTTGCAAGGGATGGTTATGAGTAGTAGTGAAGAAAGACAAAAGAGGTGGTTGAAAAGAAGTAAGCAAAGAGAGAGCTAATAGATAATGGAGAGTGCACTCCATGATGGCTTGCATGAAATTTATTTACCACTTAATTACCAGTCACCTGCATGGTGGCTCCTTCATGATTATTTGGATAGCATGGCTGGGCTTGCCATGAGATCTCAAGGTGCATTGAATGCATCTGCGATGTGGGCAATCTTGCCCATATCGTGGGCAATCTTGCCCATCCATACACTCCTTCATGATTATTTGGATGTCCTATTGCAGTTAATCACTAGTCACCATGGTATCATGTGATTGCATGCCACGCTTGCATGTGATTATTTTTGGGGCAATATCTTTTTAGTGCGGTTAATTACTAGTCAGTTAGCAATATCTTTTTAGTGCAGTTAATTACCAGTCACCATGCTGCCTCAAGGTGAGACTGTGTGAGGGGGTTTGTGACATTGCAAGCGACTGGCCACCCCCATGAGATATGTCATCGGCCTACTTTAGAGAAGTCACAGGAATAGTTGGGAGTTTAGAATTCCCCTGATAGTGGGTTGTTAACTTAAAGAGAAGCTATATATGTTACTTACGACATTTGCTCGAGTTAGGCTGGATTGGTTGACAAGCAATGTGGTATGGTGACCTTTTGACTTCCATGGGTGGATCACTGGTTTAGGGATTGATCCCTCTCAGTTGTCTTGGCCTACTAGTATACCTAATGTGCTTCCTCATATTCTTAATTTTAGTAAAGGTCAGTGACAAAGTTATGCACCATTTGATCGACTGCTGGCAATTTGGTCACTTAGATTATCTCGAGTGTGGATTGCTACACCATCACTTCGGCTCAATTTCCTCCTCGTGTTGTTGGATGGGTCAGATTCTGTCCTGCATTTGTTCACAGTCTTTGACCTCTCCATCGTCTCCTCTGTCAGCTCCCCAAAAATTTGGACCCAGCAAGCGAGGCTAGCCTCTATAAATATGATAATGTATAGTGGCCTATCAGCAATTGGCAATACTGAGTTGTACAAATATCCTCTTTGCAACTTTTGCTCAAGGAGGCTCATAACCACTCTTTAATGGTTGAGTGGTTATCCTCATCGGATGTAATCTTTTGGGCACTAAGGCTCTCAGTAATTTGTTGAGGTTTTATAAATGTGATCTCTTTTGCTCCATGAGGCTCTCAACAACTACTGAGTTGCTAATTTTTATAAACTGTCTTTGGATGTAAATGTAATGTCTTTTGTTCAATTTTTGCTCAATGATGCAATTGCTGAGTTGTTATAGGTTGTCTTTGGATGTTATCACTTTGTTTAACTTTGGCTGAGGGCTCTCAACAATGGCTGAGTTGGTATACTCACCGAGTGTAATCTCTTTTAAGTTTCAACTTTATATAAATAGTACTATTATCATAGTCATTGTTGTTGGTTGCAATTGTTGCACAAGCAATTGGTGCACAAGGAAATACATTTTCCTTAAAGTAAAATAGCTCCAAGAACCTGCGTGATGATTGCAAGGAAATACATTTTCCTTGATTTAGGATTAACAACCGACACTAGGTTGCAAACAGAAATACATTTTCCTTCGTTTTAGGATTAACTGCAAGCAACACTGAAATAGTTCTAAGAACCAGCATGGTGGTTCCAAGGAAATACATTTTTCTTGGTTTAGAATTAACTGCAACCCCACTCAAATAGAACCACTGTGGTGGTCACACAATGAATTTAAAACAAAGGGAAATGTATTTTCTTCTATTAGGATTAGCTTGTAATTGAAGGAAAATGTTTAACTTTGTGCAACCATCGTACTAAAATACAACCAGGGTGGTTGTTGCAAGGAAATACATTTTCCTTGGTTTAGGATTAACTGCAACTTGCACTAAAATAGAACCAACATGGTGGTTGCACAAGGAAATACATTTTCCTTCATTTAGGATTAAAATTTTAACCACTTGTTTCAAACTCGATGCGAGATATATGAACAATTATGGGACAAGTGGTGAGTAGCAGTTAGATGACATGACAAACTGGGATGTACAAAGATGCAACATAGAGATTGCACGAAGGAGGGAAAAAGTGCTCGTGTAGTGACATGTGTCGATGTTTAAAACGTTAAGTTTTAACAAGTTGCATCTTAGTATTATGCCAATAAGGCAATCATTACATCAGGAAAATTTTTGACGAGAGCGTAGTTTGCCCCGAACGCCCCGAATTCAAAATACCGCCCACACACAAAAATAGTTCCTCAATTTGCAACGCCCAATTGTGCATCAACCCTCATATACTGTCCCATGGGCATTCGGTATATGTATATGATGGCGGACAACAATAACTCGCCATGCAGTTGATTGCACAAGCCTTTATACACATATAATCTAGCGCCTGTTGCCTATACTAAGTCTGTAATTAATGGAGGACTTTGACATGAACACAAACTGAAGTTCATGAGCCGTCTCTCATTGGATATTATCCCCTATATGCTCATTCTTTTACATATATACATTCTCCTATATGTATATTCTCTTATATGTACATTCACTTATACATATGTACATTCTCTTATACATATGTACATGATGCTCCACGCATAGGCTTAAGAGATATTCTCTTATACATATTGTATACATTCTAACCTATGGCTATGGCATATTGTTGTATATATCTTCTTTCTCCTACATATGCACATTCTCTTTTATGTTCATGAATATAGAAAGTTGTACTATAAGCAAAATGGGTGAGTGAGGATGTAGGAATTTCTCCTTTTCGTGTTTTTTTCATGATTTATTCTTGTACTTTACTTTGGACATTGATAACAAGTTCAAAAATGCTATGAACTTGCCTTACCTTTTTGTTTTGGTCCTAAGTTAAAACTTTTGCATGGTGGCAGGTATCAGCATTGCTAGTTGAGGTTTTGTACAAAGGTTCTACCACAAAATTCTTTAATTAATCCAATATTTTGTTTTGAAAAGGATTCAACTACACCAACTCTTTATAGATACCTCTTTTATATACTCATATCCCATTCAGTGGGATGCAAATATTCTTGGAACTTCATGAGGGGTTCTAGTCTAATCTTAACACACACACACACACACACACACACTTTCCATGTCTTATACATGCACACTCATGATGCCCACAAAAATTGCCCCCTTCTGAACTCCCACTCTAACATTGTTGAATTTTTGTTTTCCCCCCCTTGGATAACCGCTTTCTTTTTTTGGTTAATCCTTTTCTCCCCCTAAGTAAGTCGTGTAAACCTAAACCTTTTTCCCCCCTCCTTTTACTATCCTCTTTTAAAACTTGTCACCCTTAACTAATCCTTTATGCTTATAAATTGTTAAATCCCCGCCCCCCCTTTTTCTAAAAAGAAAAACCCCCTTTTTTGCTACCTGTTTTATGCTACCTTAGCTACCCTAGCCTCCTAATTTTTCTTGTAGAGGGAGAAACTCTAATTTTTCGTTCTGTGCTTTAGAGTTACAGAAAACTCCCTAGTGCCTACTTATTTTTATTTTTAATTTATTGATTTATTTGTTTATATTGTCCCCCAGTCTTTTATTTTTGGTTATACTCTTTTATTTGGTAAAATTTATCACCCCCAGTACCTTTGTTTCTACTTCATTTTGCTTTTAAATTGTTTCTTCCCTCTTAAGTTTTCTTATTTCATCCCAAACCCCCCAATTTTTAATTTTTGTCCCCCTTGTGTACCTTTAGTAATTCTTATATCTACTATACCCTTTTATAACCCCTCTAATTGTCCCTTGACCACCAATGCCCTTTATACCCTTAAACGACACCTAATATTGTTTTTTGGGAAAAGTGGCCTATTGCATCTTATTTTTCTTGCTCGGACCCCTTTCATAATTATATACATATACTAATAATGAATCCCTTGGCCCCCTTTCATAATTACTTAAAGTATTCATAACAATAATTGTTACTTAATGCTCATTGTTAGTATACTATAATATATTAATCCCGTACACTAATTACCTCCTTCACACTCTCTTGTTAAAATACCCCCGTTAATTTTCTTTCTCTCACATTCACAACCTTTTCTAACCCCCTAATTATTGTCCCCTTAACCCAGTCTCTTTGATGGCTTTTACCCTAACCAAATTCTAACGTAAAACCCAAAACCCCCTTAGCCTCCCTTAACCATTTTTACCCCCTAACTAAGCTCCCCTTAACCCTTAACCCCTAATTAAGTTCCTCTTAACTCTTACAAAAAACCCCCAACCTGTTTCTTATCCCAACCTAACCAACCACACATACCTAGCCTCCACTACCTAACCCACTTCCTTCCTCCACCACACCTTTGTTATCATTATAGTTTTCTTGCCTTTTAACTCTTCTATCGATTTTGTTATAGAAGAAGCCACCGTCCATGCCCACCCTTGTTTACATGTTCTGCCTCTTTTTATGGCATACTGCCATTCTTCTTCTCAATGATCTGCCACCTTGGCTTCTTACAAATTGCCTTGACGACCAGTGACTCCCTCATTGAGTTGTCCCCTTTTTGTTTTCTCTGCTTGGCTGCCTTTTAACAAGCTCTTGGCTACAAGTTCGTTCCTGGGTGCATCCTCTTTCTTTTACTATGCCTTATTGTTGTCGTATGTTGCATCACTTTTTACTGATGCTTCAGTCTGCATGCAAGGCTATGAGCTCTTATTCTCCGTGCACATTGCTCTTCATGTACTCTAATTTTTGCTATCTATGCCTTACATTATGACCCTCACCATGGAGCATAGACTTCCTACAATAAAGTGACTTGGCAGCCGTCTTGATCACTGCTTCCTTTTTGTAAAGGTTTTCTCTGATTGTTGCTCTTCTTTGCTTTACTCTTACGTACTGGTCTTCTCTTATGATGCCTAGCTTAGCTTGACCTCCTTGTTTCATTTCATCCTCTTCTTTACCTATTCCATTGCTCGATTATTCTCCTTCTTAAAGTGTTGCTATAGTCCGTGAGTACACCTATGATGTGCTACTCTCAGCTCCTCCAGTTTCTTCAATGAAAAGTACTCTTTCATTGATCGGTTCTTACGTGTTTGGTGACGTAGATCCTAGGTTCTATGAAGAGCTCAGCATGGCGACTTATGCTTCCTTTAAATTTGTTGCTCATGACGGATTTCTCCTACACTTACTTGGTTTTCTGCATGCTTTCCTGTTACTTGCTTTCCTTTTGCTTACTGTGTCTCTTCTCTTACATTCTTGGTGTTGCCCAACTTAAGAGACTCACAACATGGATTGGATGGTCTGACATAACTAGCATTCTAGCTCTATGGGTGCACAAAACTCTGCCACTGTCTCCTTTATCTGTTCTTGTGTGCATTTCTTCAACTCTATTCATCCCTTCATAGCGTTATTTAATAGTGGGTGAAGGCCCGAACTTTTTTTCTCCTCTCTGTAATAGTTTTGTGGAGTGGACGCTCTTTGACGAAAGCTTTGTAGATCCATAGGTAGCAGGGACTTGCTAGCTTTCACGAGGGCAAAAGCAATGGTTGAAGTGGCTAACACACCACACTATACTTCATGGTTAACTTTGTGTTGGCCTCTTTGTTTATTGTTGTGATCTAGCTCCATCAACCATCTATTTCCTCCTTCATGGACTGTGCCATTTGCTTGTACCTGTGTGACTGCTTAGTGTCTCTTCAAACTCTCTTCACTTGCATTGGGCCCTTTTACATCGACAAAACTTTGGTAGAAGGCACTTGTGTGTAGCGCGGCTGCCTTCTTCTCGATCTACTTTCTTTGTGATTGTGTTATGAGTATAAATGCTCACCTTTACAATTACACCCTTTTTAGAAAAGAGTAATTAAAAGTTAATTAAAAATGGGGGGTAATCCTCACCCATCATTGTACAACAAGGGCAATTTAGACAAAGATTTCTTTTAAAAGGGAAATTAAACCAATTTACTTAAGAATTTCTATATGTATTAGTGGTAATTAATTGATTAAAGCAACTAATGAACCAGAAAGAGTCAAAACATGTAGGTAACCAAAATAGATAACACTAAGAAATAGGAAACCATAATAGAAAGTTTTAAAGAGCAACTTAAAAAAATAAGTAAAAGCTTTCTTATCTACATAAATAAGCTTAAAGAAATGGACAAATTGTAAACACTATATATATATTATATATATTTGTATATAAAGTCAACATTACATAAATCAAGAGGAACCACGATTTCATAAAATAGAGGGAAAAGTCTAAATCTCTCTATCTTTCGAAATATATAAATATATAAATAGAAAGCATAAAAATTAAGCTATAAAATAACAAGCCATAAATATGCAATAAGGTTATTTAAATACAAGCCTACTCCATAAATATATGTAGATATAAATATATGCGTTGAAAGCAAAGGACATGGATATGAATGGACGAGGGAGAGAACTCTTCCTTTTGTAAGAAGTGGGTCTACTCTAAGAGCCGTGTGGATTCTAAGGAAGGATATACTCTCGTGTTAGAATGTTTAATGTCTTATGAGAGAGCATTTGTGGTTGAGTGCGAGTAAGATCTAAAAGGTAACGTGTAAAAGTTAAGGATGGCAAGAGATATGCCTGCAATTGAATTTAAGAGCGAGAGTTGTGCATTGTATTTGTATGTAGTTTGATTGTTCATTTTATGCTCGCTGTTATGGAGATCTCAGCCGTCCTCTCGTTCCTCAATCAGGCCGCCCGAACTTGCTTCTCTCTTCTCTCCTCCTTCATCACCTTTAGCTTCCCTCTCGTCGTGCATTTTGTTTCCCTGTTCTTCCAATTCCTTGCCCAGCTCTTGCTAATCCTCCTTCGAGGATCTTTTGATCCTCACTCCCCTCCGCCCCAGCAACCTCCAGCTCTGCTATCGCAACCATCCGATCAGCCTGGTGGTGGTGAGACTGATGACGACTTCCATGATGCGCTGCATGGACCCATCACCGACAGAGGCCCCGACAGAGCGGCTCATGACCAGGCCAAAGAGAAAAACGTCTTGAAGGAATCGACTTCAAGGCCAACAGTGAGGTTCATGGACGAGCCGAGATCGACAGTCAGCGACTTTTCGGCTAAGATACCGGATTCCCGGTCGCAGGATGGCAATGGCGGGGCGAAAACACGGCCGAGAACTCTGCCTCCATCGTGGTCTATAGTCAAAAGGGAAGTCGACAAAAGCTCGAATAAACCTTCAGAGCAGGAAAAGCAAAGCTCTGCATAAACTTAGTCTTATTAACATTAGATAGCCTCTTATAACTTCACGAATATAATTGTAGACTCTATGATATTAACATTAGATAGCCTATTTTCACTTCATGAATATAATTGTAGACTCTATGAATATATTTGTAGTTTTTCTACGAAACTAGTATGAGTGTCTAGCCATAGTATAATGGTAAAAGATGATTCACAAGCTACATGAGGAGCTATGTCTTAAAAGGAACCATAGTTGTCATGTTGCCTTGTTGAATAAGTTTTATCTCATTATTTTTATTGTATAATTTAACATGTCATGATGACTCAAGTATTAAATTCTTTTGAGACTATATAAACTTTAGAGAGGAAATTTGGAAGCAAAAATTAGAAGATAACACATTTAGAGCAAATAGGTTTTGATATTCAAGAAGGTTTTATGCAACATCTTTATTGTAATTATATTTGCAATTACTAATAAATCCACATATCTACATTTTATATAATTCAACTATTGATTGTGCTCGAAGAGCTTTTCAAAAGAGCAAGCAACCCGCAAGCAATAGCAAACTTGTGGCACAATTGAAGCCATACATGTTTACATGAAAGGCCATGCATGTTGTAATTAGAAAATAGAGAAGTGAAATGATAATATAAGTGAATTATGGATCAATCATCAACATGATACATGAGACCAAGTCCATGGATTTTATTACCAAGTTAATGGATGCCAAACTATTGTATTTTTTGAGAATTAAGACCAAACACATGAATAAGACATACAGACAGCAAGCAAATTCATCAAAAATAGCTTTGGACATATGATAATGTGGTTGCTCTTGTGTGTGTGTGAGAGAGAGAGAGAGAGAGAGAGAGAGAGAGAGAGAGAGAGAGAGAGGCTTACTTATATTTATATGCATATAATATAACTGCAATTACATCGGAGTGAAGAGGGTACACTTTCTCTTTCGAGCACCACTTTGGTCACACTGCATAAAAATACTATTACCATATTTTTATGTCATGCTAACTAAGCAAATTCACATAAATTTATCAACATATCAAAGATGTCTTTCATGCCCATTTATTTTGGATAAGTTAGTAAATTTTCCAAGTATAATCGATACCTCTAGGACTTCTAATTCAATTCTTGATTTAGAATCAAATTTGATCATGGTTGCTAATGCCAATGAGGGCTAAAAGGGATGGTGTAAGCATGATGTACGATATTTGCTTCCCATGTGCCAATAATTTTCCCAAGATGTGATGATCATATGGATTGATCATGGTCAAGGGAATTTTTTCCATAAGGTAATTAATTTTTCCCAAATGTTATCTACTTTGAATCCTCGCTATTCCAACCCATTCTGCAACCATGATGTCTAAATATTGCTCGCATAAGTTAGGATAATGTAGATTTAGCATGGAGAGAGAGATTATCAATTATTTTTTGTAATAGAAATGATTTTTTCCCCAAACCCATGAATGGATAATTTTATGTGATTTAGAGTGATCAAACTAGTTAACTTATTAAAACTAGGGAATGTATTATAGCTAGAGATTGCCTTTTTTTGGGGTGGGATGGGTGGGGGGGTATATGGGGGGGCGGCGAGGGGGGCATGAAATCTATCAGTGGTCCTCGAGACATTGTAAGATTAGCCTCATTCCTATCCATTGAGATCAAGATGCCCATCGCGACACTATTACGGGGTAATCCTACTCTATGGATGAATGGGCAAATAGTGACACCCCAACCACAAATCTGGATAATGTTGAATCTCCCAATCATGCTCAAAATCTTCCAAGGGTACCAGTCAACAAATTGGGCCAATATTTTGAAAGTGATGACATGAATGCAGTGTTACCCATCTCCTTCAGTGATAAGAAAGCTATGGCAATCTTAGACAGAGGAGCATGTGTTAGCATCATCTCACGAAACAATGCTGGGAAAAGTGGGGAAGCCCCGACTAAGAGAGTACTTCCTTGGTAGTTAAATTAGTTGATAGAGGCATGGATCATCCCATAGGAGTACTCAAGGACATTCAAATCAAAACCTGTGGTCTCACATATCGGGTGTGCCTTGTTGTAATGGATTTCCAAAACAACCCTGGGCATGCAGCTATTCTAGGGAGACCTTTCTTGCGTATGGCAGGATTGGTCCATGATTGGCGCTCCAACAACATTTATCTAAGGAAAGATCAGCAAGTCGTGAGGGTTGATCTCCAAACATGGAAGGCTCACACTATGTCCAAAAATCTATATGTAGCTGAATCGGATAGCACCGATAGGTCTGTGCTGGTAAAGATGGTTAAAAAATATGAGAAAGAGGACAGTGAGAAGAGTCTTGATGAACCTTGGTGTGCTCCTTTACCAAAACTAGAAGACTCACTTGATTGGATGCATATACTAGCCATAATAGATCCGCCAAGTATGAAAGGAACTCAATGTATGCACCTTGGCAATGATAAACCTACCGCCGTTACACCTTTTTATACCATAAGAGCAGTACTACCTATTCAAATTGAATTAGGAATTGATAATTCCCTTGATCCTAACGAGATAGATATGACTCCATCTCAACTTTGGGTAGAGCTAACATTAGCAGGTGCAACATGCCAAATACAGGCCAGGGTAGATGGGCGAGCAGGCCACAACCTCATCTCTTGGGAGACATTAAAGCATCTTGGCCAGGTATGCCTTCAAGTATGTGATTTTGAAATTCAATCCATAGAGGGTACCTCTATTAAGGTTATTGGTTTGTTAATGTTGAATGTTTCGTTGGGACAATTACATTGTGCCTTGCAAGTCCTTTTTAGCTCAATGCAAGAGGATCATATGCAAAGGAATTCATCTACCTCCTCTCAAGCAGTTACACAAGAACCTGTCTCAAAAAGGCAGACAGTAACACAAGGACCTGCTTGATCACAACTAGTCTATCAAATGGGATGTCCATTTATTGCATCATCTTCAAGGCAACTGGTAGTAACACAAGAACCTGTCTTGAAAAAAGAGACAATAACATAAGAACTTGCCAAGACAAATGCTGAATCCACATTGGGAGCCACACAAGAACCTTCCTTACTAAGAAAATTTGCATCTATCATCAGGGTAGCTATTCAAGAATTGGCCACACAAGTAATGCCCATCACAATGGAATTCCCACAAGAACCTTCCAATGTGAGCAACGAATTATCTTCATCCCTGACAACTTTCTTAGCTGAAACTTGGGCTCAACAAAAGCAAAAGATCTCTAAGACATTGCAATCCTACTCACATTTGATACATAGAACATATATCACTTCATTACGATGAGTTTCATAGAAGTGGTATATGTGGGAGATCACAATGCTCAATGATGCAACACCGACAATAAGAAACATGCCAATAGTAGATCCACAAGAACCTGCTCCTAAAAATGGAGTAGCTCCATAAGAACCTATTGCTCCAATTAAGGATCTCAAAGAACTTTAAGCAACATTGCTGCCAATGAGATGACAATTGCTCGCCAACAAAGATCTCCATAGTAATGTCTTAGTGACTCTCCTTCAAAGTGATTATTAGACTTACATGAGGTTTTGAATAGCTATACAATTCATATTCCTTTGGTGGTCTACATAAAAATGTTCTTTTTGCTAGGTCGAGGTTACAATTGGTCAATATGTCACTGCACTCACCTTCTAATGTACTCATAGATACTAAGGCCATTTAGGTGAATAGGAACTCAATTCCAAGTGCTAGGTCTAGGTGTGTCCATAAATAGCAATAAAGTTATAACATGTGGAAGTCCTAGGTGAAAATAGGACTAGGCACTAAAATTGGCAATCAGTCCTCTTTCGGTCCTCAACAAATCACAACTACATCAGCACAAGGGCTCCTTAGTGAGGAAGATAAGCTACAAACACTATGGCAAGTCAATACACCAATCATCATCAACAACACATCCCTTCAGTAGAGCCAAAATGGAATAGGGCACTGATTTATGCCTAAGTCATCCGGGTCTTTGAATTTGAGTTTACACATGGAATGACAAGTGGTTCTCTACAAGCAGCTCTCTCGAGGATGCATTCAACTCCAAGGTGAAGGTGATTACACCAATATGGGCTTGGATGAGTTTCTTGTGACCTGCAAAGCCTTTTTCACATTCCTTTACTAGCATCACCATTAACTATCTAACTTCTACTCATCCTCTTTTCTTTATTTTTATTTTCTTTCAGTTCTAGCTTAGAAGCCTTTCCTAGAATCCCCCTTCTATAAACCTCTTTAGCCACAATTTTCATTTCAGGGGTCTATATGGTGTATTATCAAACTCCTCTTGATTTGACGACTCAGACAAGCAAAGCTCTTGATAAATTTTAATCCATAAAATGGATTTTGAAGGCACTTCAATGTAGAGAAGTAAGACAAAATGTCATGCACAACTCTGGATGTTCAAACATGGCATTACAAAGACATAGTCTGATGAGAATCCATTAGAAGTCCCACTCAAATCAAATATGGGACTTAAAAGGAGCATGAGAATGCACTTTACTTACTCTGCTAACACTAACACCACTAGGATATTACATCAATCCCTACACCCTCTTCCTAATAAGTTACCCTTTAGATTTTACTTTTTCTTTTTCTTATTCCTTCTTTGAATGGCTTACATCAATCCCTACACCCTCTTCCTAATAACTTACCCCTTAGATTTTACTTTTTCTTTTTCTTATTCCTTCTTTGAATGGTCACAAGTACTCAACTCGGCTAACACAAACCTTGAGGTGCTAGTTCCAGAAGAATCACTCCATCACTCATCCATACTTCCAGGCAGCAAGCATTCCATAACAAGGAACCACTACATGCCTCTGCTTCAATGGACCAAAAGAAGATTCAGCCCAATACACACGAAAGACTACTTTGCATTATCTTCATTGAAAACACTCCAACAACCATTAACTTTGCACAATCCGGCCTGGCAGGAAGGGGGGCATGTTAACAGATTGGTTAACAATATGCACCACTGGCTAAGTGATGTGATTTGATGGGACAGTGGCAAGTCCATAGATCTAGGATTGTGTCTTGGAGCTAGATGGCCCTAAGAGGATGGTAAAATAATGATAAGGGAGAGTGGTATAAAGAGATTATTAGGGTTGGCCCTCCCTTTAAAAGGTGACTTGTATAAAAGGCCAAATGGTTAACTTTGGTCTTCATTGTTGTTTGCACAAGTTTGAATACAAGCTCCCTCTTCTCTTCCAAGAGTGTTTGGGTGTTCCCTTGTTTCCATTGTAGTGCCCTTGTGTTTGCTCCTCCATCCCCCTTCACTCTCCTCTTCCCTTCTCCTTCTCCCTCCCTTCTCCCCGCTCTTCTCCCCTCTCCCCCTTCCCTCTTTCTCTTGTGGAAACACATTGCAACAATCCAGAGGCTGCTTGAGTGACACTTGCGGATGGCTCATGCCTTTTATTGGTCTCACAAGGAGTAGCTTGGAGTGGAGGCTCCATCAACATCTCTTCAACATCCCCATGAAATAGAATGACAATTTTGGCTAAAATAGAATGACACTCACTTTACAAGAATCAAGTTTGAGTCTATGCCTACCATTCATTGTTACCAAGTCTAACTTTCTTACTAACCCATAGACATTGGAGCAATGGCTCACAATGCACAAAGTGATATGACAATTTTGGCTACAAAGAAACCTATGGGACAGTATGAGCATTGGACTTGGCACATCAATGAATTGTGGCTAGAGACAACCTTGGTTCTTGTAAAGAGGGTGATTTTATCATTAGAGCAGTGTTGTTATCGTTTAATGAGAGAACAATGGAGGCAATTGTTAGTACTTAGCCCTAGTATGTGCCTTATAGGACTAGTCAACCCTTAGGTTGACTTCTTTGGTCAACCACAATGGTTGAGTTCGAGGCAACCTCTTGTATTTTCTCATTATCCATTTGCAAGTACCTCATTTCCACGCCTTGTTGTTTGCTCCTTTGCATTCCATCTCCACTCCATTGATCCCCACACCCAATAGTGGTATTAGAGTAGCTTTTGGATCCAATGTGCTCTCCCCTGTGCACTTGCTACCCATTGCTTAGTTCTAGCTTTAGGTTGGAAGATGTGGTCAAAAGCAAGTTCTTGCTTCATCCATCATCAATGACAAGCTATCATACAATGTCTTGCTGTGTTGTAATTCCATTCATTGTGTATCTTGTAGGACACTTGTTGTACAACAAATTTCAAAGAAGATTTGTTATAGGTTGTATGATTGCACGACCAATTGTAGGGAGTACCGTATAGATGTACGGTTAAAACACAAACCTAAACAGCAACTGTATAGATGAATTGTATGTCAAGCATATGGAAGTTTGTCGTAGCTTGTATATGATATTGCCATATAATGTAGAAAAAATGGTGCAGCTTGCATGTAATGCTTCACCAACTCTATATTAACAATCTTGTAGCAACGTGCAGATGACAAGCACAAGTGATCGAAGCTCTTACTCATATAACCGTGAACTTTATCATAAAGTTTGCAAAAGTGCTATACAATTTGCAAATCTTCCTTGTGATTAATTGTTCTAACCACAAATCATCAATATAATTGCCAAATCACTACATTTGTCACACATTTGGGGCTTTTGGTTCATATTGATTCAAGTTTGTAACAAGTAGGCTTAGATTTACAAGGATATTGTTAGGAACAGTTGAAATTTGGGGCTTTTGTGTCATATTTGCAAGTTTTTAGTGATATTTTCTCCTTTGGTAACATTTTGGGGATTTTGCAGTACTTGCCCTTTTGGATCTCTGAAATTGGGGCTATTGGATCTATTGTAGGAAGATTGCAGGCTACGTTTAGATTTGGAGGTTATTTTTCTACATTTTCCTTAATTGCAGTGACATTTCGATGCTTTGATATGAAATGGGGGGCTTTTTAGTGACATTAGCAAGAAATTATAGAGTAGATTTAGTCACATTTGCAAGGTTGCAACTTATTTTGGGGCTTTTACCAATTTGCACTCAATATTTGGAGCTTCTGTCAAATTTGCTATTATTTGCAATGATTTTTGCTTAATACAACCAAATTTGGGTTTGATTTGCATTTTCACTTTGATTTGGGTACTTTTCCTTCAAAATTTGGGGCTCTCACTATAGCTTCAATTAGCTTATTACCCTACTACTATAGGAGGAGTAGAGCTACTCCAAACGGGCTACCTTCATTCATGTAGACAAAGCTTTTGCTACAAATCATAGAGGCAAAAGTAAAGGGGGCTAGAATTTCAGCAAGCCCAAACCTTCTAGCACTTCATCTCCTTTTTTCCCATCTAATTGGAAGGAAAAATCAAAGTGTTGTAATTATTGCAAAGAAGCCTAATCATGACATCTCAGAATGTCTCAAATGCATTGCTTTAGAAAAGAAAAAATAGCAAAAAGCTCTTGCTATTACAAATGCTCCTATTGAACTTGAACACACTCATGAGGTAGCAAACATGGCTCATGATGAGTGGGCATTTGTTGTGACATGTGAAAGCTCGCATGCTTCAAAACCATTTTTTTAATATTCTGAGTCAGATTGGTTTTTTGACAGCCATGAATCTAAGGACCTCACTTTTTCCAAATCTCTCTTTCAATCCTTGGGGGCTACTCCACATGGTAGCATTGTCACTTGTGCCAATAATGCATCCTATCCTATGAAGGGGATAGGCTAGGTTGAGGTCACTTCTATCTCACAGGATACACTCACACTTTTGGACGTGCCTTGTGTTCTAGGTATAAAAAAGAATTTGATTTCTATCTTTGCCATCTCCATAAATGGCTTCAAGGTTCGTTTTGATGGCTATTGTTATGCCCTGTACAACAACCAGGACAATGACTACATTATACTTACTAGGTTACTTTCTAGTGGGTTGTACCATCTTGATGCCTATGAAGAACAACCGATTATTGAAGCAAATTTGGTCTCTAAATCTATCATTTTAGATTCACATTTGTGGCATGAGGGATTGGGGCATCTGAATTACGTAAGTTTGGTGAAAATGCATTTGAAGGATATGGTGTGTAGACCTCCCACCCATGCATGGACCTACCAAACATGTTTATGAGGGCTATGTATTGGGAAACATGCATTGGTTCTCATTTACCAAAGATGGTTCCATTGGTGCATTTAGCAAGTTGCATTTTGTGTATCGTGATGTATGTGGACCAATGCAGATAACATAACTTGGGGATGGCTTATACTTGTCCACTTTTGTGGATGACCTCACTAGATTCAATTGGGTTTATGGCATGAAGGCCAAGTCACATGTTTCTCTTGTTTCAAGTGCTTTCTTACCATGGTTAAGAATGAAAGTGGGAACAAACTTTTGACCCTCCGCATTGACAAGGAGGGTGAGTATATGTCCCATGAATTTTCTAAATTTTTAGTAGCCTAGAGCATAATGCATTAGTGCACAGTGCATTAGTACACTCTGCAATAGAATAGCCTTGATGAGTGTAAAAATTAGACAAAAATGGAAATGAGCAGATGCATGCTTAAGGGCAAATATTTGCTAAATGAAATTTGGTTGGATGATATCCAACTATGTACTCAACACAGTACCCACACGGGGCAAAGGATATTGGTTGTATTAGCATAGTGCAGGGAAGGTTATCATCATTAGAGATGTTTTTGCTGAGAATGTCACTTTACCGTGGTTGGACTATAAAAACCAACCATCAATTGAAGCCTCTAATGTATTCTTCATCTCTCAACATCAATAAATGTGCTATAAGTACTACCATTAAGAGGCACCAATTCACATCCAATTGAGATCATGGCGGTTAGTTTGCTCAAGTGAACAAGCTTAGGAATTGCATTCACATATTTCAAACACTAATGCTCTTTTTAAATCATGTAGACTTATTGAATTATGATGTGGAAGTGGATGAGGCCACTTAGGAGAGGGCTTATCTTAGGGTTCCTATCTCTACCATCAATTCCTTGTAACTAATTTCATGAACTTGTAACTAGTCTAGCAATACTCGCTAGATGAACTATTTGTAGGGGTGTGACAATGCTTTCATAGTAGCCATTAGGGAGTGAGCAAGTCAGACCGTTAATAGAGTGATTAAGGAGTTTTTAGCTAGGTTGCTAGCAAACTTGATTTTCATAACCTTGAACCTCAAAGCCTGGAGGATGGGTGACATAGACATTCTTCAATTAAATCTCCATGAAGAAAATCCCTCCTGATGGACCTCCTAATGTCTATGGCATGTGAGAGCAATGACGCACCAAATGATCATAATGCATGAAGTGGGAGAAAAGGTCCCCTCAAATTCAATGCCATGTTACTATGCATATCCTTTAGCAACAAGGCAAGCTTTGTATTGCTTAACACTACCATCAAATTTTTGCTTTACCTTGTATACCCATTTCATGCCTAATTGAGTATGAGATGAATTTAACAATATGCCATGAGTAGAAATTATTCAAATTAACATGGTTGTGTTCTACACTAAAAGAGCTTCAAATATGTCTTTACACCTTAAAATTTGGGTAACACATGAAAAAGTTACATTAATTTGAAAGGAGATAAGTTTTCATATTTTAGTGTATTTTTTGTTTTACCCCCCCTCATCCAAAAGACCCCCCCTCCTTGGGCCTCACATATTATGAAAAATATGTACAAATCTTAAAATCTTGCATATTTTTCAAGGTATATACCTTATATTTTGTGGGTGGGGGGACATGAAATTTTCATATTTTTCCCTTGCATATTTGAAAATTTTATAGGAAATCCATGCATATTATATATGGACCTTGTCCCTCCATGCCCTAGATTTTGGACGAGGTTAGTAACATATTACATATTGAGTTGGTGCCCCAGGCACTCAAACTTTTGAAGATACATTTTGCAAAATGTCATCTTTTCTATTTCACAATCTAAAAATACATAAAATAGCTAGCATTTATAAAGTATACAAAGCATAAAATTTGTAAAGGGTAATGAATATCCTTCGAATAGATTGTAAAGAAAGCTCTCAAAGTTGAGTTTAAATAGTCCAAAAATTATAGCCTTTCCTTTTACAACTTGACTTCCATAGTGTTAATGCTTTATCATGTGGAAAGCTACTAACATCATAAGAAGAAGAGTACAATCTCAAGCTAAGATCTAAGTTCTTAGCCAGCTTACTGTGGAGCTTATTCTTCACATAACCAAAGAAATCCATCTAGTATCCACGTTCTTCAAAATATTTCTCCCTTTTGTACCCACTACTTCTGTAATAACTCGAAATCGATTATATCTTTTTGGACTCTTGCAAAAGTGAGAATAGAATTTTTTGACCAAAGTCTCGATTCTTTGTCTCAAGGGAAATGTGGATACAACTTTTTAAGCTAGATATGTATGATGTGCCATACAATGTATCTCGACACAATAAGGAGCATATTTTGTTTCTAATTGTATAGAAACACCATTCCATCAACCTTGCAAGGCCTAGGAACCATCACATGCAAAACAAACAAGTTTCTTGACCATATTAGACTCTGTCAATCACCCATAATCTTTTAAAGCTTGAATCAAAACTTGCACTAAGTTATTAGCATTGGATGCTAAATCAACCTTGTGTACATGCAAAAAATATGGTTTTCTCTTGTTGTTTTCTACCACATACAAATGCATCCCCGACCATGATGTAGTATCGATTGCTGTGTACTCATCCAATGATGCATAAAAATAGTTTGCGAGGTTTAAAGTCTCCTTCAAATCATCAATTACAACCTGGTTCACATGGTTAGCCATATCTGTTGCACTATTCCTTGACCAATGCATGCTTGACAAATGAGGAAAGTCCAAAATTTGAAGATATGATTGGTAACTTGAGAAGTCTATCAATGAGTGGTCTTGCTTCAATATTTGCATAATAGTTGCAAGTTACACTATTTTTTCTCTATCAACCTGATCATCAATACATCCCCAATGCTTTTGTAATGATCCTTCACATTTATTTCTACTCGATTATTGTGCAAGCAAACATTTATTGTATTGAATTTCATTTTTCAAGTGATGATTATTCTCCTTGTCCCACTCTTTGATCACTCTTTTTTCATGGTTTGTACCTTCTATGGTCTTGTAAACCTTCCCACAATGCTTCTCAATAGTATCAATCTTCAATTGTAACCTTGACTCCTTTTTCCTTGCCCATGTGCATATTTTACAAATGGCCCACTTTGGTGCATCCCTTGTGTCCACTTGTTCTACCTCCAACCATGGATATTTGGCTACCCAATCTTCTTGAAAATTCCTGTGAATATCCCAAGCTCTCTTTCTCTTCTGCTTACTTGCGGAGTTGCAATTTTTTGATGCATTTCCGATGGCTTCATCCGTCGATATTTGCATGGATGACATTGTTTCTAACATTTTTCCACTTTTCAATCCACTTAAATCCATGCCTCATCACTTGTCAAAGGTGTGCACAGCAGATGCATTTTTTTTGAAAATTGCATTCAATGGTGTGCCAGCTGATGCATTTTCTATAACAATTGCATTTTCTTGATTACAACTATGTAAGCTTGATTGGCCTACTTCCAAGACTTGAAAACTCAAGTCCCTACTAAAATTATAATCATTAATCAATGATCTTAAACATTGATTTCTAGCATGATGTTGTGTGCCTAAAGCACGTTCAGGAGTCCTGTAAATTTCCTTATGATTCAAGGAAGAAAGATTTAATAGTACATTCTCTAGTGTATTTGCTATTGTGATTGAGTTTTCATTAGTGAGGCATTAGTGCCCATTGACATGCAAGGTAATAAAAAAGATGTCATTTTGGTATTTTCCCCCAAAACTTGAACTCTCTTCTTTCTCCCCATGGTAAGCACCTATTTTACAATTTATTCTTGTATTATTTCAACATAAAATAGCACAAAAATTATTGTCTCTAAAAATTTGTTGAGAGTAGTAGCATCAAACTTCTTATCTTCACATGATTATTTGCACTTCAAGTACATTGCAAATCAAATATAACACATCTATAATAAAAGCTATACACATCTTAGGCATAAATACAATTTAAAAATTAATAGCATAATTCACATAGAGAAGGAATAGATTAGTCAATTTTGATACAAGTATACTCTATGATTTGAAATTTAATACAAGTTTACCACACAAATACAACTCTAAGAAAAAAAAAAACATTTTTTTGTACAAGAGCATGTTTTATATGTTGCTAGCATTATAGCAACATTCATCTCATCAAGAAGCTGCATTGCTAGGATTACATTACATCATATGTATCCATAAGTACTATTCTCTCTCCAGTATTCTTAGCCATCATCTTTTCAAAGACATGTCTTTTTATGTTTCTTTAATCCAATTGCATTTCTATAGTTATCAATCCTAGTGGATGATAGTGACATGGGATGAACCAGGAGTACTTTCAACCTCAAGGACACAACTTGAAAGAGTAAATAGAGAATATGGTCAAGATTCACAAACATGAAGTCATCTTCAAATAATAATTTCATTTGTAAATTTTCACTATGCCAATCAAATCATTGGGGCATATACTATGCAAATTTCCTACACAATATGAAATAATATTTTCCAACACGTAATAATTTCAAATAGCATAAAACCATGTACTAGTATTCAAAATGCAATAAAGGGAAACATTATAGTTAATAAATACAATTTTCTAAAGAGTAGCCTGATAATCAAAGTGGATTAAAAACACTGAGGCATCATCTCAATCATAGGCTGCAAACAAGCATGGGGTTGAGTGCTAAATCTTGCCAATCGACTGTTCATCTTGGCCAATGTCATTCTATTTTTTTTTTCCACCAACATATAGTTGGCCACATTGAAATAAACATGCCACAACTTGCCACTCCATGCCGACTGTTCTGTGTTATCCTACTTGAAATAGTATTGCTTACACTTCTTATAGAAAGTAATAAGCCCTTTAATCATATATCCCAAGGCATACACATCTGATTCTTTACTATAAGCATTATTATTATCAGGGTCTATTCTTTTTGGAGCTTGCCAAGGTTGAAGTCTATTTTGTCTTGTTGCCCTAGCCTTCTTAATATCATAAGTCACATTATCCATGTCTGGAGGGTGTTTTACAAAACTAATAAATTCTCTCGATTCACTAGATCGAAGTAGTAGTCCCCAATCAATAATGCCAACCAGCGGATAGTGACCTTTGGTAAAATCTATGCTCATGACATTGAAAGGGTGTAGATCACAATGTATAATTCTTTCTTGGTGTACATTTGATAATGCATCAACCATTGCATGTATGATGTTTGGGGTAGCTTCCACAAATTCCTTTAATCTAGTAAGGTTTGCATCACCTAGCAGTGGATCTGCTTCTCTCTTAGTGACTCCATTTCCTTTCAAGCACAATACGTGCTTTCTGAATGTCCCTTTCTCAAAGGGTAGCTGCATCATCATATCTCCAATACTCACTCCATTGAAGTATGGAAAAATGTTGATCCAAGGTAAGCTTCTAGCAAATCCTATTCACCTTATAATCCCTACATGTGATATCTGCATTCCACATCCCTTATCAAATGACTTTAGCATGTGAGATATGTCCCCTTTGTAGCACTTTGCTACATATAAGTGATACTTCAAGGAAAGAAAGAGATGCCATTAAAAGTGACTTTAAAGCACACCCCAAACGAGCCAGCACCAATATTCTCACCTCCTCTATAGCCTCATGGGGACAGCTAACACAATTGAACAATTGAAATTTCTAAATGAATGTGCTTTGTGAGAAGCATTCCTGTGACTGCCCTCCATGGCTAACCATGCCTTGGAAGTTGGATTGCATGCATGTTTTAATTGAAATGGTGAAGTGTGAGTCTATCTCTTTTTCCCTCTTGCTTCTAGCCTTCTCCACTTTCCACTTCGAATCCCAAAAATCTAAAATTTCCATGTCAATATTAGCAGGTAATTCATCCCGCAAGTCTTGTGCACATTTATTCATATTACCTATGACACTATTAATCATGTGATGCACCCTATCTTCATTAATTTCATTGGAGATGGGCATCTCTCCCATCATGTTTGTTATGACCTCATTGTAGAAACACTCTACGTAAACTACATTGCTAGTTGCGTCTATTATTTGTTTATGACTCATCTTTCTTATCCTTGTACAAAGATGTCATCTAATGACTTTGAACCATTATTGCCAAGTAGTTTTGTCAAAGAAATGCATGAAAAAATCAATTATAAAGAGAATACAAATTATATTAATATTTTAATATAATCAAACACAAGGTTAATTGTAATAAAGAGCACAATGAATTCCGTAATGAGATGACTCCTTAATCTATACTCTTATGCAAAAGAAATATGTCTTGAATCAAAAGTAATATCCTTGATACTAGTAATATTCATGATACCACAACAAAGAGGCTTAACACTAGTTTGGTAATAGGAGGTTAATATGTCCTTAAACATAAAAATGTCCTACTAAAATTTAGGAATGTCACTAGGTTTTGAATTCTATCTTGTTTTATTTTAATCAAAGAAATTTTCATCAAAATGGCTATCCCTATTTTGAGATTTCTCTATATGGATGGAGATATCTTTGTAGTTGAAAGATAATATTTACTTTTTCAAGTCCTTAAATTAACTAATTGTGGGGTTTTAATTCTAATTGACTGGTCAAAAAATTATTATGAAGAAAATGGAGGCTTTGTCATTGAACAAGTCAACTATACATCTTAATGGGTAGTTATATTGAATAGAGGTTAAAAGCACAAAACTCAAACCCATAAAATAGATGATTTTTTACCTCATTGAGGTACCAAAATAGTGTAAATTATGTCTCATGAAGCTACTAAACTAGTGTTACAAATGGGACTCAAAATGTGATATTATTACATCATTGCACCAAAAGATGGCTGAAAATATTTGCCTTCTATTACAATTAACTACTTCGCAAGGCTTAGAGCAAGGCCCATCTCTTCAATAGGCCGCATAGCCAACTCTCCATCGCAACCAAGCACCTTGAGTTACCGCATTGCCTCATTAGGTGCAAGCCTCCCTAATGGATTTTTTGCCATGATCTTATGACCAACATGTGTCGAAATGCATGTTTTAATGAACGCTTATGCTTAGAGCCAACAAAACCTTCCATGTCAAAGAAAAAACTATGTAGAAGTTTGAAATCAAATATAATTTTTGCATATACAAAATCCGTGTGTTAATAGCATGTACTGCATGATACAACGTGTTAATAAAACTTATGGAATACAACAAATAGTACATGATATAAAATGTGTATAGAAAAAAATAAAATTAGCACTTAATTGTTAGATTTATTTCAATGCAATTAGTTGTTAGATTTAAATTTAGCACTTAGTTATTAGATTTATTTCAATGTAATGCATATGAGGGGGGTTGTGACTATGTGAATGCATAGAGTGGACTTTAAATTTATTTTAACATAATGCATAGGGGGGGGGGGGGGTTGTGACTATGTGAATGCATAGAGCGGACTTTAAATCAAATAGGCATGCTTCTTATGTATGAATAAAAAAGGCTGTTACCTCTCTCTTTGAAAGAGTCCAGGAACCTGACCTTAGAAGTGGTCCCATCTAGTCCCATTACCTTGTGGGCGTAGGGGCCAGGAACCAATCCCTTGGCCAAGCACTAGATGGGGCTTAAGAGAAGGGATAGAGATCTATCTTCACTACTACCATGTGGCATATTTGAACCTCATGTGAATGGTTATGGAAAAGTCTATTTGTCTAGCAACTAGTTGTCAGCTTTATTTCAATGCAATGCATATGAGGGGGTTTGTGACTAGGTAAATGTATAGAGTGGACTTTAAATCAAACTCAACTTAATTTTCATCTTTATTTCATCATAATGCATAGGAGGGAATCCTCCCAGCCATGGATTTTCCTCATGAGCTCGTCTCTCGTTGTTCCTAAGTGGTGAGATTGCTCTGCCCAAACCTCCTTTTTTTTTAGCTCCCTCTAGAATCCTCCCTTCTAGTCCACTGCATGCCATGTGGACTTCTAGATGCCAAGTGTCCTTCTAGGGGAACTTAGTCTTTACCCCTTCTTGGCATCCCTCTCTAACACCGTTGTAGTGTCAAGCCCTCTCAGTTTCCCGCCTCACCATAATCGCGCCTCATGGCTCTAGGATTATGGTTGATGTAACATTCCCTTCCCCTTAAGAATGGTTTATGTCCTTGAAAACAAAATTGGGAAACCTCCTCTATAGATTGCTTACCCTCTCCCATGTTGAACTCTCTTCATATCTATCTTTCCACTTAACCATACATTCTTGCCATATTGTGTGTCGCGTTCTTTTTTCTTGTCTATCTAAAATTCTTTCTGGTTCATGTGTAAAGATGTAGGTTCAATGAGTTTAACTAGGACTTCATTTCCAATGAGATTATCATCATCTCCTAACTTTCTTTTAGCCTACTAACATGAAAAAATGGATGCTCTACATCCCTCAGGTAAGGCTAATTTGTAAGCAAGTTCTCCAATCCTCTTCAGTGTTGTGAATGGTCCACAATACCTAGGAGACAACTTCAGACATTTACCTATCTTTAGAGATTCTAAAGATTCAGGTACCTTTAGGTAGACTTTCTCATTTACTTCAAACTCCAACTTTCTACAGTGGGGGTTTGCATAACTTCGTGCTCTATCCTGAGCTCTTCTTATGCTATCTTTAGCTAACTTAGCGTTTGATTCATATCTTCAAGAAAGTCTTTGGCCACTTGAACCTTCTCTTTTTTGAGTCTCACACTCTTAGTTGAAATCCATACATCATCATGAATGGACTAAAACCTGTAGCTGAATGTTTGGCACGTTATATGCAAATTCTAATATGGGCAAATACTATTCCCAATTAGTTTTCCGTTTACTTACATATGCTCGAAGCATATCCTCAATGATCTGATTGACCCTTTCTGTTTGACCATCACTCTGTGGATGATCCGCAGTGCTCATATTCAATGAAGTTTCTAATCTCTTAGACATAGCCCTTCAAAAATGGCTATTAAATTTGCTATCCCGATCACTAACAATACCGGCTGGTAGCCCATACAACCCTCTATAGATATGCTCCACAAATAGCCTGGCTAATTCTGGAGTTTTAACATCTTCATTAATAGGAATGCAATGAGCCATCTTGGTCAACCGATCCACAATTACCCACACTGAGTTGCACCCCCTCTGTGTCCTAGGTAATTCCATAATAAAATCCATGGAGATGCTTTCCCATTCGCCATATGGAATCTCCAATGGGTGTAGGAGATCTCCTACCTTAAGGCGTTCAGCCTTATTGACCTGGCATTTTCGGCACTTCAATACATAATCTTGGATGTCCTTACCTATTCTAGGCCAAAAGAATTGTCTTTTTAGAAGCACATATGTCTTCTGAATTCTTGGGTGTCTAGCACTCAGACTATCATGACATTCAAAAAGAATTTGGCACTTAATATCATTATTATCCGGGAGACATACTCTACCCTTATAGAGCAGCAGATAGCCATATTCAATAGTATATTTTTTCCACTTGAGTCCTTTATCACCAACCTATGGTGTGTCACCAATTCCATGTGACTCCTCAGTGAAAGCCTCTCAAGTAGTTGGATCCCTATTTCTAATTGATTTCCATATTTTAGAGAAGTGAGGATCAAACTCACATTTCCCCTTTAAGGACTCTTGGAAATCATTCTAAAATTGAGTAAAACTCAATTCATTAACAATTGTCATTCGGCTAAGAGAGTCTGCTACCACATTGAACTTCCATTTCCTATATGTCAATTGTATATCAAACTCTTGCATTAGCTCAGCCCATCTAGCTTTTCTACCTTTAAGCTCTAGCTGATGATTACAAATCCACTTATTGCTCCCTTGGTCAAAGATGATCTCAAATTTTGCACCATATAAGTAGTGCCTCCACTTTTTTAAAGCATATAAACTATAGCATATAGCTCCTTCTCATATGCCGACTAATTCCATTGGGAACGATCTAACTTTTTGCTTTCAAAAGCCACTCGTCGACCTTTTTGTACAAGTACCACCCCAACAGCAAAATCACTAGCATTTGTCTCAACCACGAATAGTTCATTGGGATCCACTACATTTAAGAGAGAAGTTGCTGCTATAGCTACTTTTAATTTTTCAAAACTTCTCTTTTGAGGTCCATCCCATATGAAGGTGCTTCCCTTCCCCTTAAGCTGGTCTGTCATTGGAGCAACAATCCTGGATGAATCTCCTATAGAATCCTGACAAACCAAAGAATATCTATAATTCTTCTAGATTTGTAGGATGTGGACATTCCAATATAGCCCTTACTTTGTCACGGTCTATACAAACCCCTTCTTTGGATATTATATGTC
This sequence comes from Dipteris shenzhenensis, assembly GCF_047967505.1. Classification (NCBI taxonomy): domain Eukaryota; kingdom Viridiplantae; phylum Streptophyta; class Polypodiopsida; order Gleicheniales; family Dipteridaceae; genus Dipteris; species Dipteris shenzhenensis. The sequence goes on from NC_141603.1 coordinate 43,345,989, forward strand.
CCAAATATTTCACTTCTTTTGCAAAGAATTCACATTTGGATTCTTTAGCAAAGAGTGAATTATCTCTAAGCAGCTAGAACACTTTTTGCAAATGTTCCAAATGCTTTTTCGTAGTTTTACTATAAATAAGGATATCATCTAAAAATACTACAATAATTTTCCCTAGATATGGCCTTAAGACACTATTCATAATTGTCATGAAAGCTGCTAGAGCATTTGTTAATCCAAATGGCATTACTTTAAATTGATAATGCCCATACCTAGTACGAAATGATGTCTTAGGGACATCCTCTTCCCTAATTTGTACTTGGTGATATCCTCATCTTAAATCAATTTTAGTAAAGTATTTTGCCCCTTGCAATTAATCAAAGAGCTCATCAATGCGAGGCATAGGATACTTATTTTTTATGGTGATTTTATTTAGTGCTAGGTAATCTATGCATAAATGCATAGTACCATCCTTTTTCTTTACCAGTAAAATTGGTGCAGACCAAGGTGAGCTACTTGGTTGGATTTGGCCCTTCCTAAGGTATTTCGTTAACTGTCTTTCGACCTCACGTTCTTCTATTTGACTAAGCCTATAAGGGGGTTTACAAACAGGGGTAGATCCAGGAATTAAATCTATTTTATGATCTACTTCTCTCTCAGGTAAATTAGACAAAAAAACATCTTTAAATTCAAACATTCAATCATTGAAAGAAGATTTATACTTTTTAACATTATCCAAAACAATATTACTTCTTTTCGATGTAGAAGACATAAAATCACCAATAAAAGTAAGTTCATAGAGATATACCTCACATTCTTCTTGGTGTCGTAGTTGTTCCAATTCCATTGAACAAATAAGAGGAGAGTTAGGCACATCATGTTCTCCTTGAATCTGGAAGACTCTACCCGCTTTTTAAAACATAATAGAGTTATTAAGATAACTCCGCTATAAGCTATGCCCAAGACTATACAACCATTCTCAACCAAGCACTACATCTGTTCGGTCGAGATGGATGATTTAGAAATCCAAGGCATCCTGATAACCTTGAAAATCCACCTCCACACCATGTATCATGGTGTCCCAAACTTTTTTATCACTGCCCTTTGCGAAAGAGACCACATATTTATGGGCACTGGGACTCTCAGGCAATTTTAATTACTTAAACAAGTAGTTCAAGAAATTATGTGTTGCACTATCATCAATTATCACTCTTACTCTTTGCCCCTTAAAATTTCCATGCATTCTCATTAATTCGTGACGACCAAAAGTGGGCTGCCACATTGCTGATGATAGACAACACATGTGGGTGCTATCCTCATGATAGACCTCTACCTCAGTGTACTTTTTAGTACCATTAAGCGGCAATACTTGCACCGCATGTACTTGTTTTTGTGGAGGTCTATTTAGGGATCTAGCTCCCACTTGTTTATTTTTAGGGTAGTTCCAAGAAGCATGGTCTTTGCCTAAACATTTAAAGCAAAGATTTTCTCTTTTAGTTTCCTCTTCTTTGAGTTTGACGAGGCTTAGAGAAGAAAATGATATGGGCCTTGGAATTTTTAGAGATATCGACGATGAGAGGGCTTAAAAAGGCTGGTGACATGGCTTATGCAAAGGTGTATGACCTTGAATGATGTGGCCTTCCTAAGGTTTGGAAACCATATATCTTTCAAACAAAAGAAATCCACGCGATGAAGAAATCAGCCCGACGATTGATCTTCGTCAAGATTCAGGAAGGCCATCTCGCATCACAAGGCTTAGTTTGCAGATCACCATCCGGTTGTGGTAAAGCATTTGCGATGCTTTCCTTCCAAGTAGCAGCAGCAGCAGAAACGGTGCCCGACGTTCCCTACACCGTCACGTCAGGTTCACCAGGCTGCTTCCTTTTCTAGTGCCATCTTTAGCTTATAATCAAGCATTGTTGGAGCAAGCATCATGGGCTTGCCAGCCACTATGAGAACTGTTGGCTTGATTTCGGTAGTTGTCTCTGATAGCCTTAGTGAATATTTCAATTTGCAATATGCTTCAAGGCTCAAGCCCAAGGTTGGGACTCGGGAGTCAGGAGCTTCACATGGCCTCAAAATTTAGAATCCTGAAAGGCTACAGCAGCCAGCTTTTATTGACGCTCTCCACGCAACGTTCCTGAATCCTGACAGCCACAATCGGCATGAAAATTGAAGTCATTAAAGCCAATTCAGTCTCCTTGAACCCCTGAATTCTTTGCACTGTTTGCAGTCTCGACGAGTCAGCGTATATGAAACTTCAAGTCTTCAAGTCTCCTCAACCGATCACGACCTACGCTGATGCCAGTGTAACGGGACCTCAAACATAGAGGGCTTTTTTTTGCTAATCCTCCCACAGCCATGGGTTCTCCTCATGAGATCGCTTGTTGTTCCTTAGTGGTGAGGTGCCTTTGCCCAAACCTCCTTTTTTTAAAGCTCCCTCTAGAATCCTTCCTCCTATGGCCATGTGGACTTCTAGATGCCAAGTGTCCTTCTAGGAGACCTTAGTGTTTACCTCTTCTTGGTATCCCTCTCTAATGCTTAGGCCCCACTTATGCCTAGCCACACTTATTTACATCCACCGTTGCAGTGTCAAGCCCTCTTGGTTTCTTGCCTCACCATAATCATGCCGCATGGCTCCAGGATTATGGTTGATGTAACAATACCATTCTGAGAAAATGTTAATATGTATATCTATAAATAGCACCAAGCCAAAAGAGCATTCCAAAGGTCCTTAAGGAGCTACCAATGAAATCTGGGGGCCAAAGAACAATAAATGTAGTAAAGGCTTACCTTAAGAAGATGATTGACGAATGCTCAATGAGGAAAAAATGGGTTGAAGCTGAGACGAGAATAAACTCCCCACTAGGCTTAAACACCACAGTCCTTGGTGGCCAAAGAATACTCTCCACCAAAATCAGAGGATACTTGATGTCAATGAAAAGAGAAGAACAAGGCTATGCCAGCATGTAGCAGATGGAAGAGAACTTGTATGCAACCACCACAACCACGATCAACAGAGAGAAGAGATGACGAAGTCCATCCAGAAAGAACTGTCGGACAATAGGCTGCAGATGGAAATGTAAAGTGGCCTGATCATCTCCTCGACTGCAATGTTTTAACTAAAATTGATCGGCCACATGCAACATGAAAACAAGCCTCACAGTCTGGACAATGACGTCCAAGCCAAGGCGACCTTGGAGACCTTGGAGAAGATGGTCAACCACGGATGACTAGCTTGAAAGAAATCATGATAGCCTCTCTCCTTCTAAGATAAATAGCTAACACCAAGGAGATGATGGAGATACTAGAACAAAGCAAAACGACCACCTTGATGAAAAGGAACATCAAACACTTGCTGGGCTTGATAATCCAACGGAGATGAGCTACCTAAATAGTCAAAAGTACACGGGCTTTTTAATACTCACAAGGCTTGAAGAAGAGGCTTTAGATATGGAGATGTAGAACTCAGTGCTTGAGGTAGAAGCACCATGCACATTATTTTAGCCCTCCAAATTGTCTTAACAATTGGGTGAGGATATATGGAGATCACGATAGCTTGTCGTATGCACACATGTGCGAATTGGGACCCTCCCAGTCAACGGCTGCTGAAGCCCTAGACCTCCGACGCCAAGAGCCGAATTTGGTAAGTGTACGTGGCAATGGCGGCCTGCTACATGGCAACCACGTCCACATCAACTAGCCGCTGGCCTAATCATCCGGCTAGCTTGGAGAGACCTCCCGTTACGTGGAGGTCTGCATGTTAATTGCTCTGGTAGTATGCATTGACACTCCACCATGCAACGTCGCCAATATTTCGAATTGCAGCCTTGCCTGCCGTTTCTTCTCATGTCGACAGACATGAGGCTCCTTTGCCTCTGCGTCGATGGGATATGGATAGTGCCTCATCCTCTACCTGCCTCAGAGCATCTACCCTATTGAAGATTGCATCTATGGCTCTAAAGGATAGCGAAAGGGACTTGGCGAAGGACCTCACCCTCTGGCTCACGAATATCCCAAAACAATGGGTGCAGCTTCCCCTTCTTCGTTTGATGCCGACGCCAGTGTGGGAGACGGCCATGAAGCGGGAGAAGAAATAGGGAAGGAAGTGGCGCAAGACATTTCAATGGAGGATGCCCATGTTCCTCTTGATGAATTTGATAGCGACTGGGTCCTTGGTCGCCATGAAGACATGGTAAGTTCTCTCTGTCTTACATTTCCTAAATGCAACACTTTTTTCGATGGAGGGGTTCATGCAGTGGGGTGAGCTAGAGCGTTCTCTACTCTTGGGCCATCTGATCTTCGCTTCAATAGATAGGCAGAGGTCTTGTCGAGAGAGAGTGAGAGCTCCAAGGGGTTGTTTCGTTGATAGTTTTTATGGCTTCTTCTCCAGAACCTTCTTCTACCGTTTCATAAGAATTGGAACAATTCGAGGAGCATGTCAAAGGACCCAAAGAACGTCGCTTCTTTTGCAAAATTGGCAAGTGTGCATTCGAAAGGCCCCCATTCCCCCAGAAGACCTCATTGGATAGCCATTGTATACGAGCCCATGGTCCTGGCCCCATTCCTTCAATGGCGGAGAGGTTGGGTCTCCACTACAGAGATGAGCTACTCCACGATGGAGTAGACTCACGTACTGCCCATTCCCAGCAAGCAGAATGGGCTATCAAGAAACAACGGCAGATGCTGATACGCAAGGCTACCAAGCAGTGGGAGAAATCTTGAGAAAATAAACCTCCACTATCTCCATTGATGCTCGCTAGGGAGAAAAAAGCCTACATTAGTGGCTTTGTAGAGCTTGGGATGGAGTATTACGCCCATCTTTAGCAAGAATAGATGGTCAGTAAAGAAGGAATTAAAGCCATCACTTATTACGAAGCTTGTGAAGCCATCGATTACAAAGCTTGTAAAGCCATCAGTTATGAAGCCTGAAGGAAGAAATTCAAGCCATTGCAATATATCATCTCCAGGTATGCGTCCTTGTTCTTGGTGTTGCAATGCAAAGCATTTGCTCTTCTGATTTTTCAGGGTCTCCACATGTACTCACACTTTCCTCATGTAGGTCCCTCAAAAGCCATTGCTACGATTGATCTTGTTACCACGCCTGAACCTCCCCAGAAACATGTATCTAGGTGCATGCCGGCCTCTAGCAAAGATAGGACAGAATTAAAAAAGAGCTTGGATGCAATGCTTCTTGCAATAAACAACCTCTTAAAGACCCTCATTCCTGACATGCCTCGAGGTAATTCCCTTCTCTAGCACTTGCAATATCCTTTCGGCCCCTTTGTTTGTGTTTGCTTTCCCAAGTCTTAAATTAGTGTCTCTTTTCATACTACTTTGAAAGCACATACGCTATGTCTTTGAAGCATAAATGCTATGAACCTTTGTTGCATGTACCCACATTAACATATATGATTTTGGAAGTTGTCCTCCCTACCTAGAAGTGCTTCTACCTACTTTCCCAAGTCTTTAATTTCAATTTCTTAGAACAGTACTTTGAAGCATACGGCACCCTTGCATGTCGAGGCCAACTTGCTCTCGTATATTGGTCTAATGGACAAGCGATCTTGAGACATGTAATTGCAGTCCCACTTGTCTTGTACAACTCTCTACAAGCAACCCTACATGTCTCGATGTGCAAAAATGTACAAGCGTTAAGCCAAGTGTCAAATGGACAAGCGTTAGGTCCCAAAAGCCTGACATGTCCTCATGCATGTCATATGCTCCAGGGTGGTGTACATGTCTTCAACTTCATTTGCCTACCCGTCTCCATGTGTACACATATGCCCAAGGCTTGCACACATCTTCATGGTTTCAAAGGTACCTTTTGCATGCAAGATGTCCTACTGTGATTCAAGCTTATCCCAATGCAGAAGTATCTTCAACTCATCTCACCTACACGTCTCAAGGTGCCCTTGTTTGATGTTTTCGTGCATGAGTGATTTCAAGACATATGCAGATTATATGTGTGAGCAGCCTTGCATGTCTCAAGGTGCCCTCATGCGTCCGTCTAATAGACAAGTGTCATCTATCAAGCTCGGACATGTCTTCATGACTTTAAGACTTTATCACCTACAAATAGGATGCAAGACGTCTTGATGCTCTGCTGTGATCCACGCATGTCTCGATGGGAAGGTGTCTTCTTTGCCATATCCTAATGTTACTATAAGACTTTAAGACTTTCTCACCTGCAAATAGCATGCAAGACGTCTTGATGCTTTGCTGTGATCCATGCATGTCCCAATGGGAAGGTGTCTTCTTTGCCATGTCCTAATGTTAGTATAAGTAGATCGGCCTAGAATGGGGACATAAAGAGACTCGAATGCTTGAATAGATTCATGTCCCAATGCAAACAGAGACTTTATGTGGGTGCAAACCTATTGAAGCCCAGTCCCATATCCATGCATGTCCCGATGGGAAGGTGTCTTCTTTGCCATGTCCTAATGTTACTATAAGTAGACTAGCCTAGAATGGGGACATAAGGAGACTCAAATGCTTGAATAGATTCATGTCCCAGTGCAAACAGAGACTTTATGTGGGTGCAGACCCGTTGAAGCCCAGTCCCATATCCATGCATGCCGTCCCGATGGGAAGGTGTCTTCTTTGCCATGTCCTAATTTTACTATAAGTAGACTGGCCTAGAATGTCGTGATGTACCAAGGCTACCTGTCGGTTGTATGATCTTCAAGTTGGGGACATGATGGGTTGAATACATGTTTACCCAATGCATATGGGGACATAAGGAGACTCGATGGCTTGAATAGATTCATGTCCCAATGCAAACAGAGACTTGATGTGGGTGCAAGTCACGAGGCTTCCAATCCCATTGCATAAACTATGGGCCAGTCCAATCCCATATTCACTCGCAACTCTCAGCTCTCTCTTTGCATTTATAACAATCCACCAAATGATCCACTTCCATTGTCCTCAATGTCTATACATATGCATATGTTGTATTGCACTCTCACTATTTTTATACTGTGCAATTCTAGAAGAGAAACATGGCGTTCCAACTATCAGCAATCCAATTGATCTCTGTAGCCTTGACAAGGGCAAAAAGTCTCTTGCTGATGGTGAGAACATGTCCCTTCAGTGCGTGTTTGCAATTTTGCATTCCTATCACGCATGGACTCACGTGTTTAAAAGTAACCGATAAAAAAAAAAAAAATTTTCTATGATGACTTGCCTGACCCAGTCCAACATCTCCGGATGTGCATGTGGGCCCTTCAAAGCCGATGACTATGGACCATGGAAAAGGTATGTAGATGATGTTAACTACTACTGCAGTATGGTTCAAGGGTAATTGAGCAATCTAGCTTATTGACTTGTGATTTATAGCAGCTCGTACATTTCATAATGCATGGAAAATCTATGGTAATGATGTTATCTGCTAGTGCAGTGTGGTTTTTGGATAGTCGAGCTTGTTGACTTGTGATTCAATGAAAGCCCATATGTTTCATAACGCTTGGTCGAGTTATGGTGATGATGTTATCTACTATTGCAGCATGGTAACATGGGTTTTCGGGAGTCTAGCTTACTGATTTGTGATTCAAAAATAGCCCATGTGTCTCATAACAATAGATGTAGGTCGTTTTGTTAATGCAGGGATTTCACAAGATGACTTGCCTGAACCGGCTTTGGAGGAGATGCCTAAAGCCCGTGGAAAAGGTGTGATGTTAATCACCCTATCTAGTATTGTTTGTTGCAAGTGGAAGACTATGGCTTGCTAATTTGTGATTTTAGGATAGCCCATATGTTCCATGCTAATAGATGCAGGTCATTGTGTCCATGCAGGGATTTTGCATGATGATTTGTCGGACCCAAATCCGAAGGCAATGTTTGCAGCCCATGGAAAAGGTATGATATTTATCACATTATGTCATATTGTTTGCTGCATTGGTGACACTCTAGCTTGCTGATTTGTGATTTTCGGACAGCCCATGTGTTCGTGCTAATAGATGCAAGTCATTGTGTCCACGCAGGGATTTCGCAGGATGATTTGTTGGATCCAATTTCGAAGGCAATGGACTTGTTGGACCCAATTTTGGAGGCAATGTTTGTAGCCCGTAGAAAAGGTATGATGTTAATCACCCTATGTAGTATTGTTTGTTGCATTGGGAAGACTCATCCCATATGAAGGTTCTTCACTTCCCCTTAAGCTGGTCCGTTATCGGAATAACAATCCTAGTGTAATTTTGGATGAATCTCCTATAAAATCTTGACAAACCTAAGAATATTTGTGATTCTTCTAGATTTGTAGGATGTGGCCATTCCAATATGGCCCTTACTTTGTCAAGGTCCATACGAACCCCTTCTTGGGATATTATATGTCCCAAACATTTCACTTCTTTTGCAAAGAATTCACATTTGGATTCTTTAGCAAAGAGTGAATTATCTCTAAGCAGCTGGAACACTTTTCGCAAATGTTCCAAATGCTTTTTCCTAGTTTTACTATAAATAAGGATATCATCTAAAAATACTACATCAAATTTCCCTAGATATGGCCTTAAGACACTATTCATAAGTGTCATGAAAGTTGTTCGAGCATTTGTTGATCCAAATGGCATTACTTTGAATTGATAATGCCCATACCTAGTACGAAATGATGTCTTAGGGACATCCTCTTCCCTAATTCGTACTTAGTGATATTCTGATCTTAAATCAAATTTAGTAAAGTATTTTGCCCCTTGCAATTGATCAAAGAGCTCATCAATGCGAGGCATAGGATACTTATTTTTTATGGTGATTTTATTTAGTGCTGGGTAATCTATGCATAAACGCATAGTACCATCCTTTTTCTTTACCTAGTAAAACTAGTGTAGACCAAGGTGAGCTACTTGGTTGGATTTGGCCCTTCCTAAGGTATTCCGTTAATTGTCTTTCAACCTCATGTTCTTTTGTTTGACTAAGCCTATAAGGGGGTTTACAAACAGGGGTAGATCCGGGAATTAAATCTATTTTATGATCCACTTCTCTCTTAGGAGGTAAACCATCAAGTAAATTAGACAAAAAAACATCTGTAAATTCAAACATTAAATCATTGAAAGAAGATTTATACTTTTTAACATTATCCAAAATAATATTACTTCTTTCTGATGCAGAAGACATAAAATCACCAATAAAAGTAAGTTCACAAAGATATACCTTGCATTCTTCTTGGTGTAGTAATTGTTCCAATTCCATCAAACAAATAAGAGGAGAGTTAGGCACATCATGTGCTCCAATTCTCCTGGACCCACATACAAATGCTCTGAGTGTCATCCCTGTGGTACTAGAAGGTGTCGGTGGAAACCTTTGCAGAGACATTTAAAACATCTCGGAGAGTTAGGAAGTCATCCCTACCAAGGAGGACTGATGGGTTTTCATTCTGCTTGTGCTGTGGATGACCCTTATGTGTAAATGCATGACATGCTGTGGGGTACATCCCTTAGGAAGATGAATGAAGATCCACTCCATGACTGATGACAGCCATGGAGCAAACACCAAGCTCCGTCCACCCTCTCCCCCATAATGGACCCCATGGTAGATTTCATCCTTAGCATCCGCATGATTCATTTGGATTAAGTGATGGATGCTACCTGGGGCCATAAATAAAATTTCTTGACCATGAAGTGGCATCTGCAACCTTGCTTGAAGGCTCTTTTATGCCTTTGTGGCGTGCTTCCCACACCACTTTTTGGTCGACTACCTTCACCTGGTGCATGAGTTAGAGCAATATTACAAGGTTCGAGAGCTGTCCTGTTGTCCTCAGGTCCATATGAACACCAACACGTGCAAGCATTTACAAGAAGATGGTCAAAAATCTGAAAATAGTGAATCCCTTGAAATTAGTGCATGTAGCTGTTCGAGACTTACATGATTTGGTGGGCCCACCATGAGGCATCCACATTCTTTTTGCAAGTGTGACTTTGTTGCTTGCTCGATACCTTTTTAAAATTTGTGGGATTATCAGGGATGTTGCTCTCACCTTCCAAGAAATTAGAGACCTGGTCCCAATAAATATGGGCCCTCCAAACTACTTGGGGAAAAGGCCGCCTCTCATATGCATGTTCCCACTACAAGTGGCTCACAAAAAAAGGATTAGGTGAAGGACATTGCACATTGATGTGATTCACCCTCATGCCAACTTTCGGGTGGTGATGTTCGGAGGTTAGGACATGTATCATTGGTGATGCTGCCATGAGGAATCTGCATCCCAAGAAAACAACCGCTAGTGCTGTGAGAAAATTATAGGGTTTGAAATGTTTGGAAACAAAATCAAGAACTAAGTGAAGCTCACCATTGAACAACAATGCATATTGAATTATCATTATCCATGTTGAGCAACATCCGCACTGTAGATCTCAAAGAACACATAGATCCATGACATGAATGAGAAATGCAGACCCGTAGAAGTGCATGAGTAGCCTACGAGTTGCATGGCTGGAATTCCATGCACTGAATGTGTATGGATGGAATGCAATGCATGCAATGTGTATAGCTGGAATACACAAGAAAGTTTTAATGAAATTTCACAATGCATAGCAAGCACACAATGTATAGCAAGCAAACATGTCAAAACTATGTTTCATGGACTGGAATACATAGCATGAAACATGTTGGGATTGTTATACCATCCATATCATGCATGCACTGAACGCAATGTCTACTCACTAGAATGCAATGCGATGCTAGAATACAATGCATACAAGTTGCTTGTTTGTAATTCAATGCACTCAAAGTATACTGCAAAGAGCATTGTACTATGAACATCTACCTCACCCCAAGAACACACACAGAATGGCATGAGCAACTTTACTATGGACATCCACTTAAGCATGAGAACCCACATAAAAGTGCATAGAGCATGCAAGTAACACACTAAGAAGTGCATGAGCAACCTCCAATGCACATCACTTTAGCTTCATGACTTCCAAATCATCCCCCTTAGAAGACACGCAATGCATATACCTCAGTCCAATTCGAAGCATTCCACTTAGAAGACATGGAACAGTAAGCAGCCTCCAATGCACATCACTATAGCTTGACAACTTCGAAATCATCCCGCTTAGAAGACACAAAACACATGTACTTTAGTCTAAGTACTTTCAAAGCATTCCACTTACAAGACTTAGAACACATACATAGTAATAGCATTAAGAAGTTGCAGTTGTGGGCATGACAACATCACATGGAGCCATCTAACTCGATTGAACATCCAAGAAAAAAACACATCTAGAAATTATAAGACACAACCATCATGACATACTGGAGGCATTGCACTTTTCGATGTATACAGAACACCAAGGAGCTTCCACCTACGGTGGCTTTCAAATGACTACAACAAATAAAGAAAAGGCAAAGGAGAACTCCATCTACACTATCTACGGGCTCTGGAGTAAAATGTGTGGCTGGAATACCATGCATACAAATTGCATGGCTTTAATTCAATGCACTCAAAGTTTATGGCTGTAAAACAATGCAAGGAGTAACCTACTATGAACATCTGCTTCACCTCGAGAATGCACATAGAAGTGCATGAGCAGACTACTATGAACATGTGGTTCACCCTGAGAACTCACATAGAAGTGCATAGAGCATGCAAGCAGCATACATAGAAAATACTACAACAAACAAAGCAATGGCAAAGCAGAACTCCAACACGTGTCAACATTTCCACTCCAACATATAATCCATGGTCCAACTAATTAAATAGAAAGTTATCTTTTCCCACTAAAATGTAAAAAATGTTGACCTTTTTATGGTACGAGATCCAAGCAACTCCCTAAATGAATAATGGGTCCCTCCATTCTTTTGTCTAATTATTGTCTTTTAAGTCTTGTATTCGACAAGATGGATCTAGTGGCGAGGAGAACATTCTGGGAGTCTCTCTCTCTCTCTCTCTCTCTCTCTCTCTCTCTCTCTCTGTGCGTGTGTGTACACAATATCCCTTATTGTTTGCATTATAGTTAGCATGAAGTGCTCTCTTTTTTTTTGACTCCTCGAATCTTTTACTCTCAAGTTCGTCAAATTCAAGCACAGGAAAACGACCTTTCTTAGCATTCTTTGAACGACAAATGCATGGAAGCCTCTGGCCCAACTTGGTTTAGCATTGGAAGGACAAAGATTCAAGCATGAGGATGTTTGACATCGGCTTGCAACCTGTGGGACATGGAAATCTGGGTATCTATCCTACACGAGATTCACCAACTCGTACACAGATTATACGAGAAACCGCAAGTACTGCGATTGTCCTCGGGGGTTCAAAGTGAACAGCCCTGGCTGGTTGAGGCAATCTATTATGAGTGTGTGCCAGTGAGCATCGCAGACAATTTCGTGCTCTCGTTTAGTGACGTGTTGAATTGGAAAATGTTTTTCATGATGATTGTTTTGGAGCAAGATGTGCCCAATCTGAAGGACATTCTTATCAGTATAACCCAAGAATCCTTTGGCACGACGAACTCTCTATGGAGTCAGTGCTTGAATCAACTTCAAGCTCTTGGGTGTAGCCAACTTTGAGCTCTTAGCCAGCGATCACTTGTATTAACGTACATTTGAAATAGTTGAAGCAAGAAAGCATGTGAAAAATTTGTACAAGAGCTTAGCACAGGAAAATGTTGTATAAGAGAGCTTAGCATTACAGTAGAGGAAACTCCGAGCGTTGTGTCCAAGAGTAGAGGTGGTCCGTCTACGTTTGCATTTCCACCTGAATGTCCAGGCCTCTGCCCTGGGATGAAGCATTAGCCTGAGGAGAGCACAAAAGTGCAGCAACTTCTTCTTCAGGAAACAAGGTCCAATTTGCAGTCACAGCAGCCCAGGTCAAGCCAACACCAGAGTTTTCAGAAGGTGTTTTCCCATGAGAGGATGCACCACTCCAAGTCCGAGAAGGCAAAAGGTTGCCTGGGGGAGATCACTTTGCGAGGAGTTTGCCATCCATCAGTCAAAAAATCCCCCCTCCATCCAAGACAAGCTTTCCATCGACTCACATCTCGTGACTCGTGTTCCATCAGTTTCTCCAGTACCCTCCTCGTCTGGGTCGAAGGTGCACTTGCAGGAAATTCTTGATCATCCCGCGTGGAAAATAGTGCCTTGGAGCTTGATGGTGCTTTGATGAAGCTACATTGCAGTTCCTCTATGCTAGAAGACATCCATGTGGCGGGAGGTCTCTCTGAGCTGGCCAACTGACTGGGCCCTGACGGCTAGTTGATGTGGACGTGGTTGCCATGTAGTAGGCTGCCATTGCCACGTACACTTGTCGGATTTGGCCCTTGGTGCCGCAGGTCTAGGGCTTTAGCAGCCATTGACTGGAAGGGTCCCAATCCGCACATGTGTGCATACGACAAGCTATCATGATCTCCATATATCCTCACCCTTAAGCAGCAGGGATGAACTTCAAAGCAAAATCAGCTTAGCCCATGAGCTTAGGATGACGGTGCCTTAGCAGCAAGAAAAGAGAATGATGAATCATGAAGGTGGCCATCGGGAGCAGAGGAAAGATAAAGAGAAGTAGCCTTCCCTGCCAATCTCACTTTTGCTAGACAAAGACAGACACGATAAGAGGAAGGTTGAAATGGCTGTGCCAATTAATCCGGGCAGGAAGGCTATGAACAGAAAAAATAAGGCACCTAACACAAAACAACATTTCTCATACATGGTAAGGCCACCTGCTATAGTCACATGATAAAATTAAGCTTGTATGGAGCCCAAGATAACAAGAACACTTTCAACGAGTAAGCATATATGGATGAAGGTGCAAGAATGGTCAAAGAAGAACAAAAAGTAATGGTTCATCACATAAGAATTAGCTAAAATAATAAAAATAAAATCCCACAACATGTCTCAACTATATAATTAGGATCAAGTATTAGAATAAATAATAATGTTATGTATTTTGCTAAGGTGGAGTTAAATGAATACTTTCTCAAGCTCATAACTATCACCAGTGATCTCAATTTCACCCTAAAATTTTCTTGTTGTCATGTACTAATGTAGGAAGACCATTGAGTACTTGGATAAATTCAACACAACCATGAAGCATTCAAGATTAATCCACCTTCAAAGGAAATCCCTCCTCCTCCTCCTCCTCCTCCTCCCCCTCTCCTTTCCCTTGATTGCGTCCCCCTCTCCTCTCCTTCCACTCCCTCATGCTCCCTCTCCTCTCCTCTCATCTTGCCTCACCCCCTCTCTCCCTCCCCTCCCCTCCCCTCTTCCTCTCCTCTCGACCCCCCTGCCCCCTCTCGCCCTCCCTCTTTCCCTCCCCTCTCTCCCTACCCTCGTTGCCCCACCCCCACCCCCTCCACTCTTCCACCCCTTCTATTGCACAAAAAGAGGAGGAGGGTAGTAGTCTTGTGTTAAAATTCATGACCGATAAGGACACCTTACAAAGATCTCCTTCTTATAATGTCGAGCAAAAGTAAAAAACAGGGAAGCTTCTCAAGGAGACCCTAATTCAAATCTAGAGCATGGCTCAATTTATTATTAAACTTGCATACTAGAATACTACAAGTCTATCCCTTATTTGGTTTACCCATACAATTAACAATGGCAAACAATTAAAGGCTAATACTCGACTACGAGTAATGGACAATCATTAATTAAACTGACATAACAATCAAGCACACATCTATAATAATGTACTAAAATGCTCGTATCTACTTATATATCTCCATCTACATTATGTAATTATTAAGGATTCATTAAAGCCTACAAGACAATAATCCAAGCATAAAATTATTTTGATGGGAATAGAAATTCTAATTAAATAAACCACACACCCCTTAACCTCATACACTAATCTAGAGAGAATAAGCAGCCACACAAGAGTGTACTGATTGCACAATTCTTCTTTTGCTACTTAATTCTATATATCTGGGAAAATTTTTAAAAAGTATATCTAATATGTTGGCAAAATCTTCCAAACATATGTGTTTACGATATAAAACTTTGGCGAATTTTCCTAGAATTTATTTATAATTTTATAATCTTAAAGGCTAAACTTAGCTCTATTTTTAACTTTAGTTTCAAATTGTGGTGAATATCTTAAGCTTTTATTTTTATAAGAACATATAAACTTTCACGAGCCATATAAAACTCTCTTATTAACAAAACTGCCGCAAAAAATTCACCCCTGGTTGGGTGGTTCATCCTACAAAATGTTAAGTTTGGAGGAAAAAAAAGTAATTTTTGTTTGAAACATGAAGGTGCTTGAATAAAGGAATGTCTTACTTTAAGGATTAGAGGAGGCTACTGTGGCTTAAAACAAAGCCTCAAAACATTGTGACTCTATTAAATATACCATCTCTTGGGTTCGTGGAAAATTAGATGACGCTACCACTAGTACGATACGAGAAGAGTTGACAATGCACTTGGAAAAGTTGGAAGTGGAACTTCAATTTACCATGAAAGAGATGGAGAATGCAAGTATGCATCATGCCTTGATGGCTGAGCTATTGGATGCAAAAAGTGGGTTTGTATATCATACACAATATATGGTAGGGAGGCCCATAAATCATGGATTTCACAATTTGATCCCTGCACCAATAGAGCATCCAACATCTGTGAAGCGATTCCAGTGTGTATTAAACAGTAAGATTCCATTAAAATACTCTAGAAATGTTTTTATCTCAGTTTTAGATAAGGTCCTTTCAAGTATTTAGTGTACATGCTAATGTTCATGTGTGTTTCAACACATTGCAGGTGTGTTTTGTGTGGCCTCAGAATTACAACCAATTCCTTGGATGTTATATTCACTCCCTACTTGCACACATATCATATGTTGTGTGCAACAATTCACTTTTTGGAGCATAAGAAGTGCGTGTTGTTTTCTTGCAAGAAGTCTGTTTCAGAGGACTGGGTTGCAACAATGGGATTCAAAAAACCAAGTAAATTCATTTGGAGTTTCAATTATTCACTTTTGTACTTATAACAGAGTACTAATATAGCGCTTATAACAGAGTACTAGTATAGTACTTATAATAGAGTACTAGTATAGTGCTTATATAGTACTAAATTGTTTCAATACCAAGATAGTACTATATAATAATACTATGTAAACCTACTACTATTATAGTACTATTATCATATTACTAAAATAGCATGACAGTAGTACATATAGAGTACTATTATAGTATTTAAAAGTACTATTATAATTTAAATAGAGTACTCAATTACAGAACTACAAACATAGTACTATTATAGTACTAAGTAGTACTACTAATGTTGTACTTTGTTACAAAACTGCCAACATAGTACAATATTACGTACTAAGATAGTACTCCTTTACAGTACTAATATAGAACACTCTATTACAGAGTACTATCATACAGTACTAAGACAGAGTACTCTCTTACATAGTTACTAACTTATAGTACTAAGACAAAACTATCTAAGAGTATTATCTTTCAGAGTTATAAGAGTAAGATAGAGCACTCTATTACAGAGTACTATCTTATAGTACTAATATAGCACAATAGTACTAAGTTAGAGTAATAAGATAGAGTACACTCTTAAAGTACTAATATGGCAAAATAGTTCTAGCATATAGTACTAAGCTAGAATATACTGTTACAGTAACTAGTACTACTATTACTAATAATATAGTACTTTGTTACATGATTGCTAGGTACTACTATAGTACTCTCTTAGAGTACTAATATTGCAAGAAAGTACTAAGATAGTACTCTCTTACAATACTAATATATATGTCTCTCTTATAGTACTGCACTCTAAGATAGCACTCTCTTACAATACTGATATAGGGCTTTTATTACAATACAAAGATAGTACTATAAACTATTATCATAGTACTAAGATAGCACATAGGACTCTGTTACATAAATACAAACATATTACTGTAACACTACTAAGTAATACCCATATTAGTACTAAGATAGTACTCTCTTACAATACTACAAACATAGTAGTGATATATAGATTGTAATGATATATAGATTAGCATAATATTTACTATATTGTGCTATATGTTAGTGGTTTTGTAGGTGGCTCAGGCTCTAAAATAGAATACTCGGAGAAGTTTAAGAATATTGAAAGTGAAAATTTTAAAACCCCTTGCACTAGAAAGGGTCTAGCACGGCAGATCAGCACATGCACCTTGTGCTAAAGATAGAAATGAGGTCCTAGAGAAAAGTCTTTTGGAAGACAACCCCATTGAAGATGGTGCCAAAGGGGATGACAAAGAGGACAATGAGGATAAGCTCCTACGGAGAGTGAGAAAGCAAAAAACAGTTGCAGAAGGGGAGGTAGCTATTATAAAGGATGAAGGTACGACTGTTGTTGTTAAGTAGGATATAGAACACAAAGAAAGATATGTTGTACGATCATAGACAAAATAAAAAATTCAAATGGTGAGTTATAAGGGTTTTTATTTTTATTGTTAAAGAGTATCATTATGAGTTTTTCATATAGCTATTTTTAGGTGATTTTTTTCTTTGTTTGATTTCACAGTAGACAATGACGATGATGAAAGAGATGACGACCTACAAAACATGAGTGAGGAGGCGATGGATGTCCTCATTGAAGGAATAGAAAGCAATAATAAGAAAAAGTAGAGTGAGGAAGTGATGGATGTCCATGGTGAAGATACAGAAAGAAGTGACAAGTTGAAGCTGAGTGAGAAAGTGATGGATGCCCTTGATATGAATTTAGAAAGCCGTGACAAGTAGGAGCTGAGTGAGGAGGAAATGGATGTGACAAGCAGTGACAAGCTCATGGAGGCTGTAGAAATAATAACAAATATTTGCTTTGAACCCACTACTGGAAGTGGTGAAGATGACATGCACGATGACACTATCTTAGGTAGCCTTCTCCTTGGTGGTCGGTTGAATAAAAGAAAATTAACTATCCACATGACTTCTAAGCCACTTAGTGTTGAGTCTAACAAACTCCCAGCTCCCAGTGTTAAGACTAGGAGCTCTTTGAAGTAAAGTTTGAACATTGTATGACAGCTAATTTTAAAAGCTTTGAATGCCAAGAAATTTTGGAAATAATATTTCTACATTTTACCCTTGTCTTTCTCCATTCATCCATGTATTGTGGATTTGTACACTTTTTATATTTGCTTCTAGGCGGTGAAGAGGTTGTGATGAGATAAACAATATTTGATATGAATGGTATTTTGATAAAGCAATGGTGAAAACAAGCTCAAGAAATGACCAGGGCTGGAGACATTTGTAAAATGGGCAACCATATAATCTCTTTACAGCCTACACTGTTTGATTGCTTAAAAGTGGTGGCAAACTACTTTGATGTAGCCACATGGAGTATTATGACAAAGAGGAACATAGATTCCCTGGTTTCATTGGTAGAGTGTGAATTGCAAAGGCAAGGTGCAATGGACTTTAGCTTCAGGTTTAATTTTTCCTAGGAAGAATGTTGCACTTCTAAAGAGCATCGGCACCCATCACAACCAAATGAGTTGTGCTTGCTTAAGCCTTTATTGCATTGGCTGAGCATGGCATTCACTACGATCCCAATCAAACTATATTGGTCAATGATACAACTCTTAAAGGAATTTTAATCCACTTGGTAGGTGCATCACTCCTTCGACCTTCAAAGGTGACCCCAATGACAAAGTTATCTGATGTCTTGCTCCCATACTTGCTGAAGCTAGCACATTTCAGAGAGAGTGTTCCTGTATTTGCAAGGAGGTTCCCTTATGAAGGGCACATATTTGAGCTCTATGCAACTGCTTGTCATAAGGATCCATGCGAGATATTTCTTCACATATTCTCAGTGGAATATGCTGATATGGACTATGTTGAAGTTGTCAAGGCACTCATAAGTACAGATCCAAAACCCATAGCAATGGGGACTATCATGTAGCGAATAGGAGAGCTTCCAACTTGACATGATACAACAAATTCTAGAACGTAATCCATATGCATCACAATATCCACTAGTTACTTGGCCTTGAAGTCAAAAACAAACATGGGTGCTACTGAAATATATGTAAACAACGTGTGATTACAGTGCTGAGACAGTTGGCTGAAAAGCCCTTTACACCAATACAAATATTTTTTAGACAATCATGATGCCATGTGTGATGTTTGTGAATGCCATGTATCATGTCTGTAAATGATTTAGTGACCATTTACATATGTGGTGTATCCTTTTTCCTTTGTGTTATCTTTGTCAATTTCTAGAGTTCATGCAAATGGGACCCGATGGCCATGATACTTTGCAAGGGACTTAAATCGACCTTTATTGAGGACCATTAAAAATATCCTGGCCATCGAATCCCATTTGCATGGTCAAGAACTAACATTTTGATGTTTTTGCCCATGTATCTCCTCTCCTAGTTCATAAATAATCATAATGCACTGCTGCTGTAATGCTATGCTTTATGCATCAAATTATGTGAGAACTTGTTATGGAACCCCCATTACCTCCATGTGATAGATTAAATTTTTTTGGATTATTAAATCTAGTGCTCAATGTATAGAGAACATTATCAACACTCTTTTCGATGTTAATACCGATGAAAATATTGACTCTTGGTAAATTTTGTAGAAGGTTTTTTAATGAAAATATCAATGGAATAGATCATGGTCAATGATTAAACAAAACGGGTTCACTTTTTGGGATTTTTTTTTCTCATGTATGGACTATGATGTTTTAATGATCATGTGTAGCCTTTGTAGATGTCTTGAAGCTCATTAGAGTCCGAAGAAGAGACTAGTAGAGCAAATATTTATCAATGAGTCTTGTGTCATTGTGCATGATGCAAAGGACAAATACTGAGATTACACAACATATCAATAACACATATAAAGAGATATGCTTGCTTTCAACCCTTACTAGAGATACACTTGAAAAATGAGGTAGAAGTCATGTTTTAGCTTCTTTATTAGTGAATTCATTAAATTCATTTCATGTACTAACTTTCTGTGCTTGTACGTGACTTATGTGAGACAATTCACTAAATTATTTTCATGCAACGAGATGAAACTTACTATTCTAGGAATGTTGAGAGCACACACATTGCATAATCATTCTCACGAGTGGATGTTGACCCAAGGATATCAAAACACTCTAAGGGAAGATGGAGAGCTAGAGGAGCAACATAATAGAAGTAGTAAAGATGAATATGCCTTGAATGAGGATGAAATAATGCAAGACATGATAAACACTTTTACTTTGATGCTCCTTCACCCCAAACTGAAAGAGATGAAGATGTGCAAGTGAATAGGGAGGATAAGATGAGTCCTAAAGAGGAGAACTTGCGATGTGAAGCGAGAACCATGTTGTATGAAGGGGCAAGCCATTGTCGTCTTGCCTCCATTCTTCATATCTTGAATTTACAAGCAACTTATGGATGGTTAGATTCTAGCGTTATGTCCCTCCTTTGGCAAGAGTTTTGACGTAATCTAAACTACTAATGGGAGTGCTCCTTTTTGTGGGGCAATGTCATGTTGAGGTGGAGGGTGAGTAGATCTTGAATTTATAAGCAACTTATGGATGGTTAGATACTAGCATTACATCCGTCCTTTGGTAAGAGTTTTGATGTAATCTAAACTACTAATGGGAGTGCTCTTTTTGTGGGCCAATGCCATGTTGAGGTGGAGGGTGGGTAGACCTACAAACATCCCCTATTGGCTACTCCTCTTACACCAGGGACCCCTCAACCCATCCCCCCCCCCCTTCAACCCATGCTTGACCCTCCTTCCATGTACACCTCCCCTAGACAATCCCGAAATGAATTCAAGAGGCTATGGTCCCTTTTGGGTGAATTTCCCCCCCCTCTTAGCTTGTTGTTTATAGCCCCACCCCCTCCTCTTCTCTAGTCTAGCTCCATTCTCCCTCCATTTTTCAAGTGTGAGAACTTACTTGGTAGCTAATCTGGCCCCTCTTGCTCCAGTCCACTTTCTTTCTCCCTCTCTAGCACCTCCTATAGCAGCTGCTCATCCCCCCTCTACTATGGTCCAACTCTTTCTCTCTCCATTCCTAGCTACAACACCTTCTGTAGTAGCTACTCATCCCTCTTTGCTCTTTCTCCCTCCATTCCTAGCTATAGCACCTCTTGCAGTAGTAGCCGCTCATGCCCCTCTGCTCTTTCTCCCTCCATTCTTAGCTATAGCACCTCCTACAGTATCTACTCATACCCCTCTGCACTTTCTCCCTCCATTCATGGCTACAACACCTCCTAGAGTTGCTCTTTACTTTTAGTTACACCCTCTATTACCCCCCCCCCTCTCCCTCTTTTTACCTCTATTGGAGTTGATCTCCCCCTCCAAGCTGCACTTTTAGGTCCATTCTTACTGTTGTGACCTCCATGGTGAGGAGACCATACAAATCCTTTATGTTCCATAGAGGCAAAAGTGCATTGGTTGAATGGGTGCCTTGCACCTATAGCTTGAATGATTGGATAGTCATGAGAGGATCTGCCAAGGGTCCACATAATCTTCCCAAGAGCAAGAGAGGTGATCTTTTGCATGAGTGGTGTGATGCCAAAAATTGATATTTTTTATTTGGCATTGGTATTGTTTTCTTCTATGTTTGATAAGAGTTTGAGTATCAAGTGATAGCCTAGCAGCTCTCACTTATTTCTATTTTCTAAGATATTGTATGGGATTGAGAGGATGAGTGGAATGGATCATTGTAAATACCATGTGTATGAATGATAAATACCTTGGTATGGGGTGAGAGTTATTTATGTATGGTATATTATGGGATTTTTAGAAAATAGGAAGAGTGAGTCATATAAAAGGGGTGGGCTCATGTCCATGTGTTCCAATAATATAAGAGAGATCACATGCCAAGCGTGTGGAAGGCATGTGGAGGAGTGTGGAGTCAAGAGAAATCCTTCTAGAATTCCTATGTGGAATAAGGAGGATGTAGACATATGGAAAAGAGAGGGTCCCTATGGGCTCCATGTGGGGAGACTCTTAACTTTCTCAATATTTTAAGAGTCTTGAGCATTTTTTGATGGGACACATGGCAAGAGTAGCCAAAAAGGACATGGATGGTGACATACGGGCTTATGTGATTGATGGGGAAAGGAATCTATAGGCAACAATTGTAAATGGGTGAAGGAGGGTGACAAAATCTCTATAAAAGGAGCCCTCCTCTCCGTTGTTCAACACGTCTTCCACCATTAGGCCTCATGTTGCTGTAGCTCTTGTCTCCTCAAGCCTCTTCCATGAGCCTTCTCTTCCCCTTGTGGATATTCTCTTATGTAGACTCTTGAGTCCATCTCTCTCTAGTTCATTCTCTCTCTATGAGTAGTCTTGGAGCTTCCACTCCCTCTTGTATGTATGAAACCTCTTTGTCTCCCTTGTGTTTGCAGTATTTTGAGTTGCATTGGAGCGGAGTCTCACTATATTAGTAATAAAGGTCACTTTAGGTTCTCTCTCTTGAGTGTCTCTTCCCTTTTTCCATGGCTTTCTCTTCCAAAGTGCTCAAAAGTGTTGTCTATTCGGCCGCTCATTGTGCATACATGGTTTATCTATTTCCCAAGCCACCAAGGGAGCTATTCCTTCCCTCCTAGGCAACCTCTATGGGACTTGGATCGTTGATGAAGTCTAAGCATGGAGGTCGTATTCTCCCAAGTCGGCACCATTAGAAGGGGTAGGTGTTTTTCATGATAGCTCAATGGTCCCATTTGGGCAAAACTTATATCAGTGTAAAGCTCTCTTTAAGGAGCATCATATTATGTCTTTAGTTATTGTATTAGATGTCAAACCAAAAATCTATGACTCTCTGTGTGTGACTGTTTCTTTTTCAGACAGTTTTTACCCCCGTCTAATAAACTACCCATATCTTTCCGACTGCTTCTTTGTTTCTTATGAAACTTATATCAAGTGAAGCCATTTCAAGGTGCATCTCAATATGTGTTTGAATATTTCATATCATGTCTTTGTTGAAAGTTATGCATCTCCGTGTCTTATGATATTTTGGAGAGTGTTTTGAGGTAATTGTAAAGGTATCTATGAAGGAGGTGCAATGTTTCCCCGGAGCCTACCCATCTGACCCAATCATCCCCTTCAAACTCCTTGATATACATCAGTTCATGTCATGTTCAGCCACAAGATCTTCTTTCAACAATGTATCGCTCTTCTCTTTGGCGCAGACTGGCTTGCTAAGATTATGGCCTCTGATCCTTTCCTTCTCCCTATGCTTGAGTACAACGTCACTTGGGATAATACCATCTTCATTCTCATCTAAGGGAGGATAGTATGGTGTGGTCTCTTGGTATAAAAGCTTCTTTTTAATGTCCCTTTCCTAGTGATAAATATCTCTATCACTCAGTTAGAACTCAGTTAGAAAGCAGTAGGAATTGAAGAGGTGCGTGAAGTTATTACCTCCAACTTCATGTCATAGTGGAAGGGCCACATCATGAAGTTCAAGCTTGGAAAGAAAGGATGGCTTGCAAAGGTGCAACACATCTATGTGGGGAAGGACATGCACCTAGCTTTGTCAAGCCATCAATCGACAATACCATCACATTGTAAGTTTGTATTTTGTGTGAGTTTTCTAAGTGTAATGAGAGAGTTTGATACTGTATTTTGAAATAGCACTTGTGCATAGCAGATATATTTCCTTCAGACTTTGGAACTAGTCGAGTGCTTCTTAGATAAGTTTACTACCATGCATGAGGATTTAGATAGGCATATGCATGCAAAGAGAAGTCCTCTGCTTCGAAATAGAGAAATATCTATTGGTACAATGCCAAGTACATTACTCCAAGGACGACATCAAAGCTATGGTCATCTTCAATGCATTGCACCACCACAACTTGAAGGCATGGACTGCAGCATGGTGGAGACAAGAATAGTGCACTCATATAAGGATAAGATTGCAAAGGATGTGGGCATGGCCATGAAGTTTACATTTGGCTCTAAATGGATAAGGTTGTCTTGGTTATGCCTCTCCAAATTTTTACTTGTTTTCAGAATGTCCAAATGAACAGAACAAAAACCATGTGGTAATGGAAGCAGGTCAAGTGAACAAAAGGGTGATTTGTTTCAATGCCATGCATGTAAGGACAATGTGGTTGTCAAGTACCACATCTCCTACCAAATGTTATATTTAGTCTTCCAATATAGGTGCTGAAAGAAAACAGGTGGCAATTGGCTCCCCCTTGACTCTAACGATGATGATAATATAGGGGTAAGTTTATGTATTGATTCTCATTTAGGAGATGTCAAGAATGTAACTATCACGTCACAATGGACTCTCAAGGATGTGTGGGAACACATTTTGGTCATGGAGGATGGCATGTCTGAGTCCTTCCATTTTACCTTAAATGGTGAAAAGGTAGACAAGCATGCAGAGAAGCACATGCATAGTGTCACTTTTATCCCTCCTGCAATATTGAAGATCGTAAACAATGTGGGGTAGAACAATTGAGGATTTTGACATTTCCAATTCATAGTGGTGCAATTTATTTTAATGTTTTAAATGGTTTGGTTTCATGTCAAAATTTTCCAAAAAAATAGAATCTAATTTATTATTTATATTCAAAACATTTGGGAATATATACACTGTAAAGCTACTTTAGCTTCAAAGTTTCACCATCATAGCCATAGTTCTCCTAGCTACCAAACTACCATGGATTCCACTAGGTCTGCCTTCCATGGTTTCATCTCCCATACTCCGTTAGTTGGTAGGGAGGATGAGTTATGTTTAGCATTTAATGAGAGCATAGATGTCCTACGTACCTACTTGGGAGCCCGAGATGATTCAAGACCTCATCACACATATGCAAGACCACATCAGGCGTCTTGCATATCAACTTGGTGAGTCTACAAAAAGATGGCTCCTAATTGATTACTTGAAGTACATGTTCAATCAAGAAACTAGGTTTGTGAAGCATTTAGGTCACCTTTGAGCCCAGCTTACTACACCCCAGGGGTTTAGGGAGGTGGACACCGAGGACCTCCTAGCATGTGGAGTCATTGAAAACATAGGAAATAGGTTCCTATCCTAGCAAACGACCTTTATTTTCCTTCTCTTGTAAGGACAAATGAAAGAGGAGGCCTCGAATTCAAGCCCCTAACCCTACCCCTGCCTCTGCTGATCCTCTTGTTTATGTAGATGAGCCCAACATCTACAATGAAGAGCCCATTGATAAAGAAGTTGAGGAGTGGGAAAATGCATGGGCTCTGGAAGTACTCCAAAGACGTCTTGAACCCCCTTCCACTTCTGAAATTTCATCTACCTTGGGTACCACCTATGTCGACCTCGCAACAAAGATATGGTTTCTTGCTCCCCTTCTTGTCGATGGAGAATAATACCTCTTTCTCTGTGACATCGAGGTTATGTTTTGTCTCTAGGAGATTGAAGCCCTTGGTGTTTGTGTGATACAAGGTGGACACTACTATGCAAAAACCTGGGTTTTTGGAAGCATATGATTCAACATAAGAGGTTCTTGCTTTCACACTGGCCACAATCAAAGATGAAGACAAAAATCAATCTACTCCGACCTACCCGATGTGCTAGAAGAAGCCTCCACATATCACTCCGGATAGCAGGATACCTCTGGTGGATCCATCCTCATTGAGAAAGAGGAAGGGATCAAGCATGACAACTCCATAGCAATAAGAAACCATGAGCTTCAAATTTCTTCTCTCTTGGTATGATTTTGCTTTATTGGCCTTCTAATGTAATGTTGGATTGTTGTAACAGACATTTGAGGTTGACTTATTCTCATCTCGACAACACCTTGTTCATGGTATCTTTGGTCGAGATCACTCACTGGCAGATTACCACGGCCAAGCAGAAGGGTGCTTTATGGTTATGCACAAAAAGTTTTCACCATGCAGTACTCAGAACCTCCTAAAGCTCAAGGCCTTGTCACTAGTGATTGGTCATGCTAACATCAATCGGAATGCTGACAAGGTCATTTTGGGAAACTTCATGGCTACCCTCAATGCTTTTGGAACCAATTTTCAAGGAATGGCATTGACGGCATAAAACATGTCCCTGGCCAACAAACGACAAGAGCCTTGATGCTCTATTGACTAGGTTTAGAGCTAGGAATTTGTTTGGAAATTTAAAGCCCAATATTCTCAATGTTTTAGATGCAGCACGAGAAGAAAGACAGGTTGTAAAGGCTTATTGTACATAACTTTTATTTTATATGCATATAGACATACTATTTCTACAGTGTCCCACTTTGCGTTCTTTTATAAAATTTCTTTTATGTTGTCATTGTATTATGTAACTTTAATTGTTGTTGGCATTAATATTTTCATTCATTATTATGTTCAAAAGCATGCTATAGATAACTTTTTGTATTATAATGGTCATTTTTAAGCAATCCAACAAGAATCTCACCCTAGCACATAGAAGGCAAAAGTGCTTGGCATCACGCGGGAAGCCACAGTGCATATGGGGCTTGTTTGACCAAGTCAAACAAGCCCCATATGCACCATGGTGGCCTTTGGCATTTTTGGGCTTCCTGCGTGATGTCCAGCACTTTTTCCTTTTGCACCATGTATAAAAAATTTCATCTGACCACTCAAATTCACATTGAATTTGCATAAAATGATGGAAAGCATAGTATAACATGTATAATAACATGGGAATAGTAATAAAACATAAAAATATATTTCATTAATTGGCCTCAAAGGGCATATATTTACAAAATGATTTAGATGACACCAAGTGAAACCTTAGCAAAAACATCTATTGTCTAAGGGAGGGATCGAAGTGGATATGCTTGGTGAGTGCAAGGTTCTTGCCCATCAGTATTACTCTTTTGGCACAGATCATGCATAAGCTTGTATCTTCAAAAAGACCAATTGCCATATGCTCCATCGCCTCTGAAATTGCTCCCATGGTGTCTAAAGTGAAAGGCACATCATCCTTGTATTGCTGTGCTATTTCATGTACAACATGTTGGAAGGGTGCATAGGGAATGAGATTGTCAGTCTAGTAGTATGGAACTTGTGTATCTCTTGAAGTGCCTTCATTCCTAACTTCTTGAGCCTCTGAATCTTTGGGGGACTCTGCACGGCCTCTGGACATGGCTCCATGGCCACTTGTTCGCTTTGAACTTCTTCTGCCTCTCCTTCCTTGCAACCTCGATTTCACACTCCTCTTCCTGTGTTTGTGGGTCTGTGGAGGTGGCCTCTCACATCTCGGGGTCTTCTTTGTCCTTGGCTTCTTTCCCTTTGGCCAATGCTAAGAGTCAGAGGCTAAGGCTCTTGTTGCATAGCTTGTACCAGAGGCTCCTCATATGTGACAATCTTGAGGCACAGAGGGTTGATGATGCTCTTTTGTGTGGTGTGCTTGGTTGGAGGATTGGGGCAAGGGTTCATAATATCTGTGAGCCCACCAAATACTTCCTCCTGTTGTGGTCCCTTTAGTTTTTCCATCTCGTTGCTTTGCCCTTCTTGATCCCCTCCTTGGTCTAGATGCTCACCATAGAGGACGGAGGGGCTTGAGAGTGGTTTGTAGTCAACCATGATTGTTGGGACTATTTTGAACCTCTTGGGAGACCTCTCTACTTCCATGGTTAGTTGTGTGGAAGGACTGAGAGGACCCCTGATTGTGTTGGGATCCTACGTTGTAATGGGATCACCTATGAGAGTCGGAGGGTGGGAACTCAAGTTGCTGAGACTCCTACTAATAAGAACTGCCTTGGGATCCCTATTGAGATAATTGCCCTGTTGGTCACTAGGGCTCGGAGTGTGTTTGGAGGCCATGGAGTTGTAAGGAGGAGAGCAGGTAGCGTCTAAATGATGGCGTCTAGAGGATTTAGCAATTGGTTTTAACTCAAGCCATAGAAAAGTGGGACTTTAGGGTTTGAAATGCTTTATACAATCTTTTTAGGGTTTTTATTTATAGGCCCTTTTAAATTAGGGTTTATCGAGTGCCCCCCCCTTTCATTGCCCATTCACTAATGCTAGCTCTTCAATTTATCCCCCCCTACCCCGCCCCACCTCTCTACTTCCATGGTTAGTTGTGTGTAGAAGGATTGAGAGAACCCTTGATCATATTGGAATACCTGATCGTGCTAAGAGGCTAGGTCATGCTGGGATCCCCTATGAGAGTCAGAGGGTGGGGACTTGCATTGCTGAGACTCCTCCTGAGAATTGCCTTGGGATCCTTGCTAATCATTGCCCTGTTTGTCACTGGGCTCCGAGTGTGTTTGGAGGCCATGGAGTTGTGAGGAGGAGAGTGGGTAACATCTAAATGGCATCCACTGGGTTTAGTTGTGATCATACTAGAATCCTTGATCGTGCTAATATTTCAGGTTGTATTGGGATCCCCTATGAGACTCAGAGGGTGGGGACTTGCATTACTGAGACTCTTGTTGATGAGAACCACCTTGGGATCCTTGCTGATCATTGCCCTATTTGTCAGTGGGGCTTGGAGTGTGCTCGGAGGACATGGAGTTGTGAGGAGGAGAGTGGGTAACATCTAATTGGCGTCCTCCACTAGGTTTAGCAGTTTGTTTAACTCGTGCCATGGAGAAGTGGGATTTTAGCATTTGAAATGCTTTATGTAGTCTTTTTAAAGCACCTTAGGGTTTTTATTTATAGGCCTTTTTAAATTAGGGTTTGTTGAGTGCCCCCCTTGTCGCCCATTTGCTAATGCTAGCTCTCACACCCCCCCACCTTGCCATGTCGCACATGCACATGCAACTTGCAATTTTGAAACAAATTTGTGAATTTTGGAATTTGTGATTGAATTGAAAATACTGTTAACTTTATTCATCAAACATTTACATTTTAGGTTCTCTTATGGTCCAACACCTCCGCTATCTAACTCTACGTTGTGGTTCTCTTATGACCCAACATCTCCCCTATCTGACTCTACGTTGCAACCAAAGTGCAACGACTTGACTCCCTATGGAGGACTTCCAAGCATTACATCTCCTTGTCTTTTTGACATGTTGAGATGCTTTGCAAGACTTGAGACTTCTATCTTGTTGTGCTTGAGAGTCTTGGCCTCTAGACATCTATAAAACTAGGCAAACATTTTGTGTAGTGCATTGCTTCATGCGATACCACCCCCATGCCTTATATTCTTGAAGTAGGTTGCCTTTGCTCTGTAGTGTGAGTTCTCCATGCCTTGAGTATTCCAAATGGAGAGAGGCCTCCATTGCTCCACAAACCACGGTGCATGTGCATAAAGAATATGCTGGAAAGAAAAACATCGTATTAGAAATGTATAAACTGACTCAAGGTTAATGCACAAAATTTCAACCTAAGGAGGATTACCATGTAATGTGTAATATGTGGCTCACCCCATGCTTCTACAATCAATGATATGAATTCTCCCAATGTTATCTTGAATGTCTCATAATAAAGGTCATCCATTTGACCCTGTCTAAAGAAACTTTATAAATGCATCAAGCTTTGTCTATAGTTTTTCTCTCAAAGTAGAAATTTGTGGATGTGAAGCTTGATTCGTAGTGTACTTGCACAAAGCTTTCCAGTACTCCAAACCTAGGGTGCTCTGAGCCAATGTATGCTTTTCTTTTTTAGCATGGATACTTTAGCAGGAAGATTTTGTTAAATTACACGATGTAGCGGAATAGAAACTGAACAAAGAATATAGGATACATAGCAAACTCGAGAGGAACAAACTTTTCCTTCAATACTCATGTAGTACAGATGATGGCTCCATCCACCGGTGCACTCCCATAGTGGAGCTTAGATGGCGATCTAGACAGATACTAGGTGAAGAGCTACTAGCTAGAAGATCTGATTTGATCTGAACTGATCTGATACAATGGATTGGGGAGGCCGCCTCTTTATAGCTATGAGGGCGGTAGTCAGATCAATGTAGTCGATGGAGGCGACTAGTCGGCCTACTCGGTGGAGGCGACTAGTCAACCTAGTCGATGGAACCGACTAGTCGTCCATCGAATATTCAAGGAATATTCCCTATACAATTGCCTCGGGGGCGGGAGCCCCCCAAACCGCCACCAGGGGGGCTAGTGGCCCCCCTAGGACCCCCCAGCTAGGGACCAGCTGGCCCCCAGGCCCAGGGACTCCCACACAATCACTTTTCTACCATCAATAGTTTCATTGATAGACCTCATCTAACATGCAAGTTAGGATCCATCTAGTGTCCTGGGCTCACACATGGCTTCTCCTCATATGGAGGCCTTACAACTTGAGCACCTTGGACCACTGGTGGTTACTAGGAGGGTGGGGCATTGAGCATATCTAACACCCCCCTCAATGTCCATCAGTAGTTGAACTACCGTCTCTGCCCAATGCCGAGTCTCTGAAGATGACCCTAAAGCTGATCCTTCCCCAGTGCCTTGGTGAAGATATCTGCTCCATTTTGCTCTATAGGACAGTAGACCAATTCCACTATCTCATCCTCAATCAAATCATTCACATAGTGATACTGAATCTCTATATGTTTTGTGCACGCATGAAACAATGGATTTTTAGCAATGGCCATGCAACTTTGATTGTTGCACCTCAGCACAGTTACCACATCCTCTTGCTCTCCCATGTGCCACAAGATCCTCCTCAGCCACACTACTTCACATGTAGCAAAACATGCTGCCCCCTGTACTCAGCCTCGGTAGAAGACAATGCCACTATTGGTTGTTTCTTACTGATCCAAGAGAAGATACTTGAACCTAAAGAGAAACAATATCCAGAAACTGATTTCCTGGAATCAACATCTTCAACCCAATCTGAGTCACAATGACCAGCCAAGGAAGTGCCCGTACCATAGGTGATGCCATAATCAAGAGTGCCCTCCACATATTTGAGCACCCCCATCCCTACATTCCAATGATTCTCTTGTGGCTTATTGGAGAACCTACTCAAAGTGCCAATAGCAAAACTGATGTCCGGTCTGGTGTTGCACAGATAGATGAGACTGTCGACCAACTTCCTGTACCTCCCGATGTCTGCTGGTGGTGAGGCATCCTCCATAGATGACCTCGCATTTACCTCCATAGGTGTAGCTATCTCCTTGCACTCGGACATACCAAATGCCTTCAAGATCTCCCTTGCATATTTTTGCTGAGAGATGAAGATCTTGCTTGGCTCTTGCGAGACTACAATCCCCAAACAGTAGTGCATCAAGCCTAAGTCTGTCAACTCAAACTCCATGCTCAATGCCTTTCTAGTCTACTGGATCATGTCTTCATAGTCACTTGTAATAAGGAGATCATCCACATAAAGAACAATAATAGTAGTTTTTCCACCTTTCCTGTACACATACAAGTTAGCATCTGAGGCACATCTTTTAAAGTTTAATTTATGAAAGAATTTGTCTATCCATTGGTACCATGCTCTTGGGGCCTGTTTTAGCCGTACAGAGCTGTCTTCAGCTTACATACCTTGTTCTCAGAATGGGGGGCCTCAAACCCAAGTGGCTAAGCCACTTACACCTCCTCCTTGAGGTCACCATTCAAGAATGCTGATTTAACATCCATTTGATAAACTGGCCTCTTTTTATGAGTAGCCATCGATAGTACTATCCGAATAGTGGTCATTCTGGCAGTCGGAGCAAAAGATTCTTGAAAATCAAACCCTTCAACCTGTGAAAATCCTTGTGCAACCAATCTGGCTTTGTACTTTTTCAAAGTCCCATTGGCCTTGTACTTTACCTTTCAAACCCACTTGTTGCCAATAACCTTTCTGTTAGGTGGTCAATCTACCAGCTCCCAAGTTTCATTCTTCATGAAGCTGTCATATTCTACTTGCATATAGCATTTTTCCAATCTCGGTCTGCAAGTGCTTCCTCCAAACTCGCAAGCTCCTTTACTTCTGTAATAATCTCAGCCATCAAGGCCATATTGACTATGTGAGCAGAAGCCCTCCTTTTCTCCTCGATTCTCTAAGACCGCCTTGGTCCATCTGCGATGCTGCTCAATAGACATAGGCATCTAGTTATCATGGTCGTAGAGCTACCTTACCCATTGTGGCAATGACTTTTCCGGTGGTGTAACAACAGGTTGGTGACTTATACCTTCATCATCTGATATTTCCTCCTCCTTTATAGCTCTTGGGACAGGTCCATAGTGAATTACCTCTTCGCTTGATGATAAAGTGGAAGAGCTCTTCTCTACCTCCACTGCATGTGGCTACTCCCTGAACACCACATTGCGGCTCACTATGATCTTCTTTGCCTCTTAGTCATACAACTTATAGGCTTTCTTCTCATCACAATAGCCTAAGAAGATACATTTGGTGCTTTTTGGTTGTAGCTTGTTTCTCTCTTTGTCTGGTACATGCACATAGAATTCACACCCAAATGTTCTGAAGTGGGAGAGAGATGGCTTCTTAACGCTGAAGCAACTGATAGCAAATTTCTCTTGATTTGTGGAACGTACAGCATGTTAGATAGTTTCTTAACATCTCCATTCATAGAAACAAACGAAACGGTACATGTACCCTCAACAGGGCATTTTGCATTATTACCAACCATCACGGTGATGTGTTCTTGTAGAGGCTGCATGGAAGAATATAGACCCTTCTTGTAGGTCATGTGACGAGAGGCACCACTCTCCAACACCCATGAATCAGTGGTTGAAGCTTCTTGAACTGAGGAACACTCTTCCTCAATGGCCAGAAATAGATTCAACTCTTCTTCCGCTGTGTTAGTTGTCTCTTTCCTCTTATTTGTCTTCTTCAAGATACCATTCTTTTAATCTGCTTTCTTGACCCAGCAATCTGCAATCATATGGCCGTTCTTTTTGCAGTAGAAGCATTCTCCCTGAAACTTCTTCTTGCCGCCCTTCTTCTTTTTGTCACCAGTAGTAGAGGACTCACCTTTGGTGGAGGAACCACCTTTGCCTTTTGCAGTGGCAGGGAAAGTAGCATCCCCATTGCCGCCTCCATCTCGAGCTTTAAGCCTCAATTCCTCCTCCATAAATAAAGCACAGAACTCCTCAAATGAGAATGGTTGGGGTCTCACTGAGTGTTAAGCGCTGTTACCAATCCAGCAAGCCTTGGTGGACATACCCAGAGTTACCGCTGAGCTAGCTCTTCAGTAGTCTTTTGTATCCCAACACCAACCATCTGGTCATGTAGACTTTTGATTCGGGTTATGAACACCTCTACTGTCTCTCCTTCATCAAACTTCTCTGTTGCGAGCTGATTCTCCAGGTTTTGGATCCTTGTCTGATTCCGTGTCTCATACTGACTCCTCAATATGTTCCAGGTCACATTTGTCTTAGATGTATGCTGAATCAAGGTCAAAAAACACTATTAGTAGTACTTGTAACCAGGGCACACAGAGCATCTGCATTCCTGTATTTCCAAGCTCGTAGAAGGTCGGCATTGGGGGGTATCATACTCTCCAGATTTGCTAGGTCAGGGGTTCCTTGTGGTTTTGAGTCAGTCCCCAATACTATCTCCAGAAGCTCATATGAATCCAGAATAACAGTAATTTTAAACTTCCACAGAGTGTAGTTCATACCATCTAGCTTCAGTGAAGGCTCAGTGAAGGCTGGTGGGTGAATCCTCAACGCCTAGATTGTTGGTGCAGCAGCAGCTATTGAACTCGAGCTGCTTCGTGTTGAGCCACGTCCTATTACCATCACTCCGTATGCTGTTGAAGCCCTCGCCTCTCTTCTATTCTTCGATCCTTAGAGCCGACTGATACCATGTTAAATTACACGGCACAGCGGAATAGAAACTGAAGAAAGAATATAGAGTACATAGCAAACTAGAGAGGAACAAACTTTTCCTTTAATACTGATGGAGTATAGATGATGGCTTTGTCCACCCGTGTGCTCCCACAATGGAGCTTAGATGGCGATCTAGACAGACACTAGGTGAAGAGCTACTAGCTAGAAGATCTTGATCTGAACTTATTTGATACAATGGACTGGGGAGGTTGCCTCTTTATAGCTATGAGGGTGGTAGTCAAATCAACGTAGTCGGTGGAGTCGACTAGTCGACCAAGTCGGTGGAGCCTACCAGTCAACCTAGTCGATGGAACCGACTAGTCGTCCATGGAATATTCAAGGAAAATTCCCTATACCGTTGCCTCAACCCCCACCAGGTGGGCCGCTAGCCCCCCTGGGAACCCCCAGTTGGCTGGCCCCCAGGCCCCAGCAAGAATAAGTGGCTCCCACATACTCACATTTCTACCATCAACAGTTTCATTGATAGACCTCATCTGACATGCAAGTCAGGATCCATCTAGTGTCCCGAGCTCACACATGGCTTCTCCTCATATGGGAGCCTTACAACTTGGGCACCTTGGACCACTGGTGGTTACCAGGAGGGTGGGGCATTGAGCATATCTAAGAGATTTTGTGTCTTTCTTAACTGTTTCTTGTCTTGCTTAAGCTTCACATTGCCTTCGTGAAGGCCCATCAGTGTGAGAGTAGTTCTACAGCTTTGTAATGCATTCTACAGAGACTTGTTGTAGACTCAAATTCCAAGCATAATCTAGATGGAGATAGAGTACTTGTCAAGTATGTGCAGTTCAACATGCAAAATACACACGTGTAGCTGCTCCAATGGAATCGTCAAAATGGGATCCCACTTAGGGTCCTTTTAGTGACAATAAGGGGCTGCACTTTGGTTGCAAGAAAGGAAGCCATTTTCCCACTGTAGGATTTCCTTTTGCATCTTTTGAGAGTGGGTACAATACAAGCATATCCATTTTGCACCTGCACCTATATCACAACCATACAAGCACTTGAGGGTCTTCAAAGCACCAGCTAGATGCCATTCAACTTGAAACATTTCATTACCATCCACTGTCAATGTTTGCCTTGCCTCTTGTCTTTGAATAATCGATGGGATGCCAGTTCTCTCCAAAACCCACTTCAATGTGTCATGGGACTCCTTTGGGGTCTCAAATGCTACAAACCACCATATGTCCTTAGATTAGACTGAGAGACCCTGCCCAGCTTCCTCATCCCCTTGAGAAAAACACAAGGCATCGTTCATAATACAAATGCTCACCCTCTCTAGCTTGTGCTCTTTCACCATCTGAGCTTCATCCATTTTTATAACAAATACTATCTCTCCATCTGTACAATGAAAGGGAAACATACTAAGGATATAGAATTGAGAAGAAGTAAAGTTGAATGCAAAGAGGGAATTTCTCTTATCTTCTTCTCTCATCCCATAGAATTCAACCATGTCTCTCTGTAAATTCTCTACATCCACGTAAACATTATTGAAAGCATTCATCTCAAATGTTTGGATGCTAGATTTCTTTTTACTCTTCCAAGTCATTGTGACACTTACAAAATGGTCTTTTCTCTCACATTGGTTTGTTTCTTGATGTGCAAGCCCTCAAGACCAGGGTGTTGGCAATGGCACCATAGATATATGATACTTTTGGACGTCCATAACAGACTTAAAGGTTTTAAAAATAGAGTTGTAAGCTTTACAACTTACATGAGCAACATCACAAGCTCCAAGCACCTCCTTTTCTTGTACAAGGCCCTTGAAATCCATCATTACCTCTCTAGCAACTTGTTCACGCATCCCTTTTTATCTAGGGTTCTTCAACACTTCAATGGCATCACTTGGCTTTATTAAGCTTCTCAAAACATATGAAGGGTCAATATCATCCATTTCCATTATTCCCATCACATGCTCCATGAAATTCCTAAAGTAGAGTGCAAATGAGTCTTAGTGGAAATTGTGCAACACCACAAATATTTTAGAGGAAGGAATTTCATTCAAACATTAGTGAGCTAACCTTGCAGCCCATACCCTCCTCTTTTGGGGCCACTATTGGCTAATAATGCATCCATAGATTGCAATTGTCTCTTCCTCCTCTTCAATCCCAAAGGTGTTCCCTATATGAAAAGGAGGACTTTTGGGTGGCAGGGTCTAAAGGATACAAGGTTCGTTCTGTTGGGGTAAGGGGCAGTGTGCCCACCCACTTGTACAGTGCCCATGTATACTCATATATATATGATAGAGGAATAAGCTGGAGTAGCTTTTGCTCCACCACTTATGGTGTCTCCTTATCCCTTTGTGTGTGCTCTCCTCTCCCACAACTGGTATCAAAGCCAAGGAGAAGCTCGTGAGGCATGGGTGCTACTTGGCAATGGACTCTTGGAGATTCAGTCATGGAGCTTGGCTTTTGTTGTTGAAGAATGCGCTGCAAGCCGTGAAGGAGACCGTTGTCCGTTGTGTGCTTGTTGGAGGCGTTGGTTGTCATGGGTCTGAAGGAGAGGCTTGCAAGGGCTGTAGAAGGTTGTTGGTATGGTGTAGTAGAGAGCGAAGCGTAGTCATTGGAGATCATGAGCCCTTCGTAGAAGCAGCTGTAGGTGCTATGGTGCAATGATGAAGAGGATGGCAACGGCATATGTCTTGCCTTGCTTGTTGTGGCATCACTACTAGATGAGCGATTGCTCGGAGTAGCAATTTTTGAGTACCCAACTGTGAAGGGTTGAGCTGCAAAGTCACCCGTATAATGGAGTCCAAGCAATCTTACTGCATGGCAATGCTTCCTGAGTGCGAAACATGCTCCTCATGTAGGGAGTCATTATACAAATTTTGAGGACGCGAAGGCGATACGGAAAACAAGCAAAGCAGGAGAGCTCATAGGAGAGTCTTCTGTGTAGAGCTAGCGATGGTAGTGATGCAATCCTCTCCTTGGAGAAGCAATCTAGCTAGAGTTTTGGAGCTATGCTTGGCTTTGTGTTGTGCTACAGCCATGTGTATGAAGGTCGTATTGAGCTAAAGGGCTACAATAGGTGTTGTAGTGACCGAGAGCTGAGCCAAGATGTGGCCTTAGCTGAAGATGGTGGTTGGACTTGGAGCTAGTGAAGGAAATCACTAGAGAGTCTTTGATCATACATGAGCCACTGCGAGCTCTTAGATGGATTAGATAGGAGTCTCTTTCTCTTCGTACCTCTTTCTCACTATATGCTCTGGCTATTTCAAAAGGAAGAGATGTGAGCAAAGGAACAAGAGCATCCCAGCACTAGTAGCAACTCCATCTCGTGAGCAAAGGAAGAGCAGCCCCGTGATAGCAACAACATTCACTTTGGAGAAAAAGAGTGAGTTCTAGTTTGGAAATCTCACAGTATTTCAGACAGTAAAAGTGAGCAGAATGCCATTTTTGACAGCAAGTATTTGCAAATCCATAAGGATTTAGGCTCAATGCCCAACAGAGGAGTCGCAGAACTTTGGAAGGGCTACGTTTTCTCTGTTGATAGCTCAGTCATCTGAGTCTACAGTATAGAGTTATTTACTATCCAAAATAGGAACAATTCGATGATCAGTGTACAGACAGCCATTTTGCAGACTATATATCTTTTCACCTATGTAGAATCTACTGCTGTGTTCAACTAGAGAGTTGTAGATCCTTCAAAACACTACAACTTTGCTGTTGGACACAAGTTGATCCAACTTTTGGATCAAAAGATATTGCTATTTAAAAACAATGATAGCAGAAGTACAATGCCATTTTTCTTTTTGCAGATGTCAAGGGTACAACGGATGCATGATATTGTCGCTTACTTGGATGCCTATGCTCAGAAGTTGGATGCACAAATGATATAGTGGTACATGCCATTTGGATGCCATTTTGGTTGTCAATTGACACATTTTGGATGCATCATTCCTCACATGCTGTGAGAGGTCTCAAGGTTGAGTAGAAAATACAGCCTTGGTAACATTTGTGAGGTGTCTTGATGCTGAGTTCAGTGACATTGATAGTCACTTTGCATTGATTTGTTGGGTTGATTTACATCTTTTGGACAACTTAGGTCCTTCATTTTTATACTGACTTTTCATAGGGGAGACTTTGACAGATTTATGACAGGCATTTGGTATGCTTTTATGCATGAAAGTGGATACATGTTTGAGCTGGTTTGTGCTCATTGACTTGCAGGATACTTGATGTATGCCCATAGTATTTCTCATGATGTCACTTGGCAGCAGTCATTCTGATTGAATGATCATTTGGTTCACCATCTAATTTTGGTGTTCTATGCATGTTAGCCGTGATTGGGATTTACTTGACTATGGATTTCAATGCATTATGGATTTGCATTGGTGGATGCCGCACCGATGTTTATGGATAGTTGAGCTAGGCTCCTATTGCCATTGGTTGAGAAGGCATTGCTCATTTGGTTCAGTGCATTTCTTACTTGGATTGCCAGGCATTGGTAGGTTACTCGGCTGCATATATTCTTGTTTATGCCTCTTTATGGCTGAGTGCTTTTGAGCATTGGATCGGCCAGTTTATTTGGAGACCTGATTAGTCTAGACAACACTATATTTTTGGTCATTTGGGTTGCCTATTGCACTATACCGCTCTTTGGTTGTGAGCTATTGTGCCACAGATATGGCATCTACAGCTGGTAGTGCCCTCTTTGATATTGAAAGGTTGGATGGATCAAACTTTCAGTATTGGAAAGAGCAGATTTATAATGTGTTAGTGTAGAAGAGGCATCATAAGCCCATTCAATGCAAAGGTGTCAAGCCTAATAGCATTAAACAGAGTGATTGGGATGACATGGATGAGCAAGCATGCTCTATCATTCAGTCATCACTCTCGAAGTCAGTCTACTTGCAGGTATAGGATGGTGTACAGGGTGTAGACTGCCATGCATATGAGTTCTATACTCGTATATGCCAGATGTATGACCATGATAGTGTCATGTTATAACATGATGGGTTGAAATGCCCTGATGTGCTGAAATACAACCTTGATATGCACTCCAGATGTAGATCAATTGGTAGAAACAGGTCATGTTCAAGGGGAAATTCCAAGAGCAAGTCTAGCTCTCGGACTTGTGTTAGATGTTTCTATTGTGGAAAGTATGGCCACATGAAAAAGTATTGCTGGAAATGGCTGAGAAAATACAAGAAGAAAAGAGAGGTTAAGAATGACAGGAAGAAGGAGAAGAAGCATGTTGAGCTTCAAGGCGTGGATGCTAGGGTTTCCACTGACAATAGCAGTGATGAAGGCATTCTTTTGTCTATGTCTGACACCTCTTTCTTGGCCACTGATGTATCCATTCTCAGTCATTGGATGTTAGATCCATGTGCTTCATGTCATATGACCCCTCATAGGTCATGGTTCAGTGCATATTAGGAATGCATTGTGGAGAGTGGTTTGACGAGCATTGATCATTCTATGGATGTCTATGGTTATGGGGATATCCACCTTGTTATGCCTAGTGGCTCTATTCTTGTTCTACAGAGGGTTAGCTGTTGAGATATCGAGCTCCACTCACGATATGCCAGGAACCAGCGTTGCTTTCCTATTTCGAGTTTGGGAGCAAATCTCTGTAGGTAGCACAGCCAGAAGTGCAAGAGCGCACTGTCTCAGATTGAGACGCCCTTCGTGGTGTGGCGAGAGCGCAGTATATGCTGCGGGTGTGGGCGAAGCCCTCAGTGACGTTATTTTTTTGATTCGAGGTCATTTCGGGGCCCGTTTTGGAGACGGAAGTTCTCCGCAGGCACTCAGAAAAAGGCCCTGTTTTTGCCGTGCGACCACTGTTCTGCGGGTCGGTGAAAAGTTATCGCAGAAATTGCATCGTATGCCTTTGTGCAGAGATATTGGGAGTTGCAGATTCATGCTTGTTGCCTGTTGATGCAAAATCGTCACTAGGAAGTGACTGTGTGGTGAAATACCACTTTCGTCAGTTTTGCAGTTCTGCCCGTGTGAGGCAAAAGCTGTGTTTTTTGCAGTGACAGAATATTTTGCAGTGTTCTGTAATGGCATCTGATTCTCTTTCACAGATTGTCACTGAAAAGCTTGACAAGAACAACTTCCAAGCATGGAAGTTTAGAATGACGAATTTCTTGATGGGAAAAGGCTATTGGGAGTTCATTACAGGAAATGAAGAAGAACCTGTTCTTTCTAATGTTCCCAGTCAACAGGAAATGCAGGCATTCAAAGGATGGCATGAGAGAGCTAGGAAAGTTATGTACTGGCTGTCTATCAGTATTTCGGACTCCATGATTGTGCATATTCAGGATGCAAATACGCCAAAGGAGGCATGGGATACTTTGGCAAAAATGTATAGCACAAATACGCAAGCCAGGAAAATGCAACTCAAACAGGAGTTGCACAATGTGCAGAGAGAAAATTTGAGCATAAATGACTACCACATGAAAGTGAAGAAAATTGCAGATGCACTTGCTTCCATTGGGTCGCCAGTGGATGATGACGATTTGGTTTCTGTGACCATGAATGGTCTAGGAAAGGATTATGCACAATTCCGGACATCCATTGCCGTCCGTGAAAAATTTCCAGATTTTGAGGAGTTGATTGCTCTTCTAATTTCTGAAGAGCAGAGAAATGGGGGTGCATCTTCTTCAGCAGGAACTTCAAAAGAAACTGTCTTCTACTCAAATGCTGGCAGAGGTAGAGGCAGAGGTAGAGGAGGCCGATCTGCAGGCCGTGGTAGAAATCAGAATATGCAGCAAACGCAAGAAAACCAGTCCTATGCAGGAGGACGTGGTAACTCTAGAGGCAGGGGGAGCCAAAGAGGCCGTGGTGGATGGCAGAGAGGCCAAAATGCAAACAGGAATGTTGAATGCTACTATTGTGGCAAAATGGGTCATATGGCTAAGGACTGCTATAAAAAGCAGAATGACATTATGACTGGAAAATTGTAGCAAGGCAATTATGCATCTTCTAGTAGGCAGGGTGATGACAGAAATGAGCATCTATTTATGGTGCAGCATATGACCAATTCTGTGACAAGTGCAGAAGAACGAAATGATGTGTGGTATGTTGACTCAGGTGCGTCAAACCACATGACAGGTCATGCAGAATGGATGCAAGATGTAAGGAAAATGGAAAAACTAGGATTTGTGGAGACTGGTGATGATACTGCACATCCTATTGTGCAGATTGGCAAAATTCCTTTGTCTATGCAGGATGGGAAAAAGAAATACTTGTCTGATGTATTTCATGTCCCGAACATCACCAAGAACCTGGTTTCTGTTGGTCAGATGGTTGAGCAGGGCTTGCAGGTCAGATTTAATCCTCATGGATGCTTTGTTGAGGATATGAAAAATAATGGTCGCTTGATAGCAAAAGGAAAGAAGAAGGGCAGGATGTTTACGTTGGATGCGGACATGCCTGAATTGAGTGCAGCAATGTTTGCACATGGGACCGGTGTAGTTGCAGATATTGATATCTGGCACAAACGCATTGGTCATGTTAATATACAGCGACTTAAATCAATGCAAGCCCAAAATATTGTTGCAGGATTGCCTAAATTCAAGGTTGCAGAAATGCACAAGGTTTGTGAAGCCTGTCAATTTGGGAAACAGGTAAGGAAACCTTTTCTTAGGCATGTTCAAGAGAGTAAAAAGCCATTGGAATTAATCCACTCTGATGTGTGGACTACAAAAGCTGCATCTATTGGAGGCTGTCACTATTTTGTTACATTTATTGATAACTTCAGCAGAAAACTGTGGGTGTATTTTATGAAAAAGAAAAGTGAAGTGTTTGGGCACTTCAAAGCTTTCAAAGCTATGGTTGAAAAAGAAACAGGCCTGCAAATAAAATGCCTAAGGTCAGATGGAGGGGGAGAGTACCTCTCAAATGAGTTTGCAAGGTTCTTGCAGGAGCATGGTATAAAGCAGCAATATTCATGCAGCCATACCCCACAGCAAAATGGAATTGCAGAAAGAAAAAACAGGCATATTGGAGAGGTATCTCGGGCTATGCTAAATGAAAAAGATCTACCAGATTATTATTGGGCTGAAGCAGTTGCTACAACAGTCTATATAATGAACAGGACTCCCACTGCAGCAATACATGGCATGACGCCAGAGGAGATGTATACTGGTAGGAAACCAGATATTTCTCATTTGAAGATTTTTGGTTGCATTGCCTATGTCCATGTGCCAGATGAGTTGAGGTCCAAGTTGGATCCAAAAGCTGAGAAGTGCGTCTTTATTGGTTATTCTCTGCAGCAGAAAGGGTATAGATGCTATAACCCTTCTACACGTAAGTTCACAGTGAGCAGAGATGTTGTTTTTGATGAGATGAGCAGCTGGTATAAACCAGTAAATGTGATGATTGATGTAGATGCACAAAATGGTAATGCTGCACAGAATGCACAGCAGCAATCACAAAATATTAGTGGACCTGGAGTGTCCTCTACCAGTGGTTCACATACTTCGCCATGGACAGGCAGATTGAGATCAGGAGAATCCCCTCAAAGCAATGCAGAGAGTGGTACACAGGTATCACGAAAAGGAAAAGAGAAGGTAGATCAGCCCATGTTTGATGTGAATGCAGGTCACTCTTGTGGGGATGGTGAATCCAGTGGCTCAGAACAGAGCATTGATGATGAGTTGGGTATTCCTTCTGTTGTTACACCTGGAGTAAGGAAGACCAGGGATGTTTTGAGAGCACGTGGAAGTGAGCCTATTTTGCGCAGGTCTACCAGGGTCAGGTATCCTGTGGATAGGCTAAAATATGATGGATTTACAGCCATTCACTATGCCTATATGGTCAAAGTGATACAGGAACCAGAACCCATTTCTTTTGAGCAAGCCATGGGAAATGAAAAATGGGAGAAAGCCATGGATGAAGAAATGGATGCCTTGGATGCAAATGCTACATGGGAATTGGTGCCTTTGCCTAAAGACAAGAATGCAATTGGCTGTAAGTGGGTTTATAAGATCAAGCACAATGCAGATGGTTCTGTGAATAGATACAAGGCAAGATTAGTTGTCAAGGGGTATGCACAGACATATGGCATTGATTATGAAGAAACTTTCAGCCCGGTTGCAAGGATGGCAACCGTAAGAGCAGCCATTGCTATGGCTGCATCAAAGGGATGGTCTTTACATCAGATGGATGTAAAGAATGCCTTCTTGCATGGTGATTTGCAAGAAGAGGTCTTTATGGAGCAGCCAGCAGGTTATGTTCATGCTACTCATCCTGAGTTTGTTTGCAGGTTGAAGAAAGCCTTGTATGGCTTGAAGCAAGCACCTAGAGCATGGTCTGACAAGATAGGACAGTATCTTGTCACTATTGGCTTTCAGATTTCCAAGGCAAATTTCTCACTCTATGTGAGAAAAACAGAGAAAGGGATTATGCTGCTGGTCATTTATGTTGATGATTTGATCATCACAGGTGATAGTGATGAAGATATCCTTCATGTGAAAATGCTATTGAGACAGAAGTTTGAGATGAAGGATTTGGGAGAGCTGCGTTATTTCTTGGGCATTGAGGTGATTAGATCACCAAGTGGGATACAGCTCTTGCAGAGGCAGTATGGACTGGACATGCTATCCAAATATGGGATGACAGGCTGTAAGCCTATTTCAGTTCCTTTGGAGCAGAATGTGAAGCTGAGCGCAGATGCAGGAGAGCTTCTGGAAGACCCTACTATGTACAGACGCATAGTAGGAAGTTTGATTTACATGACTATTACCAGGCCAAATTTGAGCTATGCTGTTGGGTTGGTAAGTCAGTTTATGCAGGCTCCAAGGAAATCGCATTTGGATGTGGCTAGACGC
Organism: Dipteris shenzhenensis; assembly: GCF_047967505.1. Lineage (NCBI taxonomy): Eukaryota > Viridiplantae > Streptophyta > Polypodiopsida > Gleicheniales > Dipteridaceae > Dipteris > Dipteris shenzhenensis. Next base: position 43,389,329 of record NC_141603.1, read on the forward strand.
ATACTCAGGTATGTGAAGTCCACATTGCAGTATGGACTATTTTATGAGGCTGGGGTTCAGATACAGTTGCATGGATGCCCGATGCTGATTGGGCTGGTAGTATTTCTGATAGATGATCTACCAGTGGATATGTGTACTCTTTTGGGAGTGCTGCAGTCACTTGGAGCAGCAAGAAATAGCCTACAGTTGCCTTGTCGAGCACAGAGGCTGAGTACAGGGGTGCAGCAATGGCTGCATGTGAGGTAGCTTGGTTGCATAAGCTACTCTATGATATGCATCAGTCTACAGATGGGCCAGTTGTCATTTATTGTGACAACATGAGCAGCATACACTTGGCAAAGAACCCAGTCTTTCATGCTAGAACAAAGCACATTGAGGTGCATTATCACTATGTGCGGGAAAAGGTTTTACTAGGTCTTATTGATCTAGTTTATGTCAGCACAGAGGATCAGGTAGCTGACATATTCACGAAAGCATTGGGCGCAGAGAAGCTGCGCAAGTTTAGAGACCTGCTTGGTGTGCAGGAATTGGGATTGAGCTCGAGGGGGACTGTTGAGATATCGAGCTCCACTCGCGATATGCCAGGGTGACTGTTGTGCATTTATGTCACCGACTTGTTAGCTAGAGATGCGGTTGGTACACCGCCCACGAATAATAGCTGGATGACAGCTATCCTTATCTACACTAGTTCGTGGCTCAGTTAGTATGCCACCTTAGTTAGTTGAGTTTGGTTTTGAGACCCACATATAGGGTTCTTCTATTTCTTTGTATCAGAGTTCTTTTGGCTTCACAACTAGGCAGAGGAAAATTGTTTTCAGCCTCCACCTTTGTGTGTACTTCCCCATTGTGCATGTGAGAAAGCCGCAAGTGAGACTCCTTCCCTCTCTCCCACTATCTTCACATTAGCCATATACCAGGACTTGCTACGAGCAAGATCAGTACTGGACAGTTGGTTGAGGCAGGTTATCATGTCTCTTTGGGTGATCATGCATGGAAGATTGCTAGAGGCAATCTGGTTATGGCTAGGGGATCACGGGTTGGATTCTCTTATGCATTGCATGTATCAGGTGTCCAAGATAAGATGCTTATGATTAGTAAGCAGCCATCAGTTAGTTTATGGTATGCCAGACTTGGACATATGTCTACTACAGGTATGAAAGCCCTTACAACATTGAGATACATTCCTGTTATGGATGTCTCTCAAATTTTGTGTCATGATTGTGATGATGGTCAGTAGTCAGGATCCTCTTTTGTGAGGAAGACAGTCAGTGAGAGGTATGTTGAGCCATTGCAGTTGGTTCATAGTGCAGTTTGTGGGGCTATGCCTACCGTTGCACTGGGTGGTGCCTCTTACTTTGTGACATTTATTGATGCTGCTACAAAGTACATATTGGTATATCCGATTCGGCAAAAGCATGATGTATATGATACATTTCAGCGCTTCTTGGATAATGTTGAAAATTAGTCAGGAAAGAAGCTATTGAGCTTGATGACTGATGGTGATGCAGAGTTTGCCTCTTCTAGATTTCAGCATCTATGTGATACACTTGGTATCTGGAGGGTGTTGACCACTCCTCATCTTTCTGCTCATGATGCCTTAGCAGAAGGCATAAATTGGATTCTATTGGACTGGATTGGTAGCATGCTATGATATGCAGGTCTTATTGAATGCTATTGGGTTGAGGCATGTAAGACAGCTGCATACTTGCTTAACAGGTCACCCACCCGGGGGATTCACATGGGGGAACTTATGATATCACGTGAGTGTACAATAGGGGGGTTTTTTGAAATAAGGAATAAGCTTATACATTAGGGGTGGGGGCCCTTTTTATTTTTTCCCAATATTGAATTTAAGTTAGGGGGCCTATGCCATATTTAAGAGGAGGGGACATAGTATAGGCTACCTTGGGTAACTAGTCCGAACAAGTTTGGTTTTGTGTATGGTTTTAAATAGTGACAAGGAAAGTAATCTAAATTTTCTTATTGTGTAATCTAAATTCTTGAGAAAGAACATAGATTTAAGGACAGGGGGGGAAATAATAGAATTTTGGTGGTATATTATAAGGTTAAATAGGGGTGTTTTATCATCCTACATGGATCTTAAATAGGGGGTTTTCTTGAAGTTGATGCACGTAGGTGACGTCTCCCTTTAATGAAGAGTGAATCCCCCAGGGTCACCGAGGAGATCTCTGAATGATAAAGTGCCATTTGACTTCTTGAGAGGCAGGGCACCATTTTATGAGCATTTACGTGTGTTTGGCTGTGGGGCTTATGCTCATGGTTCCCGATCGAGGAGGTGTATCTTCCTTAGATATAGTGAGTGCAGTAGGGACTACAAGTTATGGGATTCTTCAACTAGAGAGTTGATATGCAACCATAATGTCTATTTCAGAGAGGATGCTATGTTTAGATAGCCCAGGACTGTGATAGCAGGAGAGTGGTATTCTAGGAGGGTGTAAGTGCACTGATACCTCCGAATTCTTTACAGGGGCAGCCCATATCCCTTGGAGTGGGAGGTTTTTCCCATAGTGAGCAGGTTATAAAGTTGGGACAACCACAATTACTTCCTGATTTTGGTGAGAGACGATCAGATGTCTCTAGTATTCCACAGGTTTATACTCCTATGGAGATTGTTGATGCATCTTCTATGGACAGTTACAATTTACTCCTAGGATGTAGAGTGCCTCTTGCAGATGAGGATGAGGCTATGCATGGTGAGGAGGATACCTTGGCTAATGATGCCTGGTATGATCCATTGGTTGGTTATGCGAGGACAGATGTGGTTTTTGTAGTTATTGACTCGAGTCATATTGCGCATGGGCGGGAATCATTGATATGTTTGCTTCGTAAGTGCCTCCATGGCCAGAAGCAATCCCCTTGAGCTTGGCTTCATAGGTTTGATACTGTTATGAGAGCTCAAGATGTGATACGCAGTGAGACAGGTTATGGTGTTAGTATTCAGGAGGTTGCTATCCTTCTGAGGTTACTTGCCATATGGTTCCTTATGGACAGGGATGCTTTGCAGTGGGAGCTGCATGGTCTTGATGATGTTTGTCAGATACTTGGTTGTTTTAGTATGGAGAGGGGGAAGTTACTGAGTACTCCATTGCCTGTACTGGCTCCATACTTGAAACACAACAGGTTTGACGATCACAGATCAGCAATTGAGTAGCAAGTTATGGTTGATATGGCAGCCATAGTACTTCATGCATCCATGACTATGTTGAGACTTGGTTCTCACATGTTTGCCATTGGGGCTACACTTCTGGTTCTTGCTTCCGTTGCAGTGGGAGTTGGTAGCATGATTATGGTAGATTTTGGCAGTAGGGAAGCAGTTGTAGACATCAGGTCCTTATGCTTCCAGGAGCAGCATGCAGGTGATGCAGGTTGGGTAGACCAGAAGAGGTCTATTGTAGGGCATGTGCTTATGGTCACAGGTGGTACAGAGACATTTTCTTTGCACAATGACAGTTTGGGTGCTATGGACTTAGCACAAGAGTAGGTGATGGTGAGAGTTCACTCTCCCAGTGAGATCTGGCATGAGATCTTGGTTGACAGGCATGTACAGGTTGTCATTTTCTATCCTGCAAACCTGATGTCTGCTACCAGCTTATCCTCTATGCACTTTGCACATTGTAAAGTGCCGATGGGCATAGGATGATGGTCTGGTCATCTTGTTTTTTAGCCTATGGCTGATTGTATTATATGTGTACTATACTCCCTTAAAGGCACACTGCCTTTAAGTGGGAGGTTGTTGGGGTAAAGGGCAGTGTGCCCACCCACTTGTACAGTGCCCATGTATACTCATATATATATGATAGAGGAAGAAGCTGGAGTAGCTTTTGCTCCACCACTTATGGTGTCTCCTTATCCCTTTGTGTGTGCTCTCCTCTCCCACACCTTCCACCTAAAGGTTGCTTCTTCCCTTGCAATCCAAGACTGTGGAGCAGATTTGGAGGAGTTCCCCTAAATCCCAAATTGCGTGTGCTTTCATATTCAACCTCCAGTTGTAAGTTCACATGGTACTTGTTGGATATCTCCTTAGATGTTGCCATGAGTACTCAAAGAGAGATATCGGTGCTACAAGCTAAAATGTAGGGGAGAGCATGAAAAAAGGGACTAGTGAGAGGGAGGGAGTAGCAAGGAAGAGGGAGGAGGAGAAGTAGGTCAAGGCAAGAGGAAGAGGAGGAGGAGAGTAGGGCGGCTAGTGTAGAAGGGACGGAAGGAGATGTTATAGGAGGGAGGAGGGGAGAGGAAGGAGGGAGGGGGAGTAGGGCGACTGGAGGAGGGGAGAGGGCAGAGGGTAGCTAGAGAAGGAGGGGAGAGGAAGGAGGGAGGAGGAGGAAGCAAAAGGAGCATGGTGGCTAGAGGAGGAGGGGAGAGGAAGGAGGAGGAACAAGAAGAAAGAGGGGAAAGGAGGAGGGAGGGAGAGGGAGAGGGAGAGGGAGAGGGAGGAGGAGGAGGGGGAGGAGGAGGGAGGGAGGTGGAGAGAGAGGAGGGAGGCGGAGGGAGAGGGAGGGAGGGAGATTCAAAATTTGAAAATTCAAATTTCAAAAAATGGCCCCCTCCCCTCATTGATGGGGGGAGAGGTGGGCTCAATTGTGGGCTTAACACACCTAGGTTGGGCTGGTTAGGCTTCCTTGGACCCTCCAAGTCCCTTGCATTAGCACACTAAGAATTCCCTAGTCCATTCCTTATGAGGGCCTTTTGAGACCCCAATTCTCCCCTAAGGTAATGATCCCTTTGAGTAGAGTGACACAAATAGTTTGTCAAGTCCAATAACTTTATCTATTATTACACCATGCAAAAGAGTACTTGTTTGTACAATGTATCCCACAATGTAATTTTAACTTGTAGAGTTATGATTTGAGATGTCACAGCATACTGACAACACTCATGGTAGAGATCTTGCTAGCTTATTTTGCTGGTCTTGCATTCATTACAATGAAATTCAATCTTCACATTGTTACATGCAATTTACCAAACCTTAGATCCCACAAAGATTCTATGCATTAAAAAGCATCTAACATGATTAAATGCAAACCCATTATAAAGTAGTTCTCATATGGGTGATTTGCCTAAGGAACTTAATTTCTTTCCATAATCTAAAATTGAAACCTATTTTGTGAATGTATTAGAACTGTAGTAAGAATTATCCCATCTAGTACTCAAGCTATTAGAACCGTACTAAGAAGTATCCCATCTAGTATTAACAACATGTTGCTTCTCTTTTTCCATACACCTATGTTGTGCACTATGTACTTGGCTAAACCCTTCTATTTGAAAATCAATTACCATGCGATGATACTGGTAGCATCCCTCGGGAACATACTTCAGAGGATACTATAGCTCACATAGAAAGGCAAAACTAGAAAGGCAAAACGTTCAAGAAAAAGAAAGCTAGAAATACTTGAAAACTCGTACAACATGAAGGAGATTACATGGGCTTTGGCCCATCAATGATTGTCAGCTATCTAGCCTGGCCACTAGTAGCTTTGGACACAGCATCGATGTCCACAGTTGCAATGCAATCTTTTTCGAGTAAACAGAGGGACCATTGCTTTTTAAATTCGACAACACTTCTAGTAGAAGCACAATGATATTTCATCACTTGAAGGATGGAATTTGATAGGGAAATGACTCTGCTTTCATAGTTATTATAGTTGCATCAACATGCAACGTAAAGTCAGCAGTTGCACCATCATTGTGATTTTTTGTACCTCATTACAGCTACTTCCACTCGTATGTAGGCATTAGCAACTACAAATTCCTCAAACCTTTCTATAAACAATTCCAAGACCACAAGTGTAATGCTTTCCTTAGCTCAGGTAAGCTTTTAGGAGCTTTGGCCATTGCCCCTTTGGTGCAATGTATGTGCTATCCTTCACAAGATGTTCTATCAGCTAGCTGCATGGTGCAAATATGGATGGCTGCTCACAAGCTTCAAGTAGCTCCACCTTGCAAGGCGCTATTGTAGAATCCTCTAAATATCGATCGGAGCCTACGAAGCCTTAAATTTCTCGAGGGCCAATGTTTAGAACTTTATCAACTTTTGACCTTGCTAATGACTCACGGAACATAGCTTGCAAGAAATCAATTCTTAACATTGTTGCATGCTAGCTTTTTAATTTCATTGTAGATAGAGGTCTTCTTTGAATCTCGTAGCTCTTCTAAACTAGAGGTCTTATTTGAATTGGTCCACTTCAAAGAAATTTTTTCTAGTGTGATGGGAGAACTACAAAACATATTTGAGTTTGGTTTCTTAGAATCCATGGGACAGACCATCCCAACACAAGTAAGAAAGCACTCCATAGCTTCTTGGAGCTAGAGCCCTTTAATCATACAAACACAAAGAGGACATACAAAGTCTCTACAAGATGAATGAGATTTTGAATGAATCCATGCACAACACAAAGAACAACCAGTATGTAACACGATGCAAATGAATGTAGAAAGATGCATGGAAGCACACGAATAGCACAATCATTCTAGGAATTAGCCTAGAAGCAACTGCTGCAGGTCAACGAATCAAGAAGACTAAGCACAATCCATGATTATCAACGATCACACCTACCCATGATTTCCTACCCACACCTTCAATGGGATTCACGCGCATTAACACCTTGTTCGATCAGTCACAGAAGTTCAACACTTGCTCGTCATCCACCTCCTAGTCGAAACACCACAAAGAAGACCACGAAGGCTATTAAGGTCCATGTAGTACCACAGAAAAGAGGTGACAAACTGATCGTGCAATCTTTTTCCTCGTCAATTCCTAAGCTGCATGTAGCACTGAAACAATCCTCCAGTGATTGGTTGGAGCGACACTTGTTAAATTACACGGTGCAATGGAACAAAAATTGAACAAAGAATAGAGAGTACACAACAAACTAAAGACGAACAAAATTTTCCTTCAATACTAATGTAGTACAAATGATGGCTCTGTCCACCCGTGCACTCCCACAGTGGAGCTTAGATGGTGATCTAGATAGATACTAGGTGAAGAGCTACTAGTTGGAAGATCTGATCTGATCTGAACTGATTTGATACAATGGACTAGGGAGGTCACCTCTTTATAGTTATGAGGGCGGTAGTTGGATCAACGTAGTTGGTGGATCCAACTAGTCAACCTAGTTGGTGGAGCCAACTAGTCAACCTAGTCGGTGGAACCGACTAGTCATCCATGGAATATTCAAGGAATATTCCTTGTACCGTCACCTCGCATGTTCTCACCCTCAAACTCCCACCAGTGGGGCTGTTGGCCCCTCTGGGACCCCCCAGCTAGGGGCCAACTAGCCCCTAGATCCCAGCAAGAATAAGGGGATCCCACACAATCACCTTTCTACCATCAACGGTCTCATTTTGATAGACCTCATCTGACATGCAAGTCAGGATCCATCCAGTGTCCCGGGCTCACACATGGCTTCTCCTCATATGGAGGCCTTACAACTTGAGCACCTTGGACCACTGGTGGTTGCTAGGAGGGTGGGGCATTGAGCATATCTAACAACCCCCCTCAATGTCCACCTGTAGGTGAACTACCTTCTCGGCCTAATGCCGAGTCTCTGAAGATGACCTTGAAGCTGATCCTTCCCGAGTGCCTTGGTGAAGATATTTGCTCCATTTTGCTTTGTTGGATAGTAGACCATTTCCACTATCCCGTCCTCAATCAAATCACACACATAGTGATACTAAATCTCTATATGTTTTGTGTGAACATGAAACACTGGATTTTTAGCAATGGCCATGCAACTTTGATTGTTGCAACTTAGCACAGTTGCCTCATCCTCTTGCTCTCCCATGTGCCATAAGATCCTCCTCAGCCACACTGCTTCACAAGCAGCAAAACATGTTGCCTTGTATTTAGCTTGGTAGAAGACAATGCCACTGTTGGTTGTTTCTTATTGATCCAAGAGAAGATACTTGAACCTAAAGAGAAACAATATCCAGAAACTGATTTCCTGGAATCAACATCTCCAGCCCAATCTGAGTCACAATGACTAGCCAAGGAAGTGCTCGTACCATAGGTGATGCCATAATCAAGAGTGCCCTTCACATACTTGAGCACCCACATCCTTGCATTCCAATGATTCTCTCGGGGCTTATTGGAGAACCTGCTCAAAACGCCAACAGCAAAACTGATGTCCGGTCTAGTGTTGCACAGATAGATGAGACTGTCAACCAACTTCCTGTACCTGCTGATGTCTGGTGGTGGTGAGGCATCCTCCATAGACAGCCTCACATTTACCTCCATAGGTGTAGCTATCTCCTTGCACTCGAACATACCAAATGCCTTCAAGATCTCCCTTGCATATCTCTATTGAGAGATGAAGATCTTACCTGGCTCTTTCCAAACTTTGCCAGACTTCAATCCCCAAATAGTAGTGCATCAATATCATCTCAAACTCTCTACTCAACACCTTTCTAGTCTGCTGGATCATGTCTTCATAGTCACCTGTAACAAGGAGATCATCCACATATAGAACAATAATAGTAGATTTTCCACCTTTCCTATACACATACAAGTTAGCATCTGAGGCACATCTTTTGAAGTTTAATTTATGAAAGAATTTGTCTATCCATTGGTACCATGCTCTTGGGGTCTGTTTTAGCCCATACAGAGCCTTCTTTAGCTTACATACCTTGTTCTCAGAATGGGGGGCCTCAAACCTAGGTGGCTGAGCCACGTACACCTCCTCCTTGAGGTCACCATTCACGAATGCTGATTTAACATCCATTTGATAAAGTGGCCACTTTTTATGAGCATCCACCGATAGTACTATGCAAATAGTGGTCATTCTGGAAGTCGGAGCGAAAGATCCTAAAAATCAAACCTTCAACTTGTGAAAATCCTTGTGCAACCAATTTGGCTTTGTACTTTTCCAAAGTCCCATCGGCCTTGTACTTTACCTTCCAAACTCCTTGGTGCCAATAACCTTTCTATTAGGTGGTCAATCTACAAGTTCCCAAGTTTCATTCTTCATGATGCTGTCATATTGTTCTTGCATAGCGTTTTTCCAATCTCGGTTTGCAAGTGCTTCCTCTAAACTCGCAGGCTCCTTAACTTCTGCAATAATCTCAGCCATCAAGGCCATATTGACTATGTGAGCAGAAGCCCTCTTTTGCTCCTCGATTCTCTGAGACCACCTTGGTGCATCTGTATGTTGCGCAACAGACATAGGCATCTAGTTATCATGGTTATAGAGCTGCCTTACCCATTGTGGTAATGGCTTTTCTCATGGTGTAACAACAAGTTGGTGACTTATACCTTCATTATCTGATATTTCCTCCTCCTTTATAGCTCCTGGGACAGGTCCATAGTGAATTACCTCTTCGCTTGATGATAAAGTGGAAGAGCTCTTCTCTACCTCCATTTCATGTGGCTACTCCTTGAACACCACATCATGGCTTGCTATGATCTTCTTTTTCTCTCGTTCATACAACTTCTAGGCTTTCTTCTCATCAGAATAGCCTAAGATGATACATTTGATGCTTTTTGGTTGTAGCTTGTTTCTCTCTTTGTCTGGTACATGCGCATAGCATTCACACCCAAATGTTCTGAAATGGGAGACAGATGGCTTCTTACCACTGTAAGCCTCATGTGGTGTTTTACCTTTGAGTGCCTTTGTATAGCTACGATTAAGGATGTAAACTACAGTATTGATAGCCTCAGCCCAAAAGTGGTTTGGCAGTCCAACACCTTTCAACATACATCTCCCCATCTCCACCATGGTCCGCATTCGGCATTCAACAACCGAATTTTGCTCGGGCCTGCATACGTGGAGTCGTCGTTTGTCACTTGATCTCTTTGCTCTTGCAAAAATCTCCAAACTCTGTAGAAACAAACTCACCACCACCATTCGATCTGATTTTCTTCACTTTTCTCCCTATTTCAAGTTGTAGCCATTCTTTCAATTTACCAAAAGCGTGAGCATTTTCGCAAAGAAAGCACACCCACATCTTCCTACTATAGTCATCGACAATCAATAAAAAATAGGAAGATCCCCCCAAGGCCTATGTAGGCATCTTACCGCACAAGTCAACATGCACCAACTCTAGAGGAGCGTTTGCTCTATTCTTGCTTTCTTGTGGGAATGCCTTTCTTTGTTGCTTGCCCATCATGCAAGCTTCACACGGTTCTTTGATTTCTGCTACTACAGGTAAGTGAGCAACCATACCTTGCTTCTGCATCTCCTTCAGCAATTCGTGCCAAAGTCAGCTTGTGCCCACTCCAACGGTGGCTGTAAGAGCACTTAGGTCATATAGGTTGTTCCTTCTTACTCCTATGCCAACAAGATTGCTTGCACTATCCAAAATTTTTGCTCTTGTCTTGTTGAACCTCACCTCATGTTCAAGGTCAGTTATGGAAGCAACTAATAGCAAATTTCTCTTGATTTGTGGAACATACAGCACATTAGATAGTTTCTTAACATCTCCGTTTATAGAAACAAATGAAACTGTAGCTGTACCCTCAACAGGGCATTTTGCATTATTTCCAACCATCACGGTGATGGGTTCCTGTAGAGGTTGCATGGAACAATATAGACCCTTCTTGCAGGTCATGCGATGGGAGGCACCACTATCCAACACCCATGAATCAGTGGTTGATGCTTCTTGAACTGAGGAACATTCTTTCTCAATGGCCAGAAATAGATCCAACTTTTCTTCCCTTGTGTTAGCTGTCTCTTTCCCCTTATTTGTCTTCTTTAGGGTACCATTCTTTTTATCTTCTGTCTTGACTCGGCAATCTGCAATCACATTCTTCTTGCAGTAGAAGCATTCTCCCTAAAACTTCTTCTTGCTGCTCTTCTTCTTTTTGTCCCCACTAGTAGAGGACTCACCTTTGGTGGAGGAACCACCTTTGCCTTTCGTAGTGGTAGAGAATGCAGCATCCCCATTGCCGCCTCCATCTCGAGCTTTAAGCCTCGAGGAACCACCTTTGCCTTTCGTAGTGGTAGAGAATGCAGCATCCCCATTGCCGCCTCCATCTCGAGCTTTAAGCCTCAATTCTTCCTCCATAAGTAAAGCACATAACTCCTCAAATGACAATGGTTGGGGTCTCACCTGAGTGTTAAGTGCTATTACCAGTCCATCAAACCTTGGTGGACATATCTGGAGACACCGCCGAGCTAGCTCTTCGCTAGTCTTTTGTATCCTAGCACTAGCCATCTAGTCACGCAGATTTTTGATTCGGGTTATGAATGCCTCTGTTGTCTCTCCTTCATTAAACTTCTTAGTTGTGAGCCGATTCTACAGGTTCTAGATCCTTGTCTGATTCCACATCTCATACTGACTCTTCAATATGTTCTAGGCGACAGTTGCCTTAGATGTATGTTGAATCAAGATCAAAACACTATCAGTAGTACTTGTAACTAGGGCACACAGAGCATTTGCGTTCCTACATTTCCAAGCTCATAGAAGGTCGGCATTAGGAGCTATCGCACTCCCTGGATTTGCTGGGTCGGGGGTTCCTTGTGGTTCTGGGTTAGTCCCTGGTACTGTCTCTAGAAGCTCATATGAATCCAGAATGACAGTAATTTTAAACTTCCATAGATTGTAGTTCATACCATCTAGCTTGCCTTAAGTGAAGGCTGGTGTGCGAATCCTCAATCCCTAGATTGTTGGTGCAGTAGCAGCTTTGTTGAACTTGAGCCGCTTCCCATAGCCATCACTCTGTATGCTGTTGAAGCCCTTGCCTCTCTTTTATTCTTCAATCCTTAGAGTCGCCTGGGCTCTGATACCATGTTAAATTACATGGCGCAGCGGAATAAAAACTGAACAAAGAATAGAGAGTACACATTAAACTGAAGACGAACAAAATTTTTCTTCAATACTGATGTTGTACAGATGATGGCTCCATCCAACTGTGTGCTCCCACAGTGGAGCTTAAATGGCGATCTAGACAGATACTAGGTGAAGAGCTACTAGCTAGAAGATCTGATCCGATCTGAACTGATATGATACAATGGACTGGGGAGGTCACCTCTTTATAGCTACGAGGGCGGTAGTTGGATCAACATAGTCGGTGGAACCGACTAGTCAACCTAGTCAATGGAGCCGACTAGTCGTCCATGGAATATTTCCTATACCATCGCCTTGGGGGCTCTCGCCCTTGAACCCCCACCAGGGGGGTTGGTGGCCCCCCTGAGGCCCCTAGCTGGGGGCCAGCTGGCCCCCAGGCCCCATCAAGAATAAGGGGCTCCCACACAATCACCTTTCTACCATCAACGGTCTCATTGATAGACCTCATCTGACATGCAAGTCAAGATCCATCCAGTGTCCTAGGCTCACACATGGCTTCTCTCATATGGGAGTCTTACAACTTGAGCACCTTGGACCACTAGTGGTTACCAGGAGGGTGGGGCATTGAGCATATCTAACAACACGATGCACCAACCGTTGCTCTAGCATGACTAGGAACCATCCGATACCACATGGAATAGCCACCCAAACCTGAGGCCTTAATGTTGGAACATAGGAATAAATTCAACAAAGGACCAGTGATCCAAATCATGAGTCTCACTCCACATTCCACATTCATAAGAGTGACCATTGTGGAGTACCACATAAAAGAGGCACCAAAACTAACCCAAATAATACTAGCCAAAGCAAAGGAATAATACCAACACTAAGTTATATGCGACACACTAGAGAAGCGACTAAAAGAATGTTGGAACAACTCTTTCCATGACCTGAACGAGAATCTTCTAGTCATAGCACAACATCCACTCACTGGCACTCATTTACCATAGAAGATCCAACATTAAGGACACTACCATAGAAGATCCAACATTAAGGACACTACCATAGAAGATCCAACTACTACATATGGTAGTGGCCAAACCGACACTAGCATCTGAGACAATAGAAACTAAAACAATGCTGCATGTTTACCCAACCTCGGCAACACTAGTGCCACTTCTATCCAAGATTATTGCACACTAGCACTGATCGAACAATAATGCATCCCTGCATAAGGGGCATTGACCCTGTGGCATTAGGTTTGCAACATGCAGACATGGACTCAAGTAGTAACAACACTCTAACACCATGAAGGAGCACACGAAGGAGCTCTATATTCAGACTTTCACAAAGAGTCTAAATCACCAATAGTTTCACATGTAGTCAACAGCCTTTAGCACATCGACCATTGTGTACTACCAGAGAGAAGAGCCGTCGAAACCCACTCAAATGATACTAGCTAAATCGATAGTAAGCTCTATGCAGCACCTGAGACAATAGAAACTAAAACAATGCTGCATGTTTGCTAACCTCAACAATACCAATTCCACTTCTATCCAAGATCACTATGCCGTTAAATAGAAGAACAACCTTACACCAAGAAGTAACCACCAAATTCTCCAAGTAATTCAGCACCGGTCTAGAGCACTTACAAATGTCGACGAGCCAAGAACAACACCAAGGAACAGTGTAGTGATGCAACACTAAGCAAAAAGAAGATTGAATGCCTTTGCAGTACTAACGACAAGCACCAAGGCGATAGAAACATTAAAGAGCACGCGGTGAATGAAGGACGATGCCATCTCCCATGTCCAAATGGGAGAATCAATCCACGAAGCTAGGTAATCAAAACCTAGGTTTATTTCGATGAGTTATGCCTATGTCTTATACCAAGCCTTAATAAATGTCCTTAAGCCTTACACCTTGTCTTAAAAGGCCCTTAAAACCACTTGCACATTCCTTCTACATAAGGGTATTTACAGGCTTACGCACCATGGGCACTGCCAATGTATCATGGATGGACAAGATTGCCTCCCACGTCCAGTGCATGGCCTAGAAGCATTCAATGCACCTTGGATAGGCATGGGCGGCTCTAGTCCCTAAGAAAACAACCAACGATCGCTTAAGCCTTGCATGTGGTGGCAAAGAAGTATGAGTGGAAAGCCTGAGGGAGGCTTTTTCATAAATTGAAAATGGCAAGTGGCGCACAGCCGCGAGCCATTTTCACTTTGAGAAAAACCCTCCCGCAGGCTTTTCACGCACATCCAGGGGCCATGGGAGGCACTGATTGTGATGAGAGACTCATTTTCTTTGTGCCACATGATAATTTTGTGCGTTCCGTCCATTTTCCAACCTTTAGATGGTGACCTGTGACGACTCATCCTACAATAAGGTTCGTGATTTGACAAGTGATTGCGACATGCGAGTTGACGGGATTCATCTTCATTGGTAGAAGAGCCAAATCTGAGCCAAATCTTCCACCAGACCGCAAAAACATACTCGACGGTGGAATACGAGACCACAAAGACACACTTGACGTGTAACCCAATGCAAGGGTTGTGGGGGTGGTAAAATGAGGTGGTTATGAGGAGATCGAATGAGTCAAGATCATCACGTCATGTTATTGTCGAAGATCATCACGTCATGTTGCATCTAGATTACGTGAAAGATTACGTCAAGAGGTATTACGTGAAGATGTCAGTATTGAATGAGGTAGTTATGACGAGATCGAACGAGTCAAGATTATCACGTCATGTTACATCTAGATTACAGATTTCCGTCAGAGTCTACATCCTAGGATTTTATTGATCTTCTTGTTCGTTTCAAAGATATGAAAGATTGCAAGCATGAGCATATTCTGAAAGATTGTAAGGATGAAGACTGGCTATGGACGTCGTCACGATGAAGCAGCAAGCTCGGACGACTATACTTTTGGGCGCTAGCAACTCCGACGACGATAATCCATTTCCAAAATCAATGCAGAGGAGGAAGAAGAATTCACAGATTTCCGTTCTCTACATTCTCAGATCAGCAATCGCTGCATAGTTGATCTTCCAGCACACACCTTCCAACGCATGGCAATGTGCCTCCCAGAAAATCTGGCAGCTCTCCAGGCGATCCATCTTCACTTCTGCTCCTGCAAATTCTACAGATTTCGTCCATGAGGAAACTCACCGCACCATGGGTCGCTACTCTCATCATTCAAGGCCGTTTGCCACAGCAAATTATGTGCCCCCTCATACCAAGAATTCACGAGAGGGAGTTCCGACCCCTGCGCGGATCGCCAGGTTTCGATTCAAGGACATTGAGATCGCGACCCATGGCTTTGACGACGATTTTCTTGTTGGACATAGCGTTCATGGACAGATTTATACTGCAAAACTCGAGGATGGACGAATGGCTATGGTGAAGAGGGCTTGGCGTGGCGAGAGGTATTGGGATGGCCAACTTGCCTTAGAGAACGAGAGGCAAATCCTCTGTAGTTGTCGCGGGAGGTATCAAGTGAACTTGGTGGGTGTGAGCGATGATACTCGGGAGAGGATCCTCTTGCTGGAGTTTCCATCAAACGGCAACCTCTACGATGCCTTGCACCGTGGAAAACATCCACTCAGTTGGCCAATTCGGCTACAGATTGCCTTCAACATTGCGGTCGCGTTGAGAGGGTTGCATAGCGCCATTGCGCCGATAGTTCACAGAGACGTGAAATCTTCGAATGTGTGGATCAATCACGACTGGAATGCGATGCTGGGGGGATTCGACTTATGTCTGAGACATTCCAAGAAGGTGGGCGTCATTAAGTGTCCTGTAAAAGCCATGGCAGCAATGGATCCGGATTACCAGGCCGCGGAGCATCTCTGCGCGAAGACTGATATCTTCTGCTTCGGAATATTGCTTCTGGAGATCATCAGCGGAAGGAAAGCTGTGGATGTCACCAACAATCCTCCCTATGTCGTAGACTGGGCAACGCCGCTCATCTTCAAAGACAAAACTCTTGAGCTCTGCGATCCGAACGCGAGGCCGCCTTTTCAGAATTCGAAGGTAGTGCTGGATGTGGCGAGAATCGCGGCGCGTTGCCTGATCGCTGAGAGCTCAAGGCGGCCGACGATGGCAGAGGTTGCCGAAGAGCTGAAGATGCTGAGCATGAAGGTGCCGGTCCAGGGCTCAGAAAGAGGACTGAAGAGATCTTGGTGCAGGGGCTCTGAACAGATGGCTACGTCCTTCCAGCAGCCATCGCGGAGCTTCAAGGACATGAAGAGATCAGCAAATCTGAATGAGGCTATTCCCGGAAACAGCACAATGCCAACGCCCAGCTTCAGATCGGAGCGTCCTAGCATGCTGTATGGGATGCTAACTCCGAAGCCAGTAGGGATGGAGCCATGGATGAGCAGCAGCAGCAGCAGAAGGCAGGATTTGTGGAGCAACAAGGATGCCAAGAAGCAGAGGGAGGAGCTGGCAAACCGCAGTCTGATTTTCAGAGAGCTTGATCGTCATCAGAGGGAAGTGATATTGGATTGATGCTCCAGAACATGATCGTCATTAGAAGGAAAAGCTGCATGCTGTATGGGATGCTTACTCCTAAGCCAATAGGGATGGAGCCATGGATAGGCAGGGCAGCAGGCAGGATTTGGGAAGCAAGAAGGATGCCAAGAAGCAGAGAAAATGATGATCATGAGAAGGAAAAGCCGATGCTGTAGAAAATGATCATCATCAGAAAGAAAAGCTAGATTGAATTGATGCTCCAGAAAACAATCATCATCAGAAGGAAAAGCTAGATTGGATTGATGCCAGTCCTCAACCTTAGCTGTAATCTATATGGTCATGTGGCATGATTTCAAGAGGGTAGATTGATGGGTCTTAAGAACACCCTCTAGCACAGCTCTACTGCATCTTCTTCTGGAGAAAGAATGCTCGGGGTACTGAGCTGGTTTTGGGGTATGATCTTCCAAGATGGCGCAAACATCAGCTGCTTTTGGACCATAGACGGCCCCTAGCTCAAGATGAGCTCCTCCTCGCAAAAACTGCCACAAACTTAAGCTATTATTCCCTGGCAGAATAGCTTAGCTGCTGTTGGATGATGATGATCATGGCCCAAGACTCAAGCTGGAGCGGGTCTCTCTCCAAATGCCCTATGATCACCTACAAGGCCCCAAAACTCAGCTGCTGTTGGGTGAGCATCATGTAACAAAATGCTCAAAAGCGTCACGCTCTACCTGTTCTTTCTCAACAGATGCTCAAAACTTCCCTGAAGAACTGAGCCCATCTGCAGCAATTCTTTCTCCCACAACGCCCAAATCTCAGTTGCTCCAAGCTGGTTTCACTTTGTCATTGCTGGTAGGTGTAAGAAGCCAACTTCAAGCCGCTGCTGTTCTATCTCAGAAAATGCTCTGAACTGAGTCATCAAATCCCCAACATCCAGCTGCTGCCACATTTTGGTAAGAGGGTTGCCACCAGATTCTCGTAATTCGACCTACGTTGTTCAATCACATTGCCGTTGCTGCTGCTCACATAAATACAGGTCTATGCAGGGACGACATCACCAACACAGGGACATCATCAATAATTTCTAGTAAGAAGGTCACCACATGTAGATTTATATTGGCAATCTTCATCAAAAAGGTTTTGGCATGGACTTTTGCATGTGCAGCATAACCGGTTAAGAAGAATCGATTAGAAGAACAGGGAATACAGACATGGAAACTGGTAAGTAAAGAAATCAATTCAATGGAATCAGCTGGCTCAGAAACAACCTTGCTCTTCATCTTTTGCCTCGGTTGCTTATGAATGGTGATCCATGCAACGCTAGGCCCTCTTTGGTTTTGTTGTCGTTGTAAGCCCATGAAGTTTAATTTTGTTCTTCTAAGCCGTGTTCCCTAAAATATTTTTTACAAAACTTGGGGTTTCAAAATTTTGAAGGTTTTTATTAAGGATTTGTGGTTTTTAATGCTAAAATATAACTAAATTGCCTAAAATTTTGTAAATATTTCAAAATTGAAAAAATATTTTTTTCAAAGTAAAATGAAAATGTTGGAGGTTCATAGTTTACAAGTTTTGTGTGAACACTGCTTCTAAGGGCCTTTTCCCACCGAAGGTTATTAATATTAGTAAACTTAACATAACTATTTCGGTTATTTTGAAGTCAGTGCTAACAACACAATTCCATTTCCCATTTAGTATCCAATATGTTAGGATCTTTTTTTGCATAAAATGGCATATGTTTACGTTTTGATATCCATTCTGTGCGCTCACAATTATCATGGCTTCTTCTTTTAAAGGGCTTTCAAATGAGTATCCACGTTTTATAGTTTCTAAATGGTCTCGACTTCAAAAGTATGTAATAAAAAGCTTGATTAAAGTAGGATTCCCACTTTCCGTCTGTGAGTTAATCCCTAATGTTCCTTCAACTCAAAAAAGATCCTTTAAGTACTTATTTTTTGAGGATTTATTTTCTGAGCATATTTAAATATGCTGTTAAGAGATTTAACATAACTAGACTCCGTTGAATCCCATTAGGAATGCACACTTTTGTTAAAATCCTTAAACTAGTCGTAACTTATTGAGATATGGTGATTGAATTTGTGATTCTCATTAGAGCATGTTTGATTAGTTAGCCCCATAACCTTTTAAGAAAAAATGAAGGGAGAAAAAAGCCCAAGTGCTTTTAGTGTGCACATGATAGGCATCTCTTCAAGCCATCACTCCCAAGTATTCAAAGTTTTGTTAGCATTGCCGTGTGTGATGTGCTCTTATTTATTTTTACTTGTAATACAATATTTTGGTCCTTTTACTCGTCTTGTTACACTCCGATAAAAGATTGGATCTTTGATTGTTGCATTCTAAATCAATGCTCTCTCATTGTGTTTTCTTATAATTCTTTTTCAACTTTAAAACAAGCCTCATAGTGGCTAGGCCCTGGTGGCACTGTAATACGAACAAAACTTTAAAATAAGCCTCCCCAAATTTAGGGAGATAAAGCATTTAAAGCCTTGGTTTAAAAAGTATTATAACCTTACTAAATACAAATTTACATATATTACACACAATCACTCCAAACACAAGGGAAATTATGATCTTGTAATATTTAAATCCTTTATGCCTTCCAATGCAAAGGTTTATTGGTGGAGATGTGTTCTCTTTCTGCTCCCTGGTTGTACGTTTGATCCTCCCATATATGCATATTGTATTCCCTTTTTGTTTGGCATGGTTGTGTAAATTCTCTCTTTTTTCTCTTTGCTATAATAGAGATATATTTCCCAAATTATTTCATAGATGGCCACATGGCTACCATGTGACATCCAATCTTTCCCTGACTAATTACTCCGAACCATAAGGATAGCTTGTAGTACCCTCCTCCAACAGATAGCCATGTCATTCTTCACTAGAGGGTTTGACTGTAATGTAGAGACTTTTCATAATATGTGAGCTTTAATTCCAAGCTTTGATCAAGTATGAAGGCATTCCTAGTTGACCAAACATGCCGACCATAAACCCGTCCATCAGAAAAAATAAAAAAAGATTGAATATTATGGGTTATCTGAAGCCCATGTGGACACTTGCTAGAAACTTAGTCTCTAACTCTTATGGCCCTATTGATCAATGGAGTCCAAATGCCCAAAAAAAATTCCCATGCACCTTCATTGCCATCAAACATGAAATGAAAAAATGTGGTGACGTTTCCAAGCATGTATTACAAAGCACATATGGATGATCTATCATCTGCCCTTTGTTGTGTACTAGTAGGAGTACCTAGTTGCAGCATTCATTAGGGGAGAATTGGGGTCTCAAAAGGGCCTCCTAAGGAATGGATTAGTCCTAATGAAAGGCCAAGGTAGGTCCCAAAAAGTCCTAGCCCCCCCTCACCTAGGTGGGTTAAGCCCAAAAGTGACCCCACCTCTTACACAACTCTTACTCCTAGGTGGGAACCAAAAAATTCAAAATTCAAAATTTGAATTTTGAATTCCCTCCCTCCTTCTCTCTCCTCCCTCCCTCACTCCCCCCTCCTCCCTCCCCCTCCATCACTCCCCCTCCTCACTCCCTCCTCCTCCCCTTCCCTCCCTCCCTCCTCCCCCTCCCCTCCCCTCCCCCTCCCCCTCCTCACTCTCTCCTCCCCCTTCCTCCTCCTCCCCCTCCCTCCCTCCCTTATCCACGCCTACTCCTCTTGCCCTCCCCCTCCCTCCCTCCTCCAAGCCTGCTCCTCCTCCCCTCCCCCTCCCTCCTCCTCCACTGCTGCTCCTCCTCCCTCCTCCCTCCTGCTCCTCCCTCCCTCCTTCTCCACGCCTACTCCTCCTCACCCGCCACACTTGCTGGTCTGCCCCCCTTTCCTCTTCAACTACTGGTCCTCCCTCCCCCATCCCTCCTACTCCTTGCCCTCCCTCTTCCTACGTGTTGCTCCTTCAAGCCTGCATCTCCACACCTTCTCCTTCTCTACACTCCTTTAGTCATGGCACCTTCGAGGATGTCTCCAACAAGTACCAGGTTCACTTAGAGTTGGAGGCTAAATATGCAAGCACACATAGTCTAGGATTGAGGGGAGCTTCCAAAATCCACAGTCTTCGTTGGCAAGGACCTTTGGGTAGAAGGATCCTTATATCCTTTAGAACCTGCCAACCAAAAGAGCCCTCCTTTCCATACAATGCATGAGCTAGTTTGGTTTGTTGGAAATGGTCATGCAGGGTTGTTTGGTTATTGCAATCGGTTAAACAATGCTCAGACAGTGGCTATGCAAGCAAGCGAGATGGGCAGAGCCCAAGCAGAGATGCTAGCACATTTAGGAAATAGCACCATTGTTGCAATGCATAACTCTATACAGGATCTTCAAAGGAAGAACCAGGATTTTTATGATAAGGCCAAAGCATTGGACTTGGAGCGAAATGCATTGGACTTGGAGCGACATAAATTAGAAGAGTCACTCTATAAGCTAGCTGAGTCTAAAAAAGGCTTGGAAAGATCTATATACAATCAAGTTCGATGAGCCATAGAGAAGGAACGAGAGAAGGCAAAAGAATGAGTGCAAAAGATGAAAGAAACACCTTTGGGATTGAAGGAGAGGAAAAGAAGGTACTTACATAACATGGATGCATTGGCATCCACTGGTGGTGCTAGAAAGAGGAGAGTCTGGGCTACAAGGTTGGTTATCAAATTGTTTTAATGAGATTACACTCTTTTGTGCTACATTGTTTGTGACTAAGTTTTTATTGTGTTCTTCTTTAGGAACTTCATGGAAGATGTGATGGGAAGAACAAAATTGGGGTCCTTTGTCCATTTGGAATACACAAGGCATGGAGAAGTCGCACTATAGAGCCAAGGCAGCCTACTTCAAGAACTCAACGCATGGTGGTGGTGTCACTCGTAGCAATGCATTGCATGAGATGTTCGACTAGTTTTTTAGATGTTTACTAGGAAGCACTTTGAAGTCTGAAAAGGCAAAGGCATCAGAACTTGCAAAAGCAGTTCAAATTGTATCAAAGAATAGAAGGCATAGTGCTTGGAAAGCATCCATAGGGAGTCGAGGAGTTGCACGTTGGTTGCAAGCTAGGGTGAGAGAAGGGAGCAGATGGGTCCAACCACCAACAGAAGCTATGGTGTAATTGTATACAAATATGAAATAAATATATTGCTTATTTTGACCACAATTTGTGTACTCACTCTTTAATATCTTGCTTATTTTGACCACAATTTTTGTACTCACACGACATTAGGGAAAGTGGGGACATGGTGAAGGAGGGGGAAGAGAAAGGAGGGGTGTGGGTCGGGGCAAGGGGAGGGGTGGAGTGGCAGCAAGGGTGGGGGGATGGGGGGTACGGAGGAGGGCGACGGGTGTGGGCGGGGCAAGTAGGGGGAGGGCAATGGGGGGGGAGGGCGACGAGGGTGGGGGGGGTTGGAGGGGTTAGGGCGGGGGCAGGGGGCACGATGAAACCCTAAATGTAATTAAAAGGGATGTCAAAACATGATGGGCCCATATAAAACGTTAAAAAAAACCCTAACTCTCATTATTCAATGGCAAGAGTGAAGAACACTACTAGACCCACTGGATGCCACCTCCACCCTTCCTCCTCTAGTGCACTACCTCCATGGCATCTGTGCACACGAACCTGTCCGGGTCCGATGGCGCACCCCCCGACTCTCGTGAGCCCTCCCCCAACTCTTGTGAGGTCTACCAGGACTCTTGTGAGCCCTCTCCCAACTCTCCTGAGCATGAGCCTTCCCCTCTGCATGAGCCCCAAGAGTATGAGCCTTTTCCTTAGCCTTCCCCCCTAGCCTTCCCCTTAGCCTTCCCCTCAGCCTCAGCCTCAGCCTAACCCTCAACCTTCTCCTCAGCCTTCCCTCTAGCCTCAGCCTTCCCCTCAGCCTTCCCCTCCCCATGAGAGCCCTCTCCCGCTCCCGGTGATACATCCAAACGTGGAGATGATCCCTGTGCCCACGAAGAGGATAAAGTAGAGGCCGAGGAAGCCCCATCCCAAAGAAGGACAAAGCTCAAAACGTCTACGAGAGGAGGATTCGAAGGAGGATCAACATAGACAAGAGCAGCAGAAGAAATTCAAGGCAGACAGGAGGTCGTGGGAAGGTGTTTGGGTACCTGTAAAGCCTCCACCAAGAGTCAGAAAGCTGTACAGAGCAAAGCCAAGAGCACTCGCCCTAATGGAGATCAGGCAAATGCAGAAGACCACCGACAACCTGATACTGCTTGCTCCCTTCCAACGTGTGGTATGGGAGATAGCACAACAGGAGATACCACAGGGATACAAAAACGACATGCGATTCAGCACAGGAGCTATGGGGGCACTCTAGGAGGCTACGGAGCAAGTGACCACCGCTTTGTTTGAGGATGCCAACTTGTGTGCCATCCATGCAAAGCGCATCATGGTCATGGACAAGGACATGGCTCTGGCGAAGCGGTTATGGAGTGACCGGAGTTTGAAGCCCTAGATTCTATTGTAGCCCACTCTTAGGACTTAGACCACCCCCTGCCCTTGAAGGCACTATCTTGTATATAAGGCCCAAGGGCCGATCTTTTTTAATAAAATATATCGACATTCTCTACACTATCGCATTGTTGTGTATTTTCCATTTCTATGACTGCAGTAACTAATCATTTTAATGTCAGTTTTGAATTCTGTCAAATCCTAAAGGAATTTCACCGTCGTGCAGAAGGGAAAAGTGTCTAGCATGTCGCCAGGACCCCAGAAAGCCCAAAACCTACCACAGTGCCAATTTGGGCATTCTGGCAAGGAATTTCATCGTCACGCAAAAGGGAAAAGTGTCCGGCACGTCGCCAGGACCCCAGAAAGCCCAAAACCCACCATGGCATGAATTTGGGCATTTTGGCAAGCCCAAATTCACACCATGGCGGGTTTTGCGCTTTCTAGGGTCTTGGCGACGTGCCGGACACTTTTCGAGGACCTCAAAAAGGCCACGGGGTGAATTTGGGCATTCTAGCAAGTTTAGAATGCCCAAATTCATGCCGTGGTGGGATTTGGGCTTTCTGGGGTCCTAGCGACATGCCAGACACTTTTCCCTTCTGCACGATGGTGAAATTGCTTCAAGATTTGACAAAAATGAACTTTTGATACCCAAAATTGGTGAAAATCAGAAAGTAAGTTGGTTAGAAATGTATTAAATTAACACAATTAAAATGATAGAGAAAATATATCATCAACGACTTAAGAAAAATACAATGGAATTCATGATGAGCAATGATAACTTCAAACAAATAATAAAGACATGTAGTCATGTATCCATTGAAATATCCATTTAAATATATGTTTATATATACAGAAGGCCTCACAGGATTTATATACACAAAAGGCCTCACAAGCTATCTTTCTTCTTGGCTAGTTCGAGTACATCGAGAATAGGGGTCTTTGAATCCCTAGTGGATTCCTAGATATAAATCTAGCCGCAATAGCACTAACATCCTCCTCTCCTGCTGCCAAAAACATAGCCGTTGCCGTCAATGCCCTGCCATGAATGTTCGATCCAAAGGCATTGATAGTAGCCAGGCAGTGTACCAAAATGACTTTGTCGGCATTTTGAGTAATGTTGGAGTATCTGATAGCATGCGACAAAGCCTTGCACTTCAACAGCTCCGAAGGACCTCAAGGAGAAAATTTGCTGTGAAAGACCATGATATGCTTTGCGCCTTTGCCAAGGTAATGGGCCAAAGAATGATCTCGCCCAAATGTGCTGCGAACATTACCCTATCGAGATGAGAATTCATCACGCTCAAATGCATCCTACAACAATTCAACAAACATTAGAAGACCGACAATACAAATTATACTGAAAGAACATCAAAATAAAAAACATTGTTTGAACTTACCAACTGCAGCGTCGTCGGCTTCTATCCCTTCCTCATTTGCAATGTTGATGGAACCAGGTGCTGTGTGATGTTCCTTTTGGGAGGTGGACGCTTTCTCCTAACCTGTGTTGGAGGTGGAAGCTTCTGCATGAGAGGGTTGTGCATCGTATACGGACATGTCTGCATCCCTCATTGAAACCAACATCATCAAGAGACACTCTTCCATTGTCTGGTCTTTAGTACTTAAAACCCTGGGATCTTTAACACTTGTGTCAACATCAAACCCCGATAGGACTTTAAGCGCCTCATCCTGTCATAGTCCACAAAGAATCTCTATGTCATGGAGGAATATGTACTCTTCTCCATCGATGATGAGGGGGGACAAGGACCATAATTCTGAGTCTGGTTCAGTAGTCTCCGATGTAGATTCTTGCTCTACTGGGGGCTCTTGAAGTAGGCTCAATGCTTGAGCTACTTCCATCTCCTCTGTTGGATCATCAAGACTCTCTTCCATGTAGATGTCCGAGTCTAGTCTAGGGACGACCAGATAAGCAGTTCTACTAGAGGGGGTGCTAGACGATGAGGCTTCTTCCTCTAAATTTCCTTCTTGGAGAAGGAAGATGAATGTCATCTCCCATGAAAGGAATTTGGTGCCTGTATTTCCTGTGATCCCCGCGTCTAGGATGTCTTGAACTTCCACTGTCCTAAACCCTTCGTCTGTAAGGTTGTCACAAAAGCAGGCCAAGCACTTTACAAACTTGGGTTCCTCTACAAACAGATACTTTATGTAATCTACGGGAACCCATCTCTTTGAAGAGTGGTCAAGTGTATAGGAAAAATTTGAGAAATTATCTTGCATGTAAAGGATGAGATCTGAGAAGTCATCCTTGGCTCACATATATGTGCCTAGGACATCTAAAGTCCTATCAAACACTAAAAATAGCTCTTCCTCACGATTTGAAATGCAGTTCGTGAGATGGTCATGGAACGCAGTTCTAGCTGAATCCATGGCAAATAGCAATTGATGGAGGGAGTAACTTTTGAGGATGGGAGTTTCTATGGCTCTCTAAATGTGAAAGTGAGAATGTGATGTAGAAAGGGCTCTTACCCCTTAATATATATCAAAACCCTAAAAATTGAAATTAATCATAAAATCCCCAATTTTTTTGAAAAACATTTATGATGAACTAAAAGGAGAAAACATTAAAAGAAATAACATTTTAATTTAATTGTCCATCATCTTTTGAAGCAATAACTAGGATTTGATAGACAAAAAATTAAATGCTGCACTAGTCAAACACATTGTTAGCAATCTTCAAAGTTGCAGGAGGAATGAAATTGCTCACTATGCATGCACTTCTCCACACGGCGGCTGATCTTACCACCATTTAAGGTAAAGTAGAAGGACTCTGACATGCCGTCCTCCATGACCAATAGGTGTTCTCACACATCCCGTAGAGTCCATTGCGATGTGACATTAACATTCTTGACATCTCCCTCTCCAACATCAATAGAACTTACCCTCTTCATCACATTAGAGTCTAGGGGAAGCCACCGGCCATTTGTTTTCTTCCAGCGCGTGTATTGAAAAGCTAAATACAACATTTGGCGTGACAAATGGTATCTAATAAACACATTGTCTTTACATGCGTGACATTGAAACACATCACCCTTTTGGTTGCTTGACCTGGTTCCCCAATTCATCCCAAGTAAATCTTCAAGAGCATTTTCATCTACATGCTTGCAGGACCACATAGTTTTTGTTCTATGCATATGTATATTCTGAAATAAAGAAGCAAAAATGTAGAGAGACACAAACCAAGATAACCTTGCCCATTTGGATCCAAATGTAAACTTCATGGCCATGCCCACATCCTTTGCAATCTTGTCCTTGTATGATTACAATGTCCTCGAGTCCACATTGCTGTAATCCATGTCTTAAAGTTGTGGTGGTGCAATGGTTTGCAGACGGCCATAGCTTGATGATGTCGTTGTGGAGTGATGTATGTTGCATTATACCAATACACATTCTTCATTTGCAAGGAGGCCAACTTCTCCCTGGCATGCATTTGCTTACGTAAATCCTCATGAATCGCAGTGAACTTGCCTATGAATGATTCAACTGGTTCCCACTCCTCAAAGTCCAAAGGGAAAACATCTGCCACCATGAATATGAGGTCTTAGAAACCAAACACAAAATTTCCAAATGGACTCATTACACTTACAGGTGAGAAAGGTACATAGATAGAAAGGCTCACAGTGTGATGGTATCCTAGATTGATTGAATGATGGAGGAAGCCGCATATCTTTTCCCATGTAAACATGTTGCAATTTTGCGAGCCATCCTTTCTTCCCAAACTTGAACTTCAAGATGCGCCCCTTCCACTCATGCAAGATGTCACCTCTCTTGCTCTTGGGAAGCTTATGTGGACCTTTGGCCGATCCTTTCATCACTATCTAGTCATTTAAGCTGTAGGTGCAAGGGATCCACTCATCCAATGCATTTCTAGTGTTGTGGAAGACACAAGAGGTCACAACATTGTGTAGTCTTGTAGCCTTGCTCCTCACCATGCTTGCAGAGGTTGCAATAGCAAGAATGGGACTCCTACACAAGGCAATGCAGCTCCAACAGAGGCACAAAAGAGGGAGAAGGAGAGGGATAGAGCAGCAACAACAAAGGCATAGGAGAGGGAGAAGGAGAGGGACAAAGCAGCTCCAACAGAGGCACAAAATAGGGAGAAGGAGAGGGATAGAGCAACATCAATAGAGGCATAGGAGAGGGAGAAGGAGAGGGACAGAGTAGCTTCAACAGAGGCACAAGAGAGGGAGAGGGGGGGAGAGAGAGAGAGAGAGAGAGAGAGAGAGAGAGAGAGAGAGAGAGAGAGAGAGGAGCTGCAGCAAGCAGGCTAGAGCAGGAGGGAGCAAAGAAAGAGGGGGAAGAGGGAAAATGCATGGGATTTGGTTCAAATGAATTGATTTGGTAGGCTAGACTAGAAAAGAGGCAGGGAAGAAGAAAAATTCGCCAGAAGGGCCCTACCATCCCATTGAAGGTAGTTTTGGGCTCATGTGGGGGAGGTGCACCTGGTAGGAGGGTCAAACATGGGTTAAGACCGGGGGGATGGTTTGGGTGGTCCCTAGTGTAAGGGGAGCAACCAATAGGGGCTCTCTGCAGGCTTGCCCACCCTCCACCTCAACATACCATTGCCCCACACCTTCTAGCACTCCCATTGGTACACCTCAAATCATTCTCTAATCCCTTGAAATTAGGAAACACTAATTGGAGGCCCTTTTGAGACCCTGATTCTCCCCTAATGTGCTCCACATTTGGTGTTTAGACAGCTTGTTGTCTACCATCATATGCGGCTAGAATTAATCCTAGAAACTGAATTTTCTCATTTTAACATCTTTGATGTATTATGCATATTCTTCTTACTGAAGGCCACATCATGGTTGCGTATAATCTTTTTGCTTTCTTGATCCCAGAGAAGATAGCCCATCTCTCCACTTTCACCATTATCTCATAAAGATACATTTCATAGATTTTGGATCTAGCTTCTTTTGAAGCTCTTTTGGCACATGTGCATATGCTTCACACCCAAATATACACAAATGATTATAAGAGGGCCTCTTGCTAGTCCACGCCTCTTCAAGAATACCACCGTCCAAACTCTTATTGGATGATCTATTAATAACAAGTACTATAGTCTTGATTGCCTCAATAGAAAGCATGCAATTCATCCGTTCTTGAATGGTACGGTTCATCTTTTCTGCAACTAGGTTTTGGGCTAGAGTATGAGGGGATTGAGCTTCCTCTTTATCCCATCTCTATCATAGAAATGCTAAAACTCATTGGAGATGTACTCTTCACCATTATCAGTTCGTAGGCATTTAAGCTTTCTACCCGACTAATTCTCAGCCAAAGCCAACCATTTTTGAGATACATGGAAAACATCACTCTTATGAGCTATAGCATATGCCCAAACTTTCCTAGTTGCATCACCTATGAACATAACATAGTATTCATCCCCTCCTAATGACCGGTTAGGCATACATCCACATACATCTGAATGAACCAAGTCTATCTTCTCTATCTCTTTCCTAGCCCATCTTTTATGGGATGATTTAGACTGCTTGCCATAAACATAGTAATCACAAAAGTCAAAGTGGGAAAAGCTCAAATGTGGTACATAGCCCACAAGGAAGTCCTTGGCTACTCGGTTATTGCAACAACATTATCAGTCACACATGATACATGTAAGGGATACAATGTCCCACACTTGGCATCTCTTGCCAAAACCATAGAGTAATTTTGTATTTTCCAACTCTAAAAACCAAAAGTAGTCTGATATGGCACTATCATCCAAGTGACCAGCTGATATGAGACTCTTGGTCAGCTTAGGTATATGTTGTACATTTATCAAAACAAATGAGGAACCATTTGCAAACGAGAACTTGATGTCACCTTCTCCCACTGTGTCACATGCATAGTTGTTGCCAAGATGGACAACCATTCTTTCCACTATCATAAGTGGAGAGCAAGTCCCTATGAGGAGTGACATGAAATGAAGCACCAGAATCTAGGATCTAATCCTGGGAATATTCAATCATCAAAGTTCAGCACTCCACCAAGTGCAGAGTTACTCATAGCTATACAGAAGGTATCCCATGAGGATGGCAATGAACATGGAGGAATATTGCCTTAGTCTCCGCATCAAATTTCAGCTTTTAATCTTGAAGCTGGTTGAATATGATATTGAATTCATTCAAATGCAAAGCTATGGATACCCCTTCCTTCATCTGAAGGATAGAAGATATTAAAGTATCTTTGCTAGAAAAAATAGTTGGCACTAGTAGTGTAGTAGCTCTTAAGCAAGTAGATGAGGTACCAAAGGAAATTATATGGATTCCATCACCACATACCCCAACCCACAAGTAGAGAGTAGAGCAAGCATGGATTTTTGTGGGAACATAGCAGCAAAACAACAAGGACCAAGAGGGTCAAGGGGGATCATGGAAGTTTTAGATGAACAAGATGATGCAACCATTTCACCGCTTATATCTTGTTTTAATACCCTATCTAACTATCACCAGTAGCAAAAAGAAAAGTTGCAACACATGCACATGCTCATGGAGGAGTTGGAGGCTGAAAGACAGCTCCACCAGACTTTTAGGAAAGGACATGATAAGTTAAAAAAAAACATTCACAATAAGTTGACAAGATTGCAAATAGAGGTCGGAACACTCACAGAGGAGAAGATGATGGATACAAGAAAAGGAGAACCTCACGAAGAGCTAGTAGGAATCTCAACAAAAATTGGTCAAGACTCGATCAAATCTGGCAGTTTTAAAATTACATAATCTTCTTACTACTAAAATTGCTATAGTGTAAGATATTCAACAATGGTTAACAGAGCTGAAGGAGACTTTGTCATAACAATTAGATCAGCTCATGGAAGGTAATTGAAAACTGAGAATACTTTATTACAAGACAGGGTAATGGCTTTATTAGTTGTGAAGACACAAATTCAAGCTATGGTAAAGATACTTTGGAAGTGGATGGCACATTTATGAGTGGGAAAAATTTTCAAGAATTGTAAAAGCAATTGCACATATACATGAAAGAAAGGTGGAGTCAAGTGAAAGATAAGTTAATGGAAACAATTGTACATCCTTTTGTTGATCACTTGAAAATAGAAGAATCTTCAAAGAAGTAATAATGTTGTAGGATCACTTGGAAGCTCTGCACAAGGAGTTGTATGAGGAGAAAATGACCAAACAATTCATATTTGCCACTTCTATTTCGAGTTAGGGGAATCTACTTTCACTAGAGAGGACCATAGAAATTCAAAGGAACAGGAGGTCATTAGTGCTCCAGTGTGTGTTTTTCAAAAACAACAATAGGCTATTGCATGTTCTTTGATTCAACAAGCACATGATACAATTATCAAAGAAGAATTGGAGGAGGAAGTTGATTTACAACATTTTGTTGTAACTGTTTTACATTAGGGGAGAATTGGGGCCTCAAAAGGGCCTCATAAGGAATGGATTAAGAAATGGATTAAGCTAAGACCAAGTGAACCAACTATGGTAGTTAACCCATGGGCTAAGGGTCCCCAACCATTTACTCAACTGGCACGGGTACCTTTAATTTGAAATTGATCAACCTTGGCCCTTGGATGGAGGTGGATGATGGATGAATCAAAGGCCTAGGATGCTCAAATTGGTGGGAGGCACCTTTGGTGGGCTCCAAACTGGCAAAGGTTGATAAAATAGAGGTGTAACAAAGAGGGAGAGGTCGCCATTTGTCATGAATAAAGCAACCATGATGGATTACCATCCCTACTAGTCCAAAGACCAAAGAAGAGGTAGCTACAGGAGGTTGCCTACAAGAGGTAGCTACAAGAGGTTGCCTACAAGACAAAAGACAAAGATTGTCATCCTCTATGGAGAAGAATAAGAGGAACCAATCACTTAAAATACAACGTGGCCTATCTCCTTCCAAATTCACCTTGCGGCCATGGAAGAATGAGAGAGCAACTGGATTTTTCAAGCTCTAGAGTGGGAGCCAATACCCATCAAATTGGTCGGCACAACTCCCATGCGCTTGGAAAGGCTACTAGCAGGGGGCTATGTCCTTTATAGCTAGTTTCGTTGGCTTTTAGTAACAAAATCGTTAAAAATTTAGGTTAGAAATATGGATACCTTGAATGAAATTCTTGCACATGCATTGTAGATATATGTCAACGGGCATCGGGCATACCTTGATAAGAGATTTCCAATAGATTTTCTAAAGCAACTATACATGTTCTTAACATGTGGTTTGGATTGAGTATCCCTATTAGGTTGCTTGATGGGCTCAAATTTCTTGACGAGTATTTTGAATCACCCAATGCATTAGATTCATGCCAAGGCAATATAGGCTTGAAAATAATAAGAAGATAGAATAATATATAGATGTGGTATGCTTGCACCTCATTAGTAACATGTTATATGTCACAGTCCATACCTTTGTATGTTACAAATTAAGGGGAGTGGACCGCTTCGGAGATGTGTGTGTTCCCTATGGGTGAGAAGGAAATGTTTATCACAAATTAAGGGAAGTGGACGTGACTTGCAAAATGTGTGTTAAGAGGCAACCTTATTGCTTTGCATTGCTCTTTTTTGACCCTTTCCCCACCCTTCCCTTGTAAAATTTGCTCTATTTTGACTAGCATAATGCGGATAATTAAGCAAAGCTTGCTTTCAACTTTTTTAAACGGTAATGTTAATCAATACAAACTCTTTTTAATATTAAAAAATGCTCTTAAGTTTGTGTTACAAGTTGTCACTTATGTGAG
This sequence comes from Dipteris shenzhenensis, assembly GCF_047967505.1. Taxonomy (NCBI): domain Eukaryota; kingdom Viridiplantae; phylum Streptophyta; class Polypodiopsida; order Gleicheniales; family Dipteridaceae; genus Dipteris; species Dipteris shenzhenensis. Next base: position 43,420,703 of record NC_141603.1, read on the forward strand.
GTGGACTAGTTCTAGATAAAGACTTTACTCTTACAACATGCTTTCAACTTTTTTAAACGGTAATGTTAATCAATACAAACTCTTTTTAATATTAAAAAAGGCTCTTAAGTTTGTGTTACAAATTGTCACTTATGTGAGGTGGACTAGTTCTAGATAAAGACTTTACTCTTACAACATGAGGATATAAACTTAGTGCAAACCCGTAGTTTAAAATACCAGATTTGACATGTCTCAAGTGAAATGCACTAGATTTTTCAAACATGTGAAGCAAGGTGGGGAATAAATATAGTTGAAGGCACCTTTAGCAAGGTGGACTAGGCGGTTTAGTGCATGATCAGAAAGGCTGAGTCATGAAGTTGATCTTTGAATGCAATTGACAAACAAGCTAATTTCGTGCATAAAAACAAAGGTTGAGTCATGAAGTGGGCCTAGTAAACTTGTGAACGCTACTGACAAACAAAGCTATACACGCTACGTTACCCTTCCATAACATGAATAAATTTAGCCCTTCAACCCCAAACAGGCAACAGCCGCCTTCATTTTGCTTCTCCCACGCTTTCGTTGTTATGCGGACCTCCCTTCTCGCTCTCCTTAAGGACGTCGCCCATTCTTCCATCTCTGCCCTTCTCTTGTTCCTCATCCTCATCATCCCCCTCATCGCTTCCTCCATCTCTTCCCTCCTATCCCGCCTCTTCCATTCACTCGTGGCTTCCCCCCCCATCTCCCCATCCCCTGCTTCCCGACGTTTCTCTTCCTCCTCCCCCTCCAAATATCAATTAGTTCAAGGCCTTTCTCACACCCAGGCATACGACGCTGATGATTACTACGACACCCAGCGAGCGGATTACGATCACCATGACGAGAAGCCGCAAGTAGATGACCCTTACGAGCAGACCCAGCAACAGGATTTGGATGACCAGCATGCGGAGCCTGTGCAGGATAATAGCCGCTTAACCAACTTGAGCCAGGAGGACATGCGGTTGGGTGAGGCTTCAGGCTCCGTACATGACGACGGATTTACGTATGAAATGGTTTCCCAGACGCCGTCCGCACCTCCAGCACCCATGTACCCTTCGGAATTGCCACCTGCTTCTCTTGACGATGGGGAACGGAGAGGAGATTTGAGTTCACCGAGGGCTAAGAAATTGCCGCCAACTTTCTCAATGGTGGAAAGCACGCTGAGGGAACTCTCGAACCAAGTTCAATCCAAAGGTGAACCGCAGGAAATCGCATTCAGCGACGCCATAGGAGAAGAGGTCAACGAGGCACACGACACGTCAGAGAGTGATGATTTCATGGCGCAGTTTCGACAGCATTTCATGCTTGACAGCTGAATTTAGGACAGCGAATTTCATGGTGCAAAATTAGCCGAATTTCATGGTGCAAAATTAGCTTGATATGTAGTTACCGATTGAACCAACTCCAAAGATTTTCAAAGAATGAGAGGCCTTGTAATGGAGATGTTGTATTTTACTTCACAGCATGTTAACATTTTATTATATCACTAGAGTTATAAAACATGTTTACTCTTTTCTATAGTTAATGTCAACGAAGTTAAATGTCAACGTGCTTGGTTTATGTATCTCCTTGTAGATGTAATGCGTGTCAACAATAGCTCTCACTTTACGTATTCAAATGTCTTGACTACACGTGGATATGTATTAGGAATGCACGAACGTGCTATACGGCCACACAAGGGCACATTATATAATGCATTGTCACTAGCACAACTAATGGAAGGTTACACTATGTTATCTCATTTACTTTGAATTATTTAGTACAAAATATATTCTCATTATCACACGTTGCATTCTCTCATACCTTGTTTTGCAACCTTCTTGAGTAGCAAAGATAATAAAGAATCTCTCTCTCTCTCTCTTTAATTTGATCACATAGCTCTTATATATTACATATCAAATCCCATTGTAGCTCTCGAGAGTCTCTAGATGCCAAGAACAAAGTTCATACCATGCCTATGATAGTCATTTTGTAGCTTCGTATAATAAAACTCTTCACCTAACCCAATTTTAAAGAATGTGTGATAGAATAAGCGAATGATCGTTATGTACTTAGTGATACATGAATTTAGGAAACTTGAGTGCATAAGGCCCTCTAATATATTGTGAAAGCACTTAGATGGTCTCACTTACATGATACATGTTTTGCAATGGCTCCTACTGTCATAGTGGTCCCATAGTGGTAGACACACAAAGGCAAAGAAATCTTGACATCTTTACCTTTTCAGAGCCAATCCATTTTGCAATTTATAATAAGAAGTATGCACATTAACAATTTAAATGGAAGACTAAGATAGTAGACATGTGTCATAGTTCTACGGCAACTCATATGAGGTATTAAAAAGTCGCATTACTTCTAGGAATATAAATCATCATTCAAGATAGAGCAAATAGATAGAAAGTGATATCTCTCCTTAAGTCATTATATGAATAGTCGACAAATATACCAAGGGTCAACGTTTGCCTGGGTGTAGCCAATTGTGAAACTATTTTTGGGGCCACGACATGATGCACTTCTGGGTGAATATTTGAATTTTGCACGGACCCGCACTCTCGTCGAAAATTTTTTCGACATCATGAACATGCACTATCATAATAATGAGACACAATCTTATCATGGTCAATAGTGCAGAGTTCAACACATGGCACTATATGCATTTACTCATGAGCACAGAGATTGTTGCTCTGCCTCTAGCTTAACTGCATCATGCAGCCTTTTCCTTGCCATGTTTGCTTACGCAGCTTCGTCATCTGTCACTATGCAACACAATCTTTTGCTGCGCTGACCACCGTGCTGGTTCGAGCACAACCACAAGGAACTTCTAGCCATTCACTATATAGGGAAAACCTCACAAACTAGGAAAAAGGAGAAAATTTCCTAGATATTACTAGGCATTTTGGTATGTATATCTAGGAAAACTCCTTCCCTAGATAAAATGCATACCCCTATCTAGGAAAAGAGGTTGTCATCTAGGAAATTAGATGAGTGTGTTACATTTTTTTATACGAAATCGATACCTCTATCTAGGAAAAAGATAAAATGCATACCTCTATCTAGGAAAAGAGGTTGTCATCTACGAAATTAAATGAGTGTGTTACATTTCTATATAGGAAATGGATATCTCTATCTGGAAAAAAGAGGTTTTCACCTAGGAAATAAGACGTGTGTGTTGCATTCCTATATAGGAAATCTCATTCTCTAAAAGTTCATTGGACAATACTTTCATATCGAAAGTGTATATGAAAGTGAAAATGGAAGCATTGCATATAATGCTTGGAATAATATTTTTGTAGATCTTGAACAATTGTAGAGACTAATGGTTGAGTTCTATAGTATCACATTTGAAGAATGTAAAGGAGTTTTGAAGTTTGTTGTGAAGCTCGATGAGTGTGAAATTGTCAAGGAAGAAAAGATAGAGAGAGTTTCTATCACTTTGATGAATCGAGCACTTGATTAATCGATCACAAAGTCTAGCTCAAAGTACTTCAGTGTCTAGTCGAAAAAGCACGTATGGTGGTTGGGCTCATTTGAGGTATGTAAACTATCGCCTTCCAAATTAGTCTTTAATCGAACTGTTATAAATTTTATATCATATATCTTTCAAACCTGTGGTTTTAAATTATAGGTGAATACTGAGGACCATGCAGTACTTTATTGGGGGTATTTCATTAAATAGATATAACATCAATTATAAAGACTCAAGTCCAAGGACGTCATCTTCATGTTCCAGGGAAGGGTGATTTTCAAATTGAATGGCATATGGCAGGTGACCTGAAGACACTGAAGTGTATGTTCAATATAAGCAAAGGGGGTAACTCAAAGTCTCCTTGCTTGTACTGCAACAAACCAATGCATGTCTTAGATTCTAAATGGTGGAAAAGAGCACCCAATAGAGATAAAGTAGATACAAATTTCAAAGCAGTTCTTGAGATCCCATTATGCAATGTTCACATTTGTACATTGCATGCATTATGTAGGATCATTGAGAAACTAGTTTCCTATATATTGGATTTGCATGGAAACTTTACCTCGAGAGTAGAAGAAAAGAGGCACTACAATCATTAGAAGCAGTGCTATCAAAAATTGGTCTCCATGGAGGAGATGTACATATTACAAAAAACTTTAAAAATCTACAAATGGAAAAGATGTTCCTATCAATCCATATATTGGTGGAGTAAAGGCTAGAAGATTTTTGTCTCATCTAGAGAAAAGAAAAATAAATGGCAGTAAAACAACATACGTATCAAGGATAACGTATAACTTGTGGAGAAAAGTACACAATGCTGTCAAAGATCATTAGGTAGATGGATTGGCAAGAGATGTCAAGGTAAAAGTGTGGAAATGCTTAGATAATATTTTTGTTTTTTGTGACCAAGCTACCTTTAGCAAAAATGATCAACAAGCATTTGAAGAAGCGGTAAAGAGTTTTGGAAAGGCAATGAAAGAGGCTTGGACAACATGTAACATCACTCATTACATGGTAAGAATAATATCCTTTTTTTGTGCATGTTTTTTTTTTAAGCAAACAATATTAGTTTTATATATCTAATGCCCACTTGTCTATGTATCAAAACAACATATAATCTACAATTACCTTCCTTTCGGATGCCCTGTGATTTGGTCCACACAAGGAATGGAGAAATCACAGATGGCATGGAATGCATTCTTTAGACATACACAACATTTTGGGGGAAAACAAAAAGCCAATAGTTTAAAAGAAGTCTTCCAGTGGTTCTATCAAGGAATACTATAAAGGCTTCAAGCCAAGAAGAAAGTTAATACATCACAGGTTAAGGTAGCTTTCAGATTGGCTCAAAAGGAAAGGAGGTAGATTTTGGAGAACTCAAATGCAGCACAAAGACATGCTCAGTGGAGACACTCAAAGATATTTGTAAACCATAAATGGATAGATAGAATCTAAGTGCTAAACCTTTTTCATCAATAGGTGTCATTAAATGTAACAATTTTTTTTTTGCAATGAACAACACTTGGATCTTTCATTCATAAGAAGTCATTGTATGTAAGTACTGAAATATTTGAAATGTACTACATATATTTCTATTTCAAAATGTACATTTTTTTTATCACAAATACACATAAACATAACTAAGACATTAAAAAATGACAGTGTTCTCACAATTCAAATCTACTTCTATCTTGTAAAATATACAATGCCATACAGGCTATCCTTCCAATGGTTTGTCAACTTTTCTTGGAATCCTTCTTGTGACTTTGTTTGGAGACTTTTTTTTCTTGAGTTAAGGAGGAACCAAACTCTTCTCATCCTGTGCAAGAGTTGTTGTGGTCATAGTTTGCTCTTCATCGATTTTGTTGGGAAGGGCCACCAAAGAAGACTCTCAATTCCTTATGAGCTTATGCTTTCCATAAGATTCTGTTAAGGGAATTGGAATTATCCCATTAATTTAATCCTTCAGTATTTAGTTTAGTGAGATCCAACATTTTTGTCATGCAGCTGATGCATGTGTGCTTGCTGTTTCGTAGTGATGCATGTGTGCTCCTACATGGCTGGATATACGGCTGCGGCTATATGAGTGTGTAGCATTGTGTGCATCACTTATGCGATGATGGTATGTGTACCATGTGTGCACCATCCGTACGAGTTTATTCATGTGTAGCATCAGGTGCACCATGAGATGGTATGTGTCACATGTGTGCACCATTCATCTGTGATTTATTGATTTCGCGTTGCTATAATACTGAAAGGTTGATTGATTGTGGTGATTAATTCCAAGGTTATCTTATGCTTGGAATATTTCATTACTATTGATCATGTGAATCCAGGGGAAGAGTAATTGATCGGGTGATGGCATTTGGCAAGCATGATCCTCCATATTTTGGGCACGTAGGCGCAACTCCAGTGATGCAGGGATGAATAAGGCTTATGCCTAATTTTTGATATTACAAAAGCTTATGTACATATTTGAATTTTGGAATATCAGTGGCTTGGCTAAGTGTATAAACTAAAGTTCGAAAAAGCTTTATTTTAAGAAAAAGCCAGGTATTCTAGAAGGTGGATGGGCTTTTTGTAAAAGGGTGCATGGAGGAAAGCACAGAGGGCTTTGTATGATTTTTGCTTGAAAGCTTTTTGGGAAATATACATAAATACATAGGAGGTAGAAGGAGAGCACCACTCCTATGGGGGAGATTTATCGAGCACGCTTATTCTGTCTCTTTCGTTTGTGAGTTTTGAGAGTTTGTGCGTATTTTCGAAGAGTGTTACTGTGTTTTTTGCAGGTTCCATAAGTGTTTCCCATCGTAGTGGTATTAGAGCCAAGGTTTCATCATCCATAACACGGGAAGCATACACACCCCGTGTCCTCGAATAAGAAACCGCAGCATGCATTAGATTGCGAACATTGCATATAAGAGTGCAACGAAGTTCGAAGCAGCGGAAGTGAACAGCACAGAACGGCTCGTAGACAAGAAAACATGCGGCAAAAAAAAAATCACACCAAAAGAAGTCGGTCGTATGTAGACAGTTGTGAACACACACCCGTGCCTTAGCTCCTCCAAGCGTACGACATGGCTACGTGTATAAACTAAAGTTAGGAAAAGCTTTATTTTTAGAAAAAGCTAGATATTCTAGAAGGTGGATGGGCTTTTTGTAAAAGGGTACATGGAGGAAAGCACAGAGGCCTTTGTATGATTTTTGCTTGAAAGCTTTTTGGGAAATATACATAAATACATAGGAGGTGGAAGGAGAGCACCACTCCTATGGGAGGAGCTTGTACCTAGCACGCTTGTTCTGTCTCTTCCGTTTGTGAGTTTTGAGAGTTTGTGCGTATTTTCAAAGAGTGTTGCTATGTTTTTCAAGGATTTGCAGGTTTCGCAAGCGTTTCCCGTCGCAGTGGTATCAGAGCTAAGGTTTTATCATCCATAGCACGGGAAGCACATGCACCTCACATCCTCGAACAAGAAACCGTAGCACGCATCAGATTACGAACACTGCGTACAAGAGTGCAACGAAGTTCGAAGCAGCGGAAGCAAACAGCACAGAACGGATCGCAGACAGGAAAACGTGCGACGAAAAAAAAAATATCGTAGCAAAAGAAGTCGGTCGTATGTAGACAGGTCGAAGCTTGTGAACACACACCCGTGCCTTAGCTCCTCCAAGCATACGACATGGCGAAGTGTATAAACTAAAGTTAGAAAAAGCTTTATTTTTAGAAAAAGCCAGGTATTCTAGAAGGTGGATGGGCCTTTTGTAAAAGGGTGCATGGAGGAAAGCACAAAGGCCTTTGTATGATTTTTGCTCAAAGGCTTTTTGGGAAATATACATAAATACATAGGAGGTGGAAGGAGAGCACCACTCCTATGGGGGGATATTGTACCCAGTACGCTTGTTCTGTCTCTTCCGTTTGTGAGTTTTAAGAGTTTGTGCATATTTTCGAAGAGTGTTGCTGTGTTTTTCAAGGATTTGCAGGTTTCGCAAGCGTTTCCCGTCGTAGTGGTATCAGAGACAAGGTTTCATCGTCCATAGCACGGGAAGCACACGCACCCCGCATCCTCGAACAAGAAACCACAGCATGCATCAGATTGCAGACACCGCGTACAAGAGTGCAATGAAGTTCAAAGCAACAGAAGCGAGCAGCGCAGAACTGGCGAGCTGAACGGTATCAGCATGAGAAGCAACAACGTCAAGAGATTGAAGATGCTCTACGCCAAGTGATAACAACTTGGAAGCCACCTATATCGATTGAGGACGAGGAACCCATGCATGCATCAGATTCACTGGATGCATGGAAACATTATACACAGGACCTTAAGCAAGAACTTGAGTGCATGCACAACATGTGCGACATGCATAAAGCCAATGAAGAACGTGCAAATCAAGTGTTAAAAGAGATGACTGAAGTCACAAAGAAGCGTATGAAGGACATAGATGATGAAAAAAGTGAAAGCAGCAAATCATCAGACACCAGTGATAGTGAGCGTGGAAGAAGCAAGACGAGACATCAAAGGAAGAAGAAGCGACATGTGAAGACTTCACTACGACGACATCATGACACTACTCCTTCACATGAGTCCAACGATGAAGACAACATGGGAAAGGCCATCTTGAAAGCACTCAAGCTTTGTGATAAGAAGAAGTCTAGTAAGATTAATCGCAAAACTTTTTCTTTTCCAAAATATGATGGTAAAAGAGATGGACAAGCTTTACTTGCGTGGATTAGTTCTTTCAAGCAATACTTTTTGGGAGAACGGTACGAAGAGATCGAGAAGGTAAAACTTGATGCGAGTCACATGACAAGCAGTGGACAATTATGGTGGAGTGTGGTTGCCGAAAACACTCATGTTCCAAAGACATGGGAAGCATTCAAAGATAAAATCAAGAAGCACTTCCTACCTACACAGCTTGAAGAGGATACTCGCAAGCAATGAGGATTGAGGCAGTTGTATAATGAGAGTGTTGACACATACACTGAGAAATATCTTTCCTCTCTACTTCAATTGCAAACCATTGAGAAAGTGTCCCAAAAAGAGCAATGTTGTACCTTTGTTGAGGGTTTACGCCCTACTATTCGTGCTGATGTACGTATGCTTCGACCATCTACAGCTTCTGATGGGATTTGGCATTAGAGTCAGAAAGAAAGCAGGGAAGAAGCTTTGCTACTCGCACCCCTTGAGCAAAGAAGCATACTTCATACTTCAAGCAGGAGGGTGTAAGAGGTAAAGTTGGTAGATATGATGGTAAGTCTACTTGGAAACCTACTAAGTCACGTATTAATCGAAGAACCAAAGAACTTGTCACATGTTATGAATGCAAAGAGAAGGGACACTACTAGACTTATGAATGTCCAAAGAATCCACTTGCTACACACAAGACAGGTACCCAAGCAAAGAATGCTACCAACAACAATGGAGGCAATGGAGGGAGAACCAATGGACAACAATGAAGGCAATGGAGGGAGAACCAATGGACGTACCAACGGTAATAGTCAGTGCAACAACTCCGCACAAATCAACTACATTGATGATGGATCCCATGATAAATCTTTCAAGCAAGAGGGCGAGGATGAGGATGATGACACTAAAGATGCCGACTACACCCCTTCAGGTAAGTATTATTCAGGTAAAAGTGCATCTTATTTTCATACTTCTTTGTTACATATGACTGCACTATTGCACAAAAAAGAACAAAGTGCCTTATTTGATGATGGAAGCACCCATGATTTCATTTCGCAACGTTTAGTTAAAAAGGTAGGGCTCACAACCATCAAAACAAATATAAAGTCAAATCAGCTTTTCAAGGATCGAATTATAATTGTTTGCAAATGGTTAAGGATCTTGAGGTGACTTTAGGGCCATTAATTGAGAGCCATCGTTCTGGGGATGCCTTGGCGCATCGATCATAATGCCAAACTTGATTATCTTGAACGCACCATTACTGTGACTCAAGGCAGTGAGACTATGACTCTAGAATGCGACAAGAATCTTCCCTCTTGGCCTATATTGTCACATACCCAAGCTAAAAGAGCTTTGCGCAAACGTGAGAAGACATATCTAGTTATGGTCAATAAGATTGAGGCTAAACCTAAGACTAAGAAAACTAAGCAAGAGCCTTTGGATCCTTTTCTAGCTACCTATGACGACTACTTTATGGAAGACTTACCCCTTGGCCTACCTCAATCTAGACCTGAGGATCATAAGATTGACCTTATTCCAGGTAGCGCACCACTGTGTAAATCACCATATAGACACAATCCTACTGAGCAGCAAGAGATTTAATCCCAAATAGAAGATCTTTTGGCTAGAGGCCTAATTTGACCTAGTAGCTCACCATTTGGGGCACCCGTTCTCCTTATCAAGAAGGAAAATGGAACTTTTCGAATGTGCATCGATTATCGTGGCTTAAATAAAATCACAGTGAAAAATCAATACCCCATTCCGAGAGTTGATGATCTACTCGATAAGTTGAAAGGATCCACAATCTTTAGCAAGATTGATCTTAAGTCAGGATATCATCAAGTGAGAGTGATCGAGCCCAATATTTTCAAGACTGCTTTTAGAACCCAAACTAGTCACTATGAATTTCTTGTTATGCCTTTTGGATTGACCAATGCACCTGCCACATTTAGTCAGATGATGAATCGTATCTTCCTACCCTATCAAGACTTTGTGGTAGTTTTCTTTGATGATATCATGATTTATAGCAAGAGTTGAGAGGAACATGAGAAACACTTGGATCTTGTTTTCTCTCTCTTACGTGAGAACCAACTATATGCCAATCTAGAGAAAGGTTCTTTTTTCCAGCCTGAAATTGAATATCTTGGACACATTGTTTCAGCTAAAGGCATTCAAGTAGATCCCAAGAAGGTAGAAGTGATAGTAAACTAGCCACATCCTAAAGATATCGATGAGTTACGATCTTTTCTAGGTCTGTGTAGTTTCTATCGCAAATTTGTTAGAAATTTTGCACACAAGGCACATCCATTGACCGAACTACTGCATAAGACTCGTGCTTTCTCTTGGGGTGAATAGCACACTTTAGCTTTTTAATGACTTAAGGGTGCAATGACGCACACACTAGTTTTGACCATGCCAAACTTTACGAGACCCTTCTTTGTCATGGTTACTACTGCTAGTGGACAGGGTTTTGGGGTTGTGCTCATGCAAGATAACCATCCAATTGCATTCGAGTCACATAAATTAAAACCAGCAGAGGTAAACTATTCCACGTATGATAAAGAATTAGCCGCTATGGTGCATGCCCTTAAACTCTGGAAACACTATCTTATGGGTTCCGAGTTACTCATTAAGACTGATCACCAGAGTCTTAGACATCTCCTTACTCAGCCAGTGATCCAATATTAACAGCTTTAAACCGATGATCCAATATCAACCAGGCAAAGACAATGTAGTTGCCGATGCACTGAGCCGTGGACCTAGCATAAATAATATCTTAGTCATCAAGGGAGACCCTTTCGAGCCTATGAAGGCAGACTATCCTACTGATCGAGACTTTTCAGAAATCTAGCATAAGATTAAGCAAGTTAATAGCACCCCTATGGCCTCGTATTCCATTCATAATGACTATCTATTCTACAAAAAGCGCTTGTGTGTCACTGCACCATTTCGATGCTTGGTACTAGAAGAGGTACATCAGCCACCCTACATGGGACATAGAGGCATCGCTGCTACGTATTAGACTGTAATTCAAGATTTTTTCTAGCCTAAGCTTAAAGTTGATGTGGTGGTTGTGGATCAGCAGGGGGGGCAGTAGAATTAAATATTGAGATGGCTTCTTGGCCTTCCTCCTCGGCTACTTCCTCGGGATATGCTACATGTATTGTTTCAAAATTGCTCACCAAGGACTCAAGTGAGTCTTGGAGAGCTTTGTAGCACCTAGTTAAAGAGGAGGGGATTGTAGCTGGTGGACTGGTAAGCCGCAAGATGCCCTTAAGATTGTATTGAAGAAACTTGACCGTAGGTCTGCATCCAATTAATGTCAGCTTGCAGGCTATCGGGGGTGCAGACGCACAGGCTGAGTTCCTCGGGCTTTGCTAATTGCATCGCATCATCATCCATAGGATAACTTGTGGACTCCATGATGATGCAGCACCATGCTTGGAAATTGAGCAAAATGGGATGGGTGGCAAGAGTTTGGAGGTTAGAGGGGCAAGGAAGAGAGAGGCTAGATAGCTGAAGATCTAATGAAAAATAGGACATGACGAGAATGGGATGGTAGTGATCAGGATTGCGATGGAGGATGGTTTGGAGGGAATTAGGAGGGAGTGGGACTATGAGATCTAGGTGGAAAATAAGATTTTGTGAATGGAGTGATACGAACTGCATTTGGAGTGTCTTGGGGATAGTGCATGGTGCGAGTGTGTATGTGGCTAATTGTGTAGAGACCTCCTTATACATCCAGAATTCTTGTTGCTCACGATCTTCCAAGCCTGAGTCTTCTGGGTAGTCGGGGGTACGCTACCGCTCATTTTGCTCTTGTAGGGACATCGTCAGTGCTCGTTCCTGCACCAAGAGATCTTGCAATCTCTGAATATGGCATTCGTAATTCTCGTGAGTTTGTGCATGTTATGCCTCCACTTGCACCTTTTGCTCTAATGTTGTTCTGAGGCCCGGTTGTCAGCCTGGTCCATGAGCATTTGGACCAGGGATTTGCTAGAGGAGAGATCATCCTTGAGCTTTGTGACTGCCAGCTCTAGCTCCTTAGCTTTTATTTGATACTCCTCTGCTCTGTCTAGGGCCGTTTGGGATGTGGCTTGGGCAGTGACCATCAAGGTGTTGTTGTCGCACGCAGAGAGATGTGCTTGGAGGAGGGTTGCTGAGAGTTGTGAGGCATGTTCTTGCCTCCTCTAAAGAATTGTTTGTGCCACCTATGGGAGCTATGCCATTTCTTTGAATAAATTCTACTCCATCTGGTCGACATGAGAGAGCTTTTCTATTGTCATGTGGCTATAGCCACTAGGTGCCCGATAGTGGGGTGTGCTACAAAATTGTAGGGCCTTTGTGAGGCTTTCCTATGGAGAGGAGGAGATGACGGTGATGAAGGAGTTGGTCTCTTGAGTATGGACCGTTGCTGAGGCCGACACCTAGGGTGTAGCGGGGGTTGTCGAAATAGCTTGGGCTCCTAGGTGGAGGCCAATCGTGACTGTCTCATCACCTAGGAGGTCATCCACCAAGATGGGCTCTTGTTGTACCCTTTTGCCCTTGTCTTGAGGATCCGTTTGCTAGAGGCATAGTTGATGGCTTAGGAATGCTTGCATTTGACGACCCTCATATTGTGCGAGCAACTGATAGGTCCAGTTGCACAAGATGGCTGGCCAAAGTGGCACTGGGCTCTATTCTTGGTCACTTTGGCTTGACCTCTACTTCTTCTTGCTCGCTTTGGCTTGACCTTTGCTTCTTCTTGCTTTGCTGGTGGCCGTCCCATGGCTGACTTTTCGATGTGCCCTTTGCTTTTCTTGTGGTTGTAGTGGCAGATTTTGTTGAGGGCCTCGAGCATCTTCTTCTTCATTGCATACTTGTCGCTGATGACTGGCAAGCCTAGGGTGGCTCATACCACGTCTTGGTTGAGGTGGTAGAAGTGGGGATTGCCCATTGCGTCTCGAAGAACGCCCACATTTTTGTTGGAGTTGTAGGCTTGGAGAAACTCTCCCAAGAGCCTCATGTCCAAGCAGCATGGAAGGAGATCTGCCCCCACTGATCTCAGGCTTTTGTCTCACTGCTAGTGCATCTTGCACTGTCGGCTCCTTTAGCGCCACATAAGTTGCTACTATGTGGTAGTGGAGGGTATAATCATGCCCCTCGTATGCGTAGTGACAGTGGATGGCGCATGCATTTAGTTGTTGGAGCCATGCCTCACCAAGCAGTGACTGTGTTTGTGAGCGCACGACTTTGTACTCTCCTTGTGTGGGAGCCTGGGTGCACTTTCTTGATGTCTTTGAGGGGGCATGCCAGCAGTTGTCGGACCCTCTTGGGTGTCCTATTGAGTAGATACTTCCTCCTCCACTTGTAAATCTTCGACTAGGAATTCGAAGGGCATGCGGATCGTGGCCGAGGGCATACTTTGAGAGTCGGAGGGACCGGTGGCTTGCGGAATAGGTCGGGGTGGAGTCCAAGCTCCCTCTCGAACTCGAACAATTCATTCTCTAGATCCATTAGGAAGAATGAGGGCAACCAAGTGATGAGTGAATCTATGGAAGAGGAGGAGTTTGAGGACGTACACTGATTGCTGGATTGCTCTATGGAGGAGGGCAGGGGGCTAAAAGATTTCTGATAAAATTTTGATAGAGTTTGGGGGCAACTGCTATGGCAACGACCCAGTGGGAAAGGGCTCCTTTATATAGATTTTTCTATCCCCACAGTCGGCGGGATGGTGTAAGGCGATGGTCGATGAGATTTGCGAATGCAACGATTGGTGGGATACGGTTATGGCAGTGACCGACGTGGTAATTGGATGGCAATGGTCGGCGGGATCTGTGGATGGCAAACGATCAATGTGATCTGCGATGGCAATGGTCGGCAGGATACAATTATGGCAATGATCGACAGGGTACTATTATGGCAGTAGTGATCGGCGTGATAATCGGAGGGCGACGGTCGATGGGATAGAGCTATGGCCCTGGTCAGTAGGATAGCACTATAGCAATGACCGACATGATACTATGTCAAGAGAATAAGGAAAGGGAAAGAAGGGGGAAAGTGGGAAGGTGGGAGAGAGAAAGGAAAGGGTGGGGTGTACAGGTGAGGAGCGGGGCGACAGACTGTGAGGTCAGCATGCAAAATTGCAAAAAAATGCATGACCCTAATCACCTAGTGCTGATCATGGATACGCGTGAGTGTATGTGCAGGGCAGTGACTTGTGGGCTGTGGGTGCATCGGGTGATATGCCTACCGTACTGACTCACCTAGACCTGGACTCGATCATCATGTGGAATGTGGTGTTGATGGACATTGCGCTACTGCATAGCATGTTAAAAGCCATGTAGAGCATGTGTCTAGCTTGTGTCTTACCTTGGATGCCAAAGATACATTGGCGCTAGGATGAGTCCTTGCGGTATGGTCCTTTGTCACAGGATAAGCGAGTTCTTGTGTGACCGCCTTCAGTGTTGACACTTGCTCTTGTGAGTCGGGCGGCACTGTTAAAGATGGTATGATCGCAACTACCTTTGAGGGTCCACTTTCAGGTTTGGAGGGAGGTTCTTGTCTAACACCCCTCATTGTAGGGGTTGGTTCTTGTGTTGCTCCCTTGTTGCCTTGGGCAATCTTCATGTTGAGTTGTACGATTCATGGTAATAGGGCACGTTCGGGACTCTGGGGCTTATTTGTTGTGGTTGGTTTGATGATAGGTTCTTATGGTTTTGCATCCAGGGTCGACATAGGTTCTTATGTTGCTATCTTTGGAACCCTTGCGGTTTGTGACTTAAACTTTGGCACCCAGACGTCCTGCTTGCCGTTGTAACTATCTCGGTCTTCCAAGAGCTTGGTGGGGTCCCAGTGCTTGGGGGGATGCTGCAGTTGAGGGGGTGGATTGGAGCCTAGAGGTCGAAGCGCGGGATGGCATCATGTCCTTCCTCTTGGTAAGGATGCCTTCAACAGAGACATCTCTAGAGCTCTTGTGCTGCTTGGATCCTTCCTGTTCTCATCAGAAACTGTTGAAGTAGGTTGAACGCAGAGAATAGCCTCTTGTACTTGTTGTCCATGGCTTTCCTGAGTGGGGTACAGTAATGGCTACATAATGGGAAATTGCACCAGGTTGCCACCGTGGTTGGTCCGTCGCTCCTTTTGGGGTCGGACTCTTTTTGGAGGTGGTTGGACGGTTGGAGGTGGATGAAATTTCAAGTCCACCCTCTCATAGCACTTCTTTATCTTGGGCCAGTGAGGGTGTGACAAAAGGAGCAAGACGTGGTTCACAGAGCGGGATACCACAGTTCTACCACCATTCGTCAAGGAAGCTATCCTGGCTCGCTAGTCAATTTGACAGTTCATGACATAACACCAGGTCCTTCCCAATATGATCTGTTCGCCAGTTGCTTCTGTAGGAGAACATAAAAGCGTATTTCTACTACTTGGTGAACAACCGTTAGACTTAAGTTCACAAAACCCAAGGTTCTTATGAGTTGGCCATTGATAGCCCTTACCGAAGCGACGATGAGGTTTAGGGGTACCTGTATCTTTTCCCATACCTTGTGGGAGATGAAGTCCACGAGTGCTCTAATGCACATGCACGGACCCTACAGTTGAACATGCAACCTAGATGGCTCTATTGTTAGTTCATCCGTTAGTCCTAGGTGTTCAAGCATTGCCATAAGTAATGCCATTTTCTTATGCTATCTGATCTTAGCATTACGTGTCATGGCTTCTTCGATGGCCCGACGTTTCATTTGGGCTACCTCAGCCTTGAGTTATTTTTCTCTATGGATGGCTTGAAGGGTAGGCAATGTGAGTGGCCCATAGTATCTTTTCAATTTGCTCCCATTAAGGTAGCCATCCATTCTATTCCATCAAGAGTGGCTATTCAGCACGCCCCTTGTGGAGAGATCTCTACCACGCGGTAGGGAACCATTCCTCGGTACTTGAGATTGTGCTTGGTATTGCGGATGTTGTAGAGGAGTGCCAAATCACCCTCTATAAGGATTAGCATCCACCTGGTGATGCATCCCATCATGCATGGCTTGTTGGCCAAGTATAACAATGCTTGGTGGTCCACAAAGAAGACGAACTTAAGTAAGGTGGCCATGGAACATGGTGTCCACCATGTTGCTCATTGTTGTCTTGGCTTCTGCCCCTTTTGGTGGCATAGTCTATGGGTACTAAAATATACTTGGATGGTGAGAGGCCCACAAGATACACTCAAAGGAATCCCAAGGCTCTCTAACAGTTAGGGTGTTTTGGGTGACACAATTTTCTCGAGGCCCTGCCCGTTGGCATGCATTACATTTTTTCACAAAGGACTTGAAATCTCTAAACACAAATTGTCCGTAGTAAGTAGTCAAAATTGCATGTCCAATTATGAAATTGGAAAAAAAAGGATCTTATATCTCGTCATTTTCATGTGACTATAAAGTTTTATGTGCATTGGACACCAATTGGAATAGTGGACAATCAAAATGGTCCATTTTGATTGTGACTATAAAGTTTCATGTGCATTGGACACCAATTGGAAGAGTGGGCAATCAAAATGGTTCCATTGAATGACATTGCTAAATAATGTAGTTAGAATGCCCCCTTCCAGTTCTCGATCCAGTCCCCTAGATCATGCAAAGTTCATGGTCATTAGAGTGTTGTCGATGAAGATCGTTCCTTGTTTACACGTGTGAAATTTTCCCATTCCTATTTCTTCGTAGGTCTTCACTGGATCCTTTGTTGTGGAATTGTTGCTGGGAGGATATATATTTCATCTAGTTGCACCAGATTCCACTATAATTGGCACAGCACAGCTGAGTGATTACAATGGCTAGATGTTGGGTGGATGGATTGGACCTAAGTACTTGTGACCATTCAAATAAAGAGGAAGAAAAAGAAAAGGCTAAGATTTAAGTTAGTAGGAAGAAAGTTTTAGTAGGTGTTGATGTAATATCCTAGTGGTGGTGTTGTTAGCAGAGTAAGTACCAATGTATTATCATGCTCATCCCTAAGTCCCATATTTCTTTTGAGTGGGACTTTAATTGGATTTTATTTAGACTATGTCTTTGACATGCCATGTTTGTAAGTCCAAAGTTTTGCATTACATTTTGTCTTACTTCTTTGCATAGAGCTTCTTTTTTAATCCATTTTATGGATTATATTTTATTGAGGGCTTTGCTAGGAAGTATTTGAGCACAATAAGCTTGTGGCACCCTCTAGAGCTTTATTCTATCTGAGTCATCAGATCTAGAGGCGCTTGATAATACACCCTACACCACTTGACATTTCTCCAAGTTTAGATCCTCTATATTTAGACAATTGATTGACAATGTCATGTACTTGACAATCACCAACCTCAACATTTCATATGTAGGTGGGTGCTTAGCTAGTTCATGCAAAATCCTAAGAAGACTCACCTCCCTGTAGCAAAGAGAGAAGTTAGATACCTCCATCATTCATTTGATTAGGGACTACATTATGCCAGGTCATCCAACTTATCCTTCCAAGAAACATAATTACAAAATATCCACCAATAGATATAGCTTTATTAGCCTTGGCTTTGAGGCTTTTTCATGGTGGCAAAGCAAGAAGCAACCAAGAGTGGCCTTGTCTTCCATCAAAGCAAACTACAGGGGATCCACAATGCTACACATGAAGCAATGTAGTTCAAATGGCTTCTTTTAGAGGTGGAGATACTTTCTAGAGACCCTACCATGCTCTATTTACCTAATATGAGCAGCATGCAACTCGCAAAGAAACCAATGTTTCATACTAGAGCAAAATACATTGAAGTACATTATCACTTCATTCATGAGAAAGTTCTCAGTGAAGAGATGGACTTGTTGATACATTGTTCAACACGAGAACAAGTCACAGATATCTTCACCAAGTCACTTTATTTAACAAGTTTACATGCTTTTGACATCAGTTTGGTCTTTGCCAATTGCAACCAAAGATGGGGAAGTGAAGATTAGGTGTAGAAATTTGTACACACGTTCTCTGCTACACTCTTGTGCATCTTTTCTAATATTTATTTTTGTCACCATCATACAACATTCAAAAAGCTAGAAGTTGTGCTTTGTCAAACATCCTCTACTTATGCAGAGCAATTTAACGGGGATTTTGAGAATGGTGTAGATTGCATTATATAGTGTTGATAGGACAAACCCTAACCCTAAGGGATTCATCTATATGTTCTTAGTTTCTTTGGAATATAGTGTAGTGTACAATTAGCTATCTCTAGTGAAGTCCTCTCTCTCTCTCTCTCTCTCTCTCTCTCTCTCTCTCTCTCTCTCTCTCTCTCTCTCTCTCTCTCTCTCTCTCTCTCTGTGTGTGTCATTATCATCCAGTGTGGTCCCCTCTTGGTTTGGAGCCTAATTAGATCTCTGTTGTTGTCAAAGATTTGTTTGATTCAATTATTCAGACTCTTCCTTTCATGAACATTCCAATCCAATTGAAAAAAAGGATCTTGATTTTCCAAGTATACCTCCAATCGAGAAAGAAGCCAACCAGTTTATTCATACTTACCTCCAATTGGGGATGAATCAAAATGGAGTTATATATAGATGTAATCACCAAATTTGGTGAATTTCTTTTCTTTCTTTTGCTCATGCTTATGATTGGTGGGGTGAATCCCACACCTGAATCAATGGGACCCAATGCTTTAGCTTTTAGGTTTTGTGGACTTGAGAAAGGGTGTGCACGCTTACACATGTGTATGTGCACATTGACACACACGCACATGCACATGCACATGCACAAGTAGACACATAAGCACATGCATGCATGCATGCATGTACACACACACGCACGTGCATGTACATTGGGTTTACTAGGTCATAAATCGCGATTGATGTTGCTCTCTCCTTATTTGGTTGTTGTAGAAGCAATTGTGTATATAGTAGTATTCTCCTCATGGTGCATAAATTTTTATGTGAATAACCCCAATGCATGGTTATATCATAGTACTTGTTTCCCTTGGTATTTTCCCATTATAGATGCTTTCCACCAATACTAATGCCTGTCACTTTTCCATATATACAGTTTTTTTCAAATTTTATCTTACCTATAATGCCTTTCATTGATACAACTTTATAAACAAATAGGAATTGACCCAATGCATAAGTCTGCAATCGATTGCATGGGCAACTAACTTGATGCATAAGTTTTTAACAGACTAAGTATGCAACTGAGCAGACTAGTTATGTTTTGAGTAGATTCAATGCTGAGAAGTGTTATACCTTGACTATTCATCAATGAACACTGTTAAATTGCATTTTACAAATAATTCAGCAAACCACTACAGTTCTTACTCACATGCTTATCCTAAAATTGTCCAATTTTGCAAAGGCATTGTAAGCAGTTCTACTTCAATTTGTATGAAGAACATAATCTATACATGTGGCAAGGGACATTGAAGTAAGTTCAATTCAGCACTATTTGTGGTCGTATAAGAGGTCGTTTTACTTTTTGACTCTTGAATTTATCTCAACCTTTAACAAGTTCTTTACCAAGGCCTCTCATAGGAATTCAAAGGGGTGACCTATGGTTAATCTTCATAAAGAAACTAACTTGGCAATCATAACATTACCTTACTCTTTAAATAGCTAAATCCCAAGTTATCCTCTCTATGCAATTTCTACATTGTGTTCCTCCGATTCTTCTCCATACAATCCTATGCTTTGATCTAGACTAATTGAGTAGACACTGAGACATGGCGAACACAATCTAGGTTTGGATTGTGTACAACATGCTCATTTTACATCAAGGTTGTTGTTGCTAGTACTAACAAGATAATATAACCTACAAATCAGGTTTGTTTCTCTCACCACATCTCAAAGTCAAGATTTCCTAGAGTGACTACTAATAAAATTGTGGTAGAGTGGGTTCTAGTAGATGCAAACTCTTGGAATTTCTCATTTGCATGCTTCAATCACATGTCTTTGGTTTTCCATGATTATAGAAGGATTTTTTGCCATTAACTTTTGCCCGTATCCATGCCTCCTTCACCATCCTTGTGTTTGGAGTTGTTTAATGTTTTTGGCTTGCCATTTTGTTAAACTTACTCTTATATATGTATTCCTACATTGTGGCAACCACTTCTCCCTATAGATCTTGTGTGTGGCTTCATGTTTATTTGCTTTTGCTTTTAATTGGTTGTGTGTGGTAGATCGTGTTTACTTTCTTTCAATTAAATATTGATGCTTGGCTAGGAGTAATGTAGGATAAATTACGCTTGTTTTTTTGTGGCATGTGCTTGGTTGGTTGAGATGTTCGAGTGTTTGTTAGTACTCTTCTATTATCTGATATAGTGATATGTGATATGTGTGTTTATTTTTTTGGTCTAGGATTTTGTAGGTGACTACACACACACATACACACACACACACACACACATTTTCATCCATGTATATAAATTTATAAATGAAATCTCATATAGAGATAATCTATATCTGTGGATATATAATTTATCCATGAAGGTTTTTGTCAAAAATGTTTTTAATTTTTTGAAATTATTTTCTTTTTTTTAAATATAATAAAGACACATATACACATCATATATATGCCAACATACACACTCATTCAATGCTATGAAAAACAATTTTCCCAACTAAAAGGAATGCTAAGGCCAATTTGAAAATTGGATTAAAAACATTTAAATATTGTAATTAAAACTTTTATTCCTTGAAATTAAAGGCAACCTAGGATCCAAAGGTTGAGACCTATCACAATCATAGACTGATCATGCTTCTTGTAAGAGCGAACTCTAGAAAGAAGAGCACATGTAGGTGGTGGTAAGAATTGGCTCAACTGCTATTCTATTTCTTAAGGAAGAGTTGCCACGTAGCAAGAGGAGCTAGAGTGGAAGGGAGCTGGAAGATGTGCCACCTGATAGCTCTCCTTCTTATTTTGAGTGGCACATAGCACTAACTAGCTACCATCTACTAAAAGGGTGCTACATGGTGCTTTGTGGAAGCCTTATTGTTGTGAGTGTGCCAGCATCGTCATGGGTAATATGGAGTGTGCTACGTCTTCTAACCACGTTTGACATGCTAGCCCAACACACTTCAACTCTGAAATTTGAAATTCAAACAACTTTCTTATGTCATTACCTCACTCTTTCTATGTTGTCTCCTCTTCACAGTTATCCTTGAGCTCAACACGCCCCCTCCCTACCTCCACATCTCAGCTCTAACATTTTTTCATACAAGTCCTTTTGCATGGCTTGGTCCTTCTACTTGGCTAAAAAGCAATGAATGGACTAGCATGATGGATGGCATACATAGTTAATGAGATTTGCAAGTGCATGGAATGCCAATTAGTGGTGATGGCTCAAAGTTCCAACAAAACTACTCAACCTTGCAAAGATAAGGAGGACCAAGGACAACCTTAGCTTGGTGATCTCAAAGCTTTGTCATCATTATTCCTACTTAAACCAGGCAGAGTCTGCACTTATGTCACAACAAAACTAGGAGAAACTTTCTGACAGCATTCATATGTCAAACATCAGACAACAACAAATTGTGAAAGTATCACACAATTGATTGATGAGCTTCTGGATTCGAATGCTTTGGAATGCAATTTTACATTACCAAATCTTTTTCCTTCAACTTTTTTTCCAAATATTTCTAGCTCCTTGTAGCAGTTTGAGGATGTTGACCAACTCTAGATTTAGTGTTTTATCTCTCATAAAAATTAACTTGAGCATGGACGGATTACTTTAAGATATTGCAAGCAGTGGAAGACTACATTGCGTCCACATCAAATAATCATTAGTAAGTCCTAAGTTATTAGGGATTCTATTAGCTACACAACATTTCTCTACTTCTTCGGCAACCAACATGTGCAAATATTCTATATACAGCATTAGTACCAAGCTGGATTTGTTTTGAAAAATGGACTTAGTTGTATGGAGATTTGGCACCACTAGTGGAGCTAAATAGCTATCCTCTGGGGAGGAATATGCAAAGCATATCTATTGAGATTGGACAACCATTTACAAGCATTGAGACATTGTGATCCATTGTGAAGCCAAGAATATTTGCTAATGAAAAGTCTTGGCATTAGGGTGGACATTCACTGACTTGGATAAGGGCTCCCCAACCATTTAACATTGATGAATAGCTGGTCCTAAGGAGTTGGTCATAAGGAAAGTCTAAAGAGCGAATCAAAACCATACGATGATGAAGACACAAAAGCTACGGATCTCAAAGTTGAATAGAGTGATGGGCAGGGTTACGACAAACAACTTGACAGCGTAGATGGTAATAAAGGACAACAACAAGCTAATGATCGATGACAGCAACAATGGGCTGGTTGACGGCAAGGTGAGGAGCCCCAACAACTTTGTCTTCTCCTCTAGACACATGCTTGCCTAATAAACCTTCGATGTTTTTTTCTTATGCACAAAATGATGAATAAAGCCAGCAAACTTTGCAAAAAACCTTTTGGAGTTTACGACTCCTGTGCTCGATTGGCTCGAAGTCGCCAACGAATACAAACGAGAACAGGGACAAGGACCCAAGTCGAATTAGATTTATGATCTAGGGTTATCCATTTTGCTTGATGGTTTCTATGCCCTTGCCTCCATTTCACTAGATCCATTACCATAACCCCAGTGTTAAAGTAGCATCCTTGCCTCCCTCAAAACACATATGACAAGGATTCATCTACAAAAAAAGCATCAGTAAAGTATGTGGTAAAATTTTCTATGCCACAACCCAATATTCTTCTCAAAGAACAGGCTCCTTACTTCACGACCTTAAGCTCATTATTTAATAAAATATCCCCCTTATTGCATGCAAGTTTGTAGAATCAAGGGTGGACACAGAACTAAGGGTGAGGTATAAAGGTGAGCATGAGAGAGACACCCAATCCCAGTAGAAGCAGATGCACAAGTCATGGTGTATAGACAATGTTGAACCATAACATGCACAAAGTGGTGAAATTCCCTTCTATCTATGTGGAAAACACAATAACTCCCACATCTGCCATCATAATTGGATTGGTTTACTTGAAAAAGGACTAGCGGACTTCACTTTATGAATATAGAGCTCCCTACAATTCTGTTTGGTTTTCTCACCAGTGTATGGCATCTCTTGGCTAGATTGTCATGTCTTTAATTTAAAGATCCATGCATATCAAAAATATTCATATGTTGATCTTTGCACTAGAAAAGCAACTCTTTTTTGCAAGAGAACTACAAACTATGCAAGGTTTGAACTGCTAGCTTTCATGACAGGGGATCCCCTATCACCTCATACAATGAGGCAACAAACAGGAATCTGGATCCCTTGAGTGAAGCTAATGATATGATCAAGATATCGTTTGCAAAGTAAATTAATCACACAAAAAGATATCATTGCCACCGAGGAAGTGGTGTCGTTTGTAAAGTTTGACATTGAAAACATTATTAGGGTCAGTGGTGGTTGTAATAGAGAAGAATTGGTGTCACAAGCATCGTAAGAAGGTAGTTTTGAAATAGTTCATGTGCAAGACCCAACTGAACAAGAATTGTCACTCGATTGGGTAATGTGTTCATGATTCGCCAAGGTACCAAGGCTTTGGTAACTCTTCCTAGAGGAAAAGGGATCAAGCTGTCATATAAAAGAAAAAACCAACAATTTTAGAGGTTGGTTTTCAACCACCTACATATTTTTTTACTATCGAGATTTAAGCTAGGAGTCTTTTTGAATAAGATTTTGGCTCGTCCACATTGCGAAGGCTCGCTGGTTGCAAAACCCTCCAAGTGTCATATCATCTGTAAACTCTGAGTCTAGCAACTCCTCCTCTTGTCAAATTAGGAGCATCATCCATCTTGAGAGCGCAAACTAGCCTAGCGCCTCTACTACAAAAGAAAGAGAAAGGGAGTGAATGGGCAACCCTATCAAGCTGGGTGGGAAAGAGGGAACGCCTCGCCCATATGGCCATCGGTAAGCATCTGACTGGAACTCCATTCAAGGCCGAGACCCCTCTAATCCATCTACCTAAAAGGCCTGAACACTGCAGTGTGCCCTCCAAGAAAGTACCACTCCAACTTGTCATATGCCTTATCAATATCCAATAAAAGGATAGCAAGAGGATGAGGCTTCTCCCGGGCCCAAGCTACTAGCTAGAGCCTCCCAAAAAGTGAAGATGTTGTGCAAGATACTCCTTTCCTAAACAAACCCAATTTGCTTGTTATGAATGATGTCCGCTCGTTGGGGCAACATCTCATGCGCAGTGTAGTAAAGTGATGAACTGCCACTGTTGTAAATCAACCATGTTTTCCCCTTTCGAGACCAAACATATCCATCCTCGACTCAGAGATTGTGGGAGAGAGCCTGCATCAAAAATCTCCTCAAAATCTAGTGGAAGAAGGGTGCCTCAAAATCAAACTCAGTAAAGTTGTCAACTACCACTATCTGAGGCGACGACTCCACTACCGTGAAGGATAGTCTCATACTCCTTTAGAAGCCCCAAAGCGCGAAGTCACCGTGAAGAGAGGCACATAGTGTGTCGAATTCACATCAACTGTGAACTCATGGTATCAAGGAATGAAATAAACAAGATGCAGACCCAGGAGGAGAGGGCTTCGCTCCACAAGTGAACAAATTGTGTCAGGGGAGTTCAAATGAAGAAGGAAGACCCCTCTCCCATAGGTGGTAACCTCCTGGATGTGGTCACCCTCTTGTGCTTGTATAATTCCAAACATGCACCTGGTTCTTGTTGGCGTGAGGCCAACTATCCTGCCCACCACTCCTCTGTCTTGAAGTAACTAGACTGCTTCTTCACAAGCGCTTGGCTTGTGGAGAGAGAGCCTCAACGGTGGGGAGTCGAGGGTATTGCCATGTGAGCCGCCCTGGCTACCACCAAGATTCGTTCTTCAAAAAATAAGCACTAATGTTGCGCTACCAAAAGGAGAAGGGAAGGGAAAACCAAAGGCTCGCTATAAAAGCCAACAGGAAAGGAGAGCTCGCTGATTAAAACTAGCAAAGGTAAGGGCCCTCAAAAAACCGCTACCAAAAGCTCCAAAATGGGGCTCACAACGAGCCAAGAAAAAGCTAACTGTGGAGGAGCTACTCCCGGTTGCAAAGTACACCACCAAGAAACGGCTCGAAAAAAACGCCTTGACGTCCTGGAACACCTCCACAACAGGCTCCCCCGAGAACTCGACCTATGGCAAAGGCACCCTTGACTGCCAGAAAACGGCCAACTACCAAGGTGGCCAGCGAACGCAACGAGCTGCCCTACGTTACGAGGTCATCACGAAAAGTGGTCTAGGGGAAGCGCAAAGAAGCTACTGGTTGGAGCTCGCCACGACCGAGAGCGGCCCAAGCTTTGCCCTCAGAGGCAACCACGACCAAAGCGAGTATGCAAAGCTGCTTCAAAGAGCCAGAGAGGCAGCTAAAGCTCTCCCAACCACCTAGAAGGAGACGGAGAGCTTGCAAGTACCCGCAAGGATCCGTCGAGGAGGAGCGAGAGCAATGGCACGCCAGAAGCGAGGGGAGAGCGCAACAATGGTGAGCGAAAGGAAGAACCGAGAGAGACGAGAGGCAGAAGAAGAAAGGCTAAAGAAAGGACAGATGGGCAACGAGCAAGAGAGAAACTAGGAGGCTCCATTGGAGTTAATTTCTAATCATCAATCCTATGCTTTTCTACTTTGCAGATGAGAAAGCTACCGTTTCATGAAAGAGATCATTTTTGTTTGGGTCTCACCATCACCAAATACAACCCCACATTTTTTTAAAAACTATAAAAATGTTGTCTTTGATAACTTTTGGTGAAGATTGCATTCAATTTTGATATAATTTGGTCGACTTGTAATGATTTCTTCTTCATAAAGTGACTTAAAGTAGTGTTTGATCTATCGTTTGGGGCTTGAAATGATTGACAAAAACATTTTTACTTCAATCGAGTTGATATGATGCATGGGTGTAGTTAGACTAGTAACTAGGGTTGGATAATTCTCAAATGACCATGATTAAGGATGACCATAGGTTATGCTATTTTAGATCGTGTAGAAAATAATGATGTGGCATGCTTAACATGTAGATATGGTTAGCGTGGAGATCATTGCCTTTCTCTAGCCATTGATCGTGCTATGTGTTGAGAATTGTGTCTGCCTTTGAAAGCTTTATATCATTACCTAGCCTCGTCGCTTCTTGAAGCGACCGCTGCAAAAGCTTTTGAGCTTGTAGTTGCCTTACTAAGCATGGAAACCTTGTTTAGATGCATTTGTTGACGTTCATGTCACAACCATTTGTAGAGGTCGTGCATTGTTTATTGCAAAGGTCCATCATGTGGACAATCAAAGATCGGCCTTTTTGTGTGGGCTACAAATTTTGGCATGCATGAGTTAAAGTCAACAAGGTGGTACGGACGACGCTGCTAGGTATATGTCATTGAATCCTATTGCTCAACCTCAACTACTAAGATTATATAGTTTTTTAGCAACAAGTGTTCTCGAGCAACATAGCCAAGCCTCAAAGACTAGGCCTCATAACGAGGCTCATCAAGGCCACTCGTGACATAAGATGAGGATTACAAGGTTTTTTTAAGCAAAACATGAGAGCCTAGAAGAGCAACAAGAGACGTAGATGTAGAGGACTTGAGGGTCACCATGTAGCCTTGAATGGTGGCTATTCGACTTTGAATCTACCTTGGATGATGCTCATGGTGTTGTTTTGGAGTTCAAAAAGGACCAAAGGCTTCAAGTCTAGACTAATTGCCACGAAAAGTTGTACGTATAGCAATCGATGCTCAATGAAGTACTTCCACGTGGTAAGTCCTTCCCTCGCTTGAGGAACATTTGGATTAGGAGCCAATGCACATGTCAAGGAACCGCAATAATACTTCTAGATGATGAGGCGACTTAGGGGAAGCCATGGAGAAGAATGAAGAATGTTTAGAGAAAGAGACCACCCAAGTCAACATGCCAAACTCATATCATAGCCAATCACATGTCAAAATCATGAGCTTGTTGAACTAAAGCTCCGATACAACTCCATCACAAATATGTCCGCTACACCATCAAGAAACTTTAAGGAGATGTAGAAGGACCTAGCTATTGGCGAAGAACAACTAAAACGGGGCAAGATCGACCAATACGCATATCTAATGAGAAAAATGTGTAGAGTGTTCAAACCTTTAACTCGATGAAGACAACACAAGTAGGACGAGATACAAAGCTGCTGAAAGAGTATCGTACATATAAAACTTATACCCAGCTTGCATACCATGAGTTAAGTTTACCAGTCCATACCAATAGGAAAGATATTGTAGAGTGTATCGCATTTGAGAGAGTGAAAACACAACTATCTATTTTCCTAGATTGAAATCTTCTAGTGTGAAGCGTATGAATTCATACACGTTGATGGATGGGGAGCAATGCCTACCGGAACAAACGATGGTTCATTATGTGACTTTCATTGGCATTATATCAAATACACAAGAGTGTGAAAAGTAAAAAGCTAAAAGATTACAGCTACAAAAATTGTGGAGGTAATCTGTAGAGATTACTTACCTCTACATCGTTATCTATTAAACTTCAGAAAAAACTTCGAATGTGGCAATTTTAAGTTGGTCTAAGGTTTTTCTAAAATGGTGGTGGATAAATAGGATGTGAGTTATGTGGTTCCTGTGGGTAATAGACATTAAAGATGTGCACAACAGTGAACTTAAAATGGTACATTGAGAATTTCTCTAATGCATCTCTTTAGCATCTCGTTTCATGATTGTTTTAAATGTAAATCCTGCTGAGCTGGTGTCTAAGGCAGCCAATAGCTTCTCTCTCTCTCTCTCTCTAAACAATGTGCTCATTCATACTGATCTAAGCTCTTTCAGGGCACATCAGCCCAGAAACCCCAAAAATAATCAATGCAAATCCTGTTTATCTATCAGTTATGCTCAAAAAGCTTATTTTATCACATCCACACTATGGAGCCAGCCTCATTGGGTCACGAGGGAACAGCGAAGTTTTCCGTATATTGTTCAGGGCACAAAAAAGCATCACCACTCTTTCCAAACCCACGCCCACACCACCATGCGGCACTGCACCCCACCTAGATAACAGAAGCATCATTCCATCAAAGTCACAATAATACAATAAAGCCTGTCCACTGTCAGATTTCACAATCAATAAGCAGTCTAAAAAGGCAATGCGGCCAAACCTGAATGAGTCAATATACGTGGACAGACTCTTGATATCAATCCCAAGAGCTTGTGCTCGCAAGACAAGAAGTTCAGGCTCGTGCACACGTTGAGCTCCAGAGATAATCTCTTCCCCTGTAATCAGATATTAGAAATTATACTGAGACATGGAAATACAAATCACAATCAAAAGTGTCACATGCCAGTTCGTGCCATTGTTTTGCTTATACAAACTGACCTGTCTTCACAACAAGAGGAGCCAGTAGTAAAATTTAAACGAGAAAAGCCTCAGTCCAAATGGTCATTTAGGTGGGAAAAACTCTACCAAGGATACGGTGCATGATCCACTTTAGAATACTCTAATGTTTTTTCAGCATGTCAATTGAAATCATTCACCAAAGAGAAGGGCAGACATGCTCATAAGGCTGGCACTAGATGATGAACAGTAAGAAGTGCTCTGTCTCAGAATAATCACTTTCGATTTTGTCTTTAGTGTAACAAAAGCAAACAGTCAATGTCAGGCGATGACTAGCATTCACAAATAGCCTGCTTCTTTGCAAACTGCGACATTGACCTCTTGCAGACACGAGAGTTTCAATTCTAAGAGGCATCTACCAGTAACATTTCAATACCAATTTTGAGGCTACTTTTAGCGGTTGTGGAGTTAAAGCTCCAACCTTCATCATTTTATACCTTAATAATAAAAAGTATTAGCTGTTCTTTTCAGCTAAAGAATTATCTGCCTTGACTCTCAGGAGCCTATAGCTCACATTTGGCCTCTGACTTGGCGACTATTCACTCATTGGACTCCCAAATCGTGAGCTTGCTTCAACTGAGATTCCCCACACAGAGCAGCTCTTCTCATCTTCCATCCAGCAACTAACATTCAAATCTAATTACCAAAAGTTGGCGCAACATTACAAGAGGTGCAACGACGAGAGCAATCTGCCCAGTCATTAAATGATACATCCTCAATCAATTTGACCACGTCATGGCACGGAGCGTTCCAAGAGGTTCATTAGGAGAAAGAAAAAGCAGTTTTCATTGATCATGGCAACTCTCTCAAGACGTTCATTAGGAGAAAGAAAAAGCAGTTTTCATTGATCACGGCAACTAATGCTCTCCTTGCTCTGCACTAGCAACTCAGTGGATCTTTTGGCAGATGCCTCCCCCAAGGAGATCATCCCTCGGATAGTCACATAGAGCTTTAAACTTGGAATGAAAATGCAAGGCCATGAACCCCTGGTCCCTATGCTCTGGAGTCTGAGCCCTCCATCTCCCCTCAGTCACCCCTCATCCTGTCTCTCCTGCAGCACTTTACCCTTTTCCACCCAGGCCCTTGATTTCACTCCCCCCTTCCCTTTCCAACGCTTTGGGTCTGCCTCCTTTTCCATTCCTCCACAAATTTCCGCATGAAAGAGCAACCGTCATGGATGAAGCACGTCAAGCTATGGCTGGTGGTCATTTTTCCACCGAAGTCCCAGTCAGGAAAAATTTTAAGAGCAGAACTATGGTGGAGTCCCATCTATGCACATGTTACAAGACACTGCAAGTGATGTGATGCAAGCAATGGGTAGGGAGGCCAACCTTCCAAGATCAACGCCAAACCTCTCCATGGGAACCCTTTGGATGCCGAATAGAAAGCCTTGCAGGACAACACAGCTCGAAGCACAGCAATGTTCTTATATGAGAATATCACCTGCAGATCCAGAGGCCCCATTGATCTCATGTCTGACCAAGGAATTCCCTTCATCAATTCAATGATTTAGATCATGACAAAGAAATTCCAGATCCAGCAGAAGAAATTGAAAATGTACTACTCAAGGGTAACGATCAAGCCGAAGCAACGAATAAGGTGCAAAAGGCTGTTTGTATAAAAATCTTAGGAAAGTAGCTGGCAACTGTTAAACTCGATGGCCAAGGAGAATATTGGGTCTTGAATAGGAGACCACGTAGCACTCACTGGCATCTCAACCTTTTGGTAAGCCGCAATCTTGCCCTAAACGGGACCTAAGTAACATAGCAGATTCTTACTCTGTCTTACTCTATTGGGAAGCTTAAGAGTAAAACGTGGTTAGTCAAAATTAATAGTTTGCAAAGCTGCCTCTAGTGAAACAGGGATAGGGCTAGACTCCCCACAAATGTTTGAAAGAAAGAAAGGGAGAAACGGGGAGGCTAGACTCCCCAAAAATGACCGAGGGAGTGAGACGGGGGGATGCATTAACGCCTTCAGGTGACCTCGTGGGCCTATGAGGACATGGCATTGATGGAGGGATTACTTGTTGAAGGGGCACACAAACTCAGAAATCCTGAGATGACAAGAGAGGGCATGGTCTCTGCAATCCCTGTATCCGGTAAGCCATATCGAGATTGACACCTCGCCTCTGGCAGTCCCCTCCAAGTAATGCTAAGATGGGTTGGACATCCATCGTGCGTGCTAGGGTCATTCTTTGCATCGTGTGTGGTCTCTGTCCCCACAACTCCATGTCACCTCTGCCTGCTGATCCGTTCTGCCCTCACTCTGCTATGGCCTAGGGCTGACTCAAATGCGTAAAAATATGTGACATATCGCTCCATATTCTATGGCACTGTCACCTCCTGCTATCTGATTTATCTCAATAGGATCTCTCTGTTGTCGCCGCATCTCAATCAGATAGAGACCAACACAAACCTAGTTATGGAAGTGGATCAGCCAAAAGAGTCAACCAAAGCCTTGCCCCTCCTGAAAGAGACAATGGTACCATCCACCGACCTCATAACAAGATGGGCAAGTAGTACATAGAAAATGCTCCTTAGTCTCTACCTTCTCTAGTGTGCATAGTCTACAGATCCGCTACTGTCTCTAGCTCTCCCTGCCCCAATCATCAACTGATGGGACGAGACGCGCATCTGCTCATGGCTATGTGAGACTCGTCTGTCCTCGTATTGAGGTCTGATAACCACTTCATCCTTTGATCAAAAAGTAGTCGCAAGAACTGGATCTTGGTAGGGAACTCCTGGTTCCCACTCCAAGTCTATGGCATATAGAGCTGGAGCAGATCCAACCGTATGATACGGTTGACCTCATCTCGTGGGAGCAAGGGGACGGGGCATTCAAGCTATACTAGAAGGAAGAGAGTCGGTCCATTCGAATGCCCTAACTGTAAAACCATCTGTGTATGCATGCATACTAGGCCGTGTTAACCCCTTTCTCGCTAGATGATTCTAGTCCCAACCTCGATAGTCTTCAGCCAAGCAAAAGCGCAAACCCTATAAGGATATGTCACCCTTTGAAAGATGGCATGAATTTGGAGTGGCATCATGAAGAACTCTGCTTGTCCTATCTGATGAACTGATGACTTATCCAAATCATCCTGGACCCAAAATTCACATGTAGCCTCTCAAATCTCCACCAATCGGTCACCCAAAGATCACTCCCCTAGAAGGGTGCTGCATACAAGGTTGTCGGCCTCACTAGTGTATCAAATCACCATCCCTTTGTCAAGAAGTCCTAGAAGTGTGCACGAAAGAGAGAGAGAGCCTAAGTACCATCTTGGAAAGGTCTCACGGCCTATGAGACAAAAGAATACGTCAAAGTTGATCAACTACATGCCGTCGTGGACGAGTACAAGGTACACTAAGACCCTTGCAATATGAAAAGTAGTGACAAAAACTAACCCTTGTACAAAGGTACAATAAGGAGTGGAATTGGACATCAAAAAACAAAGGAAGATATAGAAGTGGGGAGTAGTCGAGGAGCCCTCCCAATGGACACAACCATATTATGTTTGTGAGGTTCCGATGTGAAATCGTGAATCTATCATTGTCAAGCCGTCTCATGTGTGGTTTCCATGTCCTTTGTATGTGTCCGGACCATGTCAATGGGTGACTCCTCATGAGTCATGTCCAACAACAATCTTCCAATTAAAGCCGAAATAGACTGAAACTCCATTGTACATGCTCTAGTCCATCTCTGCTCTTGCTCTAACCCCTTGCAATCCCAGCTCCATCTCTCCTCGCCACCTCCTAATACTAATCCACTTTGCCCTCATCTCATCCACCTCCCCTCCTTGTGGCTCGCCTATGATTCAAACTCATAGAACTCTGTGACATGCATCTATCTCAAGTGTCACCATCTCCTACTTTTTAATCCGCTTGAGTAGGATCTCTCTATGCCTGCGCAACTGTATGGAATATAGAGGTAACATACACTTGATCAAAAAAATGAATCACCTGAGTTACTGGTATGCCTCTCATGTTAAAGGAAAGTGATATCTCCCCCCATGTCTCATATATACTAGGCATCTACCTAGATGAATCCAAGAACATTCCCAAACTCATCCTCTAAAAACACAACATAGTGCAGTTTCAATCTCATGATAGTCACTCACAAGGTTGAAAACCATAAACTCCATCATGCATAGCAGGGACTAGCTACTATGACATCCCCACTGACGTCATCAGCGCCCAACAGTGGGTGTAGACCATAGTATAAAAATATGCTCTCTCACATACAAATCCACACACCCACACATACTTGAGCATCCATTTATACAAAGTCTTCGTACTGAGTTTCTGTCGGCACTCCGGAGGTGAAGGGCAGACTCAGCCATGATGAAGGCTAGCACTAGAGAAGAAGGCTAATCAAAAGGTAGGCATCTACCATTTAAATGCTCCTCATATATACTAGGCATCTACCATTTAAATGCTCCTCGTCCCCACCTCCCCCAACACGCTTAGTCTACATACACTTGCATACCAAGATGTTTAATAGTACCATAGATGACCCCAAAGGTAGTCTCAATAGTCTCTAGTGTTAGAAATCGACCAACAGAGGGTACGCACATCGGAAGACTGATAGAATAGCCCAGGAGCTCAAACAATGGGTGTGGGGAGTGGAATCACAAACTTCTTCAAATTATTTGCATCACATAGATGTGCAGACTCATCAATAGACAATGATCCAGCCATATATAGTAGCTACCAAAACAATATATTTCTGTCCAAAACTATGGACACAACAAAAGAGAGAGAGATCCAAAGTCCCACCAGAGCATGGTCCTTTGATCTTACCACAAGGTACTTTTACTATCTGCCAGAAATTCTCGACTCGAGCTCGCGTGCTCCACCTCAAGCGTTTGTAGACTCTCCATCTAGATCCCTTCCACCTTGCTGTCTGCAAACCAGCCTAGGTGGGCTGCCAGTGAGTGAGCTAAGTCTGCAGGTCTCCAGCCAGGTTCACCTCCAGGATGAGGCCCAACTGTTGCTGCTGGTGCTAACTCCGTTTTGCACCTAAAGGCTGCTCCAAAAGGTAATTTATGAGGACACAAGCCCCTCCCTTTTATAGGGGCTGAGCCCTCCAAAACTGGCCAACCAATAGGGGGATTTGTACCAACCCCCCCTGGCCGACTTTATGCAGGAAGCCCTATATAAGGGCCCTTTGCTGGCCCTTTTGAACTGCTGCCAGGCCCCAAGGGCAGCCCCCTTTGGGCCCCACCCTTGGGCACACCTATGGCCAGGTGGATGGCCCACCATAGCCTCCACCTCTGCCCCTTTGCTCCGCCTATGTACAGCCTGCTTCCAGGGCCTGTTGCAGGCCAAGACCCTGCCCACAGCCCTCGCCATGTTGCGTACTCGTCCACACCACTCCCATCATGCTGCTCTTCAAGAATCACCTTCTGCCAGGGCAGATCCAGGGCTATGTGCCCTCGCCATCTCTCCTGTGATGCCATCTGATGCAGCCACAAGGGTCCCTCCAGGCACCTCTTTCTTTCTCTGATCTCTGCCCCCATGGCAGCCATGCTGCGGCTTATGTGGCATTCTCTCAGTTCCCAGGTTCGCCCCCCCCCATGCTCTCCTCATATGGGGGCTTACAAATTGGGAGACGACGTTTCCCAACACATCCCACACCCGGTGCAAATACGTCACTGCATAAAAGATGACCCTTGTCCCAAGTGGGATCATAGCAAACTCTAGCTATACTATTTGATGAGGGACAAAGGGCCTACTCCATATCATTTTGGATCCCATAATCACATGTAGCCTCTCAAATCTCCTCTACTCAACTGTCGAGAGATGACTCCCTCAGACAAGCATTGCATACATAGCCATCAGTCGTCTCACCAAGGTATCGAAAAGGTCACCCTCCGTCGAGGGATCCTGAAAATGTGTCTGAAAGCACATCGCTTCATCCATACCAAAGATCCCTAACCCAGGCTGCATGAAGCGTCCTAAATAACATTGCCCCTAAGTGTATGCCTATACAATCTTCACCTGCCCATGTATGTGCAAGCTGGCCGTAGATGTGAAGAATCATAGCCTTGGTCTTCCAAGGTTAAGAGTTAGGTTTGTCCTCCTACAGAACACCTCTAAGGCCTCCAAGTGTCTCTGTAAACCCACTGCCAAGAGGAATAAGAGGACAATATCATATGCATATAAGAGCATCAATATCATTGTGTCTGCCAACAGCGAAACCGTGCCTCCAATTCAGTCAATAAAGATCATGATCTCACTGTTGTAGGGTCAAAAAGTATCAGTGATCGAGGACATCCTTGCTTCACACCCATCAAGCTCTCAATCATACCATCGGGGCTTTATCATCCCTTTGACTCACGCAACACACATAATCTCACCACCCCCAAGATCATGATTCTTGGGATCCTAAACTCCTAGAGCCTCCTAATCATGCATGCTCATGGTATTGTGTCGACGGCCTTCCGGAAGTCTACAAAGCAAGTAAAGACTTTCTAAGATCTTGATCGCACCTCCTTAATGACGGCTCTCAAAATGAAAATGTGGTCCAAGGTCAAATGCCACGTACAAAACCATGCCTGCCCCAATGCCCTTTTGTTGGGGTAAAGGCACTCGCCACCCTATGTAAATAGTACTTTATGTTGTACTTTAGTGTAGGACACTTAAGTACGCTAAGTACACATTTGTACTTAGCTGTACTTAAGGGTTACTACCTTATCCATAATATAAAAGTGTGTACTTGGGGAGGTACCACTCACTCATTGTGATTATCCCCACTAGTGTGTGTGTACAGTGAGTCACTCCCTACTCCCTACTCTCTCCCTCTAAAACTATCAACTGGTATCAGAGCCAACGGGCTCTCCCCCCCCTCTAATCATCCTTCATCCTCACGGGCTTTTCACCGCGCCATCTCCCTCAGCCAAGTGGCTGGGACTAGCTTCGTCGCGGGATTCTCTGCGTGAGAACGGTCGCCATCTCTCAGCCTTCGACGCAGGCCTCCAAACGACGGCTGACAGCAAAGTCTGCACGAAGATTATCAAGCAGCTGCACTCAGCTGCTGCGCGAAAAGGTGCGAGCAGGCTGTGCGTGAGAGGCGGGCGAGGCGCGCGTGCGAGCGACGGCAGGAAGGCGGGCGAGGAGGCACGGGCACGAGGCGATCTGCTGCAGCTCGCTGCCGACAGCAGTCGGCCACAAGGCCGACACCTTCGTCGGCCAAGTGCTGACACTCGGCTACCACATCGCTCTTCCGATTTCGACACTTGCGCATCCAGGGCCAAGCCGACTGACAGGGTTCTACGAGCTCTCCGGGCGAGCGTGTGCAAGGCGGAGAAGCGGCGGTGAAGGCGTGGGCGAACGAAGCTGCAAGGCGCAGCATCAAGAGCTAGCTGCAGCGTAAGAGCTGCAGGTGGGCGAGCTACAGCCGATCAAGGTCAGCTGCAGCCCCGCAGCTGACCACTTTCGGCCAAAGGCCTACATACGTCGGCCACATCGCCACGAACAGCAGCACAAGCAGGGTACCGTGCAAAGGGTGCACCCTGTGCAAGGGCACACATGCTGTTCTTTTCTTGCACTTCGACAGCAGATTTTTTATTTTTTGTGCTTTCCCGCACATCGAGGAGGATCTTTGAGTCTCACTGGGCTCATACATTGAGGAGAAATTCTTTTCTGTTTATTCGTTGTCCACGGGACAACATTGTACTTCGCCATTGGCATATGAGCCAGTGTTGAGACAGGTGTTATTCACTTGGCCAGTGAAGGGTTACACAGCGTATGCATTGACAGATTTGCAGTGTGCATGCCTATTACTTGAGCAGAAGTCTATGCCATCTTGATGCGGTGTATGCATTGTCACTTGCAGTGTGTATGCTTATTCGTTGACAGAAACAGATGCATTAGTCCGGGGTGTTACCCACACATGCAGTAAATGCAGGCAGTCTACAAAATGTTGTAAAAAATGCCATTCTAGAGCACAGCAGTACTCTAAAATTTGGGGCTTTGCACCTGCTCCAGTGTATTACTGTTTGGGGGGAAGCTAATGCTCTTCTCATTCTACATTGGAACCCGTGCATTTCTAAAATTGTGACAAAATCCCTCAAAATCCCTGTTCAAACAAGGGGCTTTTGTTGGCTTCCAATCCTATACTGTATAATTGCAGTAGAAGGACTGTTCCAAGTCAATACGGGTCACTTTACAGCAGTTTTTTTTTTGGGGCAACCGTGTCATAATGCAGGTCTGAATATTACATGACAGTTTTGGAACTGTTATGACAGTCAAATCAGTTCTGTAATCACTGTTATAACAGTGTCATTTGCCTCCAAAATAATCCATAAAGTTGCTGGACTGTTCGAAGGCTGTTTTATTACAGCTGTACTGTTTTATTGCAGCAAGGGGGAAGAGTGGTTTATGCCACAAAAACAGAGTTCTTTTCATTGAAGCTTCCGCTTGCGGGAGAGATCTTTTATTTGTGCTTCATTGCACATACATTCAAGGAGTCAGGCAGTTCCATTGAGGAACAAACTCTTCTTTCTTTACCATGAGTTCCAGCAGCGACGTGTCGTCCTTGTTCCAGATAAAGAAGCTCGAAGGAGCTAAAAACTACGACATATGGAGGACACAGTGCTACAATGTGTTGATGCAAAAGGACCAGTACAAACCTATAAAGGAGAAGGGTGTTAAGCCCTCCAACGTTACTGATGAGCAGTGGGAGAAGATGGACAACTTGGCCATGTCTACCATTATGCTTACAGTTGTTGATTCACTGGTCGTAGGCATCAGGGATGAACCTACTGCGTGGAAGATGTGGAAACGCCTTGAGGATACTTATGCCAAGAAAAGTGCCACGGGAAAAGCTTACTGGCTGAAAAAGCTTGTTGGTCTTCAAATGAAGGAGGGGACACCTATGTCCACTCATATTATTGAGTTTAACAGCATATTCAGCCAGGTGATCAACCAGGGGTTGAAGCTCGATGATGAGCTGAAAGCTACACTCATCCTATGTTCTCTACCTGAGTCATGGGACACATTCAGGACTTCTACCAGCAACTCAAATGCCATTCTGTTATTTGCAGATGTGGAGAGTGCTCTTCTACAGGAAGAGATGAATAGAAAGAACAATTCTATTGGGAAGTCAAATGCTTTGAATGCACGCAGCAGGTCCAAAACACGTGGAAAAGACAAAGAAAGAGAAAGGAGCAAGTCCCGCTCTAAAAGTGATCTTGTATGCAACTATTGCGGCAAGAAGGGACATATTGAGAAAAAGTGTTTTAAAAAGAAGAACGACCTAAGAGCCAAAGAAGGCAAGTCTAAGAGCAAGGAAAAAGAGGAGCTGCATGTTACTTATGTTAGTGACAGTGACAGTGGACGTGAGATATGTTTCACCTCTACACTGGAGGCTCATACACTTCATGCTGGTGATGGATCAGATATGCTTTCCTGGATTATAGATTCAGGTGCTTCCTTTCATGTTACACCCTACAGAGATCTGTTTGTCAGATATGCAGGAGGGCAGAAGGGAGTTGTCTTTCTTGGTGATAACCATGCATGTTCGATCATTGGCATAGGTGATGTCAGGCTTGTTCTTGAAAATGGCCAACAGTTAATGCTCAAAGGAGTCAGGCATGTCCCTGAAGTGAAGAAGAACTTGATTTCCACAGGTTTATTGGATGACGATGGTTATCAGACCACCTTTGGCAGTCAGAAATGGAAAATCAGCAAAGGGGCAATGGCTATTGCCAGGGGTCCTAAGGTTGATACTTTGTACTCACTTCATGCTGGACATTGTACGCATTCCGATGTAAATGCCGCCGAGCTGCCAAAGATTTCATTGTGGCATAGCCGGCTTGGCCATATGAGTATTAAGGGAATGGAGCAATTGGCTCATTTTGGTTACTTGCCGAGTCTAAAATTTTCAGATTTAAAGAAATGTGAATTTTGTCTCTACGGTCGTCAAGTACAAATACCTCATAAGAGAAGGTCAGATCAGAAATTACAGCTCTTGGAGCTTGTACATACAGATGTGTGTGAGATGCCTACACTCTCTTTAGGAGGTTCTAAGTACATATTGTCATTCATAGATGACGCCACCCGCAAAGTGTGGGTTTACACTCTCAAAAAGAAGAGTGACACGTTCAAGGCTTTCACTAAGTTTGTTGCACTGGTCGAAAATGAGACAAGCAATAAACTGAAAGCTTTACGATCTGACAATGGTGGAGAATATTTGTCCAAAGAGTTTCAGGAATTCTGTGAGGCAAAGGGTATTCAAAGGGTGTTGTCTGCACCATATGATCCTCCACAGAATGGTACCGCTGAAAAAATGTTCAGGACCATTCAAGAGAAAGTCAGATCCATGTTGTCACATGCTGCACTGCCCCACACATTTTGGGCTGAAGCTGTAAAGACAGCTGTGCACCTTATTAATAGGTCACCAAACAAGAGACTATGTGGCGGTGTTCCTGAACAAGCATGGACGGGTAAGCCTCCGTCTTACAAACACCTACGGGTCTTTGGTTGTGTCGCGTATGTGCATGTACGCAGGGAGGACAGAACTAAACTGGATCCAAAGTCTCTTAAATGCATATTCCTAGGTTACGGTGACAAAGGTGAGATGGGCTACAGGATTTGGGATCCCAAGAACAGAAAACTTATACGCAGCAATGATGCCGTGTTTGATGAAACCATCATGTTCAAGGAACCTGTTGTACAACAGGGACCTTTAAAAGTAACTATTGATGATGACAGGCATCATGGGCAACACAAACAGGCTGTAAATCAGCCACAACAGCAGCATAACCAGCCATTAAATGATGCTGCAGCAGGTCCTAATGGACAGCCAGGTATGGCAGAAGACATCCAAATGGATGAAGCACAGTTAGGTGATCTTCCTGACATGCAAATGCAGCCAAGAGACATGGGACAGCCACCTTATCTGGGTGATGAACAGGCTGGACAGCCAGCTCAAGACGATGGTCATTGGGTTAGAAGGTCAACCAGACCGACGCGGCAGCCAGAAAGATTTGTTCCAGGCATTGATTATTTAATGCTCACTGATTGTGGAGAGCCTTCATGCTACAGAGAGGCTAGGCAGAGGGCAGACAAGGTTCAATGGGATCTTGCTATGAAGGCTGAAATGGACAGCCTTCACAAGAATGGCACTTGGGAATTGGTATCCTTGCCTACTGGTAAGAAAGTACTGCCATGCAAATGGGTTTATCGACTTAAGGTCACACCTGGTGAAAAGCCAAGGCATAAAGCCAGACTGGTTGCCAAGGGGTTCAAGCAGGAATATGGTGTTGACTTTGACGAGATATTCTCTCCTGTTGTTAAGATGACAACACTCAGAACTGTATTAGCATTGGTTGCACATGCAGATATGGACTTGGTCCAAATGGATGTCAAGACAGCATTTCTTCATGGTGATTTACATGAGGAAATTTTTATGCAGCAGCCAGAGGGTTTTACAGTGAAGGGCAAAGAGAAGCTTGTATGCAGACTGAAGAAAAGTCTTTATGGTCTAAAGCAGGCACCCAGGGAATGGTATCATAAGTTTGATACATTCATGCGAACCCAGGGTTACAGGAGAAGTGACATTGATCACTGCTTATATACCAAGAAAGCTTCAGATGGGAGTTTACTGATCCTCATCTTGTATGTGGATGACATGTTAATTGCTGGAAAATCTCATAAGGAGATGAATGCCTTAAAAAAGCGATTGCACCAAACCTTTGATATGAAAGATCTTGGTGATGCCAACCATATATTGGGTATGCGGATACTTCGGGATAACGAAAAGCGGATGCTATACTTGTCCCAGAAGGAATACATTGGCAAGGTCTTGCAGAGATTTCACATGGAGGGGGGGAAGAGTATTGGTACTCCATTGCCTCCTTATGTGAAAATCAGTGCTTTGGACAGCCCTCAGACAGATGCTGAGAGAGCTGAGATGTCAAAGATCCCGTATGCATCAGCGTGTGGCAGTCTCATGTATGCTATGGTTGCAACCAGGCCCGATATTGCGTTTGCAGTGGGAGTGGTTAGTAGATACATGGCAAACCCCGGCAAGAAGCATTGGAATGCAGTGAAAGGTATCATGAGATACCTGAAGGGTACACAAGATTTGTGTATATGTTTCGGCAGTCAAGATGCAAAAGTGCAAGGTTATACAGACTCTGATTATGCCGGTCACCCTGATACCCGGAAGTCTACTACCGGATACGTTTTCACTTTCACTGGAGGTGCAGTGTCGTGGGTATCTAGAATGCAGCAATGCGTTGCATTGTCTACCACAGAAGCTGAATATATTGCAGCCACTGAGGCATGCAAGGAGGCTATATGGCTATCTCGGTTAGTGGCAGATTTGGGTTATCCATTGGAGATTCCATTGTTGCATTGTGACAGTCAGAGTGCCATACAGTTGGCACGTAATCCTGTCTTTCATGCAAAGACGAAGCACATAGATGTGAAATATCACTTCATCAGGGAGGTGCTTGAAAACAAGCAAATTCAGCTTGTTAAGGTGCATACAGATGACAATCCGGCAGATCTGTTAACCAAAGGGTTAGCTGCAGAGAGGTATGCACACTGCAGATCTCTTATGGGTATTGGTTGAGGCCAATATTCTTTCTCTCCTTGAGGGCACACTGCCTTTAAGTGGGAGGTTGTTGGGGTAAAGGCACTGGCCACCCTATGTAAATAGTACTTTATGTTGTACTTTAGTGTAGGACACTTAAGTACGCTAAGTACACATTTGTACTTAGCTGTACTTAAGGGTTACTACCTTATCCATAATATAAAAGTGTGTACTTGGGGAGGTACCACTCACTCATTGTGATTATCCCCACTAGTGTGTGTGTACAGTGAGTCACTCCCTACTCCCTACTCTCTCCCTCTAAAACTATCACCTTTGTCCCTAAATCTTTGCAAATCTCCCTCTCTAGTACGGACCCATAGATTGTGGCCAACGTGTGGCCTATCATAAAAATGCGGTTGGTCTTGCATCCAATAGGGTCCCCACTCTTGTATATCGGCACAATGGTGAAGGTGCTCCAAGCGGGAGGAAATCCATGGGATACTACTACGTTAAATATTTGGGTTATGTTCTAGACGAGGACATCCTGCCCATGAGCGAGTGCTCTGTCTATCATAGTTACCATGGAACGAGAACATTCTAAGAACATCACATGCCAGAACGGAGGGTTCAAGAAGCAGGAATGTGGAAAAGAGAAAAAGAACACCATGTGATATGGCACATCATCATATGGCAAAACTATACTAGGACACGAAAGAAACCAACTTTTTATAGCTTTGAGAGGAGCCCCCCCCACCCCCTCTTTTATCTCCCCAAAAGGAAAGGATAATCTCATCAAGTAAAGGAAGATCACCTTTCACAACAAGTAAGGCATTGTGACACTCATTGCACCTTGCGTGCAGTCAAATGTCCCAAAGCCTGCTCCTGTGTAAGGTGAGCTCTCATCTCTTGGCTTCCTCATCATACAATGAGTTCTAGGGCATTTTCCCAAATGAAGGGTGGCATGTAGATTGCCGCATGCATAGAAAGGATTTAGAGGTAGACTGTGGATCGCTGATGTTACAAACGTATGAGATCAAGATCATGAGTGAGGTAAGGGGACATCACAATTTAGGACGCATAGATATCAAGGGGCATTGGTCCTTCAAGTTGCAACAAGTAAGCCACCAATGATGTTTTGATGCACTTCAAGGAACGATGTTTTGCTTTAGTCAAAAAATTTTAAAGCTTGGAAGCCACAAGTGTGACACTAATAGGAGAAAAAGCCCACCTTGATAAGGCTTTGGATGAGGTCAAGAAGCAAGGAGAAAGAATGCCAGAAAAGCGACGAAAGAAGAACTAGAGTTGCGGTATGCAATCTTTCTATTGTCGAGCATGTAACTACCAACTCAAAATTGAACTTGAACCCTAGTATTTTATCAAATTTTCAAAGGAAAAAAAGTGAATGTGGACATGAGACATGACATAGTGTCCGTTAGGACCCGATCCTCCCTGCAAATGCTGGGGTTGGTGATTTATTATTGACTTGGCCATATTGTTTGTGCTTTTTGGGAGTTGAAGCCCAACAAAAACATGAATAAAGCGATGCTCACAAGAGCTCATAACTAATCCTCATCGCAGTCTATACAATATTATCAGATGGACTACAATCATATGAATAAAGGTGTCGATATCTTTTGATCTTGCATCCAGCTTGGATTTCCTTATCTCCTCGCATCGAGAACATGCATAGCTCCACTTTTGCCTACAGCTCCCTCCTCTCCCCTCCCGCAGCTCCTCCACCCTCGCAGCTCCTCCCCGCCCGCGCAGCTCCCTCCCTGCCCGCTCTGCAGCTCCGCCTCCCTCCTTCGCCATTCCACCTCCCTCCTGCAGCCCGCTGCCGATCCTCGCCCATCCACTCCCCCGGTGCTGCTCTCTTGCCTGCATCCCCCCTGCCCACTGCTCTCCGCTCCAGCCTCCCCTCCCCTCCTAGCTGCTCCGCCTCCCCTCCTTGCTGCTCCACCCTGCAGCCCACTGCCCACCCCCTGCAGCTCCCCCTTCAGCCCCCTCCTTCTAGCTCTCCCACTGCCCATCATTTTCAGCCCCTAGGACTGGGTGTGCCTCCTGCCATGGGGGGGGGGGGGCTCACGCCCCTACTCTTGCACTAAGACCTGCACCGAACGCGGGATCAGCCAAACAAAGAAATGGGGAAAGGTGGCAAAGATATGGATAAAGCCGCCAAGAAAGATGACAACAAAAACAAGAAACAAACACAACTGAAACTCCAGGATGTGAACACACACTACAACCACAGTGGACTCGGAGTTGACAGCAAAGCAAAGGCGGGGCCCACCTCAGCCTCAGCTTCAGCTTCAGTCTCAGCTTCCGTCTCAGCTACATCAGCTTCAGCACCAGCCTCAGCTTCAGCTTCAGTTCATCCTCAGTTTCAGTTTCAGCTCCACTTCCGTCCACAGCCTCTACATCCGCAGCTATAGCTACTGGCACTGATATACCCCTACAAATGACATCAATTGCTCCACCCTCCCCTAGGATAGAGGGGTTGTCACTAACACCATCTCTCCCTTCTTCTCCCGCTACAGTTCTCTCTCCGAGTATGACACCTACTTTGGAGGGGTCATACATTGTTCCGCACTACTCAACCTTTTTCTCCCCTCTGCCTATCAGTCAACCCACGTTCCCACACCCTGTTGGGATCGCCTCCTCCAGGCCACTATCATCTCCATACCGCACCCATCTCACCCAGCCTCCAGTCTCATCCCCACACTTTCATGCCACAGTCCTTTTAGTTTCCACTAGGGCACGGACGAGCTGACCCATCAGAGGCTTGGGAGAACTTGCTCATGGAGGTTCACACTTCGCACGAGCAGACACCTTCACCCAGGAGCAAGCACGTCTCATACGGGAGCACTCTCAAGCTATCCGAGACCAGGCTGATCTTATTCAGAGGCTCAAACAAGAGATCTCGCAACTCTGACAGGAGGTTACTGCTATACACACAGTCCCACGCTATGAGACTCAGATATCCAAGACCCTATCCTGCACCATCTGGAACTGTAATGGTACCTTATGGTCAGAACCAGGGAGTTTCTCAAAATCCTATACAAGTCACGACATAGTCTTTTATACAGAGACACATCAAAGTCCAGAGCGCCTACTATCAGTCAGCGGGTATACATGGGAGTCTGCCTACAGAGATGAGACGAGGGATACAAGAGGGGTTCGAGGGTCAAGAGGAGTTGCAGTCCTTTACAGATACACACTTTTGGAGGCCATCTCAGTGGAGCAGAGACATGCATATTCCAAGTTTCTTTGGATCCGGATTCAGCACATTAACAGCCAGGATCTATTTATTGCTATTTGCTACTTCCTCCCTGAGACCTCCCACTTTGCCAGAGATATTCGAGGGGGGACTTCAACGCGAGAACAGGCGCTCGTAAGGCATCACTCCTCGACTTCAAAAATGATTCCACTCTACTGCCAGACATTGACCTTGAGGAGGCACGTATGCTATGGGTTTCGGCTGACAGACGAGGACCGTTCACATCGTATGAGCACGCCCTATTAGACCTCAGCAAGATGCATGATCTCATCCATAGTTGCCAAACATTTAAAAACATCACGTTTAGAAACGTTTGGAAAATTTTCCAAACGTGTTTCAATTCAAAATTTTTCCCAGGTGCCTGTTTTACCAAAAAATATATGCCTACTATATAAGTACACATTCCTAGGACCTAAAATGCATGATTTC
Organism: Dipteris shenzhenensis; assembly: GCF_047967505.1. NCBI lineage: Eukaryota > Viridiplantae > Streptophyta > Polypodiopsida > Gleicheniales > Dipteridaceae > Dipteris > Dipteris shenzhenensis. The sequence continues at coordinate 43,465,465 of NC_141603.1, forward strand.
ATGCACTAATGGCACCCAGAACACTAAGGAGCATAGAGGAAAACATTTCAGCAATCTAATATGTTCATACACTTAGAAGTGAGCCCAAGAAGACATTTTCCAACAAAGCGTGATGGCGACAACTCCTTTGACTGTTTTGATAAAAAATAGGGCCAAAAATTGACCTTAGGGCCTTTTGCCCCAAAAACCATTGCCAAAAAAACGCGTTTTTTATTTCCTAACGTTTGAAAACGTTTAAAAAAATAAAAAATGTGTTTCATTGCAACTATGATCGCATCATCTATAATGGTCTTGACAGATGACCCGCCTCAGGTGGTTTCACGTGCTTTCCACATGGGGGAGGCTCGAGTGTTGTTGACTACATCATGGGATCCCCTACCTTCACATCTCGCATCACTGACTTCACCATAGCACCTCTCCCTCCAGGGGCTGATCATACCTATCTTTTCTATAGCATCTCCACTTCCCATCATGCAGCACTTCCCACCCCGCTAAGTTCTTACTCCACATACCATGATATACACTTTGATCGCGATCACTCACCTACCTACTCTGGCTGTCCATTTATACTTCTCGCCTACATCGACTTCATACCCCTATTAGAGGATCGTGATGCCCTAGTCATCCGCTCACTACACGAGGCTGCTCTTCAAGCTTTCCCCCACACCACCCGCTCCACCCGCCCACCACCCCCTGGGACTGTACCCTGTAATAGCTAGTACGATGATGAGTGTAAAGCTTTACGCCATCAACTCAGATTCAAAGTCTTCCGAGCGAACCAAAGACCCTACGCGAGTACCGTCGATTGGTACGCAGAAAGAAACTAGACTTTGTTCGTCGAAACGACGAGGAGCTACTGAACATTTTGTTCAATAACAACTCTTTTGGCGGAGATTTCTAGAGGGACGGTCCCCCTCACCACTCACTGATACCCAGGTGTGGTTTAATTATCCACGCACTCTATGATATTCCTAATTAGCCAGCCCCTAACCTCTCACATATGCCACGCCCCACATCCTGCACCCTCTTCACTAGGGGGGGTAAAGAATGCCGCAATGAAACTTCATAATGGCCGAGAGAAGGATCATGAGGGACTATGCACTGAGTTCATTGCATATGGGATTAACCTCCTAGCATCGATCTTAGCAAAGCTATTTAATGAAGTTGTTTGTTTGGGGTTTCCACGCACCTGGACCATTAACACTATCTCGCACATTCACAAGGCAAGGGATCCCATGAGTCCGGAGAACTACAGGACCATTACGATTGGACATGTCATGTCCAAGATTTATGCATCAGTACTTGATTCTGAGGTCAGCAGATTTGCGGAGGGTCAAGGACTTAGAGCAGCAGCACAGGCCAGATTCTGACATGATCATGGGACCATGGACCACATTCTCACGCTCAGATGTATCATCGAGGAGGCGAGGGCACGGAAGCAAAGGGTTTATTGTTGCTTTGTGGATTTCTGCAAGGCATTTGACACAGTTCCGAGAGCCCGCCTCATACGGTGCCTACAAGATTTGGGTTACGACCAGGAGATCATTTGGGCTGTCATGGCACTTTATGAGAGAGTTTCAGACAGAGTCCAAGCAAGATCTGGGTAGACAGACGAGATCATGAGCACTATCGAGGTGTCAATTATCACCTTATACATTGACGAGCTTGAGCCAGTGATGCAGACACAAGGGGGGGTAGGTTGCTCTCTTGCGGGCATGCTGATCTGGATATTGCTTTACGCAGAGGACGTGGCTCTCTTGTCTTCCTTAGCAGAGGGGCTCCAAAGACACCTTGACGCACTACAATCCTTTTATGAGTCTCATGATTTGAAGGTCAACTTGGGCAAAACCAAGGTTATGATCTTCAATACATCTCGAGCCGTCATACGCCAGGACCACTTCACATTTGATGGGTCACCTGTTGAGGTAGTTTCATCATACACTTATCTTGGGGTCGTCTTTTCGGGACCCATCTTCACTATGAGACCCGCGATGCAGGCACGCTTGAGCAGAGGATATGCTTCTTTGGCTAGACTAGAGAGGCAATGCTTCCACTCTCACTTTTAGGATCCACGGACCAAAGGGTTGCTTTTTGACTCCTTGGTCTGTCCAACGGGGATGTATGGCAGTCCATGTTGGAGGCTAGACTTGTCGGATACAGGGTGGGCCAAGGTGGAGCGGCTATAAGTTCTCATGTTATCACGGATGATCTGTGGTAAGCCATCCGTTCCTCACCAGATCATTCAGGCGGAGTTTGGGTCACCCCCATTACAACTAGATGCTGCATTTCAGGTCATCACGTATCTGTACGGAGTCAGGGAGTATGTGGATTACACCTCTGGACGTAGCACTGTCTTTTTCTATGGCACTTGCAACAGGAGGAGACCAAAGGTGCTGGTATGCACGCGCAGAGAGATGGTTCAAGGGATTGGGACTCCACATGGACAGACTTATCCCATTCCAATACAATATGGATGTTCCGTTTTCTCCCCTCCTATCACACAAGGTCAACCAAGTTATCCGTGAGGATCTATTACAGCTACACACATTCCAGACCTGGCTAGGCCCGAGTGATCTTCCCCAGTGAAGCTGGGCTTCTACAGAGATCACTTCTTGCATATCACAGCAGAGGGTTTCATTGACCCACCAGGGTACACTCAAATTTATTTACCCCCCTCACTGAGGATCTCTCTTTGGGCAGTTCCGGGTCTCTTCACATAGACTTTGTATCAAGAGCGGCAGAGCAGAGCGACTACCTAGGTAGAGGCGCATATGCACTTTGTGTGACATGCAGCAGGTTGAGACAAGGGAGCACTTTATCTTCAGGTGTCTTGCTTACTATGAGATCCGCGGGCGTTTCTACTACCGCTTCAGAGACAGCTATGGGGTTTTGGCTCGATTCATCTCCTACCTAGACCAGCGATGTTTGGCACGTTTCGTTCATGAGACTTCTTCCTTGGCTGATCCCTCTTAGAGTTCTATCACGGAGTTTTTCCAGCCAGATCACATGGACACCCATGGGACGAGGCCTCGACATGACCGTGACCCGAAGCCTGTGAGCCGACAGCTCAAACAGAGGGTTGACACACAGATCACACTTAAGGACATCCCCTCCACATTTAGAGTCGGATCTCGCCCGACGGGGATCACAGTAGCCTTGGTTAGACGTAGAACTATGACCAGGAGACATGCCAGGGCTGCACCTTTGAGTGGCCGACAGCACTCTATCGCCGATTTCATGCCCCCATTGCCACATCCACCTTGATGTCTTAATGATGATGATGATGATGAGATAGTCGACTACCGACATGACATGACTATGTTGTATTTAGGATTTAATACTGACATTCTGCATATTTTGCATTTGCATTGGTGTGGATGCTCGATTAGTAGCTCCACCACCATAGCTCGTTTGTACCAGGTTTTTCAGTCTCATAGACCCATCGGTCTTCCAAAGGCTTTAATAACCTTTCTTTCTTTCTTTCACCATCATCACTCTCTACCCAAAAGGTGTCTAAAAAGCTTCATGAATCTGTCCATGTAGATTGGAAATTGGAAGAGGCACATGGCACAACTAGAGCTCAGAAAACCCAAACTTCCCCCTAGGCTGCCTACCGTAGCAAGAGAGGGTTGGCAAAAAGAAAAGAAAACATGCGGAAAGGATATGAATAACATGATGCACAACATAGAGAGAGAGTTCAGAGGAATAATGGAGTTAAAAGAGATACCTTGAACATGTGCAAGGAAGTGGAAGAATTGAAAACATAAAATGAGAAGCTCAAGAAGAAGATGGTGGCAATGAGAGTAGCACAAGATAGCATGAGGAGATGGCGAAGGACATCTAATAAACATGTGGAGATTTCGAAGAAATTAAGAAAAAAGTTATTGAATGAAAGTACTCATAACGGGACAAGGTATCAAGGTCACAAGGGCAAGTCGAGACAAGGTGTTGGGTCCAAGGCTTGCTACGGTCTCAAAGGTGGGGCATCCAGGTTAGGAGCGGCACAAGATATGAAGGTCCGAGAGGAATGTCGAGATCAAACGCCAAGTAGGGCGAGGCCATGCGGAGGGAGGCAACAAGACCAAGTCTTGAGGCATCGGGCTAGATGGTGATGAGAGAGGCCAAGATCAAGCGCATCACATGGCGACGTAAGATAAGACGAAGCGAGGCATCGAGGTTAGGAGGGCAAGGCAAGAAGAGGCATCGAGTTAAGGCATTCCGTGGTCTCAAGGCATCGCAAGCGAGACATCCAGATTGAGGACGGAGGTGGGTCAAGTTCGAGATTGAGATTAAATTGGGGCGGAAACGGGCCAGGCTGGGTTCAGGCGTCGAGGTCAAGGACCGTCGTGGGATCGTGGACAGGCCATATGAGGTGGTGGACAGAGAGAAAAGAAACAAGGCATCAGGGGTGGAGCAAGGCTAGGTAGAATGAGGTGGTGGACGGAGCAAAACGAAACAAGGGATCAGGTCGAGGCTGGACGTGGGCGTTGGGTCACATCAGGTTGCAAGCGCAACGCAGGATGACGCATGCCACAGTCTCAACACATTGGGGTCAACATAGGAGGTCAAGATTCAGGCCAAGGCAAGCAGAAAGGAGTCCAAAATCACCACCAAATGGAAGAAATGATATGACAAGATCAAAATTCCCACCTAACAAAATCTGAATTCAAAACCTCAAATATTTGGAACAGTAAGGATCAAACTTTTAAGAAGGAAAACAGTTCCATTGGTATATTGCATTCTCTCTCCAAGACTTGAGCATGACTTAAAAAGAGAGAATTATTTGTCTATGCTAAGCATTGAGAGGTGTGCTAATACATCATGGCAAAAGGGTGATACAATATCAGCATGGCTTCATATGTTTCTGAGTATTCTTGCCCAAAACTTAGATATCCCTAATGAAGGTATTCAAGTTCACTTAAGGAGCACATAAACATTACCAAAAGCCCTTCCATTTGACTTTGAGGGCTATACGAAGATCAGGCTATGATTACATGAAGACCCTTTGTAAATCCAACAATGACTTTCACATATTCTCAATCGAAAAGTACCACGGCAAATAAAAGTCTTTGATTAAACATACAAATTGTGTACAAACCCACCCTGCAATACAAACTATATTCCTTACTTGCAAATCATTCAACATCCACCATCACTTGCATACTCCTTGGTTAAATGGTTCTATACAAAGGACAAGGAGATAGTGACCGTCAACAAAGAGTTAGTGCATTAAAAGTGGAAGGATTGCACCAACTAACCTCTTATAAAGACATCGAAAGAATTGCTGTATCGTGGATCATCATGGCAAGGCATTGTGTAGAATGGCCGGACAGCTAAAGGATAGCGATGAAGTATGAAAAAGTCTGTTTCATATCTGAAAGACAAAAACCCTCCTAAAAAATGAGAACGATAAGCAAATCAAAGACCCCCCCAAACCCCCACCCCCCGCCCCCCCCCCAAAAAAAAGGAGCTTATGGTTTTGCTCCATACTTTTCTCTGACAAGAGATCCCAGTTTCCTTTCAGATGCTGTATCCAGGTCACCAAAGGGGTCAATCTCCACACCATTTTCCTGCAGATAAATAAACAACTTGTTTCATACAATGCATGATCCCTGTATTCTGAAAATTCACAGCCACTGCACAGGTTCAGTAACTACTAAATGCAATCCAGCCAACCCTCCCCACCTCAAAAATTTAACCGATTTAGCTTCCAATATAAATAATTGTTTCTTGCCTGAAGTAGTTGAACACCCTCTTCAAATGTAAGACGCAAAGTTTTCCTCAAGTACTGCAACCGCCAACGAGTCATTAGCTTGAGACATGCAACAAGAACATGAAATGTAACCCTATGATAAACGTTTGCAGACATGTCAACGAAGCAAGTTTTAAACAGAAAACCATGGCAACCTTTAAGGCCTCAAAAGGATACTGCTCATTGATGGCCTCGATCTCTTTCTTGCAGTTCTTGTTTAGCCCATCAAAGATGTAAACGAACATCTCATCAAGAACATCCAAAACCTATAGCAATACAGAAAACCATATTCAATACCAACAGATCAAAGGTCGGTGGACTTATAGTCCACTTTCATTTGTTAGACTCATTTCCTCTCATTTTTCCCCTGGTCTGTGCTATAGTCCTTCCCAGACACCACAATAAGAACGGCAAATACATAACAGAAAGGAACATAGGCCACTAAGGTACCTCGAAGTAATGCTCCTTGATTTCCATTTCAAGGTCGAGCCCTGTAAATTCGCACAGATGCCTGTGTGTAAATGAGTTTTCTGCTCTAAAGACAGGGCCAATCTCAAAGACACGGCCAAAATCTGCACAGATTGCCATCTGCTTATGTAACTGTGGAGATTGAGCAAGGCATGCAGGCTGTCCTTTGTAGTCCAATTTGAAAACAGATGCACCCCCTTCACTTGCACCTGCTATCAGCTTAGGTGTGTGGATTTCAATAAATCCATGTGATACCAAAAACTGGCGGAAAAGCTGCAAAAACATAGCATGTATCAAAATCAAAATACACGATCCTTCAAATTTTACATATCTAGCTTTCATAACGAGCTACCAGATAGAATTCCTGTGTTTAGCCTAGTAGACTCATTCCTTTACACACATCAGTCGATATGTCTCAATCTTTAGGATCATCTTTATTCATTGACTTCTTGCTCAAGATGAAGGTAACAGCTTTGTCAAACATTACAGTACAATTCAATAGGAACTCATTGGAAACACAACAAAACTTCAGAAGCCTGTAAGCATCGTTTCGCAGTGGATTGGTGAGGGTGCATCAGTTCTCTATCCTGATAAACAACCAAGTATTTACTTCTCTGGCAGTAAGTAAATAACCTGTGCACTATAGGAAAGCTAAGACTATCTGTGAGTGTCTCAGCACAGTCTCATTCAACATATAGATATATATTCACTGTGCACCCCACAAGCAGATTCAGAAGCAGCAAACTTTTAAAAATGTTGATATTCATAAGAGTTCCAGTCTATGTAATGCTATGTATGTATGTGTGTACGCATGTGTGCAAGTGCACACTTGTGTCTATGTGTGAAGTGAGGGTGACAGAGAGAGAGAGAGAGAGAGAGAGAGAGATGGCGGCCTCACAGGCCTATGAGACAAAGTACAAACAAAACAGTATCTCATACAAGCCACCACGGGCTGCTGCAAGGGCACGCTAGGACCCTTACTGAGTGCTATGTTAAGCTACTCAAGCTAGAACTCATAAGTCAAAAATACTAAGAGGAAATAAATTATCATCCTGGTCCTCCGATGGGATATGAGGCTCTCTCGGGTCATCTTTAGCTTCCGTGATCTTTGTATCCGGTGGGCCATCCCAAGAGTGATACCTTGATTTTGCTGGTCCCCTCTGAGTAGATTCAGGATAGACTGGACCTCCATCGTGCATGCTCTGGTTTGTCTCTATGGTCTCTATGGCTCTATGGCTCTGCAACTCCTCGTCACCTCTTCCCACTGATCCACTCTAGCCTCATATCAGCTAGCTCCTCCACCGACGCTGACTTATGTGTAGAAGCCTGTGACATGAAAATGTGTCCAGTCTAGCTCTGTCTCCACAGCCATCGTTGGCTCCTGCTGTCTAATTTGCCTCAGCAGGTCTCTCTCTATCGTCGCAAGAAAATGGTTCAAATCAGTCTCCCTCTTGGAAAAGGCAGTGATATTGTCCGTTAATCCCATAGTGTCCGTTAATAGTGCTCCTCTGTCTCCACCTCCACCAATGTGCATAGCTTGCAAATCCATTGCTATCTGGGTGATCTTGTGGCTCTCCAAGTCTGGATCGTCGACTGGTGGGACAAGAGTCGCAACTGCCCAATGCCAAACCTCAATCCATGTGAGACTCGTCTATCCTACAAGTACTTGCACCTAATAATCATTACGTCTTGAGATACTCTCAGGAAGTGATTGTGATAAAACTAGAGCTTGGTAAGGAACTCCGAGTCCCCCCCAAAAGAGTAACGTATAGAGCTGGAGTAGATCCAACCATATGATATGGTTAATCTCATTACATGCGATCTGAAAGGGTGGCGCATCCAAACTATCTTGAAAACCCCTCTATTCGCTAGTCATCTAGATGACTCTACTGCTAATCTCAACACTCTCCAGCTAGGCAAGGCTCAAACCCCATGAAGGTAGGTCATTGGTGTCGTGGCAAACTCTACATGTGCTATCTATGAGGGAATGAGGGCTTACTCTAGATCATTTGAAATCCCATAAGCGCCGCAGGCAACGGGCTAGATGCAGGGGGGGGGAGAGAGAGAGAGAGAGAGAGAGAGAGAGAGAGAGAGAGAGAGAGAGAAGTTCAAGAGGCACATGCAAATAGCAGCTACAGGAGCCCATATTTGGAGAACCCCCCACAAGCCGCAAGGGCCATTGTACGTTGGGGACTGGGCACTACACAGAGGTGGCTCTATAGGGATTCTGGCAAGCACCACGATGTCATCACTCTCGAGCAGTACTCCACCTAGAGCAACCCCACCAAGGTCTTCCCCAAAAGGGAGTCCGCATTCTAGACGACCTTCTGCAAGATGGGGAGTTTCAACAAGTCACGGCAGAGATTTGGCAGCAGCCAGAGTCAACACCTTGCAAGGGCTGGGCTTCGTGGGTGGCCGAAGCGATCCAGAGGAGCAATGAGAAGTTGCAATCTCACGCCCATAGACGGAGGAGGGCTCTTCAAGAGTGTGAGCATGCACTGCGGAGAGATCTCGCCTCCATAGAGAGGCTCAAGGAGTAGGACCCAGGATCCCAGTGGCTTAGTGACAAATTTGAGAGCACGCACCTTGAGGTTCACGACACGGAGGTTCAACGGGCGGAATTCTCCTATCACTCCTCCGGCCTTAGCATAGGGATAGGATGACGAAGCAGTTCTTTCAGACCACTAGATCACGATTTTCTACAGTCATCTCTTTCAGACGAAGAGGATGACTCCAGCTTACCTTGTGGCCCGTGAACTAGTTTGGGAAGACGTTTCGACGGTAGTCTCGCGGGAGTTGTGCAGGACTCTAGAGGAGCCTTTCACGAATGAGGAGCTCTGGGAAGCCCTCAAGGCCCTCCCGACCCAAAAGTATCCTGGCGAGGATGGCTTGACTCCGACCTTCTTCCAGAACTTCTGGGAGATCATTTCCATCCCTTTCCACCTAGCCTACCAAGAGATCTTCGAGACGGGCTCCCTTCCTCAATTACTGAGCAAGGGGTGGATTTGTTTCATCCCAAAAGGGGGGGATAGGTCAAACATTTGGCAATGGAGACCGATAACATTGCTTGATACCGCATACAAAATCCTCACCAAGGTCGAGTTCGTGGTTACGGCCCCATCTCACCAACATTATCCACAACACACAGACCCGGTTTGTTCAAGAGCGTAGCATCCTAGACAACATCTTTACATTCTGGGAGGTAGTGGATTGGGCCAGGGAGGAGTCACAACCTTTGGCCATCAAAGAGAGAAACATTCACGTCATATGTGCATACGAGTATAGCTACTAGATGCCCAACTGATCTTCATTGCAGTATGCTACTTTCCTCCAGACACGTCATCATATGCCCATGATGTCACTACAGAGGGACACAGCCCTTGCGAGTCGATACATGATGATATCATAAAGTTCTCCAGACAAGGAGACACCCTCCTTCTAGGGGATTCCATGCAAGGACAAGGGATAGGCAAGTGGGCTTACTTGACTTCACAAATGAGAGAGACCCCCACATGATGCCGGAGTTAGATGCAGCAGAGCTTGGGATTCGGAGACATTCTACACATACCTCACATGTGACAGCATACATGCGACACTTGCTTGAGCTGGGAGCTGTTCACGACCTCATCATCTACAATGGCCTTAAGAGATGGCCATCATTTGGGGAATTCACATGTTTCCCACATGGAGGCGGGACTAGCACAGTGGACTACCTATTGGGCCCATTGGCTTTTGTCTCATGGATCCATGACCTCATTGTACCCCCCCCCCCCACTCGGAGCCAACCACTCATATCTGACCTTCAATGTTCTTACTGCTACGCCAGTCACAAGGAGAGTTCCTACCGCAGCCCGTACCCAGATCCACTTTGACCGCCCTTGATCAAGTGTATGTGTGTCACGTAGCCAAAGAGTTTCCGGCCCTACTGGAGGGTGATTTAGACCTCGCCCACGCTTCAACCACTCTTGTCACAATGATACAGGATGCTACAACCAAATCCTTTCCTACGACCCAATCTTCACAGGTACGAGATGGAAAGATGCCTCAAAACCCCTGGTTTGATGATGAGTGCAGAGAGATGCGAGCCCACCTCACATGAGAGCGAGCCTTGGGTAGGTCAATTGACGTCACATGAGGCACACCGGATCTTTCAACGGCTGACACGCCGCAAGAGACGAGCCTTCCTCACACACAAGATGGATGAGATCGTCGGATCATTTCGCGTAGGAGACCCGCCGACCACTGGATGGGGACTTCTTTCAGAGGGGAAGCCACCCATCCCCATCATTGATCCGCGGATGTGGCACACTTATGCATGCTCCCTATATGATGTTTCGAGGCAGACACCGCCAGACATGTCCTCTATGCCCAGGCCCACTTGCGGGGTGCACTTCACCGTCTCCACAACCGGAAAGCACAGGATCATGAGGGCCTCCAAATAGAGCACTTCACACATGGGCAAGTGGTTCTAGCACCGATTCTTGCACATATGTTTAACCTTGCAGTTTGTCACGGCTTCCCACCAACATGGAGCACCACCACTAGACAAAGAGAGAGAGAGACCTGACGGTCAACCTTGGGAAAACTAAGGTTATGATCTTCAACACCTCACAAGCAGCGATTCGCCGACCTAGTTTCAACTATCGTGGCGAGCCAATGGAGATAGTGCAGTCATACACATATTTGGGAGCAATCTTCACAGGACCCATCTTCATGATGACCCATGCAGCCCAAGCACGGCTCACACGAGGGCGTAGCGCTTTGGCTAGACTAGAGTGACACTGCTTCTAGGCGCACTTCCAGGATCCACCGACGAAGGGCTGGCTTTTTGACACACTAGTGCGACCGACTACCATGTATGCAGCATCCTTCTAAGGATGCGATCTTCCAAGGACAAACTCGAGGAGCTTCACACCGCTTTCCTCAAGGGGGACCGACAAAGACAAGGGGTCACTCTGGACATAGCTCAAAGAGTTTAGAGAGCGAGGAGACTGCAGCGCGAGACAGCTCGACAGACACAGATACGAGACATCTTTGCAGCCCACCAGAGAGCCATCACTGTACCAGGCTTATTATGTCTCTGAGTCCCGCCGCCGAGACTGACTTGTTTTTCAGTTTGTACCTGATACTGGATAGCTTGATCTGGTCCACTATGCAGTTGCAAATGACTATTTCTATTCATGATTATGATTTTGTTAGCATAGATTAGTACTCAGCAAGGGTCCTAGCGTGCCCTTTGCTTCAGCCCACTGAGGCTTTTATGAGTTCTCTTTTCTGTGTACTTTGTCCCATAGGCCCACGTGTTGGAATGGTCACCTCCCCATCTGTAAGCCCCCATATGAGGAGAGCGTGGGGGAGCAAGACCTAGGGCAGGATGTGCCCAAGAGAAAAAGAAAGAGAGGGGGCTGCCATATGGGCAGCACCTCACATCAAAGAGACCAGCATGGCTGCAACGGACGGAACCTGTGGAAGGAGCAAAAGGCGGGGACAGCAAGTCCTGGATCTAACCTGGCAGGAGGTCAGTCAGGGGCAGCAGACATGGCGCGGGATTGCACAGACAAAGGCGCCTATGTGGAGGGCATCTGTGTGCAGATGGACAGCCTGCGTTCTGACAGCAGACAGGAGCAGCAAGAAGGCAAGCCTTGGGCCTATACACAAGCGGTGAAGGTGACCCTGAAGGAGCTGTAGACTGAGCTTGAGTGGCAGCCCACCTAGGCTGGTTTCCAGACAGCAAGGTGGAGAGGATCGTTCTGTACGGAAAAGTCTACAGACGCACGAGGTGGAGCACGCGGGCTCGAGTCTAGAGATAGCTAGGAGATAGGAGAAGTACCTTGTGGTAAGATCAGAGGACCACACCATTGGTGGGACTCTGGATCTATCTCTTTTGTATTGTGTCCATAGTTTTGGACGGAAATATATTATTTTGGTGGTTTCTCTATCGGGCTGGTTCATTGTCTATTGATGAGTCTGCACATCTATTTTATGCACATAAGTTAAGAAGTTTGTGATTCCACATCCCATACAACAATGTGTGAGCTCCTGAGCATTACTATCAGTCTTCCGCTGTGCGTACCCTCTGTTGGGTAATTTCTAACACCGCGAGGCCTCCCGTGGACGTTAATACCTCTCTCTCTCTCTCTCTCTCTCTCTCTCTCTCTCTCTCTGCATTTTCAACCTGCCAAGCAAATGCGAAACGTACCACATTTGGAATTGGGGAATGCAAAATCTCTATACACTACACTAGTGCAGATCATCATTCTTTATGGATCCCTCCAGGGCTGGCCAGAGGCTCATGGAATAGCTGGGAATCAAGGTTCAAACTCCCTACCTCATCTTACTAGCTCAAAAGGGTATGCTACCACCACTAGAAGGAGAAGCCCTATGCCAAGACTTCAGATATCTCAATACAGTAGCAAAAATGAACAAGGACAAGCTCACCCAGACAGCAATGGAAGCAACCAAACACAAAGGCTGGTACAAAACAGGAATAGAGGGGCTGGGATATTGGCGATTGACCCATCAGAACTCCCAGACACCGACATTGACATCAGAGAACTGGTAACGGAAAAAATCATAAGATGGCCTTGGACAAGATTATTTCAATGAGAACATCTCTCTCTTCAAAAGGAAACTAATATGCCAGCTACGAACGAGCTCCCACGAACTCCAAGTAGAGACTAGTCAATGGAAAAATGTGCCACGTGAGGATTGGGTTAGTAGCCTATCCCCATCACAGGTCATACAGGACAAATGCCGCACGCTCCTCACCTGGGTGCTGTCGAGCCTATCAGCACATCAGGAAGAAATATGACATAAAGATGCCACATCCTCTTTGACGAACCAACGAAGAGAATAGAAGCTTACATCACAGTAAAGTCTTGAACCAAACATGCAAACACATTACCCGTTGTTGTTGACAGCTATTTTCGGAGCTGCAATGGACTCGCCTATCCAGTTGGGTCTCCAACGGACACTAATACTATCATATCATATCCTCTCTCTCTCTCTCTCTCTCTCTCTCTCTCTCCGGTTATGCACCAGCCAGGGCGACATGACATACGGAGGATTCCGCTCCGCTCCAGTCTTTTTTCTTTTCATCGTCACACCCAGATGTATTTGATTATGTATGATCAGACTTAGGACTCAGCACGGGTGTTGATGCTCATTTAGTAGCTCCACCCTTACTGTGATTTGTATCAGGTTTTCTTTCAGTCTCGTAGACCCATCGGTCTTCCGAAGACTCTAATAAAATTTCTTTCTTTCTTTCTTTCTTTCTCTCTCTCTCTCTCTCTCTCTCTCTCTCTCTCTCTCTCATATGTGTGTGTTATGTGTTCTTTCATAAAAATGTGTTCTTCCTATTCTCCCTCCCTCCACTTAAGGTTTAGCACGTTCTTCTCCCTCTCTTCCCTTCATTTCATCCTTCTAATGTGTTCAGTAGTTGGATTGGGTACAGCATTTGTGTGAAAGCATATAGCCCTAGCTCACATGTCCTGTCCTACACCTGTGTGAATGAAGTGAGGTCATTCACTTGCATTACATTCTGATTGTAGGCAACTGATGTACTATTTTATTGCCACATGAAATTACCAAAGGAAGATGTCTTTCAAGTGGACCTATGTGGAAACATTCAAAAACCTTGATGGCAGGTCCGTTATTACTCCAAAATCCTTCTGTCAATTCCCTTCATTTCATCCTTCTAATGTGTTCAGTAGTTGGATTGGGTACAGCATTTGTGTGAAAGCATATAGCCCTAGCTCACATGTCCTGTCCTACACCTGTGTGAATGAAGTGAGGTCATTCACTTGCATTATGTTCTGATTGTAGGCAACTGATGTACTATTTTATTGCCACATGAAATTACCAAAGGAAGATGTCTTTCAAGTGGACCTATGTGGAAACATTCAAAAACCTTGATGGCAGGTCCGTTATTACTCCAAAAAGCTTCTGTCAATAAGCTTCATTTTTCAGAATACGACCAACATTCTATGACAAACCCTACTTATGTCATCAAGCAGAAAAGACGTGTAGTGTTAATACTAATACTTCAGTAAAGAGTTTCCATATGCGATCACAGGACTTTCTCTGTAATAGATCCCATATGACTAAAGTCGGCCAAAACACGTCATGCAGGCAGCAGGACATTCCAAAGTCTAGTAGAAAAGTAAACAGACACAAGCTTACCATTCCAACATATGACTGGATTCGGAATATTCCTTGATTTGCAGAAGTCCGCAAGTCTAAAACTCTGTAATTCAGTCGAGTGTCTTGGTTTACCCTCACGTATTGTACATCCCCTTGCTGTGCATAACACGGTAAGAGCTGAATGCCTGGCCTTGATACAGAATATTAGAAATCTAAAACAGACTACCATGTAGATTCTACCTCCTCGGCTTTTTGAAAGTCCTTTTCGCTGCGAGATGCATCCTCTAAATTGATAGGAAGGACTTGTGCTGCCTTATTGACACAGTACACTTTGTGCCCATGGAGTTCAACCTGTCCAATACAAATAGGCATGCATCAATGAAACCACGGTTCAATTCCCAAACCAAACAACAACAGATATGCTTGATGGATTCCAGGAGTATAATCACAGACGTAAAAAGATAGAACATATACTGCTACGTAGACTCCAGTAGAAACTTTCAACAGTAAGGACACTGGAACTCTGAAATAGGGGTGGAGCTTGAGGCTACTCTTATCACCTAAGAGCCTCCACAGAGTCATACAAAAATTGTTAAGGTCTATTCCAAAGCTCCAAAAACAAAAAGTATCTTGAAATCAAGTCATGGTTTGGTTGTTTTCTAAATGCTTTTTGTGAAGACAATAACAAAACCCACTAAAGTTCAAGCTTTTTTATGCAGGAAGCCACCCGCAGAATACACATCATTCTCATTATAAGAATCATATAAAAGATGACGAAGGGTAACATACAAGATATTCCAATTCAGTATTCATGTCTTTATATGCTCGCCATGATGAAGGGTAATGTACAAGATAATGAAGGGTGGCATACAACATATTCCAATTCAGTATTCATGTGCTTTGCAAAGACTTCCTTTGAACAAGGTCTTTTGCTAGGACACATCTACAGATGTATCGAGTAAGAAAACTCTGGACGTCACTGTCCATTATGGCAATGTTGTGCGGCTAGAGAACGTAAATTAGGGATTTATAAAGCTCAGTAATGCTATGTCAAATTTGATTTCCTTAGGTTAACGCAAGCCTAGGTAAGAGATAGCAAAGGCTTCTCGATTCTTGCTGACATAAACACGTGGGAGTTAACCCTATATGGCAGAAATATACCTAGATGAATCCAGGAACATTCCCAAACTCATCCTCTAAAAACACAACATAGTGCAGTTTCAATCTCATGATAGTCACTCACAAGATTGAAAACCATAAACTCCTATATGGCAGAAATGCTTGTTTATCTGGTGCAAAGCCTCTTCCCTTTCAAAGTGTTATAATGAGAAGGCACGGCCATTCGAATAAAATGGTCACGAGGGCATTCTGTGGCATCCCTACTAGTCATTACCGCCCAAAAGTAGGTGCAGGACAGATGCTCCACTTTAGTACTCGTACGACAAACACGCTTGGTTCTATAGCATCGCCAATGCATAAGGCATCCATAGTACCACTGGAAAGCAGACCTAATAAGCTTTGTCAAGAGCTAAACAAAAGTATGTGGCTTCAGGAGGACTCGACTGTGCAACGCCAAAAGTAGAAACCCAAATTCTGTTAAAGGAAAATAGAATGGCAAGCGTACTTGTTGCGAAGTGCCAGTTATGGTAGCGCCAGGAATAACGACGGTTCCTTCCACATCGACGATTGACTCCTTCGACAGATTAGAAACGAACTTTACCATTCCCTTACTGACTACATTATCCTTGATTTGGAATACACACTGGATCGTGTAGCCTGCCTCTCTAATCACCAGAAAAGCAAGCTTCCCCTTGGACTTGGTGCTGTGGCAACGCCCTCGAACCAAGACCGTCTGACCATTCAAATTCTCTCCCACGTTAGCGACAGCAGTCCATGTGCGCCCGCTAATAGCTTTCGATTGTAGATCTTCTAACGGTACATCTCCGTAGTTACATGCCAGTGGGTCTTCTTCGGCCATGACAGTAGTCGCTGCCATTTGACGGGTGAGGAGCCTCTCGGCTTTCTTGGCAGCCTTTTGGGCAGCCTTCTTACTGACAGGCGCAGACCCATCCGGTTGCTCGTTAAAAGCATCGTTTAGGTTGCTGTCGGAGGCCATCTCTGGCTGCGCACCGAGCCCAAGAGTGAGTGAACTCGTCTCCATCTCCCCCACTCCCTCTCTCTGTCTCTCACTTCCCCTCTCTTACGCTCTCTGTGTGCTTGAAGCCCAAAATGGAGCTGCTCACCGCGATCTCGAGCTCGCCCGGCCGGTGTACTGTGTCGCGTTCTCTCGCCTCAAACCCAAAACCCTTGGGACCTTCCACTTCTACTCACACTTCCTTACGGCCCAAGTTCGCCGTTTTACTTAAAGTTCGCCATTCAATCAACGCACGTGGTTTTGTATAGGTCCTTTGGACGAAGATGATTGAGGTTAACTATGGGTGATCGCTTACACACTAAGCAGACTCGGTGATCCCTTTAAGGGGACTAAAAGGACCGGCGTTCTCAAATCAAATAAAAGTGTTTTCCTATTGGCAGCCAGACCCCGTGTCAATTGGCAAGGGTCCCATTGGGCGGGGATCAAGGCCCTAATCACAAAGCACCAAGTGGCAGCCACATCAGCGCATGCTCTTACTACCCATACTTGTCAATGGGCAAGGGTCGACATTGGGCAATCACAAAGCACCAAGTGGTAGCCACATCAGTGTGGCCCCTTACTACCCACCCAGTGTGTCGAACTCACTCTAGTCTTCAAACTTAACTGCATCCATGCAAGAGAAGCCCCTTCAATCAAGACATTATCGAACTAGCTTGCTACTGGGAGGAATTTGTTCTCTACATATAAATGAATGTTGGTACTAACACGGGAACTGTTTGATTCCATTAGGTTTTTTGGTTCTAAGCTAGTGCTTGCGTAGGCTTTGGGTCTTGTTGCTATTGAACCATTCGTCTTTGCATGCGTGAGCGATGAGCTCCCTCAGTAAAGAGGAGGAGGTGTAAGGTGTTCACCAGCAAGGTTCAAGAGAAGGTGGGATCAATGAGTTGGTGTGCGAGAAATTATATGCATCGTCTAGTCTGAAGCACTCTGTCTCGGTTTGTATAGAGGAGGGTGAGCCCAGTAAGGTAGCGAAAGAAGCTCAGCCATCCTATGCAGAAATCCTTACGAGGAGTGGATTCTCCTAATTGACTAATGAGGAAGCTTGGGGCTCGCAAGGAGTCTTAGCCTTCGAAGTGTGAGTTGTGGGAAATAGGATCCAAGCATAAGGCGGTTTGCAGACTCCAGTTTGATGCCATCAAACCTAAAATCAAAAAGCTGGCTAATGCAGTGTTTACTTGTTTTTCACATCTTGTGTTCCACTATTCAATGAGCTTCGGGAGTTCATGGCCTTTGAATGTGAAGTTTCAGCTAAAGGTTACGTGGTTTGACACATGGGTAATTGATTTTTTCTCCTGCGATGTGTTTCTAAGGAACTTATGAATGACTTCTTGGGTCGGTCTTTCATGCTCATGCGTACAGTGGTGCTTGCAATCCCTTGAAGTCCTTCTTTCTCATAAAGAGTGCTTTGCCTCTTTCCTGGATGCTTGGTATCTATGCAGATAGACTAGTCACTATGCTAGGAGCGCCCAACATGTGAAGAGAATATGCGTTTAGCACGATGCGAAGCGTTGAACGATGGGGCAGCTAGTCATGTAGCAGGATCTCCAAAGGTTGGTGACAAGTCCAGTATTCAGGTACGAGATCAAGATGGGAATCATCTGGTGATAAAGTCATAGTTTGAGGAGAGGCAAGGGCTCAAGGTTCGACTCAATCCTCTCCAAATCTTTCATGGGGGGTTTAAGAACGGAAGGCTATCAAGCATCATGATTCAAACCCGTTGTGTTGAACCAAAGGACCCCATCGACCCAGAATGGTGACATGCAAAGACATCCGACCTCGCCTAAAGGTCGTTCTAGAGGTGTAAAGGTTCCATCAAGAAGTTCCTCCCTGTATGGGAGGAGTTGTCATCAAAAATCAGGTCAAGGTTAGTGGGGGGAGGTGGGGTGGGTGTGAGGATGATTAGAAGGTGGTTGGAAGAAAAGCTCGTGTGTTGGCTACAGCCCAACCACCATCTCAATTGGAAGTTCTAGAAGAAGTGAAGGCAGTGGTGGATAACATAGAAGGTGTGGTGGCTCGACTATGTGCTCTTGTGTCTTGATGTCGAAGAAGAACTTCAGGAAGCTTACAGTAACAAAACATTGTTGGAAGAGAAAATGTCGGCTCGTTGCCACGTCAGCCATTGGAAGGTGTTTAGACAAGCCGGTTGACAAAGTTTTGAAGAGGCTCCAAAGCATGGCGCGGAATGTTAGCAATGGCAAGGAGAACATATTCAATTTTCTATGGGATGTGTACACAGCTCTTGCACAATAGCAGCTCTACAAGTGGTGTTAGGACGATGTCACTTGTGTGGTGGAATGTTCGAGGATGCTACGACAATGTGAAACATTAAAGTTGGGTCGATGCTGTGCGGAGTTGAAACTTGACTGTGGTTTTGCTATAGGAAATCAAGTGTGGCCCTGAGGAGGGGCTATGGGTAGCATTTGAGCAAATCAGATATGACTCTTTTGTTAATTCTCTAGTAATAGAGAAAGGGGGCATTGCTATCTTGTCTAAAAAGGGTATGGGCGCAACTAAACCATTTGCTGATCCTTTGGGTAGACTTTAGTTGTGCCAGTCTAGGTGTCTATGCTCCAATAAAGCTCAAATCTCGGGGCGGTGTTGGAGGGAGATTAATTTGAATATTGAGGAGTGTATATGGGGCCTTGGTGGCAACTAGAACATGATTAAGGTGTTTGCTAATCGTTCACATTCTACGAGTTGTCTGTGAGATGATGAAGTAGTTGCATTGGAGGAGCTTTGTCTTGATAAGGGGCTTCTTGATGCTATTGAGCTAGATGAGGATGGATTGCAGGATATTCTTGGAGCAATAGAAGGAAGGGGCCGGATTTTCAAGCAAGTAGGATAGATAGGTTCTGGATAAGTTCTACTTTTCAAAGGAGGGTTGGTGGTTGTTGGCCCCTATGGGGGGTCAATGTATGCTCAACTCATATGTGTCATATCATGTGCCAGTCGATTGGTTTTTCTCAATTCCAAGTGCTATTGGCAAGTCGTATGGCATCTCATATAAATTTGATAACAAATTGCTCATCCAAAATGGGTTCAATGAAGCCATTTGCTCCACTTGGCTTGCAGTTGGGAACGATGTTCCAAATCCGTGTGACATTTGGCATGCTGCTATTCATGCCATGTTGCGAGTGCATAGTGAAAAGATGGCTCGCAGTGTATACTTGACGAAATGTAGGCTCAAACCTATGGCTCAAGCGGTGGAGTTGCTTGCTAGGGACTCTATTCCCTCTACACTGCTAGTTGAGATTGAAGAAGCTCTACAAGTAGATGAGTCGAGCTATAAGCTCTCCACTGAAGTATCCTCTAGCAAGCCCAATACTTGCCTCATTCAGCATTATTGCCTCTAGCAAGCCCAATACTTGTCTCATTCAGCATGATTGCCTCTTTTGTGGGGTAGTGCGCAACTTGCCTCTTTTGTGGGGTAGTGCGCAACTTGCCTCTTTTGTGGGGTAGTGCACAACTAGCCTCTTTTGTGGGATAGTGTGCCACATTGCAAAACCTCATATGCTCCCTGGTTATACAACTATCCTTTGATCGAAGCTATACTTCCAAGCCTTCAAAACTAGCTACTTATGCTTGTCTTGGGCATCAATTCAAGAAATGTGGCCTCTAATAGGTATTGAAGCATGTCATCATACTCAGTTTTAAGTAGATCCACAACAAGTAACTGAGCATCTAGAAGCTCCATGGTGACTCCTTGATCTTAATCTAGAGGGTAGGTAGACATGAAAGGTATTCTACACTTGCATGGGACATCCCAATTTTATAAATGATTTTGAAATTGAGTTCTTGCAAAATAGCAACATCGTCATCCATAGATTACTACTTTATTGATTAGATACAATAAAGCTAAAAGGATTACCAAGCAAATAATGTTGGAACTTATAAACACTATAAACCATTGTGAGTGCTTCATGCCTGGTAGTTCTGTAGTTGTAGTTGGGTGGCATCATAAGCCAACAAGTGGTGTAGTACACTAGGTAATCCAATCTACAATTCAGCTATGCTAAGATAAATCTAGTGGCATACCCTAATACATCAACATGAATGTGGAAAGTCACATCGTCCCACCTGGGTTGCCTCAAAAGCAGTGTCTCAGCTGTCTGTTTTTTTAGAGCATGGAACGCTACAAACAACTCCTTGGTCTATTAGAAACTGTTACCCTTCTTGGTCAATTCATAGAGAGGAGCTACAATCTTGGAAAAATCCTTTACTAAACCCAATAAATGATTTGAGTTTGGTTGAATTCTCAAGGTCTGGCATTTGGTCTATTGATAAGATCTTGCTTGTCTCGGTTCTAATCCCTTCCTTGGAAATTACACGGCTAAGCGAAGTACCAATTTTAACACAAAAAACTCATTTGGTTAGGTTTAAGGAGATCCCGACCTATCTGCACGTAGAAAAAACTTTTTCAAGACATGCAAGATACATAGAGATTGTCGAGTAAACACAAAAATCATCCAAATAAATGGCACTGAACTCAGTTAGGTACTCTTGTTTCTACCATAAACCTCTGAAATGTTGATGGTGCATTACGTCAACCAAATGGCATGACTTTGCAAGCATATGCACCCCACTCAGTAATAAATGTAGACTTCTACTGTATGGACATGAACGTCTACACATTGTAACTGGGTTTGAGGTTGGTTGAAGAGTGCCAAAATACTGCATGATTGGCATTTCAAGATACTGACAATCAAGACTAGGAAGACAAAGGTCAAAATCCCCATCAAAGGGAGTAATATACTGATCAGCTCTATCAACCCAAGGACTTGGAAGTTGTTGACTAGTTTCCACAAGGTGTAGAGTCTTAGCTAATAGAGAGATACATTTTTCCTATGGGTGAAATAGATCTTTTCTAGGTAGCTACCAAATATCAAGTTGGTTCTTCAACAAAGATATAGGTTGAATCCAAACTATGCCAAGCAAGTCAATTGATCAGTTCCTTTAAACACACATTCTTTATGTAATCTATAAGAGTGATTAACTAGTTCCAATCATGATGGCGCCCAAGAGAATGGGAAGCTTTGAGTATGTGTTGATATAGGAATCCAATAGTGCTTGATCCATTTCTAATTACTCTTATTGTTGGTATTCTAGACCAAGTTGCAGGACATGAGATGCACTTGTTTATGGTGGATATATTAACAGGATCCTATCTTGTCATTGCTCTTGGCTCCCTTGGCACATTCCATGGATGGTAAAAACCTTATTGTGATTCGATTTTCTATGGGATGTGTACAAATCTCTTGCACAATATGGGCTCTACAAGTGGTGTCAGGATGCTATCGCTTGTGTGGTGGAAAGTTCGAGGATGTTGCGACAACGTGAAACATTAAAGTCACATTGATGCTATGCGGAGTTGAAACCTGACTGTGGTTTTGCTATAGGAAATCAAGTGTGGCACTGAGGAGGGGCTACGGGTAGCCTTTAAGCAAATCGCATATGATTCTTTTGTTAATTCTCTAGTAATAGAGAAAGGGGGGGTTGCTATCTTATCTAAAAGGGTCTAGGCACAACTAAACTATTTGCTAATCCTTTGGGTAGATTTTAGTTGTGCCAACCAAGGTCTCTAGGTTCTAGCAATATTACAAGTGTCTATACCCCAATGAAGCTCAAATCTCGAGGTAGTGTTGGAGGGAGCTTAATTTGAAGATTGAGGGGTGTGGATGGGTCCTAGGTGGCAACTCGAACATGATTGAGGTGTCTGCTAATCATTCGTATTCTACGAGTTGTCTGTTAAATGACAAAGTAGAGGCATGGGAGGAGCTTTTTCTTGATAAGGTTCTTTTTTATGCTATTGATCTAGATGAAGATGGATTGCGGGAATAATCTTGGAACAATAGAAGGAAGGGGTCAGATTTTTGAGCACGTAGGATGGATAGGTTCTGGATAAGTTTACTTTTCAAAGGAAGGTTGGTGGTTGTCAGCTCCTATGGGGGGTCACTGTATGCTCAACTCATCTGTGTCGGATTATATGCGAGTAGGTTGGTTTTTCTCAATTCTAGGTGTTGTTGGCAAGTCATACGACATCCCATATAAATTTGATAAGAAATTGCTCTTCCAAAATGGGTTCAGAGAAGCCATTTGCTCCACTTGGCTTGAAGTTATGATGTTCCAGATCCATGTGACAGCTGGCATGTTGCTATTAGTGCCATGTTGAAGGTGCATAGTGAAAAGATGGCTCGTAGTGATACTTGACGGAATGTAGGCTCAAACCCGAGGCTCAGGCAGTGGAGCAGTCTGCTAGGGACTCCATTCTCTCTACACTACTGGTTGAGATTGAAGAAGCTATATAGGTAAATGAGTTGAGTTTTAAGCTCTTCACAGAAGTGTCCTCTAGCAAGCCCAATACGTGCCTCATTGAGCATGATTGCCTCTTTTGTGGGGTAGTCTGCAACATTGCAAAATATCATTTGCTCCTTACTGATACAACAATTCTTTGATCAAAGCTATACTTCCAAGACTTAAAAACTAGCTACCTATGGTTTTCTCAGGGCATATGTTCAAGAAATGTGGCCTCTAATAGTATTGAAGCACGTCATCATACTTAGTTTTAGATCCACAACAAATATCTGAGCATCTAGAAGCTCCATTGTGACTCCACCTGCATGGGACACCCCAATTTTATAAATGATTTTGAAATTGAGTTCTTGCAACAGCAACATCAATCTTAGATGACTATTTTGTTGATTAGATACAATAAAGCTGAAAGGATTACCAAACAAATAATGTTGGAACTTATAAACACTATAAACCATTTTGAGAACATGCCTAGTAGTTTCGTAGCTGCACTTGAGTGGTGTCATAAGCCAACTAGTATAGTACACTGGGTAATCCAATCCACAATTTGACTATGCTAAGACAAATCCAATGGCATACCCTAACACATCAACATGGATGTGGAAAGTCACATCCCACCTGGGTTGCCTCAAAAGCAGTGTCTCAGCTGCTTGTTTCTTTAAAGCATGGAATGCTACACACAACTCCTCAATTTATGAGAACCTGCTACCCTTTTTGGTTAACCCATAGAGAGGAGCTACAATCTTGGAAAAAATCCTTTACAAACTTCTTATAGAAGCTGATGAACCCAATAAATGATTTGAGTTGTGTTTGATTCTCAAGGTCTGGCATTTAGTCTATTGATCAAATCTTGCTTGCCCTTGGTTCTAATCCCTTCCTTAGAAATCACATGGCTAACCAAAGTTCCAATTTCAACACAAAACACTCATTTGGTTAGGTTTAGGGAGATCCCTACCAATCTGCACCTAGGAAAAACGTTTTCAAGACACGCAAGGTACACAAAGATTGTCGAGTAAACACAAAAATCATCCAAATAAATGGCACTAAACTCAGTTAGGTACTCCTTGTTTCTACCATAAACCTCTGAAATGTTGATGGTGAATTATGTAAACCAAATGGCATGACTTTTCAGGCATATGCACCCCACTCGGTAATAAATGTAGCCTTCTACTGATCCTTAGTAATGGCCATCCATAAACGGGTGCATCTCATGTCTTGAAACTTGGCCTAGAATACAATCATTAAAAGTATTTAGAAATGGATCAAGCACTATTTGAGCATTAAGATTCCTATATCAACACATACTCAAAGCTTCCTCATTCTCTTGGGCACCATCATGATTGGAACTAGCTAATCGCTCGGATAGATTGCATAATAATTCATGCTCAAAGGAATTGATCAAAAGCTCGACCTTGACTTGCTTGGTGTAGTTTAGATTCATCCTATATCTTTGTTGAAGAACCAATTTGATATTTGGAATTGACATGATTTGATACTTGGTATTATACTGCATCAAAAGAATCTTCATAGCATGGAGTGGATGATCCACCTCATGTGCACTTACTAAGACTCTGTGTGGTTCCTTCAATGTGCCTATATTTAGTTCCTAGGTGGGCTTTGGAACCAAGTTCTTAGAACCAAGCCGAGTTATAGTTGTTCTTGGCTTGGCTAATTCTCATTCCTTTGTCACATCTTCAATAAAATGGTCAAGATACAGGTGTTTCACTCTTCCAACTTCTCTTCTTTCATATTTGTTTGATGTTGGCAGCTACCTGGAAAAGATCTATTTCACCCATTGGAAAATTTATTTCTCTATTAGCTAAGACTCTACACCCTGTGGAAACTAGTCAACAACTTCCAAGTCCTTGGGTTGATAGCTAACCAGTATCTTGCTCCCTTTGGTGGGGACTTTGACCTCTGTCTTCCTAGTCTTGATTGTCATTATCTTAAAATGACAATCATGCAATACTTTGGCACTCTTCAACCAAGTTCAAGCCCAATAACAATTCTTAGACATTCATTTCCATAGCAATAGCAAGTAGGCTTATTATATAATGCACTCCTCCAATCGTAATGACCACATCAATTGAACATGCCTTCCACCAACAGAATCCTATGTTGTCATTTCTCTTAGCTCCCTTGGCATGTTCTAGCACTTTTGTTCCAATGTACTTGATTGCCAAATGGTGATTGTTATCTTTACCATCTAGCACTTTTGTTCCAATGTACTTGATTGTTGCCAAATGTTGATGGTTATCTTTACCCTTTAAATTCTACTCTACCAAGCTTTACTCTATGGCTTATTGAGGTGCTTATGACTTGCCTTAGGCTCGTGCATGAGAGAGAGAGAGAGAGAGAGAGAGAGAGAGAGAGAGAGAGAGAGAGCATAAGGGAAGTCCTAGTAAGAAGAGCATCAATTGTGTGAGTAGGGGAATGTGCCAACTTCCAACCTTATTCCTAAGTTCTTGTGCATGCAGTGTTAAAGGCCCAAATCTCTACTTGATCATTCCAATCTCAATTGTATAATACACAAAGTTGCACACCAAGTTGTATTACCCCTTGCCTAAGTTCAATTCTATCCTAACAATGATAAGGCACTTGCGGTGTACTTGCTTCTTTCTTCCATCATTCTTGCCAAGTTTTTGTGCAACTCCATGCATGCATGTCCAATATCTCTCTCATGTGGGATACAAGACTCAATCTAGCACCACGGATGCATGAAACTCAATGTTGAATCATGGATTCATGAAGCTAATTCTATTATAAGTAATCCTACTTTTGATTACGTCGTTAGCCAAAACAATTGAATTTGTATAATGCCTTTCATACTTGGTATGACATTGACTTTGCCATTAAGCAAGATTCCTAGCCTAGCATATGGCCTCTCCCTTGCTACTTCTTACTTGGATCTCAACTCATGGTCTCGAAGAGGGTTACAAGAAACATATTTCCCAATGCTCATGGGAAACCACTCACATAATCCTATTGTCTTGTGGCTTTTCTGATTTTTAAAGAGTCGTGGCATCATATTTAATGGGATAGTTTAATGAGATGAAATGCTTAGTATGTAAAGGTCCCACATTGGTGGAGGATTAATCTTAATACCCTTAGATCAAGCTAGTTTCATAGCCAAAAGTGACCCGTCCATCAAGCGGCGATGATGATGCTCCTGAGAGTGGCATGGTGAAGATGTGATGATGTGGTAGCATAACTGCTAGTTCTTGGACAGGATGTGATGATGGAGGACACTTCCCTTGCGCCCTCCACATAAGGGAATGAACCCAAGTTTGCACTTTGGAGTAGAAAAACTGCTCCAAAATCTGGCTCGTGGCCACAGTCCTATGAGATATACTTAGGGGCTTAACACATGGGAAGAAATAGGATCGGAATGGGAAAAGGTGGTCCTGGGTGGTCCCATGGATATTTCTATCCTATTGCCATCCCACCATGTGCTAACAAAATAGGGTGAATTACATTCATGGGGCCTGCCACATATGGGTGCAAGTTTATGATCGTTTGTTTGAAAGAGTAGTGCATATTAGCAAATGGTCAAACCAGTATGTATAGCGTGTTCCTGTAAGGTGGTTCTTTGTCATCCATCTTTGCTACTAGAGCATAAGTCTCATCATAATCCTAACCATTATTTTGTGCAAAGCCTCACACACGTGGCAATGCAATGTAGGCTACGCCATGTGACTTAATTCCTATAGGATTGAATGCCAATCAATCCATGGAAAGGCCTTGGGAGTGATGAATTGTGTGAGCAACTATCAGTTGTAGTGGAAATTGATGTGTGCAAACTGTGTTGAGAAGGTTTTTCCCTATTTGGAATTATGATTTACTTGGAAGATAGGTGTCCATGATGGATCAATTTTACTCCTGTAGAAAATTATGTTCTCTGATCAAGTCTTCCCGTCAATTTGTTTGTTTGTGAAATGCACCCATACAATGAATGGTTTTTTCTCCAGGTTAGAGTCCATGAAAGTGGCATTTGCTCTGTAATAAGGCCATCAACAATGTTCAAACTCCCTGAACAAAGTTCTACTATCATACTTGGTTTAAGGCATAGCTCAACGTGAAGGTCTCTAGTGTTATTCGGGTTTGTTGGGAGTTGGATTGTCTTGCTACATGTTTAATGATTCCTATCCATGGCTTTGAGGTAGTGGGGTTGAGAAGTCGACATATAGAAGATCTCTTCATTGTGCTTGTCTTTAGATGCATTTATGTAGAATAGGTGTGGGACTTCGTGCTTATTAGTAGGTGCACGATGGTAAAGCACATTCAAGTAGTTCAAAACTTTTTGTGTCTATGTGCCAATATGAATGCGGTTTTAAATTTCAATGAAGGTTTGGTTGGGTTGTCGCATTGGTGTCTTTAGCTCGTAGTAATGTACATGATCTTTCCAAATGTAAGGTAGCATAGATAAGGTTGTTACCTTTTTAGAAAAAAATCCATGCATCCTTTGTTTGGATTGCTTGGTATAAATCCCCACAAAGGAGTACATGCACACCTCTAAAGGATTGCAAATGATTGTATTTTATTTCACGCATATGCATGTCCACTGCAATTAGGGAAACCTCATTGAAAACTATTAAGTCCAAGTTTTTGTAGAGTGCTAAAAGTGTTTGAAGACTTTCTATAGAAAGGGATTTGTATATGGAGGTCATGATCAGTAGGTGAAGAGTTGAATGCAACTTTTCCAGTGTGTGCTAGCACGACAATTCTAGGCAGACTAGCCTTAGTTGTGTCATCGTGATAGTAGTGCCTTAGCAATGCTTGGATCAACACTAGCAATGTAAATGTCTTGCCAGTGCCTGCATTTCTTGATAGAAATATGCACAAGGGCATTGCTTGTCTTAGGCGTTTCTTTAGCAAAATGTCTTCTGCTGTTGCATGTTGTTCGTAGCTCAAAGCATGAACTAATGCATGGTAGTCTTTGTTTTGCTGTGCTTTGTTTGTAAGGTGACCATGTTGAATGGATTGATTTTGCTTAGGAGCTTTGGGGAGCTCCACTTGCAAGTTAAACTCATCCTTTTTGTCATCGTTAGCATAGGAGCTTGACATACAAGTTGAAATATTGGAGGTACAATTTGAAGGTTTGAAGGACAATAGCTTATTGAACAAGCTCTATTTGTTTCTATTGACTCCTTGTTTATTGCGTAAAGATCATGCCAAGTTGAAACCTATACACTTAGAGAAGTGAATGACCATGTGAGAAAAAAAGGCAAGTGAAGCAAGCATAACTTTCTATAATGATTTTCAGGGTCCTTAGATTGGTTCTAGTTGTTGAAGCAAATAATCTTGTTGCATTTGTGCTTCTTGTGTTGTTTTTGTTGCTTTCGTACTTGCTGACAAAGGAAGCTAAGCAAACATCTAACATGGTTGATGTACACTGAGCGTACTTAGTTACAACATCTACGAAAAAGATGCCATTGCTCTCAGGGTATAGCTTTGCTAGTTGGTGTCGTCGTTTGAGTAAGGAGGTTCCTTCTTCAATAGGCTAGTGTTAATGTACAAGAATTCTCTAGTGCTAGTTGTGAGGGGTAGAGAGAGACATAAGTAAACATCTTGCTGTGTGCTTATATGATGTGTGTTTAGTATTGCATTGCCAACTTTGTGTATGTGTTCATTTGCCGGAGCGTTCAAGTGAATGCAATCAGAAATCACTCTCGTAACAACATCGGCCGTCTCCTTGTCCACCTTTGTCATGTACGATGTGCAATATGTTGCTGCTCCATGTGGATTCAAAATGAATTGAAGCTCAGTGTTGGCTTGCCATAGTTTCGATAAAGTTGGGTTGAAATTGTTAGTGAATATATCTTTAGACAGACGCCTTAAGAACATTGTTGGTTGGCTTGCCAAAGTTTCGATAAAGTTGGGTTGAAATTGTTAGTGAATATATCTTTAGGTTGACGCTTTAAGAACATTGTTGGTGGGCTTATACTTGAATGTAATGTGGAAATGTATTCCTCTTCAGTAACCTTAAGTTAGGTGAAATATTCATGAAATGTTAGATGAAGGGTTGTTGGCTTTGTTAGAAGCACACATATATGTTTCATCTGTCCTTTCCATTTATTTTGGGTTTCTTCTTTATTAAGAGGAGTGAAGAGCATTGTTGTGCACATTTGGGTGGGGGGGAGAATCCAAAACGGCAAGCCTTTCCTCTTCTCTTACAAGTGTCCTTGTGTTTATAGGATTGGATGCTCAGGTTCGGTAGGTCAAGCATTGATATGTCACATCATATGTAATTGTCGACAAAGTCTTCTATCTCACTATTTGTAGAGACACCATACACGTGATCCCTAGATCCAAAGCAATCCGTCACCATGCTGGTTACCACAATTTTGGAATTCCATGATGATGTGGATTACTTTTCCTAGAATTGAAGAGTCTTGTTTGAGAAGCCGTTTGAGTGCTTGAAATTTGTGCTTGTATATTGAGCCCTTGTTATGAGGTCTTGCCAGATTAAGTTTCCTATTCTAATAGATGCATTGTCAAGGCCATTATCAATTGATTTATGTTCAAGTTTTCCTAAACACTCAACCAAAGGTTCCCAAAGCCTTTCTACCATAGACAAAGTTATGAAGAAAGTAGGAGGGCCTAGTTGACGCACCATGGCAAAGAGATTTTTTTAAAGCTTCATTTTGTAGTCTGAGGATGTTCGCAAACAAGCAAAGTCATGTAACCAACATTCAAATGCAAAAGGCGCTCCAGATTCGTGTTCTCTAGTGCATCCTTTGCTTTTAACTTGCGACCACGTAATTGTGCTTTGCGCACATGGACCCATGTGGAGGACAAAATTTGATGTACCAAGATTTTCATTGTTTTGAAGAAAATGTTTTCTATGGACATTGCAAATCGACGGTCCTTGCATGTAAGTTCCCAACGCACGATGTATTGGTATAAAATATCTTGAGGCACATTGTATGTGCACAAGTGGCCATTAAAAATACTTGGAAATGCCAGTTCTTCACAATACTTGTCTTTAAAAATGCTCAATGGTGAAAATCCCTCTGAAGGAGCAACAACAATAGCTTTGTCTTTGAAGTCAATTACTTGTTGGCCTATGTATATGGCATGCAATTGCGTGTCAATTTCAAGATTCTCATTGTTTGCATCTAAAGGAGTGGATGTTGTTGAGTCTTCTTCCAATGCTTTATTTTGCAATTGACGAATGTGCTGAGTCCAAAGCGAGTTTAATTGGAATTTGTTATCTTTATAATGTATAGCTTGCAAGAGTTCCTTCAATGCACAGATTGTGAGTGTGGGCCTTACCAAGCCACTCATGTCATTGTGTGTGTATTCAGCTTTCCTTTTAATTATGTGTGTATTCTTCTTTAGTAAGCTTAAGTTGGGTGAAATATTCATGAAATGTTAGATGAAGGGCTGTTGGCTCTGCTAGAAGCGCACATATATGTTTTCGTTTGTTCTTTCCATTTCTTCTTTATACTAAGACGAGTGAAGAGCATTGTTGTGCACATTTGGGGGGGGGGCGAATCCAAAATGGCAAGCCTTTCCTCTTCTCTTACAAGTGTCCTTGTGTTTATAGGATTGGATGTTTAGGTTCAGTAGGTCAAGGATTGATATGTCATAGCATAAGTAATTGTTGACAAAGTCTTCTATCTCGCTATTTGTAGAGACACCATACACTCGTGATCCCTGGATCCAAAGTAATCCGTGATCATGCTGGCTACCACAATTTTGGAACTCCATGATGATGTAGAAGTCCATTACTTTTCCTAGAATTGAAGAGTCTTATTTGAGAAGCCGTTTGAGTGCTTGAAATCTATGCTTGTAATATTGAGCCCTTGTTACGAGGTCTTGCCAGATTAAGTTTCGTATTCTAGTAGATGCATTGTCAAGGCCATTTATGTTCAAGTTTTCCTAAACACTCAACCAAAGGTTCCCAAAGCCTTTCTACAATAGACAAAGTTATGAAGAAAGTAGGAGGGCCTAGTTGATGCACCATGGCAAAGAGATTTTTTTAAAGCTTCATTTTGTAGTCTGAGGATGTTCAGAAACAAGCAAAGTCATGTAACCAACATTTAAATGCAAAAGGCGCTCCATATTTGTGTTCTCTAGTGCGTCCCTTGCTTTTAATTTGTGACCATGTAATTGTGCTTTGCGCACACAGACCCATGTGGAGGACAAAATTTGACGTACCAAGATTTTCATTGTTTTGAAGAGAATGTTTTCTATGGACATTGCAAATCGACGGTCCTTGCATGTAAGTTCCCAGTGCATGATGTATTGGTATAAAGTATGTTAGGGCACATTGTATGTGCGCGAGTGGCCATTAAAAATACTTGGAAATGCCAGTTCTTCACAATACTTGTCTTTAAAAATGCTCAATGGTGAAAATGCCTCTGAAGAAGCAACATCAATAGCTTTGTCTTTGAAGTCAATTACTTGCTGGGCTATGTATTGTGTGTCAATTTCAAGATTCTCATTGTTTGCATCTAAAGGACTGGATGTTGTTGAGTCTTCTTCCAATGCTTCATTTTGCAAGTGACGAATGTGCTAAGTCCAAAGCGACTTTAATTGGAATTTGTTATCTTTATAAAGTATAGCTTGCAAGAGTTCCTTGAATGAACGCATTGTGAGTGTGGGCCTTACCAAGCCACTCATGTAATTGTGTGTGTATTCAACTTTCCTTTTAATTGTGTGCGTATTCTTCTTCAGTAAGCTTAAGTTGGGTGAAATATTCATGAAATGTT
Source organism: Dipteris shenzhenensis (assembly GCF_047967505.1). Classification (NCBI taxonomy): domain Eukaryota; kingdom Viridiplantae; phylum Streptophyta; class Polypodiopsida; order Gleicheniales; family Dipteridaceae; genus Dipteris; species Dipteris shenzhenensis. The sequence goes on from NC_141603.1 coordinate 43,497,008, forward strand.
AGATGAAGGGTTGTTGGCTTTGCTAGAAGCACACATATATGTTTCATTTGTTCTTTCCATTTATTTTGGGTTTCTTCTTTACTAAGAGGAGTGAAGAGCATTATTGTGCACATTTTGGGGGGGGGGGGGAAGAATCCAAAACGATAAGCCTTTCCTCTTCTCTTATGAGTATCCTTGTGTTTATAGGATTGGATGTTCGGGTTCGGTAGGTCAAGCATTGATATGTCACATCATATGTAATTGTCGACAAAGTCTTTTATCTCGCTATTTGTAGAGACACCATACTCTCGTGATCCTTGGATCCAAAGCAATCCGTGATCATGCTGGCTACCACAATTTTGGAATTCCATGATGATGTAGAAGTCCATTACTTTTCCTAGAATTGAACAGTCTTATTTGAGAAGCCGTTTGAGTGCTTGAAATCTGTGCTTGTAATATTGAGCCCTCTTGCCAGATTAAGTTTCATATTCTAGTAGATGCATTGTCAAGGCCATTATCAACTGATTTATGTTCAAGTTTTCCTAAACACTCAACCAAAGGTTCCCAAAGCCTTTCTACAACAAACAGAGTTATGAAGAAAGTAGGAGGGCCTAGTTGACGCACCATGTCAAAGAGATTTTTTTAAAGCTTCATTTTGTAGTCTGAGAATGTTCACAAGCAAGCAAAGTCATGTAACCAACATTCAAATGCAAAAGGCGCTCGGCATTCGTGTTCTCTAGTGTGTCCTATGCTTTTAACTTGTGACCTCATAATTGTGCTTTGCGCACACGGACCCATGTGGAGGACAAAATTTGACATACCAAGATTTTCATTGTTTTGAAGAAAATGTTTTCTATGGACATTGCAAATCGACGGTCCTTGCATGTAAGTTCCTAGCGCACGATGTATTGGTATAAAGTATGTTGAGGCACATTGTATGTGCACAGGTGGCCATTAAAAATACTTGGAAATGCCAGTTCTTCACAATACGTGTCTTTAAAAATACTCAATGGTGAAAATCCCTTTGAAGGAGCAACAACAATAGCTTTGTCTTTGAAGTCAATTACTTGTTGGGCTATATATGCCATGCAATCGCCTGTCAATTTCAAGATTCTCATTATTTGCATCTAAAGGAGTGGATGTTGTTGAGTCTTCTTCCAATGCTCCATTTTGCAAGTGACAAATGTGCTTAGTCCAAAGCGAGTTTAATTAGAATTTGTTATCTTTATAAAGTGTAGCTTGCAAGAGTTCCTTCAATGCACGCATTGTGAGTGTGGGCCTTACCAAGCCACTCATGTAATTGTGTATGTATTCAGCTTTCCTTTTAATTGCCACCACAACAGTTGCACCATCTGTGAGGAATCTAGGAAGAACATGTTGAGCTCTATCAACATTTGCAAATACATTGATTATACTTTCTTTGAGACCGTATTGGATATCATTCAACGTGCTTGTGAATGTAGTTTTCTTTGGTAGAACCATGTTCGTGTGGCAAAATGTGGGAAGTTTAGTACTCTTAATATGCTTGAGGCAAAGGCTACACAAACATCTTCACTTGGGAGGTAATTTTGTTTCACTGATATAATTCTCCATAAAAAAACTAGTCATTTCCGGTTTTAAAGTCTTTAGCTTTAAGAGAGCAATCTTGGCACAATTATAGATAAATCTATGATATTAGCCTATATGCGTAGTAAATCTTTGCAATCCCTCAGCATTAGTAGCAGACGGTAGCTCCAAGATGAGCTTGATTTTGTTGCAATCCATAGAAATTCCATTCTTGGTACAACATGGCCTAATATAACACCGTGCTTAACCTAAATTTAATACTTGAGAGCATTGAGAGATATCCTATAGAGGCAATACCTCTCAAAAACAAGTGTGAGATATTTAAGATGATCTTCCGATGTGGAATGTACATGCAGGCCATCTAGAAACACCTCCAGGATGTCCCTCAAGTACTCTTTAAAAGCTGAGATCATCAATTATGGGAATGTAGCGGGAGCGTTGGTGAGCCCAAAGAGCATAACACTGGAAGCATATACTTCCCATTCCATGGTGAATGCTATTTTGTGCTGATAAACTCATGCTATGGATATTTGATTGTACCTAGAGAACCCATCCAAGAAACTATAAGCCTCCTTTCCTATGACTCTCTCTAGCACATGCTCTATAAAGGGCATCAACAGATAATGGCCTTGTGTTGTCACATGACTGACCTTTTTAAGATTGACACCTACTCAAAGTTTGCCATTCCTTTAAGAAAAATGACAATGAGGGACACCTTGTCCGTATGTTTGACCTCATAAATGAATCCTACATCAATGAGTTTTTGTATTTCTTCCCTCATGATCATCCAATCCTTGGGATTCGTGGGATAGGATCTTTGCCTCATCGGTCTTATGTCATACGTAATCGGGATGGTATGTTGCATGACATCGGGAGGCTCACCCTTCATGTCTATACTTCCAAGCGAAGCAGTCTTTATATTCATGTAGGAGGGCAATAAGGGCCTCTTCTTACCTGATTGTGAGGTCATCAGCTATGTAGACCGGTTTAGGGTCCTTGCATCATGAAGCAAGGTTCACTTCCTTGACCTTAGCTAGGCCGTTCCATAAGCATATTGAATTTGCTTCTCTACAATCCTCTTAGCTTCCTTGAGAAGTATTAGTGTAGGCCTTGAAATGCTTGGGGACCTGGTGTAAGTCAGCCTCCCCTTCTTCGTTGCCATCTAAGGCTTTTTTTCTTGAGTAGCTTCTCCTTAGGAGAAGCCTTCTTGTTTTTGGCCCTTGGGGCCTTTTCTTTCTATGGGACTTGGCTGCGGGTAGAGAATTTCCTCTACCTTTAGAGATCCTAGGGGGCCTTAATTATTTCCAGCATGGCTCCCCAGTTGGAAGAGAACTCATGGTGTGCCGTGAACAACATCGATGTAGCTTAGCCAATGGAGTTCAATCTTGATCTTTCGTATCCCCTTTCCATCCTCAGGTGCCATCAAAACATTAATCGTATATTAATGGGACTACAGTCCCACGAACCTTTGGATCATACGCCACCATCTGTGTTCTTATCTTCTCGACCGTGTCTATGGTCACGAGGACATGCATCCAATTCAGGGAGGACTTGGGTTTTGCCAGCGGGGCATAGTAGTGTTCGTCCTGGTCCTCTCTAGTATCCTCTCATTGTAGTCTTGGAACATGCTTATGGAGGTTGTCCGTTGTGTGGTGTCGGACTCAACCACAAATAGATTGCTAGTCATGGGGTGACCCTCATAATTTGTTTGTCCTTGCGCAAATACATTCTGTTGGAGGACTAGACCTGTTGTGCGCATAAAGGGTCTTCCTAGAATGACATCATAACAATCTAGTTGGCCATGGAAATCCATAATGACAAACCATACATGGTAGGTGAGGCCAAAGGTTTTGATCTTGATGTCCCTTAGGACTCCCACCAGTTGAACTATCACTCCATCTGCCAATTTGACTGCCAGATTGGTACTTTCAATCTTGGGCCATCCCCACTTGATCCAACAATGTTTGGTGACAATGCTAACACCTATACCTCCATCCGGGATTTTCATGAACTTTTGTTTTGGTAGGTGATTGGAAGCACAACATTGGTGTCATGGGTTTCAAAAAATTGGCCTAATTTATCGACCAATATTTTAAGAAGGTTTGGCTCTTCTGCAGGGGCTTTGACTACCTCGGTGGGCACCTCCTTAGGGGTAACCATCTGCCCATTCATCCAATCGAAGAGATCTCTCCACACGATGGGATTCCCTCTTAATAGGGCTGCAATAGGCATTTTCAATTCCGTGGACAAGAATGCGGCTAGCATGGCCATACCTTTAGGTTGGGTAAGAGGCTCTCAGCCCTCTGATTGTGGCTCTTCAAAGCCATAAAAGGACATATGGTCCTCCTCTGCAGCCTGATGCCACATGCGATCCTCTGCGAACATCTTGTGTCTCAAGAGAGAACGTCCCATAGATTTGCCGACTGAAGCTTCTTCATCCCACCTTTTCTAGGATGGGAGGCGCTTTGATCAGGGATTCGTAGTTTGGATAAATCATGTCCATTCCCTTTTTGATTCTTAGGCATTGCTCAAATTTCTCTTGACAATCTTGGACCACCTTGTCGTGCCTCAATGCAAGGCGTTGCTTTTTTATAACAGGGTAGGGATATTCATTATGACCCAGGGGGTTGAGTTCTACTTGTAAGATGATATCCCTTTGGCATTATCCTTTCCTTGCCGAGGGTGGTGTGATGCCAAAAATTGATATATTTCATTTGGCTTTGGTGTTGCTTTTCTCTATGTTTGATAAGAGTGTGACTATAAGTGATAGCCTAGTGGCTTTCACTTATTTTCATTTTCTAAGATATTGTATGGGATTGAGAGGATGAGTGGAATGGATCATTGTAAATCCTATATGTATAAATGATAAATACCTTGGTATGGGGTGAGAGTTATTTGTGTATGGGATATTATGGGGTTTTTAAAATATAGGAAGAGTGAGTCATATAAAGAGGTGGGTCTCATGTCCAGGTGTTCCAATAATGTAAGAGAGATCACATGCCAAGCATGTGGAAGGCACGTGGAGGAGTATGGAAGAGTGTGGAGAAAAGAGGAGTACTTCATTTTTAAGCCGTTTTTGTAAAGAAAAAACTCCAAAAGACATACTCAAGAAGCTTCGGAATATGAAGCAAAAACATCTCTTAGTTGAAGACTATGCCCAAATGTTCAAAAATCTAAATAGAAGGTTGACAAACAATTAACCACCCACTGATGAGCAGTTACGAGATTATTTCTGTAAGGGACTAAACAAAGAATTACAAACAGAAATAGAGCTGGCAGAGATAAGCTTGGAGGAGTAAATGATTTTAACATGGTCGATGCGACACAAAGAGCAGAAAGAAGACTAGGCACAAAGTCAAGGTCTAAAAAACAAAAAGAAGAAAAGGCATTCCGACTCTGACACAAAGATAGACACTGATGCAGAAGATGAAAGTGATGATATAGAAGAGGATACATCAGATGACGAGAGTAAAGAGGAAGAGAACTCAAAGAAAAAGAAAAGACGGAGCAAGAACAAAGAGAAATCAAAAGGCAAGACGAAAACAGACAAGCTCTCTAAGTTAGAGTAAATGATTAAGGAGCAATTGAAAACTTTAAAAACACCCCCACCCCTACCTAAAGTTGCTTGTGCATTTCGTGGGAAGGACAATCGTGAGAAAGAGAGATGATGGTATAATCCAAATTATAGAGGGAGAGTCTCTCCTCATGTGCAAAATTCAAACAATCAAGCCCCACTCATGGTAGCTAATCATATTGCAGTAGGCAAGCAAGGACAACAACGATTCAATAACGCACCACCAAGAAGACCCAATCAACAGAATTGAAAAAGTCAGCAAGGACAAAACCAAGATTAAGCATGCACATACTACGGCATGGAAGGCCACAGACAAGGTTCTCAATGTAAGCTTTGATGCAAACACAGAGGAGAAAGAGGAATCCCAATAATCAATTATAATACAAGAGGTAACCAAAATCAGTAGCAACAACCACCACCAGGTGTTCCTATGGTGTACTTGGATCCTATAAATGAGGATTACAATTAACAAAATCAAAGAAATCATGGTAACATACATGCACTAGCAGTGACAAGATCCAAAGGTACAAAGCCCATGCCCAGCCTTGGAGATGCGCCAAGAATGACGGCAAAGCCAATGAACTGGCCTAATCAAGCACAGGTCCAAAATAAAGCTCTACAGCAACTACTTGAGAGTAATGCAGCAACATAAGCAAGATCATCACAGCTCCAAAACAAGGGTAAGGCTAAGCTTGACCTCAGACAACTCCAAACACAGTCCGACAGTCTTTCGACGAAAAACGTCTGACATCAACATACAGACAATAAACTTCAGCAAAGCAACATCCAACAACTTAACAGGGTTCCAGATACACACACAACAGAACAAGCTTCTTCCAACCCAAGATATATTCCCAAAGAAAAAAGTGATTTGCTAGACGGAACCAACTCGGACTCAGTATAGCAAAAAAACAGAGGTGACACGGTCAAGCTGACGGAAATCAAAGAGAAGCAAGCCGTTCCAATTGCAGACACCACATTGAAGAACATAAGTTAGATGCAGCAAAAGGCCAAATATGAACATGAAGACCCCACACTCTTCTTTAAAGAGCTTTTGGATTCCAAAGTTCAGATAACATTGGATCAACTTCTAAATCTTGTTCTGGTATTCAAGAACCAATTATGTCAGAATTTGCATTTTAAGGACATTCCTCAAACAAAAAATCATCCATAGAGTGAAGATAAAGAGGAAACACCCGACATTTATACATCCACCATTGAAGATGTGGATTATCAACTTCCACTCATAGATGTAGATTATAAAAGGCAAAGGATGCCAGAAGTATTGGTAGATGGAGGATCAGGAGTGAACATCCTCTATAAGGATCTATTTAAGAAATTTTGTTGCAATGAACTTGCACTAGCACCATTTCAGGTCAGAATGGTTGACCAAAGAAGAATACAGCCTCTTGGAATACTAAGAGGACATGAAATTAGCATTATGGGACTATCCTTTACAGTCACATTTGTGGTACTTAGAATGGAGGAAAGAGATTGTGCCTATTCCATGTTACTTAGAGCTGCCAAAGTAAAACAAGACTGGGGATAAGAGAGAATAACGATTAGGAAAGGCAAAAAGAAGTTTAAAATCAATCTCTCGTCAAAGAGAAGCTTTCCAGCCACTACAAGCAGAGGGCATCAACATGATAGCTGAATGAGGAAGATGAGGAGGAGTTTTCCCCATATTTGAAATTGATGTAATCAAAATCATTGATCTGTATACATGCTCAAATCAGCAAACACAACAGCCCACCGACCTACAACCGACCACTGCAAAATAGAACACGGTCGGAAAACAGTTGAAGGCAGATTCTATCAACCACAATATGACAAGTGACAATCATGCCAACCTAGATGACACCCTACAAGAAGGCAATCAGAAATCAGCTGCACAGGCCATCCTAGAAGCTGAAACTCAATTTGAGGAGCATATGCAAAAGAGTGCCAGAGTCCGACAAGATGACTTGGAAGAGATGAACCTTGGAGACCCTGACAACCCCAAGACAGTTTTGGTAAGTATAGGTCTTCCTCCACCTTTCAAAGAGGCATTAAAGGACTTACTGACAAAATATAAAGACATCTTTGCTTGGCATTATACTGATATGAAGGGAGTAGACGAAGGGAGTAGACTGTAAGTTTTGTCAACACAAGATCAACTTAAAGCAAGATGCTGTCCCAGTGGTGCAAGGAAGATATAGATCGAGGAACCCATGAAACAGTGTGGCTAGACAAAATTTTCTTCCACGAGTTCCCATAGTTATTGGCGGACTACTTGGAGGCCATGCAACTACCGCCAAGCTAAGGAGGACGAAATGTCACATGCACCTTGCACTTGGGTGCAAGGTGACAACTATTTTCATTGACAAAGTGCCCATGGTCCCTATTATAGGATATTTTGTCATATGCCGTGACCCCATTGTGAGCCCTTGTCTAGAGATAGTCAAGCATGAGCTACATAGGTTAGTTTCTTAGCCTTAGGTCAAGTTAGAAGACAAGTCCTTGTTCACTACTATCCACTGGAAAATAGTAGGTTAGTGTTTCCGTCTTCGGGTTTTAGATAGGTCTAGGTCTCAGCCTAGGGTAGGAGCCTGGAAGGGCCCCCAAGGGCTGGACCAAGTTATTGGGACGGGAGTAGCCAAGGAAGGAGCCCAAAAGGGTCCTGAGGCAGTTCTATGAACAAAGGAAATGGGCTGGGGGGAAGGCTGCCTTCTGCCCCTCCCTAGGTAGTAGGCAGCTAAGGGCTAGGGAAATGAGCCCAACCAGCCAGCTAACCAGTCGATTCGCTGGTCGGCTATTTTGGGTTCGTTGGCTCAGCCTTACCAGGCCTCCACAGCCCCCTATACAAGGAGGGGCTGGCTGCCTTCAGTCCTCATCCAGTTCCCCTCACAGAACAGCCTCCAACTCTCCAGCCCAATGCAGCCTTAGCCCTTCTAGAAGTCCCCTACTAGACAGCCATCAGTTGAGCAGTCCCTAAGGGTGATCCTTGAAGGTGTCCACGCAGCAGCATAGCCCGTGTGGGCAGCATAAGGCAACATGTCTGGCTGCTTGCAGAGCATCTGGTGGATAGAAGTTGTATGGAACTGCGGTGGGGTCAGCAGGGAATGTACAAAGCATTTGACACAGGTGTACGAGCCTGGAAAGGTTCTCGAATGCTATGGTGATAAATGATGATGTGTAATATTCCAAAAGGCCAATTGTGAAAAACACAAGGAAGATTCATGAACACGATTACCATCTTAGAAAGGAAGCTCACTTGGCTCAAGTCGTGATCATAGGGACAATAGCAACCGTACATGATCCTCTATATTGAATTAAAGTCGTGTGGCTGCATGAAAGTCATGATTTAGTACCCCTTGGTCATATTGGTTTCGGTGCGCATAAAGGCAAGCTGCTATGCCCACATAAGCCATCTTTCTTTGAGCTTTGTATGTATATATTTGCTTTGAGAAAGTCTTGTATTCCCCAGAAAAATGTATGCACAATCCCTTCTACCTCACTCCAAGTCTGTCCCGGCTTGTTCCATGCTTGTTCTTTCACTCTCATTGCCTGGACCACCTTCTTGTCCAGAATGTGTGCATCTGCATAGATGTTAGACATCAGGACGTAAGATACAGCATCATTTTGATCAACGCGCATTGCATGCTCAAAAGCATGTCTCCCAAGCTCCACGTTACCCCATTTTTGACAGGCAGCCAACAAAGTATGCCACACAGCAAGATTAGGTTGAAAAGGCATCTTCTCCACCATTGCTACTGCCGCATCTACTTGGCCCGCACGGCCAAAAAGATCAACCATGCAAGTGTAGTGCTCGATATTTGGAGTGATGCAATAATCTTTGCTCATGGCCTCAAAGTACTTCTGGCCATTATCCACTAGACCTGCGTGACTGCATGCAGTAAGAAGACTAAGAAATGTGACCCGGTTTGGCTTTATGAATTCTGCTCTCATTCTCTCAAGCATATAGACAACAAATTCACTTTCTCCTAGCTGGGCACATCCTGTGATTAGTGCTGTCCATGAGACTACATCTCTAATTGCAAGTTTGTCAAACACTTCCTGTGCTTTTACAAGCCAGCCACATTTGGCATACATATCGACCAAAACATTCCCAATACAACAATCTCTTTCCAAACCTTGTCTAGCAATCTCAGCATGTACTTCTCGGCCCTTGTCTATGGCTCCTACGCTGCTAGAAGCTTTCAAGCAGCAAACAAATGAGACAGCATCTGGAGACACACCCTCCAGCTGCATCTCTTCAAAACAGTTCAGTGCTTCCTCACCAAGTTCATGTTCAGCGTACCCAGCAATTAGTATGTTCCACGAGACTACATCTCGGACTGACAACTTGTCAAACACCTCCTGTGCTTTCACAAGTGAGCCGCATTTGACGTACATATCGACCAAGGAGTTGCCAATGAAAGGATTTCTATGCAACTCCTGTCTGGCAATCTCTGCGTGTATTTCTTGGCCCTTGTCTATGGCTTCTATGCTGCCACAAGCTTTTAAGCTGCAGACAAACATATGAGCATCCGGAGAGAAGCCCTCCAGTCGCATCTGTTTGAAACAGTTCATTGCTTCCTCACCAAGGCCATGTTTAGCATATCCTGCGACTAGTGCAGTCCAAGAAACTACACCTCGAACTGCCAGCCTGTCAAACACTTCCTGTGCTTTGACAAGCACGCCACATTTTGCATACATATCGACCAAAGAGCTGCCAACAAAAGGATCTCCTTCCAACCCCACTCTGGCAATGTCAGAGTGTATTTCTTGGCCCTTGTCTAGGGCTCTTATGCTGCCACAAGCTTTCAAGCTCCAAACAACCGTGACAGCATCTGGAGACACACCCCCCAACTGCATTTGTTCAAAACAGTCCAGTGCTTCCTCACCAAGCCCGTGTTCAGCATACCCCATGACAAGTGCAGTCCACGAGGCTACATCCTGAACTGGCAGCCTGTCAAGCACTTCCCGTGCTTTTGAAAGTGAGCCACACTTGGCATACATTTCAACCAAAGCGCAACCAACAAAACGACCTCCTTCCAATTGCTTTTGGGCAATCTCAGCATGTAATTCTCGGCCCTTGTCTATGGCTCCTATGCTCCCACAGGCTTTCAGACTTAGAACAAACGTGACAGCATCCGGAGAGACACCATCTAATTGCATCTGTTTAAAACAGTTCAGAGCTTCGTTGCCAAGCCCACGTTCAGCATATCCTGCAACTAGCGCAGTCCATGAAACTACATCTCGAACTGGCAGGTTGTCAAACACTTCTAGAGCTTGTCCAAGCATGCCACATTTGGCATACATATCAACCAAAGTGCTACCAACAAAAAGCTCTCTTTCCAACCCCATTCTGGCAATCTCACTGTGTATTTCTCGGCCTTGTTCGGGACCTTTTGACCTAGCACAAGCCTTCAAGAGGGCCACAAACGTATACTTGCTTGGACGTACATAATCCTCTTGCATTTTCTGGTAAAGCTTGAGGGCATGTTGTGATTCTCCACCTTCAATATAACCTGTAATGAGAGAGTTCCAAGAATATACATTCCGATCAACCAACCTGTGGAAAACCTGCTGAGCATCGCACATGCTTCCACATCCAACCAACATTGGCACAAGGTAGTTCCCAAGAGATCTATGACCTTCAAGCCCACTTTCGCACATGTAGGCCTGCAAGCGCTTGGCATCTGCTAGATTCTTAGTTTTTCTGCACATTTGCATGATGCATGTAAAGTAGTCAACCGATGGCAGCTGTAACATCCGTTCCAAAGAAGTGAGTGCCTCCTCTACGCTCAGCATCTCCAAGCCACTGTTTTCTTGCGCTTTAGATGCATTCATCTTTACTCCAGACCTTGCAAACTCGTCCATCCACCGATGGCCTTCAAATTTGACCTCATTGGATGCTTTGGCCCGGTGCATCCTCTTCCTTCAGGACCTCTTGTTCTTAACCCAACCTGGCTATCAATCCATAGCGACTCCTTAAAGATTCTATGCTCGAAATCTGGAGAGCCCATGGGTGTCTCTATTAAAACTCAAAACATCGGATGTCCCACCACTGGGAAAGATCCTTCCATAAGCGCTCGACCAATTGCCAGAGGTGTGTAGAGAGAGAGTTTTTGAGGTCTGTTCTGCGGTACCGGAATTAAAACGTTTTAAGGTGCTCTGAATGGAGGCAGACGAAGAATCCTGAACCAATGGTGTGGAGTTCCGGCGGATTGGCGCGCCACTCCCTTTCAGTTGTCTTCCTGCACCATGGGGGGAGCTGCAGGCGGTACCAAACGTATGCTCATTGCTTGCTCTGATGTGGGGGTTCTCCATGGATTTCGTTCCCGGCCTCTCTGCTGGGCATACAAAGTCCCCAGGTGTGTCAATACCAATGTGTGCAATAGTAAGGGCCTTCAAGGTGTAATGACATAGTGGGAAATTGGGAACCTCTGATGTGAACCTTTTTCTCTTTGCATGTCGTGAAGGTCCGGAGAACTAGATTTGCGGTGGCAGGCAATCTTTTAGTCGTCGAGCACGTAACTACGAACTTGAAATTGAACTGGAATCCTAGTATTTCATGAGATTTTGAGAGGACAAAAGTGAATGGTGGACTAGAGATGCGATGCACGGTCCATTAGGACCTCATCCTCCTTGAAAATGTCAAGGTAGTGATTTATTATTGATTTCGTGATGTGCATATTTTGGAAGTTGAAGTCCAACAAATACATGAATAAGAGGCCGTCCCATACCATCCCTAATTGCGATGTAGGGGCGTCTTTGTCATATGGATTACAACCATATGAATAAATGTGCCGTTATCCTTCAATCTTGCATCCATGTTGGACTTGCTTGCTCCCTCACATCAATAACATGCGTTAAAAGAGAGGAATGTTGTAAGAATTCAGATTGAAAACAAGCAATTTTGAATGGACGAGCAATTGAAAATATTTGTATGATAATATATAATATATTATTATTATAATCACACATAGTGTGGGTAGGAAGGTGGCGCACTTCCTTTCTCAAAGAGTTATAATTCGAGGAAACGGGCCCTTCCCTAGGTGCCTAGATAACATCGAGAATATAAACACCGAGAATATTAGCGTCGAGGATAAATCTCGTGAATGGATAAGATACTGGCATACTACCTGAATGCCAATAGTCGTAATCATAGTCAAATGCGAGTAAAATCATTATTTATGAGTAGTGTGATAGGCGAAAGGCATTGCTTATGGAAGTAGAGGCCTCATCACGATATTCAAACCACTCCTAGCATTATCACTCTCATCATCACTCCAAGAGTTATTACAATCTACTTAACCCTTAGAGCAAGCAAGTCTTTGTGTTTGATTTCAAAGAACCTGCATAACTATTGGGAATCTGCATCCCATCTCTTCAAGTCGCTAAAATATGTTCATGCTAATCGCCATAAATTGATTAACCTGCACTGAACATATTGCCACAACAGTCTAAGATTCTAAAGGAAAACCACTTGAAGGCAGGGTGTAACACATACGAAACATGAAATTACAAGAGTAGTAGCTGTAGTAGCACACACCAAGGATGCGTACAGAGCTAAGGCCTCAAGCAAAGGCATGCCTTGATCAATTCATATACCTATTCCAGTTTCCACCCCTTATTTAGTGATTTGCCCAACAAGCTCATACATTGAACAACTAAAGCTTGTTGGGCCTTGGCCTGCTCTTGGTCACAGACTTCATGCCCATCCTCACCCCTACTACATGTCTCTCAAATCCAAAACCCCATATTTTTGGCTATCTAGATGTACAATGTTCCGACAAGCTCGCTCATGATCTCTAACTTCGATTTCCTCTCTTTACAATGTTGTTACAGTCTTGGCCTCCTTTTTCGATTCACGAATGAAGCCTCCATCACTTGCCGTGCCAGCATATAACTTCATGCTATCTAATCAAACATGAATGCCATCCTTGTCGCTCTATCTTCCAATGTAGCTGATCTCAATTTGAGGCTTGAAGGCAATTCAAAACTACTAGGAAGTTTCTCATGACATGCTCAGCTCATCGTGGGTTACATTGCCCAATCAATGATCTAGTCAGAACACTTCTGCAAAGTTGTCTGCCTTTGGTATCAATTCTATCCGCATAATTGCTTTGTGTGCATTGAGTGAGAGCTAATAGTTGGGGTGTCGGGTCGCTTCTTCTACCTTGCCAAGAGTCTTAACGAATGTCTGCAAATAGCCAAGACAACCCTATATCTCATAGTATGCATTTGCAACTCTGACTTTGGAGATAGCAAGAACAACAACAAGAAGATGCAAAGGTAAAAGCTAGTGCTAAAACAAAACTAACACATTAAAAGCCAATAAGGTGTGATCCAAATGGTGAAATAGGAAGAAACCGAGGTCAAAAGGGGAGATCGTGCAATTTCCAGCATTCTTGGAGAAAACCAAGCTAATCCAGCAAAAATCAATCGTTGACTACCATTCGATCGCCTTCAAATAAATGAAGGGGATGCAGATGAACCTCCACCTGATCTTCCAGAGCTTGAAGACCCTAGGGATGGAGTAGCAGTAGATTTTGAACAAGTAGTAGAAGACATAGTTGCAGACAGCAACAACGATAGAGAAGAAGAATCAGATGAAGATTTCAAAGAAATCCAGAGTAGGACAAGATTTGAAAGAAAAAGAAGAACACTCGGATGAAGACTCTCAAGCAAGACAACAAAAATTAAAAAAAAGATATAAAGACAAAGAAGCAAATTCGGACAAAAAATTCAAACAAAAAGAAGCAAATTCAGACAAGAGATCCGAACAAAAAGAAGCAAATTCGGATGAGAGATCCGACGAAGAAAGTAAATCACATGTGGATGCAAAATTTGCCCAAGACAGAGAATCAAGCTTTTCATAATTTACTAAATAGTCCAAAGAGTTTGAATACAAGTTCACCACCACCATCACTCGGTAAGTCCACCAGCACACAGGCCGAACACACTAGTTCACTTGATGGCACACCCACAGGTAGTGAGTTTGAAATGCAATTTTTTAGAGCTTCATGGTAAAGATAAAGAACATCCAATTAGTCATGTTGCACGATTCAAAACTTGATGGTGAGTTAATAGTTTCAACATTTTGTTTGGGGATCTGTAAAAATTGCAATAGTTCATGAGCACACTAGCTAGAATTGCTATGCAATGGGTTAGCCCGTATGGAGTGGGAAACTTTGCCACTTATAATAAATTAAAGACATAGCTTTGGAGAGGTTCCAAAAAAAGAAAACCTTTAAGGCAATCAAAAACAAAAGAAACTGTCCGTAGAATTTTATGCCCAGCAATTTTTTAACTTGAATGCATGATTGGATGCAATTGAATCAATGGAAGAATATTTTTTCAAGGGACTAAAACAAAAAATTCATAGTTTTGTTGGTGGTCTCATACTGCCAATAAGTGCAAATGGGTTCAATGCCCTTGTTGATGCAGCCAAAATAGGCACAATTAAGAAGAAGAAGAAGAAATTTAAGGTGGAATCCAATGAAGATTCCGAATAAGAATCAATCAGATAGTGATTCCTTACTTGAGTAGTATTGAGTCTGAAAGTGATTCAGAAACTGACTCAAAGAAGAAAAAGAAGGCAGCAACAAAGAAAGCCAAAAAGGAAGAAAAGAAGATGAAGAAAGAGAAGTAGAAGTAAGAAAAAACTCCAACTTTTGATTTGGAGAAATTATTGGATCAAAAGTTGACAGAACCAACCACAATTGCAGTGTGATATTTGTAGCAAGAGTCATCCAACTTCAGCATGCTGGTATAATCCTAATACATGCAACAATCCATAGCAACAGTCATAGAGAACTCTAGCAACCACGGGCATCAATGCGGTAGCCATTGGAGCATATGCAGTGGTGGTCATGGCACAACATCAGCAACACCAACCTCAACAACAACAAAGAAATTAGGGACAACAAAGGAACTAGAACCAACAAATAATTGAAATCAACAACAATCAAGACAATGTGGCTATTGCCTAGGAGCGGATGGTCATCATCTAGGACCTAGTTGTGTCCTATGGGTGAAGCACCAGGTTGAAAGTGGAATTCCAATTTTCCGATATGGCAATCAAGATCCACCATAATTTTCTGGCTTCTATTCAAAGTAGTGCATCAACAAAGTGGCATTGAATATATGCAACAACTTTGAAAAGATACAATATGAAAGTTTGAGTATTTAAGCTAAAATTTAATGAAGTCCAATGGCATCTTGTTGGCTACGTTGAAGTCACTTGGAATTATTTGATTAGCAAGGTGTATAATCTTGACAAGTTTATTACAGGCTAGAATTCATCCATGACCATAGACATTGGAATGAATAACCAAGGGCTTTGCAAGATTTCATGGGTGGGTGCTGCTATAAATTTGGACAAGATCTTACATTTCGAATCTTGTACACAATGGGATTGATTGGTTTAAGCCACTGGGATAGCTTCTTAGCTAAATAATGATGTCTTTCTATTTATCTAGCTCGTTTGGCTTGTCGACTCTACCATTTGCATTGGAAACTTCTTTCCTCTATCACTTGGGCCCAAAAGCTCTTTGGATTCTTCACCCTTGTACAAAGGCTAGAGAATAATATCTCATAGTATTTTGTAAAAAGGATCTACACATACCAATCAATATTTTTGAGCATAGTCCATAGAGAAACTTTCTCAATAATTGTGCTCATCTTTTGACAAAGTTGCATAGAAGCTCCTTAGCATAGAGATTTTGAGATTCATTGTTCCCCTTTTCTTTATAAAAAACTCAATCCTTCAACCTTTTCCCTACACTAGGGTTGAAGAAATTAGGCATTAGGATTGGTAAAAAGAGTCTCCCACTTGACCCTTTGTCTCCTTCGAGATTGGCTTGGCATATACATCAATTGTGCCACCATGTGATGATTTTGTTAGTCATGTTATGCCAATGAAGAGAGACTCCTTGTGATCTTGCTAGTCAAGTTCATGCCAATTAAGAGATTTTGAAATAAGGATCCTTCATTAATTGGCTTTTAATGTATTTATTTCATTCTTCTTTAAGAAAATTTATTTGCCATAATTATGGGAAACCATACTGACACAATGAATTCAAACCATCCTCCTTTAACTATATTAGCATAAAGTACTAAGGCGATGGGAAATAGGAGGGCATGAAAAAATGAATGGAAAAGAGAATTAGTAAGATAGAGGCCTTTACGTAATGTCTTCAAAACATGGAAGGAGTTAGCTAAAAAAGACCTTATCTTCTGATTTCTTCCACCTACTCTTCCCTACTCTCCATCCTAATTTCTAAATCCCCTCTTCTTTCTTGCTATTGTAAATGATCCCCAAGAATCATAAATCGCAACTTCAATACTCAGTCTCAACTCTAGACTCTAGCATTGGTAACACTTCTCATAGTAGAATCACACAATGAGCTACATATAGCACTATAACTTTCCTAAAGTCTTTGTATAAATTTGGTCAAGTCTCCTCTTTACTCTATATGGGATCTTTCTTTCTTTCTCCCTCAATAGGTTTTAGTATTATTACAGATCTATGAGATTCTACAATCTAGTCATCAATCAACTTATTTTGCAATCTAGTCTTAGGAGCACTCCGGTCATCTGACATGGTTTACAATTCCCATACCCTTACCCTTTTAGAATACTCATGAAATTAATAAGTCTAGCATAAAAAGTCTATAGTCTCTTGACATGGTCAAATTGAATGGTCCCCTTGGCAAAATGCTCATGAAAATCAAGTCATAGAATGATATCTAAGCAATCTAGCCTCTAGAGCACTTTAGCCATTTGACATGGTTTGTGAGACCCTTGGATAAAATCAAGGTGTCTAATTGAGGTGTATTTAAGCAATCTAGCTTCAAGAGAACTCTAGTATTTTGTCAAAACTTGTGATTCCCTTAGCTTGTGCTCATGAAAAGTATAAAGTAATCTAATTTAACTACTAAATTGTATTTAAGCAATCTACCCTTATGTTAACCATGTCTATGATTCCCTTACTAGGATCGTTATGAAAAATGAGTTAAAACCAAGTAGTCTAATTGATTTGTATAAGCAAACTAGCCTTAGAGTCACTTTAGTTGTTTGGCATGATTTGCAAATCCCTTGGTAAAATCTTTCATGAAAGTGGTCATATAATTAAACCAGTGATTTGTATCTAATAAATCTAGCCTTAGAAACACTCCATTCATTTGACATGGTTTGCAATTCCCTAGTAAACTATTGATGAGAATTAGGTGCTCTACAATCCCCATGGAAGATGCTCGGGGGAAGCATATACTTGGTAGGGGTATTGAATTTGATTTCTAGCTCTTCTATAATGAATCATATTATTTGTGTATCATGTGATTTTGATTGATTAAAATTGTTAAAGCATCTTTACATGTGGGAAGTCTTTGATATTAATTTTTTTTGCATATACTCCTATCAAAACACTGATTGTTATTTTCTAGAAATATGTTAAGAGTTTTAGTCTAGAAATTCAGGCCATGATATGTTGGGATGTGGATGAAAAAGTTCCTACTCATCTAAGTTGATGGTCAATGTGCCTTTGACAAAATTTCAAAAGAGTTCACTTGGTATCTTCCCTAGCTCTATATTGTCATTCATATTATGGCTACTGCAAATGAATTTGTTAATGATTTGAAATGGCATTAGAAAAATAACACTTTTGTTATCAATATCTATAGGCATGTATTGAGATTTTAAAAAATATTTTGACAACAAAATTACAAATGTCTCTAGTCTCTTCATATGGGTTGTCGATCGTTATCTATGACCCTTACAATCTTGCAAATACTGGTGGCTTTTCACATGTAACACTTGGACTTTTGTTGCAATCTCTCTTGAAGGGCATGAAGCATGTAAGGCCCTACAAGAAGAGCAAAATTTTGAGTTTCAAAATGGATCAGTATAGCAAAGCTTGTCGAGAACTTGCTCATTGAATCAATAGGTGGTTCAACCTTCAACAAGGATGGTGCAAGATTTTGGTATATTTGTCGGCTATTCATACAATGACTTGAGGAGAGAAATCACTTGCTATGTAATTGCTCTATCTTGAATCGTGGTTGATATTCTTGAAAATACTACACCTTTTAATTTCTCATATGAGTTGCCTTAGAATTATGAGACATGTCTACTATCTTAGTCTTCCATTTAAACTACTAATGTACATACTTAGTCTTCCATTTAAACTATCTTAGTCTTCCATTTAAACTGCTAGTGTGCATACTTCTTATTGTAAATTGCAAGGTAAAGATGTCAAATGAAGAATGATACTCTTTCCTTGCTCTTGTGTGTCCACCAATATGACACTAGGAGACATTGCAAAACATGTAACATGTAACTGACACCATCTAAGTACCTTCACAATATACTAGAGTGCTTCTAAGCATTAAAGTTTCCTAAATTCATCTATCACTAAAGAAATAATGGTCATTCACTTATTCTATCACACATGCTTTGGGTTAAGATAAAGAGTTTTGTTATATAAAGCTATAAAACAAATATCTTAGGCATAGTATGAAACTTTGATTTTGGCATACGGAGCTGTGTGGCCAAATTAAACATAGAGAGAGAGAGAGAGAGAGAGAGAGAGAGAGGGTGATGAGAGAGAGAGAGAGAGAGAGAGAGAGAGAGAGAGAGAGAGAGAGAGAGAGAGAGAGAGAGATTTCTAAGAACCTTCTTGTTGAAAGATTTTGGTATATTTGTTGAATATTCATAATGACTTGAGGAGAGATATCACTTTCCGTCTACTTGCTCTATGTTGAATGATGACTGATATTCCTGGAAGTAATGCGATTTTTTAATGCCATATCATAAAAAACCAAGACTCCTCCACTGTCTTCCTCAATCACATCACCGCATTTGGCTCCCCTAGATCTTTCGCATGCCATCAAAGTTTCTTAGGTCACAACAATCTACTAAAACCTAAGGCATCATCATCCACGCATGGATTTCAGCTACCTCACATACCATGTAGGTATCAATCTTTTGACTTCGCTTCGCATCACCATTCTTTATGGACAAAACTTCTTGTATTTGCGGTACTTCTTGGCAATGCAGGAGCTAGTTTTGGTGCTCATGACTCTTCAGGATTTGTAAACTTAGATGTGGTATTGAATACTCAACTGACCATCTTTTAATGCGGGATGGTGAATGCCTATGAGGTGTTTCGATAGATAAGGTGATTCTTGATTGGCAACATGTCATGAGCATGAAACATCCGATCTATAATGAAGATGAGCTTAGATTTGTGTAGGCACACGCTATCATGCTTCTGTCTTGCACCAAAAATTCATGGTGTACGATTGCTCCACCACCTAAAGTAGACAAGAATTATTTGCATGGAGCAATAGCAGTAGATAGACCTTTGCCAATGGAAATTCTTGTCTCGATGAGCACAGTCATAGTGGTGAATACCAAAGCCATGAGATAGAGCCCAAATCACAGGCAATGCTAAGGAAATCACATGCTGGAATAGGTCTGGCCTTTGGGGTGCGAAATCCCTATTGTATTTTTTGTTGACCTTTAGCTTCTTGTAACCATTGGGTGCTGCTACTACAGAGCTTCCACATGGAAGGAAGGTACCCTTGGCTACTTATGACATTCCTCTCATAGAACATCCTAGTCCCTGACGCCGATAGCTACTCCTACATCAAGTTGAAGCTTTCTCCTTTCATAGATTGTGCTGGACTACCATTGGTTTGCTTGATCATGGCATGGCGTTCCCCATGTTCTTCTACTTTTTTGGAAAGTTGGTCAACAGTAAGGTAAATCCCAAAGTTGTGAAATATTTTCCACTCACCCAAGCATAGCGGCCCATATTATTGCACCTTGGAGCATTTTTGTCAGGATTTGCTTGTACGATATATTGATTGACGATATATTCAGGATTATAATGTATTTCTTTGAATAAATACTATTATAGATACAGATACCAATATTGTTACATATACAAATAATGATACTGACATAGATATTGTCACAGATATAGGTACAGATAGCAATACTTTCATACTAAAATATAGATATTGATACTTTCTTTGCCTATTGTCACGATATCAGGTAGACCTGGTATTATACACTTGGAAATACTTGAACAATATCTTGATTGCAAGATCATAGAAAGTTGTCACAAATGAAAAAGTATTAAAAGACATATATTGTTACAGATACTCAAAAAAGTATGATTTGAATTTGTTGTCTTCTTTTCCCATTGGCGTACTATGATACACCCTTTGTCTTATATACTTGGAATTACTTAAACAATATTATCTTTACAAGAACATAAAATGTTATAATAAACAACGATTGCTCATTCACAATATCTACATAGGTATATAGGCACAACCGAGGCCTATTCGACTGTGTATATGTAGCTCGTCAATTATCACCCTAGATTTTATACTTTAAAACAAAATAAATCCACCCCAGGTAGCATTCTTATCTTGATTACATTAACTCTAGTCACAGATACAAAGACATTTTGCATATGTCCCAGTGAATTAGGAGCAACATTTTGTATATGTCCCAATGAACGAGGAGGTAGTGCACTCAAGCATTCATATTGTTCAAACATATGCTTCCCTCCATACTCAAAGAGAGAGAGAGAGAGAGAGGTCATTATGTTTGCTTCATATTGTTCAAACATATGCTTCCCCCCATACTCAAAGAGAGAGAGAGAGAGAGAGAGAGAGAGAGAGAGAGAGAGAGAGAGATTTTTCTTGAGGTATGCTTCCCCCCATATCAACTACCATACTCAGAGAGTGCTTCAACACATTTTTCTCCTTGAGGTATGGTGGTCATTATAGCCTCTATGAGCAATGATTGTATGGGTTTGGAAAATTAGGTTTGTAGTCTCTCAAAGTCAAGCTTCAAAGGAATCGAGTAGGATTTAAAAAAAAACCAATGATGATGCCAAGTTAGAGGTTGCTACTACCAATTCCATGACCTGGCGAGGCGATTTTGAAGGGAGTAGAAGTGGACTCTTTGCAAATTGTGTGGAGAAGAGAACAACTTAGCACAACTAGCTCTAATTTCTTTGGTAGTTTTGATAGAGAAGTTTTTGTTAAACATCTTTGTAGAAGAATTCCGATTTGGTGAACGGATTGTAAGTTTGCTCACTGACACCATATCTTAAGGAGCATCTACCACCCATCCTGCAGAGCAAGTGTCGGATCACCAGAATCTTTCATTCTAGAAGAATCGTCAAAAACCAAGACTCCTCCACTATCTTCCTCAATTACAGCACTGCATTTGGCTCCCCCACATGTATCACATGCCATCAAAGTTTCTCGGGTCACAACAATCTGCTAAACTCTAAGGCATCATCATCCACACATGGATTTTAGCTGCCTCACATACCATCTAGGTAATAGTCTTTTGACTTCGCTTCATATCACCGTTCTTTATAGACAAAACTTCTTGTATTTACGGTACTTCTTGGTAATGCAGGAGCCTAGTTTTGGTGCTCATGACTCCTTAGGATCTATTGACGTGGATGTGGTATCAAATGCTCAACTGACTGTCTTTTATTGCGGGATGATGAATGCCTACGATGCTGTTCTGATAGATAAGGTGATTCTTGATTGGCGACACATCACGAGCATGAAACATCTGATCTATAATGAAGATGAGCTTAGATTCAAACTTTGTGCAGGCACATGCTATCATGCTTTTGTCTGGTGCCAAAAATTCATGGTCTATGATTGTTGCACCACCTGAACTAGACAATAATTATTTGTGTGGAGCAATAGCAACGGATAGACCTTTGCCGATGAAAATTCTTGTCTCCATTAGCACAGTCAATGGTGAATACCAAAGCCATGAGATAGAGCCCAAATCATAGGTGGTGCTAAGGTGATCACATGCTAGAATAGGTATGGCCTTTGGGGTGCTAAATCCATGTTGTATTTTTCATTGACCTTTAGCTTCTTATAACCATTGAGTGCCGCTACTAAAGAGCTTCCATATGGAAGGAAGGTACCCTTGGCTACTTGTGACATTCCTCTTGTATAACATCCCAGTCCCTGACATCGATAGCTACTCATGCATCAAGTTCAAGCTTTCTCCTTCATAGATTGTGTTGATTACCATCGGTTTGCTTGATCATGGTATACTGTTCTGCATGTTCTTCTACTTTTTTGGAAAGTTGGTCAACAACAAGGTAAATCCCAAAGTTGTGAAGTATTTTCCACTCACCCAAGCATAGCGGCCCATATTATTGTACCTTGGAGCATTTTTGAAAGGATTTGCTTGTATGATATATTGATTGACCATTTGTTCAAGATTATAATGTATTTCTATGAATAGATACGGTTACAGATACATATACCAATATCGTTACATATACAAATACTGATACTGACATAGATATTATTACAGATACAGGTACCGATAGCAATACTTGAACAATATTTTGAAAGAGCATAGAAAGTTGTCACGAATGACAGTATTAAAAGACAAATATTGTTATAGATACTCAAAATTGTATGATTTGAATTTTGAGTCTTCTTTTCCCATTGGCATACTATGATAAACCCTTTTTCTTATATACTTGGAGTTACTTAAAATAATATGTTCTTTACAAGAACATAAAATGTTATTATAAACAATGATTGTTCATTCACAATATCTACATAGACATATAGGCACTACCGAGGCCTATTCGACTGTGTATACATAGCTCATCAATTACCACCCTAGATTCTATACTTTACAACAAAATAAATCCACCCAACCCCCAATAGATAGCATTCTTATATTGATTACATTAA
Source organism: Dipteris shenzhenensis (assembly GCF_047967505.1). NCBI lineage: Eukaryota > Viridiplantae > Streptophyta > Polypodiopsida > Gleicheniales > Dipteridaceae > Dipteris > Dipteris shenzhenensis. Next base: position 43,519,889 of record NC_141603.1, read on the forward strand.
CTCTAGCAACATATACAAAGACATTTTGTATATGTCCCAATGAACGAGGAGGTAGGGCACTCGAACATTCATGCTCTCTTGTTATCATTGCTTCATATTGTTTGAACTTATGCTTCCCCCCATACTCAGAGAGAGAGAGAGAGAAAGAGAGAGAGAGAGAGAGAGAGAGAGAGAGAGAGAGAGAGAGAGAGAGAGAGAGAGAGAGAGGGTCTTTATTATGTTTGCTTCATATTGTTCGAACATATGCTTCATCCCATACTCTAGAAGCTTGCCAAACAAAGTATGTGAGAATGCAACATGTGATAATGAGACTACATTTTGTACTAAATTATTCAAAGTAAATGAGAGTACATAGTGTAACCTTCCCTTAGTTGAAGTAGTGACAATAAATTATGTAATGTGCCCTTGTTTGGGCATATAGCACTTGGATGCTTTAAGCAAGCTTTCTTGCAATTGCAGCCTTCCTAATACATATCCACGTGTAGTCAGCACATTTGAATATGTAAAGTGCGAGCTGTTGACATGCATTGCATCTACAAGGAGACACATAAACCAAGCACTTTGACAAAGAGGAAACATGTTTCATAACTCTGATGATAGAACAAGAGGCATGAGTTGCCGAGAGCACTGACCCTAGAGGAAAGAACAGAAGCAACTTTTTTGTAAAATTTTAAAGAGTGTCTCCATTTTTGGCAAGAATTTTTTTGAATTGAAAATTTACATTAATTAAAGGGAAAAGGGAAACTTATAACTCTCCAAGAGGAGCTTGAAGAAAAATATAAGTTAGGTGGAGCTTGAAAAACATCATCATTGAAGTGTTTAATTGTGCTAGTATAGTGAGACAAATCTTGTAGATTACATCATGCAATCAGTTAGTGTGGCTAAGAATTTTGATGTTCCCAAAGAAGCAGATCATGCTCTACTTATAGGGTTTGTGAATAGATTCAAGATTCGAACTTGCGGTTTTGTTGTTGTGTGATTGTCATTGATCTCATTGCTGACATGACCTGTTAACGAGTTAAAAGAAAGCAAGTTAGATTGTAGTCATGATTCAAGTTTTTATACCTTCAAAGAGAGAGAACCCATACATAACTTTGCATGCAATTTACCTCTTTTTCAATAAGTGACTTTATCGCTCAAGTCTTTGGTTTTTTTATTGCAGGAGGTGGACTTCTTTCCTATAAAAAATAGCAAGACTTTTTTAGTATCATTGGAGCTTTGCTAGTAAAGAGAAGTGCTTGTTTAGTAAAAGTGGCTATAGTTTAAGAAAAGTTAGGATGTGAAAGAAAGAGAAACAATCTAAATAAGTATTGATGCAAATTAGTTATGAATGTACCTCAAAGGATCAATTGCTGATGGGTGAAAGCATTGTAAAAGAGTGTGGAGTAGAAGAGATGCATCATGGCACAAAGAGAGAGAGCTCAAGTGAGGCAAAATCCATGTATTAGAATGAAGGAATGTCATCCATTTTATAGAAAGAGAGGATGGTGTAGGCACCTGCCCTATATTAGTGGCAATCAGCCCCTACATCAGTGGAACTCGCCTAAATTAAAGGAACCTCCCATGTGGTGGCCTTTGGCTTACATCATCACTTAGGTCACACACTAGACACCTCATAGCACTAGGTGTGCTTCTACAACACACAGACACACACACAGACACACACACACACACACACACACACACACACACACACACACACTAGATGCACACATGCACCTTAGAGCAAGCCCTTGACCATACTTATCCCAACAAGCATGATAAGGTGTCCATAATAGTAGTGTCCCGGACATGTGCTATTTGAGTAGCAAAGCACTCATCTTTAGAATCTTATGCAATGTTTATTATTAAAATGTGTTTTTAAAGACTATAGTATCTTTACTTCATAACATGCATCAAAAACTCAAAGAATTTGATTTATTATGATAGATATTGTGTGCTATTTTTTATGTATATAGCTAAAATAGCTAGACATCTTACCATGCTCTCACCCTGATAGAATTATTTATGAGCATACTTGAAGGGATCGATTGTCCATGTATTTAGCATTAATAGAAAGCGAGCAATTTAGCGATCATCTTAACCGAGGAATAGGAATCTAGAAGTCCACTTTTTTGGCTATCTCATATTCAAGTTTCAAGTTCCCAAGTATGAAGTTTTCTATTATTAAGGTTCTTGTGCTATTTTAAATGAAGGAATATACGATGGTGTTTTGTAAGACATCATAACTACATCGTGATTTGACCAGTAGATCGGTATGTTATTGGTGACTGATTCTGATAGCGATGCATTTGTCCAAATCAGATGATTTGTAATTAGTTATTGGTAAGCTATTTGCTAGCACTAGATGACTTTAGACATTAATGATTGCAACATTCTCTATTCTGTATTAATCATGAGCATATCAATGTTAAAGTCACCAAGGATGAATGTTAGAGAATTAGTCGGTATTGTTTTTATCTTGTTTCTCAGTACTATTAAGAAAGCTTTTTGGTTACTAGAAGGTGAACGATATATTGTTATGATATGGAGTAACATGTGTTTGGTAGCTCGTAATGTTGTTTCGATTACGTAATAATCGGCTGATGTTTCTACGAGTGTTTTCTTAAAACTATATTTACTCTCATAGAGAAGTGTTGTTGAGTGGTTACTAGGAGCTCTGATGGATTTGTATTTATTGCTGGGTGAAGTATGTTGTTAATTAAGGCATGCTAATTTTTGTTAAACAAGTGATTGTATTTCATAAAGTAATGTGTCTTTAGATTGTTTGTGCATGCTGATAAAGAACGAGTGTTTACTATCAATATATTGTGGTGACCTGCATTTAAGTCTTGTATTGTTATGGATAAATTTGACCAAAGTAAAAGACATAAATATGTGTGTGTGCTTGTATGTGTGGCAATAGTATAATAAAATATGGTGTGCATAAGGCCCAGGGTTGAGGTGGCAGTGCATGACCATGTGCCACCCTTCCACGTAAGAGGACCCATAAGGTGTGTTGTACATAATCCATGGTAGTAATAATATAAAATGATAAGGTGGCATGGGTCCTCCATGTACCACCCCTCCACCTAGGTGGCCTGCATTTAGTGAGATATGGCCCAAGGGCCATGGGAGAAGTAATATAAAATAGGTGGAGATGGATATTATAATGGATTATTCCCTCCATGTAGGATAGGCCCATGTGGGGGGGGGGTTGTAGAAAGTCCAAGAATGCAAGTTAAATAATGGGAAAGTAGGATGAGGTGGTAAGATTCCTTGTGCCAACCCTCCACTTGTCCTCCTAGATGTTTGAACATATTATATGGGGGTTGATTTATGTGGAAACATGAGGCAAAGGGTTGTCGCACACAATTGAGAGTGCGTAAGTGCCTAGCCCACATGGGAGAATCTTCCACACACACCATGCATGTGGGAGGATGCATTTATTGGGAGAGACCCCCTCTCTTGGCTATAAAAGGAGGGGGCTATTCCTTGATGGGACACGCTCATTCTTGTAAAGCCACCTAGCTAGTACTTTGATTTCTTGCCCCGCATCCTTCATTTTAAATAAAGCATGACCCTCCTCCCTTGATGTCTCCATCTCTATATTCCTCGTCCCATTATGTACATGCTCCTCTTTCCCCTCTCCCTCTCCCCTTGTGCCATAGTCTCCCTCTTCATTCCCACCCCTCTTAATCCCTTTTGCCCACCCATGTTAACGCTTCTCCCCTCACGTTCCCTTTTCCTATATGGCCCTTGAGTGTCGCCATGCCTAGCGTCTAGCCTCTTGTCTTGAATTCTTTTCTAGTGAATAGAACCGGTGTGATTGTTGGGATCAAAATCTCCATGGCTAGTGGCATAAAATTCGTTACTCCTATGGCTGGGTGTAGTTCTAAAGCACCTTCCGTGTGCGGTTCTCTACTTCTGCACCTCTACATGTCTTCTGGTCGCAGTTCTCTGTCTCTGCGGCTGTAGAACTTCTCAGTTTTTGCACCTTCCATCAGCAGAGCCTGCGCATCTTCTAGGTTATTGTGTGTCTTCTATGCACCGCCACACGTCTTCTGGTTGACCGCGTCTACAAAATTGCTCCTACGCATCTTCTGGGCGATGACACACAAAACTCCTCCTGCGCATTTGCAACAGACCTCACGCTCCCCCCTTCTATCTTCTTCTTCTTCTCTTCTCTTCTCTTCTCGTCTCCTCTCCTCTCTTTTTATTAAGGAGTGGGAATTGAACCCCAGACCTCCCCATTCACAAAAGGAAGACATTTTATCTAGCAAATGTTTAGTAGCTGTAGTAGCTCTAATTTCCTCATTGCTCATTCCCACGACATGTTTGATTGAAAACTCATTAATCAGCATTTGAATCTCAAACTTTAGCTATGTTCTCTACGTGTGTATGCGTGTGTGAGTGCGTGCGTGTGTGTGTGTTGAATTTCAATGATCCATTAGTGCATGACGATCTAATCCAATCAACAATCATTATATAAGTACTCCAACAAGTAGTACTAGTCACATAAAACATAAAAGCTACTCATGCCATAATGATACTAGATAAAGTATGTGTGATACAACTGTTAGAATACAAAATAATATATTAGTCCAAAATTAGTATCAACACTGATATAATTATATAGCAAACGAGTAGAAACTTATAATATCATAATATAATATATAATCTTGTAATATAATGTACAAGATTTACTGTTATACAAAAAAATAGAGTAGTTGAAGTTCTAAGAGATCAAGTTCAAGATCTTCTTCGACTCTGATTTTGCATAAAATTCATCTAGTATAGATAGAACATGAGCATTCTAAAGTTTTTAAGGTATGCTATAGATTTGTATTAGTTGTATCAGTTTACATAATTTTAGGACTAGATTTTAGAATGGGCTCTTAGTTATGGGATAACGCTACAAGAATCTATGTGAAATCCTAAATGAATGAATTGTAAACAAATTCTAAATCTTAAATAAATGAAGTGTATAGTATTCATATTGTAATAATAGAAGAAAACCACCGTGCTGATAGCAATTAATATTCTAGTGTGTAACTAACCACTACACTGGCAACCACTTATCTTGTATTAAAGAAGTAATCAACCTTTAAAAAAGACCCGAGTAATATACATCCAAGATTTACACATGCATTTTGAAGTGGTTTGATATTGAAGCCGAAACAAAAAAATACGGGTGAAAACAAAAACACAATATAGCTGAAGCTCCAAGAGATCAAGTGTGCCATCTTTGAATAACTTTATATTCAAGCAAGGCTTCAGGATAGTGGCACGACATAAAGCACAGTGACAACCTTTAGCAACATACTTTGCAAACTGTGGGTCCTTGTAATATTGAAGGCCTTCCCACAATTCTTCCTACAATTGATCCATTTCTCGAATGATAATCTCGGGTCGATTTTGTGGAACACTAAGTTCCTTCTCTAATCGATCAATTTCATGTACGACGGTCTTGGGTTGTCGAGGAACCCATTGCAAAATGACTTCATTTTCTACAGGACAATAAGATGAAGAAACGTTCTTGCTACCATGGCTTTTCATCTCTGTTTGTTCATTGTTTCACCAAGCAATATGTGAGTTCAACATTAATACCATCAACATCAACATCATTAAATAGCGACAAACGAGTAGAAGCTTATAATCTTGTAATATAATGTGTAGATTGAGCATTCATATCTAAACTAGATAATATGTGAGTTCACCATTACTATTAAATTACTAGTAATTATTTATCGCTAGCAAACATTACTATTAAATTATTAGTAGTTACTAGCAAAAAATATGTTATCAAGATAGTATAGGGGGTTAAACAAAAAGCAAGGTGTCACCCAGTTATGATTGTATACTATCTAAATATATACGTCACTCAAAGTGAGATGATTCTAACCATCACATGCAAGCCATCACCCAACTTTGAATGATAGTTATATAATTGTATTATGTTTATTTGTTGCTAGCAAATGCTAATATTAAATTCCTAGTAATTATTTATCGCTAGCAAACATTACTATTAAATTATTAGTACTTACTAATAAGAAATATGTCATTAAGATAGTACAGGTTAAAATAAACACATGCATACACCCACACACACACACACACACACACACACACACACACACACACACACACACACACACACACCCCCACCCCATGTAGTAAATAAAATTTTATCCACCCTTATTTGAGCTTCGTGTGCCGTGTTATTAAAAGGTTTTTTATTTTAAACACGGAAGATATCACTCAAGACGTCCAATAAGAAAAAACTTGTCAATAGAGATCTTAATCACAAAATAACATGAAAATACTTGACTAGAGGATGATGATTACAATAGAATTATGCATCAAATATTTAAGGAAGTTCAATATTCCGAGTGTAGCATGTACCTAAGAATACCTTTATTTAAGAAAATTAAAATAGGATTTAGATATAGTGAGATGCTTAACAAACTCTCATCAAACAATTTATGATTGCATTCTCAAAGCAAAGGAGAAAATTAAACACTTTTTAATGTCCTTTCCCAAAAAAGCATTCATATCTACTAATTTTATGCTCGAAGGCCAATTTTTTTATCTAAATGCAAAACTACTCAAAGCAAAGAGACAAACTAAAGACTACTACTAATACTTCCCAAAAAACTAGTGATACTTCTTCCCCAAAAAAAAGGACTCATATCTATCTTCTCATTTTATGCCGAACAATGAAGGCTAAAATTTTCTTTCATTAAATGCAAATGCTGTTTGGATCTACGTCGACCATGCACTTTAACTACGCTTTTAAAATGCTCCAACTGTGAAGTGGATTCATTGGACTCATGTCATTGGATCCAAACCAACAGCTTGCATCGAGGATCGAGGATTGGAGCCCGAGCTCTGAGCGTTTCTCAATGTCTACATGGTGAGAAGGGGAGGAAGAAATTGGTGGAGCAAGGCGGATGCTTCACACTTCTTTTTAAGGAAAAAATCCATTTGCATGTAGGGGGAATGTGCGCGCGTGCGTGCATGCGCACACACACACACACGCACACACAGACACACCCCCATGCATGCACACATGCACGCACACACACACACACAAAGAAATGTTAAAACAAAGTAACAAATCAAAGATTTCTCAATGTTCTTCCAAAAAAGAATTCATATCTACTAATTTCATGCCCAATAAATGAAGGCCAAACTTTTCATCTAAATGTGAAACTATTCAAAGTAAAGGGACACATTAAAGACTACTAATGGTACTTTGCCAAAAAAATAAATGATACTTCTTCCCCCAAAAAAGAACTCGTATCTATCTTCTCATTTATTGGGAAAAATAATAGTACACACATTGTATAGGAGAGAAACTCGACACCGAGTAGTATTCTAATTCATAGGATTCGAAGCCTTGAAGCTAGGATAGGGTAGAGCAAAGCAAGAGAAAGACTCAATGATCTCTTGTCCTCTCTTTGTATTCCTAATAGTGGTACATCACCTCCGGGGCGACATATCCTGGCGTGCCCGCTAAAGTTATACTCACAACTTGATCGTGCTTTATGAGATGAGCAAACCCAAAATCCCCTAGCCTCGCCTTGAAGTTCTCTGTTAACAACACGTTCGGTGCCTTCACATCCTTGTGTAGCACGCACTCTCCCTAACCTTTGTGCAAGTATTCCAGTGCAGCAACAACCCCCACTAAAATCTTGTACTTTGCCTCACTTGTCTGTAGCTGGCTGTGCCTTCCCTCCCCACATAGATAGGTGTCCAAGCTACCATTGGCCATGAACTTGTAAACCAGCAAAGCTTTCCATCACTTGTAGCACTAACCTGCATAATGCTACAATACATAGTAGTACTACTGCTGCAGTGACAGGGATCCAAACCAGTGGATTCGACTGATATATTGCTTCTTATTCACGTCCTCCACGATGAAATTTCAAGAGTAGAGGACATTGCCTTGAGAATTATTACCAAAGGTCCAGAAGAGCAGGGCAGCTAACGCCATTAGAGTTCAAAAGCGATAACAATTTTGCATTCAAAAGGGCATCTCCTTCCTTGCCGCGATTCACATCCAATATACAAACGACGCCAACCGCCAAAGAGCACACTATTGTGGGTGTGAATGAAGATAATGAAATAAGAGCGCGATTCAAAAGAACACCACATGCTATCAAAAAGGTGAAGATTGCCTAACACGATGCCCAACAATCGGTAGAGAATGAGCAATTCCATCTGCAAGAAGCATTTCTGCAACAACAACAATTGATGGTGAAAGGAAATGCTCGTGAATTATCACAGTGAGCATGAGGCAAGCACACAATTCTTGCACTTGTCCCATCGCCATATGCTAGACGTCATCTAGAGGCCATCCCATTTTCTTCGATTCTTGCACGTTTACATTCACAGAGTGGTAAAAACGCCAGATCTCGAGCAGCTCCCGTGGCAATCTTCAATCTTGTAGCCCAATCAAGAGGGTTTTTGTCCATTCTTCGATACAAGAGACTGTCCACGCTTCTGTTGGGAGGGTGCTCGTTGAACAGAGACACAGTCGCCCATCATTTTAAAGCTGATCCTTCTCCTTTGGTTTCTCTAGGATTCTAAATAGTGAGACAACATGGCCTTGGGGCGCCAACTCCCTTTAGTAAGAAAACCTATCAAAATCTTGAGTATGAGATGAATTTAACAATATGCCATGCGTAGAAATTATTCCAATTAACATAGTTGTGTTCTACAGTAAAAGATCTTCAAATATGTCTTTACACCTTGAAATTTGGGTAACATATGAAAAAGATACCCTCATTTGAAATAGGATGGGTTTTCATATTTTAGTTTATTTTTTGTTTTAGCCCCCTCATCCAAAAGACTCCCCCTTGGGCCTCACATATTATGAAGAAAATGTATAAATCTTAAAACCTTGCATATTTTTCAAGGTATATACCTTACATTTTGTGGGATGGGGGACATGAAAATTTTAAAAATTTCCCTTGCATATTTGAAAAATTTAAAGGAAATCCATGCATATTATTTTATGGACCTTGTCCCCCTATACCCTAGATTTTGGACAAGGGCAGTAACATATTACATATTGAGTTGACGCCTCAGGAACACGGCTAGAAAGAAGTTATGCAAAGAGTTACAAATCTTTTAATGTAGGCCCCGTGCAACCTCATAGCCATAGCTCCCTTGTAGCCCCCCGTGCAACCTCGTAGCCATAGCTCCCTTGTAGCCATAGCTCCTCCATATTCCCTACCCTCGTAGCTATCGCTCCTTGCGTCAGCACTCCCAACACTATGCTCGCTATTCATCAGCTCAGTCCTTCCCTGACAGTACGTTGGTTTAAACGGGAGGCAACTACGAGGACATTAAGAAGTTCAAGGCTCCCTTGTCCACGATATGAAGGCTATGAACAGAACGAGTCTTTGAATGAGACCTTGCAAATGGATCGTTTTTGATACTGCACCAATTAGATTCTACTTGATGGCTGTCATATCATCGTTCGGTGCTGCAATGTCTACGATTATGAATTTGTTCTTGCATATGGTGTAACCTCCTATCTACTATTGCTACAATAGACATGCGACACACAACAAGATTCTAGGAAGGACCCTGGGACTCTATTCATCTTTGCTAACCATGACTCAATCATCTTGGATTATAAGAGAAATCAATTGGTAAGGCAGTTCCCCACCATCCCTAGGGAGCCTTGCAACTATCTGTCGGCTGGATCATCTGTAATGTTGCTGGATTCAGTAGATAATTATTCGATAGTATAATTTTTGATTTGTGGAGGAGCATAATTTTAAGCCTTTGTTACTCTGACTTTTGCCTCAATGTCTCAAACTTGTGACCGCATAGAGGCAAAAAGAATGTGATTGTGGAGCTGTTCGGCGATGTGCATGATGGGCAGCCAGGCCCAAATTCTAGTCCACATGGGGGCTGACTGTCTTACCTAGGGCAATTGCGAAGGCAGCAATCCCCTTCACCAGATTAAGAAGTTCATGGAGAAAGAGACAACCTCCTGGATCTCCACATTGAGGCACCCAAAATGAACCAAAACTTGACAAACAATAGGCAGAAGAGTAAAAAGGCAGGAAGGAAAAAAAGCTGCGCATGGATGCATATATTGATGCACAATTACAAGACGCATGCACGCTAAAATTTCCAAGACCAAGTCACATCCCGCAGGAAGAAATTTTGGCTTCGAACGGAGGTAACTTCGCTTCAATGCTTTTACAATCTAGTCCTTGTCCAAGAGCGAAAGTGCAGCAGGCATTAAGCTCCTCTGAAAGTGAAGCATTTATCTCATTGGCTGCAGATGCTAATGATGGAGAGGATAGAGTAGAGAGTCGAAGGGGGAACGGTGCTTCCAATGGAGAGAGATCGATGTTTAAGCATGTTGCAGACAGTCGGGCTCTAGCTCAAAGTCTCCTCTGCAAACATGCTGTCGGGGCCACATGGAATGCAATTCGATGCCCTTCGAAACATCAATTCTCAGGCCCAATAACGCGATTGGATTCAAAACCAATATAAAAATGCCATAACACGGTAACAGTAGCAACTTGCGCATGTGCTGATATAGAGACTGCATCTCCATATGCAAATGTCACAGACAACGCTAGCATATCACAAGGTCTTGTAACCCCCAACCTTGAACCAGTCTCCCGGCTTGAAGAGTAAGAACCATGGCCGTGACGGAGAAACGTTTGCTTGAAGAGCAGGAACCATAGCCGTCGTGGAGAAACGTTTGCACATTAATTCCCTCAAACAAAGCACTACTCTCCTTTGCATCGAATCCTACAGTAAACGTCTCCGTGCGACCTTCACATTTTCCACACATCGTTTCTGGATTCGAACTCTTGCCTAAAGAAGGAACGGAGCAACAACTTCCACAAAAGATGAGGGAGACAACCAACAAAAACAAAAACGATAGACATACACGAATACATAGAGAAAGCGAAAGAAAGCGAAAGAGAGAGAATGGAAAGAACACTAACCCTCTATGCAGGCTGAAATTGACGGGCAAAGTCCTTCAAATGCATCAGAACAAAGACAATTTCGCAAAGTAGACTGACGGGCAAAATCCTTCAAATGCAGCAGAACCGTTTGCTTGAAGAGCAAGACCCATAGCCGTTGCAGAGGTTTGTTTGCACATTAATTCCCTCAAACAAAGTACTACTCTCCTTTGCATTGAATCCTACAGTAAACGTCTCCGTGCCACCTTCACATCCACACATCGTTTTTGGATTCGAGCTCTTGCTTAAAGAAGGAATGGAGCAACGACTTCCACAAAAGATGAGGGAGACAACCAACAAAAAGAAAAACGATAGACATACACGAATACACAAAGAAATAGAAAGAGAGAGAGAGAATGGAAAGAACACTAACTCTATGCAGACTGAAATTGATGGGCAAAGTCCTTCAAATGCAGCAGAACAAAGATGATTTCGCGAAGTAGACTGACGGGCAAAGTCCTTCAAATGCAGCAGAACAAAGACGATTTTGTGAAGCAGACTCAAATCCACGGGCAAAGTGAACATTGGTTGATCGTCTTGCAAGTCGAAATTAAAAATTTCTTTTATTACAAAGCGAGGAAAAGAGATGGTATGCCCCTAGCGGGGCAGTGCTAATAAACTGTTAACATGTTGTGAAGTAAAACCATTCTTAGATGCCTCTAATTCTTTGGAAAGTATAGCTGTCTCTTTGGAGTTGTTACTATAAGCTGTACCATGAAAGTAGCTGTCCTAAATTCATCTGTCAAGCCTGAAATGCTGTTGAAACTGCGCCATAAAATCATCACTCTCTGACGTGTCGTGTGCCTGGTTGACCTCTTCTGCTATGGCGTCGCTGAATGCAATTTCCTGTGATTCACCTTCGGATCGAACTTGGTTCGAGAGTTCCCTCAGCGTGCTCTCCACCTTCGACAAAGTTGGCGGCAATTTCTTCGTCCTCGGTGGACTCAAATGTCCTCTCCGTTCCCCATCGTCAAGAGAAGCAGGTGGACTCAAATATCCTCTCCGTTCCCCGTCGTCAAGAGAAGCAGCTGGCAATTCCGAAGGGTACATGGGTGCTGGAGGGGCGGACGGCGTCTGGGAAACCATTTCGTACGTAAATCCGTCGTCATGTACCGAGCCTGAGGCCTCACCCAACCTGTCCTCCAGGCTCAAGTTGGTCAAGCGGCTATTATCCTGCACAGGCTCCGCATCCTGGTCATTAAAATCCTGTTGCTGGGTGTGCTCGTAAGAGGCAAATTCCTGCGGGTTCTCATCATGGTGATCGGAATCCGCTCGCTGGGTGTTGTAGTAATCATGAGCGTGGACGTCGTATGCCTGGGTGGGCGAAAGGCCTTGAACTAATTGAATTATGGAAGAGGAGGAGGAAGAGAAAAGTCGGGAAGCAGGGGAAATTGGGCGGGAGATGGGGGCGGAAGGGAGTGAATATTGGAAGAGGCGGGATAGGAGGGAAGGGATGGAGGAAGCGATGAGGGGGATGATGAGGATGAGGAACAAGAGAAGGGCAGAGAAGGAAGAACGGGCGAGTTCCTGAAGGAGAGCGAGAAGGGAGGTCAGCATAACGGGCGACGGCTTTTTGGTGTTTTAAGGGCTAAATTTATTCATTTTATTGAAGGGTAACGTAGCGTGTATGGCTTTGTTTGTCAATGGCGTTCCCAAGTTTCCTAGGTCCACTTCATGACTCACCCTTTGTGTTTATTCACGAAACCATCTTACCTACACCCACCTAGTCCCCCTCCTTGTCTCGTTTGTCAATTGCATTCAAAGATCAACTACTTCATGACGACTAAGCCTTCCCTTCTCTATACTCCCACCTTAGTCCACCTCGAGTCACCCCTTCCCCGCTTTTCTTCACATGACTCAATAAATCTAATGCATTTCACTCGAGACATTGACAAATTTGGTACTTTAACCTACAAGTTTGCACTTATTTATATTCTCATGTTGTAAAAGTAAAGTCGAACTAGTCCACCTCACATAAGTGACAAATTGTAACACAAACTTAAGTGCCCGTTTTAATATTGAAAGGAGTTCCTATTGATTAACATTACCCTTTAAAAACGTTGAAAGGAAGATTTTCTTAATTATCCCCATTCTGCCAGTTAAAATAGAGAAATTTTAACCAAAAAAAGACCAATGCAGAGTAATAAGGTTGCCTCTTAACACAAATTTCCGAAGTGGCCCGTGATAAACTTACCGATAGGGGGCACACACATCTCCGAAGCGGTCCACTCCCGTTAATTTATAAAACACAAAGGTATGGACTGTGACGTATAACGTGCATTTACAAATGAGGTGCAAGCATACCACGTCTACATATTATCCTATCTTCTTATTATTTGCAAGCCTATCTTGCCCTGGCATGAATCTAATGCATTGGGTGATTCAAAATACTCCACCTAGGGTCAAGAAATTTGAGCCCATCAAGCAAGCTAATAGGGATACTCAATCAAAACCACATGTTAAGAACATGTATAGTTGCTTTAGCAAATCTCTTATCTACTATGCATGTGCAAGATTTTCATTCAATGTATCCATATTTCTAGCCTAAATTTCTAACGATTTTGTTAGTAAACACCAACAAAACTAGTATAAAGTGTCAAAGTGAGGGATCAAGGAGGATGAGAGCACCACAAGAGAGACATAGGATAGCAAACACTCAATCTATTGCAATGTGTAATCAACAATACATGATAGGCTTCTTATATAGAGAGAGCCTTTAGAATAATCAAACAATGTGGGACCCTCGTGAGGGATCAAGGAGGACCAAAGAATCACAAGAGAGACATAGGATAGCAAACACTCAATCCACATCCCCACATCATGTAGCCCACATCCTAGGGTGGCTACTTTTATTCTTTCCTATACCATACGTTAGCCTCTAATATGTGCTCATGGCACCACAACTCTCAACATAAAAGACATAGCCCCAGACTAGTAGACATCCTTTCAAGTGCATAGGAGTTGCGCCCACCAATTTCGATGGGGGTATTGTAGCTCCAACTTTGGAGCTTCAAAAAGCCAATTACTCTCTCATTCCTCCATGGCCACAAGGTGAATTTGGAAGGAGATAGACCATGTTGTATTGTAGGTGATTGGTTCCTCTTATGCTTATCCATTGAGGATGACAATCTCTTGCATCTTGTAGGCAACCTCCTATAGCTGCCTCTTCTATGGTCTTCGGACTGGTAGGGATGGCAGTCCATCATGGTTGCTTTATTCATTTATTGTCTAATAGGTCGTAAGACTCTATATTTTAGTGAGATCAAAGGTTAGACAGGTTACATTTGGTATGAATGATGGCTAGTGAGTTTGTGTGTTGGGGAGCGTACCTCCATATGCAAGTGGCCTTCGGCAAGCTACAATGTGCATGAATTATGACCATGTGTTGCTTGTTGAATGGGTTGGTATTTTAATTTGATCATTGGAATGAAATTTATTGTTGTGTTTTCTAATCTTGTTGTTTGAGAAAAGTAACAATAGCATTTAGAATGCTTCTTTCTTCCGATAAGCTTCATGATATTGTATTAAAATAACCACATTAAATAGGATTGCTATAATGATTGTATCCATACTGTAGTGCCAAGTGCATGGAAAATTTTCTTAAGAGAATGACAAAAACATGTTGCACTAACAAACCTTGGTCCCGGTTACAAAGACTGCATCAATAGGGTCTAATTGTACATAATCAAATTTCATTAACCTTGCAAGTTGCACTTGATAGAGACAAATATTCTCAAAACAAGGACCACACAAAGGTTCTTTAATGACTAAAAAAAAAGCAAGGAAGTAATCACACAAAGCTCTGGGATACTCTTGTTAGATATCAATGCTCCACTCTCGTGTAACTACGCGGGAACCAGCTAACTCTACTTGTAAGCCCCCCCATATGAGGAGAAGGCATTTGAGTAGCTCGGTTATCCGGTAGGTCCTGGTTGTCCTGGTTCGGACACCAGATTGGGGCCATGTGTGGCCTGATGGTGGCTGGACGGCTTCAAATAGAGTTGGCACACTGCCAACTAGGCTACATGCAAGTGCGGGAAGGCATCCCATGACTGACCATATTGCGGGTAGATAGAGCATTTCCCGGGGCAGCCCACTCTCGGGTTGCAGGGCCCGTTTGGAGCCCCAGATGATCTCGGATGGCTCTGGGCCGAACGGTGTGTGTAGGTCAGTTGCTCTATTCTGCGCTACGGTTCTAACGTGTGGTCGGTGGCCTATTTCAGGACCAACCTCCAGTCAGCCATTTTGGGCTGACTGGGTCGGTCTCCCAATTGGGTCTAAGCGACTACGACTGGTGGCTATATAAGAGCAAGCCCGTGAAGCCCATATTCATCACTGGCTACAGCAACCCTGATTCCTTAGCATCTAGCCTCTGTCCTCTACTGTTTCCAGCATGCCATCAAAGCTTCTCACACAGGAGCACACGGCTGGGAGGCAGCGCCATCTATTGTATTAGTTTTACAGTAATCAAAATTTTGATTCTCCATACTATCTGCTTTTCTCTCTTGCATACGAGATCCTGTTATCTGTTGAGCACAGACGTTGTATTGTTTTCTTACATGGTATTAGAGCTTGGGCTCTAGCAAGAAGATTTGGTAATGTGTTTATGTTTGCAAGCAGATTGTGAGAGATGGCCCAGCCCATAAGACTACGAATCCCACCGTTTGGCGAAAGCGAAAAGTTGGACGGCACTAACTATCCACTCTGGAAGTTCAAGATGAAGACCATCCTAAGCGCATACGAGCTTTGGGATACTGCTACTGGGGTGGGCGTGAAGCCGGTTGCGAAACCGGATCCAGCCAAAGCAAGACAACAGATAGTACCAATTGCGGATGAGATTCTCGTGTGGACAAGAAGAAATGCAGATGCGCTGTGTTCTATTGTTTGCAGTGTAAGTGATTCTGTCATGGCGCTAATCAACATGTCACCATAGCGGAGGAGGGATGGACGGTCTTGAAAAATCAGTACGAGACCACGAATTAGATGCGAATTCAAAATCTGGAGACTCAACTCGTGAGCGAGAAACTCTCTGAGTCTGAAACGGCAGAGAAGTTCATCACCAGGGTGAAGAATCTACGCGATCAGATGACTGCGATTGGCATCACCATCACAAGTGAGAATCTAGCACGAAAGTGCATACAGATTCTCCCACCAAAGTACGACGGTCTTGTTATAGCGCTGAATACGTAGAACAAAAATCCGCCCCTCAACTTTGAGGATTTCAGCATGATGCTTTTGGAGGAAGAGATGCGTCAAAAGATGAGGACTGTTGGAGAAGATTCGGCTTTCTCGACTGGATCAAAGAAAGGTAAGGGTAAGGACTCTGGTAACCCATATTCTTCTGATGATAAAAAGAGAAAGAAGAAGATCAGGTGCTTCTATTGCAGTAAGGCGGGGCACAAGAAGAATGAGTGCCGAAAGAAGATTGTAGATGAGAAGAACGGAGTAAAGAAAGAGTCCAGCAACAACGCGCAGGCAGTACCAGTAGAGCTATTTGTAGCAATTGAGGAGATTTGCACGAAGGCAGTTCATGTACTTGCAGATGAACCTTGGATTATTGACAGTGGTGCATCGCGCCACATGACCAGTCGTAAGGATTGGTATACCTCTCTACATCCGGTAGGGAATGACATCCTGGTAGCAGTTGGCAATGATGCAAAATGTCCAGTAAAAGGAAAAGGTACGATTGCTCTCAAGTCAGATGGAGTTGTAAAACAGTTGTCCGATGTTCTTTATGTGCTAGATATCAAGAGGAACTTGTTATTCGTTTCTGTGATCATGGATCGGGACCTCAAAGTTCACTTCGATAAGAATGGTGCATAGATTTTGGATCTTCAAGGGAAGGTTGTTGGTAAAGGTAAATAGCCCAACAACATCTACGAACTCTCAGCTTTCAGTGCTCGAGCCGATGTGAGCAACACTAAGCTGTGGCATGAGAGGTTTGGTCATCTAAACCTTAGTTCTTTAAAGGAGATGCATAAAAGTGGAATGATTGTAGACCTACCAGAAATTACAGATCTGCCCGATGTATGTGAAGCTTGCATGATGGGCAAGCAGCATCGGCAGCCCTTTCCTAAAGAGGCCAGCAGGGCAAAGGCTCCTCTAGAGCTCGTTCACACGGACCTCTGCGGAAAGATGGAGACGGAAGCTTTGGGTGGTTCCTACTACTTCATGATGCTGATTGACGACTATAGTAGAAGGATATGGATATACTTCCTGAAGACTAAAGATAAGGCTTTTAGTAAGTTCAAAGAATGGCATGTAATGGTCGAGAAAGAAACGGGGAGGAAGGTGAAGAAGTTGAGATTAGACAGAGGTGGTGAGTTCACATCAAGTGAATTCAAAAGTTACTACAAAAGTCACGGGATTAAGAGGCAGAAACCCCCGCCACATACATCACAGCAAAATGGAGTAGCAAAGCGCAAGATGCGCGTCATCTGCGAAATGCACAGGAGTATGATGAAAGGGAAAGATTTGCCAAAGACTTTCTGGGCTGAAGCATGTAACACGACGGCAGTTTACATTCTGAATCGTAGCTACACGAAGGCTATGAACGGGATGACTCTACTGCA
Source organism: Dipteris shenzhenensis (assembly GCF_047967505.1). NCBI lineage: Eukaryota > Viridiplantae > Streptophyta > Polypodiopsida > Gleicheniales > Dipteridaceae > Dipteris > Dipteris shenzhenensis. The sequence goes on from NC_141603.1 coordinate 43,537,446, forward strand.
GGCCTTTTCTGGTAAGAAACCTTCAGCTGCACATTTCAGAGTTTTTGGATGTGACTGTTTTGTGCATGTCCTTGATGCTAACAGGACCAAATGGGAACCGAAGAGCCGAAAGTGTATTTTCTTGGGCTACAGTGAAGAGGCGAAGGGTTACCGTCTCTATAATCCTGTTACCAAGAAGGTAATAGTAAGTCGCGATGTGGTCTTCTCAGAACAACCGCATCAATTGGAGGCAGTTTCCTTCCCAGACAATCAGGACCAGGATATCCATCTAGTACAATCACCAACAGCAGACCGAACTCCCCCAACGGTGCTTGGGAGGATTCAAGATAAAGAAGAGGAAGAAGAGCCTGCAGAACCACAACGGCAACGGCCATTCCCGAAGTGGGTAATGTAGCTTTTGGATGGTAGAGAACCTCCAGCCATTGAGGAGGAATCATCCGAACATCGCCGGTCCAAGAGATTAGAGGAGCAAAGAAGGGCGCGTAGGAACACTTGGTCAACTACGCTTTGATGACAGAGGTGATCCGTGCTGAAGAACCCAAGTGTCTTGAAGAGGCACAGGGTGATGATAGGTGGATGGAGGCTATGCAGTCGGAGTATGGCTCCATAATGAAGAACAACACTTGAGACCTTGTGGATGACCACCAAAACGCAAGGTAATCGGCACTAAGTGGGTGTACAAGACCAAGTACAAGTCCGACGGCACGTTGGATAAGTACAAGGCTCAGCTCGTGGCAAAATGATTCGCACAGGTACATGGTTTTGATTATCATGATACTTTTGCTCCCACAGCTCGACTAACCACAATTCGCAGTGTTTTGGCTTTAGCAGCATAGGAAAGTTGGCCCGTGTTTCAGATGGATGTAAAATCCGCCTTTCTAAATGGAGATCTCAAGGAGGAGGTATACGTGGAACAACCACTAGGTTTTGTGATCCCCGGTTCAGAAGGTAAAGTTTGTAAACTGAAGAAGGCACTTTACGGGCTGAAACAGGCCCCACGAGCATGGTACCAGCGGATTGATGCCTACTTTCTGCAAAACGGGTTCAGGAGGAGCCCATTTGATGCAAATTTGTATATCTACAGAGAAGAAGGCAGATGTATGATCGTGGTCCTTTATGTGGACGACCTTGTCATAACAGGGAACCATGAAGAGAAGATCTCGCAAACAAAGCAGTTGCTAGGGAGAGAGTTTGAAATGATAGACCTCAGACTGATGCATTTGGCTGAGTGCAAGACAGTTGGCACCCCTATGGAGGTTGACGTGAAGCTCTCAAATGAGGATTCATCACCACTGGTGGATGAAGCGAAGTACAGAAGGCTTGTGGGCAGTTTGATTTACTTGTGCAACACACGGCCAGACATCAGTTTTGCGACTGGTGTATTAAGCAGGTTTTCCAATAAGCCCCGAGAGAACCATTGGAGGGCAGGGATGTGGGTGCTGAAATACATCAAAGGCACACTTGATTATGACATCACCTATACCAAGGGCAACATCTTGACCAGATTCTGTGACTCGGATTGGGCAGGAGACGTGGATAGCAGGAGATCAGTGACAGGTTACTGTTTCTCACTTGGATCTGGAGCTGTGTCATGGGTCAGCAAGAAGCAACCTATAGTTGCTCTTTCTTCTACCGAGGCTGAGTACAAATCAGCATGTTTTGCTTCTTATGAGGTAGTGTGGTTGAGGAGGATTTTAGAGGACATGGGTGCAGTGCAGTTATCACATGTGACAATCAGAGTTGCATGCCAATTGCAAAGAACCCTGTGTTCCACACACACAAAACACATTGAGATTTAATATCACTTTGTACGCGAGCTCATCATGGATGGAGAGGTCGACTTGGTGTACTGTCCGACTACAGAGAATGCTGCGGACATCTTCATGAAGGCTCTTGGAAGAGACTTGCTGGAGAGGCATCTTCATCGACTTGGCATTGGGCCGAAAAAGTAAGTTCACTTGCGGGTGGACATTGAGGGGGGGTGTTAGATATCAATGCTCTACTCTCGTGTAGCTACGCAGGAACCAGCTAACTCTACTTGTAAGCCCCCCCATATGAGGAGAAGGCATTTGAGTAGCTTGGTTCTCTGGTAGGTCCTGGGTTGGACACCAAATGGGGGCCATGTGTGGCTTGATGGCTAGACGGCTTCAGATAGAGTTGGCACACTGCCAACTAGGCTACATGCAATTGCAGGAAGGCATCCCATGATTGACCGCATTGAGGGTAGACCGAGCATTTCCCGGGGCAGCCCACTCTCGGGTTGCGGGGCCTGTTTGGAGCCCCTGATAATCTCGAATGGCTCTGGGCTGAATGGTGTCCGTAGGTCACTTGCTCTATTCTACACCACGGTTCTAATGTGTGGCCGGTGGCCTATTTTGGGACCGACCTCCAGTCGGCCGTTTTGGGCCGACTGGGTCGGTCTCCTAATTGGGTCTAACCAACTATGACTGGTGGCTATATAAGAGCAAGCCCGTGAAGCCCATATTCATCACTAGCTATAGCAACCCTTATTCCTTAGCATCCAGCCTCCGTCCTCTACTATTTCGAGCATGCCATCGAAGCTTCTCACACAGGAGCGCACGGTTGGGAGGCAACGCCATTTATTGTATCAGTTTTACAATAATCAAATTTTTGATTCTCCATACTATCTGCTTTTCTCTCTTGCATACGAGATCTTGTTATCTGTTGAGCACATACGTTGTATTGTTTTCTTACAACTCTATCATCCATGAAATAATACGTACAAGAAAAAACATCATTGTTATTCTCCTTTCGAAAGAGGGAGGGATTTCTCATTACTCAAAATCATACAAGCTTGCCTTTATGTTTTTTGTCATCTCATCAATTTTATCTTTTAATCTCCTCGAGTCTCTCTTTTACTAATTTTCACACGCTCTCAATTCTCATCATGAGCCATTTTCCCATTTTACTACTCTTTCATTACATTATATTATCACTATAATTTCATTCTATCTTATGTACTCATGGGGATGAAGTCTTCACTTGATGAGCACTTGACTACCCCAACATGCCCCCCCTCGAGGAAAAGGTTCTTGAAATATTATATATGCTATAATATTGATGTAAATCTTGAAGAACAAAGGTACTCTAATCTTATAAATGATTTGTTTTGATTTATCATTGCCAGTGCCAAAGAATTATCATTGCACCTTATATCCTATTATTGAATTGGAAGTAAATACAATTGTACCTTTTATCCCCACTCAATGATTTTTTGGGATTTTTGTTAAACACTTAATAACGTTGAGATATTCTTTGAATAAGATCTATAAAGAGGGTATAAAATTTGCTTAAATTTGAAATGTTTGTTAAGCTCAAACCATGGTGTGGAATCCAAGTGCTATGCCTTTGCATTTGTATGGGTATTTTTGGATGACATGCTTTGGAATGAGTACTAGACTCTAGTTGTATGCAACGAGGAGCAAAACATCAGTGCAAGGGGGGGTGCTTTACTTAGGAGCAAAAGGGATGAGCATGGAAACAAAGAATGCACAAAGAATTGGAAATAACTCTTTCTTCTTGTATCACTTAGGCCTTTGGTTAGAAAGAACTATACAACCATCTCTTCTATGCACATGAGTTGTTCTCAACAAGATAACCCTAACTTTATAGACACTTTGATCTTATATACAAGACTTCTGCTACACATGGTGCACACTACCTAGCCATATTTTTACAACCATATGCACCTACCTGTCAATAGTATAGGTTCCATTACTCAAGCATTAAAAATCCGTGATGCTCCTAGATCATGGTCATCAAATCTCTTGACAGTTGCGACTCCTATTGCCTCCGCTTGTCGTTTTGAAGAATTTTTTTTCTTTGGTTCATCTTGAGGACTATGATGTTGACTTTTGCAAAGGGATCGCCTCCTGCTTGTCTTTTGCTTCACACTTTGCTCAACACAGTCGTTCACTCCTTTTCCTTCCATCCACTATCTAGCCTTTTCCCATCATTCTTGGACATTGAAGCCCCATTGCTTTGTTTGGGAACTTTAACAATAGCTCCAACTAATGCTCAAGGAATTTAATAGGACCCCATATCTACAATAAAGCTTGGGGAGTTTATTATTTCTTCACTTGGGGTTTAACAATATCCCCAACTGATGGTCAAGTTGTGTCCTCACAGCTTGGATATCCCTATCTCGCATCATGAACCATTGGTAGGTGTTGACTCCCCATTGAGGTATGGGTAGTTCACTACACTCAAGAAGAACCTCATAGACCTGTGCTTCTTCAAGTTCAAAGATGTGGTGCATTTTGTAAGATCCCATCTTTGGGAAGAAAATCACTTTGTTCTATGTAGACTCCAAAGTATGGTTCAATGGTATCCAACAATGTTGTTCATGCTCAAATTCGTATATTAAGATGATTAGAGGGGTTTAAATCTACTTCCATGTGATTGGAGGATGTAGATATAGGATGGGATTGGGATTAGGGATGAGGACTCACCCCCCCTTGTATAGTGAGGATCACCTTAGCCTTCTTTTGATAAGGCTAATAATTAAAGACTAACCCTTAGATTCTATTTGTGTAGTCTTTCATCTTCCATTTCTTCTCTCCCATGTGAGCACATCTCCTCATTGAGCACTCTCATGTGGGTTTTCAACATGGTATTAGAGCATTGGGTTGCTCCTCTTCCTCTTTTCTAGTCTTGCAATTACTAGCCTCATCTTATTGCCCATTTTGTATGTGTCTTATTGAAAGATCTATACTATTTGATGTTATTTTTTATTACTAGTGTGTCACTAGTGACTCTTGAAGGCTTTTGTTATTTGTCGAAACATATTATTTATTTGTAGGAGGACTGAATGCTACCATTTATCTATTGGAGGTATGCTCTTATGCTATTGAGCCTCCTACAAATTAGTTTTCATTCCTTCTTATTTGTCATTGTTTCTTATATTACTAGTCATCTCACTCATAATTATGCCATCCACTTCCAATGTATCTTCATCTACCATAGCTGGAATCTGTGTCTCCTCAGTTGGATAAAACAATTACATATTTTGTAATAAAGTAGTCCTAGTTTTCAATTGTGCATTACCTTCCATGATGACAAAGTACCCTTCATCTCTGTTAATCATTATTGAATACCTTGCACTATAGTAGTTTTAGTAGTACGAAGATTATGTAATTTTTGTGTTTTCTAAAAAATGATTGCATTCTACTTTTGTGATTCTACCAAAGTTTATCAAGAGTCTTGACTAGTTTTTGTTGATATTCCTATTGGATCTTCAAGAAGTTCTCCTTTTCTAGTAGCCACGTTGTCTTCTCCTTTGTGAGCGTTCTGACCTCTGTCTGTAGTAATGTCAACTTATTGCGCATGTAATTTTTGAACTTCTCATGTCTTTCCTAAAAGTCTAGTTGAGCTGTCTTCTAGCCTCCAAATCCTCCATGAGCACCTGCATGTGTTGCAACTTTCATTTCTACTATTGGTGATAATTAGATAGGGTTTTAAAAGAGACACAAGCTCTGAAATGTCTACATTAGCCTGTTCATATGAAATTTCATAATCCCCCTTGACCCTGTCGGTCCTTGCTGCTGTTGTGCTCCCACAGACATTCTTGCTTACTCTACTCCGTACTTGTGGGTTGGGGTAGCTGGTGATGGAATCCAAATAATTTCCTTGGGTTCCTCATCTACTTTCTTAACAACTACTGCACTACTAGTGCCGACCATTTTTTTGCCAAAGATACTTTAATGTCTTCTATCTTCACCCTTTGTTTGTTTGACAAGACATGATCACCAAGGTGTTTAGGTGGGTTATTCATATCCCATTCCCTTTTGGTTCTTGATACTTGTTTTACTCACCCCTGCTTGAATCAGAGCTTCATAGATTTCTTAGTACCTGGAGTAGGCACATTACCATAAGGAGGTTATGGGGAGGTAGCAAGCTAAGGGTGTCCACTTTCGGACCACTTTCGGGTGAGTGTGACACCCGCTCGAGTGAAAATACAAAGGTTTTGCTTCGGTTTGCAATACCTCGATCGAGAGGTATTATCTCCAATGGAAATCACACACGAGGACAACCGAGCCAAGCCAATACCTCGATCGAGGTCCTAGACTTTTTTCACCGAACCGAGCCTATACCTCGATCGAGGTCTCGTGGCATGCCACCTATACCTCGTTCGAGGTATCGTGGCAATCCAGCTATACCTCGATCGAGGTATTGTGGCAAGTCCACATACCTCGATCGAGGTATCATGGATAGATGTCTTCGATCGTGTCAAATACCTCGATCGAGATATGTGCCATCCGACAGGGTAGTTGACATACCTCGATCGAGGTATGCTGGACCGATGACTTGGTCACATGTCTGATACCACGATCGACGTATGTGGCATCCGATTGGCAGCTGACATACCTCGATCGAGGTATCGTGGCAGGTCCATACCTCGATCGAGGTAGATGGACCGATGTATATGGGGCATGTCGAATACCTCGATCGAGGTATCGAGGTATGACGGAGCGATGTATATGTGGCATGTAAAATACCTCGATCGAGGTATCGTGGCATGTCTATACCTCGATCGAGGTATGATGGATCGATATGTATGTGGCATGTGAAATACCTCGATTGAGGTAGCGAAACCCTAAATTTTCGTATATAAAGAGAGGGACCCCCCTCATTCTTCATACCTCGATCGAGCTCCTCCTCATCGAAATCGACAGATTTGCGGGAGCTTGATGGAATTGCGGCAGCGACGGAGAACGACCGATGGACAACGACGGAGATGGACGGAGTGGGAGATTCCAGGTAAGGTTTTTTTTATGTAGCATTTTTTTTAAACGAAAATTTATTTAAATTTTAGTTTATAGGAATAATTAAAAAATATTTCTAAATTTCAAATGCATTTTAAAGTTTTTTTAAATTATTTTTTGAATTACGTAATTTTTTATTTAAAATGCGAAAATGTATATATTTTGTTTTTTAAAATCATCTTTAAAAAAAGAGAGATTAAAGTTATTTTTTAAATTAGTGCTATTTTTGTTTAAATAAAAAAACGTTTAAATTTTATTTTTAAAAATCATCTTAAAAAAAAAAGAAAATAAGAGTTTAAGGTAGCTTTTATGTTATTTAAGTTATTTAAGTGAATGAAGTTTTTATTTAAATGTCAAAAAGTATATAATTTATTTTTTAAAATCATCTATTAAAAAAAAATATAATTGAAGTTTTTAAATTACTGAAGTTTTGAATTAAATATAACGTTTAAATTTTGTTTTTAGAAATCATCTATTAAAAAAAAGAAAATAAGAGTTTAAAGTAGCTTTTATATTATTTTAGTTTAAAGGAATATGTAATTTAATTATAAAATATTTCAAAATTTTAAATGCATTTTAAAGTTTTTTTAAATAATTTTTTTTAATTACGTAATTTTTTATTTAAAATGTGAAAATGTATATATTTTGTTTTTTAAAATCATCTATTTAAAAAAAGAGAGATTAAAGTAGGTTTTATGTTATTTTTCAAATTAGTGCTATTTTTATTTAAATAAAAAAACGTTTAAATTTTAGTTTTAAAAATCATCTTTAAAAAAAAAAGAAAATAAGAGTTTAAGGTAGCTTTTATGTTATTTAAGTTAGTGAAGTTTTTATTTAAATGTCAGAAAGTATATATTTTGTTTTTTAAAATCATCTTAAAAAAAAAAAAGAGATTAAAGTAGTTTGCATGTTATTTTTTAAATTAGTGAAGTTTTGAATTAAATATAACATTTAAATTTTGTTTTTAGAAATCATCTATTAAAAAAAGAAATTATTATGATGTGCATTTATCTATCTTTATGTGGAATATTATAGATTATATAGTTGGTTAAGAGTTGTTTCATAATTTAGGTAGGGTAAGTAGGCTGAGTTAACAAGCTAGAGCAAGATGATGTAGTTAAGGCCTAGTCAAAAAGTTGTTTAGGGCTAGTTATTCCCAACTAGCTAGGAGCCAGTCATGCCAACCAATCATTCAACAGATGCTCCAAGTCAAGCAGTATAACCAGGGTTATCTCAATGACCATAACCTATCTCTATCCTATAAATATTGTCATTTCCTATATATTCTATACATTTCAAGATGCTATTCTACTTTAGTTTGGCATATGTTTAGAGGTGCAATTTGACTTCCACTTGCAATTATTGAATGGTGCATTTGTCCACCTTCATGTGGAATATTCTAGTATGCAGGTCTTGCCTTGGGTTATATCTTTCAAGTTAGCATCTATTCCTTGTAGTCCATTATAATGTATTGTACATAACGTTTTCTTCTATCACTCAGTATCTTTACATCTCTCTTCCAAAAATACACCTCTACTACATACTTTGACATGCTAGTAGAGCCCATGGTAGTCTAGAGCCTCGAAAAATGGAGGGAGCATCTAGAACAAAAGCTATTTGCTATTAATTACAGCAAGGGTGAGTAGTATAGACAAGGAGAATGAGCTTGAAGAAACCGACTTTCTAAAGTAAACAACTTGTAAATAATTGTAAATACGAATTGAATTTGCAACATAGCACTCTTGTAGGCATAGCCACACATTTGGCCCATCTACCGGTAGGTGCATAGGATGATCCCAATGACATCCTACCTCATCAAGGAGTACGTACAAATAGTTTTCATTATGTAAATAGATTATAAGTCATATTGAATAGAATATTATTTTCATTACCCAAATAGAATATTAATTTCCATGTGTTTTTTTTGTGCATGCGCTAGCCAGTGCACAGCTTCTGGCACCACTATTCGTATGCAGATAGCAATTCTGAGAGCTGAGATGAGGGCACTGCAGGATGCTAGGGCACCCCCTCACTTGGTTGTGAGTCTAGATTCAGTCATTGATGCTCTGGGTCAATTGGACACAGTTGAGGACGTTGTGGATACATTTTAGGCACAGGCTGATCACTGGTCATGGCTTGAATTGGAGAGCCATTCGAGAGTTGTTTGAGCATGAGTCACCTCACAGGCAGGCCTTAGAGGATATGTTTTGGGATGGTCACACTGAGGCGATGCGACCACGATCAGGGTTGCCCTTTCATATTTTACGTTGTAGGGACCCCGTCATAGCAGCACACATTTATCCGAGATATCTCGCTGTGAATGGTGGTCGATTGCCTCACAACCGTCAGATAGCCAGGTCATTTGCCATGCAGCTATACGTTGAGTTTGTGCTTGGTCATCGGGTAGACTACCTTAGTACCTGTCCAGGATCAGGAGCGGGACATGGTAGGATGGGGCGTTAGGAGCATCAAACTACAGGTGTTCGGTGTCGATGCGAGGCACCAGAGTTGCACACCAGTATTGCGAGCTATTGGAGGATAGATTAGGGGGGATGTTCATTCACTGGCATCATCCTTGCACGACATGGTCTCTGCCCTATCGAGATCACTTTCGATTCCACCTCACCCACCTCCCACATCTATGGAGCCTCCCACATCTACACCACCTCCCACATCTACACCACCTCAGCACGAGTTGGAGACTCGAGACGCATGGATTACAGAGTTGGAGGCATTGTTGGCCGAGTCTAGGGACGAGGTTAGTTATTCTGATTATTTTAGTTTATTTTTTTGTTGCGTGTTTTGAACTAAAGTTTTTTGGTTAATTCTCACCATGTACACGACATGTTTGCATTGCAGGCACATCTATTGCGATAGGATATGAAGTCTCGTGTACGACTGTTGGAGGCAGATTTGGAGGAGCAGAGGATTTGGACACGCATAGCGTACCATCGAACGGAGCACTATATTTTGCAATTGAGACATATTAGTCGTGATCCATCTCACCTTAGGATCGACCCCAACATGGCCCTGTACCCCGCTCCTCTTATAGATGTGCCGACTAGGACACCCATAGATGCACCAGTCATAGCCAGGCTTCCTACCGCCACTTGCGTCCTTTGCCACGAGGAGTTTGACACGGTAGGGTGGTTTGGACTAGGGTGCGGCCACATCGCACATCTCCATTGCATGACCCGCCACATGGTGGCACGATCAGTGTGCCCTGTATGCTTTGCTGACATTGATGTGGCCACATACAGAGGACTAGGCATGGATGATCTGTATCCTTATCATCATTAGGCCATTGATCCATTTGCTCGCGTGGTCTTGAGAGAGCACTACAGGGAGGAGGCACAGAGAGCTTTGCTGCAGCAGGAGGGTGCTGATACGTCAGTGGTTGCAGCGTGTGTTCTGCGATGCTTCTCATATGGTGATTTCATGCCAGGTGATGAGGCACGAGCAGAGGAGGCACGCCGTATTGAGCGAGAGGCAAAGCTTCAGACATCATTGCAACAGTGGGTGGAGCAGCAGCTTGGGCGGGGCCGAGACCAGTGTCTTCTACATATAGAGACTATTACTCGCGCTGGATTTGAGGCACGAGTATTCACAGATGCATGACTTTGGGAGCTGAGACGCGCATACATAGAGGAGGTGAGGGAGGCTAAGATGGCAGCAGTGGCTCATGCAGCATGCCCTCCTCTTCATCAGGATGAGGCTGGTCCATCTCATGCAGGAGATGAGGCTGGGCCATCTGATCTGGCTTTGCCTGAGGACACACAGCGGACGGTTGGGCAGCGGGTCATATAGGAGCCATGTCAGAGGATGACTAGAGGATCATATGTGGAGTTATCAGATTCTGATTCAGGATGATTGTTTAGGCTTCACACATTTCTTATTTAGGGATGCACTTCTGCACGATGATGATGATGATGTACACATTCATTTTGGTACTTTCATGATATTGTTCTTACTTTTATGATGTATGAGCATTTTTGTACTTTCATGATGTTCTTCTTACTTTGTTTATCTCAGTTTATAGTTTGTTCAAATCTAACATAAACATTTAAAATTAGGAGTATGATTTTGAATTTCAAGTATCTCAATTCACACATCTAATACATAAGGTATTTTAAAAAGAATGCCATGTGAAGTAATTGTAAACATTAAGCATTGAAAAAGTGTTCAAGTATAAGGTCTCTCTCTCTCTTTCTCGTGCTATGAACTTTATCATTTTGAATATCATATTGAATTTCGTATATATCAATGCTTGCAATTATTACACTAAACCTAAGAGCCGTGCGAAGTTTCATCCCCACATGCGTATTTAAAATTAAGAGTATGATTTTGAATTTCAGATATCTCAATTCACACATCGAATACATAAGGTATTTTAAAAATAATGCCGTGTGTCATAATTGTAAACATTAAGCATTGAAAAGGTGTTCAAGTATAAGGTCTCTCTCTCTCTCTCCCTCTCTCTCTCTCTTTTTAGAGCTCTCTCATTCTATGAACTTTATCATTTTGAATATCATATTGAATTTTGTATATATCAATGCTTGCCATTTTTCATACGTAGTCACTAGTAGGGATTATACCCTCCACGTGGCACATACGAAATCAGTTGGAGACCAAATCTTGCATGGATGTATGCATTATACCTTCCACGTGGTGCATACCAAATCAGTTGGAGACCAAATCTTGCATGGATGTACGTCTAGGGTAGCCTAAGAGCCGTGCAAAGTTTAATCCCCAACAGATAAGTCCACATGCGTATTTGGTTAGTACATGCGCCATTTTTCATACGCAATCACTAGTAAGGAGTGCTTGCAAAAATGTACGCATTATACCTTCCACGTGGCACATACCAAATCAGGTTGAGACCAAATCTTGCGTGGATATACATCTAGGGTAGCCTAAGAGCCGTGCGAAGTTTGATCCCCAACAGGGTTTAGGGTTTAGGGTTTTTTAGGGTTTAAGGTTTAGGATTTAGGGTTTTTTAGGGTTTAGGGTTTAGTCGTGCTAGTAGGGATTGTAAAAATATACGCATTATACCTTCCACGTGGCGCATACCAAATCAGTTGGAGACCAAATCTTGCATGGATGTATGTCTATGGTAGCCTAAGAACCATGCGAAGTTTCACCCCAACAGGGTTTAGGGTTTTTTAGGGTTTAGGGTTTAGGGTTTAGTCGTGCTAGTAGGGATTTGTAAAAATCTATACATTATACCTTCCACTTGGCGCATACCAAATCGGTTGGAGACCAAATCTTGCGTGGATGTACGTCTAGGGTAGCCTAAGAGCGTGCAAAGTTTAATCCCCAACATATAAGTCTACATGCGTATTTCGTTAGTACGTGTGCCATTTTTCATACGTAGTTGTGCTAGTAGGGATTCTATAAACGTACACATTATACCTTTCACGTGGCACATACCAAATCGGTTGGAGACCAAATCTTGCGTAGATGTACGTCTAGGGTAGCCTAAGAGCCGTGCAAAGTTTAATACCCAACAGATAAGTCCACATGTGTATTTTGTTAGTACGTGCGCCATTTTTCATACGTAGTCGTGCTAGTAGGGATTGTAAAAATGTACGCATTATACCTTCCACGTGGTGCATACCAAATCAGTTGGAGACCAAATCTTGCCTGGATGTACGTCTAGGGTAGCCTAAGAGGCATGCAAAGTTTAATCCCCAAGGGATAAGTCCACATGCGTATTTCGTTAGAACATGCACCATTTTTCATACGTAGTCGTGCTAGTAGGGATTGTAAGAATGTACGCATTATACCTTCCACGTGGCGCATACCAAATCAGTTAGAGACCAAATCTTGCGTGGATGGATGTCTAGGGTGGCCTAAGAGTTGTGCGAAGTTTCATCCCCAACAAATAAGTCCACACGCATATTTCGTTAGTACGTGCGCCATTTTTCATACGTAGTCATGCTAGTAGGGATTGTAAAAATGTACGCATTATACCTTCCATGTGGTGCATACCAAATTGGTTGGAGACCAAATCTTGCGTGGATGTACGTCTAGGGTAGCCTAAGAGCCGTGCAAAGTTTAATCCCCAATAGATAAGTCCACATGCATATTTCGTTAGTACGTGCACCATTTTTCATACGTAGTCGTGCTAATAGGGATTGTAAAAATGTACGCATTATACCTTCCACGTGGGGCATACCAAATCAGTTGGAGACTAAATCTTGCGTGTGGATGTACAGGGTAGCCTAAGAGCCATGCAAAGTTTAATCCCCAACAGATAAGTCCACATGCATATTTTGTTAGTACGTGCGCCATTTTTCATACGTAGTCGTGCTAGTAGGGATTGTAAAAATGTACGCATTATACCTTCCACATGGCGCATACCAAATCAGTTGGAGACCAAATCTTGCGTGAATGTATGTCTAGGGTGGCCTAAGAGCCGTGTGAAGTTTCATCCCCAACAGATAAGTCCACATGCATATTTCGTTAGTACGTGCACCATTATTCATACGTAGTCGTGCTAGTAGGGATTGTAAAAATCTATGCATTATATCTTCCACGTGGCGCATACTAAATCAGTTGGAGACCAAATCTTGTGTGGATGTATGTCTAGGGTGGCCTAAGAGTCGTGCAAAGTTTCATCCCCAATAGATAAGTCCACATGCATATTTTGTTAGTACGTGCGCCATAGCTTTACTGCAGTCATGCTAGTAGGGATTGTAAAAATGTATGCATTATACCTTCCACGTGGCGCATACCAAATCAGTTGGAGACCAAATCTTGCGTGGATGTATGTCTAGGGTGGCCTAAGAGCCATGTGAAGTTTCATCCCCAACAGATAAGTTCACATGCATATTTCGTTAGTACATGCACCATTATTCATACGTAGTCGTGCTAGTAGGGATTGTAAAAATGTACGCATTATACCTCCCATGTGGTGCATACCAAATCAATTGGAGACCAAATCTTGTGTGGATGTATGTCTAGGGGACCCAAGAGTCATGCGAAGTTTCATCCCCAACAGATAAGTCCACACGCATATTTCGTTAGTACGTGCGCCATAGCTTTGCTGTAGTCGTGCTAGTAGGGATTGAAAAAATGTACGCATTATACCTTCCGCGTGGCGCATACCAAATCAGTTAGAGACCAAATCTTGCGTGGATGTATGTCTAGGGTGGCCTAAGAGTCGTGCGAAGTTTCATCCCCAACAGATAAGTCCACAAGCATATTTTGTTAGTACATGCGCCATAGCTTTGCCGCAGTCGTGCTAGTAGGGATTGTAAAAATGTACGCATTATACCTTCCATGTGGTGCATACCAAATCAGTTGGAGATCAAATCTTGCGTGGATGTATGTCTAGGGTAGCCTAAGAGTCGTGCAAAGTTTCATCCCCAACAGATAAGTCCACATGCATATTTCGTTAGTACGTGCACCATTTTTCATACGTAGTCGTGCTAGTAGGGACCAACAGATAAGTCCACACGCGTAGTTCATTAGTACGTGTGTGAATTTTCTTAGTCACGTTTTTAAAATATCCTAAATCACAAAACACAATAATTACAACATTACTACTAATAAACAATTTTTTGTTTTACAAACACAACAAATCCCATTGAGAAGACAACGGACATCATGTATAAAATAGAATCTAATACAAGGATGTGTATGAACGTGTATACAACCATCATAGTGAAATACAAAATATGAGTCCATGAAAATTACAATGGTACGGTCACATAGTGAGCCTATACATATCGAATACAAAAATATGTAATCAACTAGTAATACCCAATAAAAATCAATCTGATCAACTGATGATCCCAAAAAATATGATATGTAATGTGCTACTCCTTAGGATCAGCTCTCATGCCAATAGTTGCAAGTATGCTCTCGTGATCTGCCACTGCAAGGCACCATCGTGGAGTGGACGTCGCCTTGCGAGTGCGAACACGACTCAAAGTAATCTTGATCACAACAACAAGATGAGAATACATGTATGCCTCCTGATCCGCCATGTACCCCTGGAACTCAATATAGTGACCATGCCTCTGTATCTGCTGAAAATAGTGGCCACCTACGATCATGCTATGAGCATTGAAGTGCATCCCATGCCCATCCACTGTATCCTCATTCAGCACACTCTTCACCATAGAGCATCGCAACAAGTAATAATCCACACCCTCCTCATTGCCCTTCGAAGCAATAACCACGAAGATATCACCAATACGCAACATATCTATAAGCTGGTCATAATCTCTAGAGGAACTGAATCCCGCATCCTGATCATCATGTACCACCTCCCAAGGCTGGAAGGGAGAAAGCACTTGCCGTACCCATGGATTGGCCCATGGTATCATGGAGCACCCTCCCCAATCATCATTAATGCATGTAGAGCAAAAACATGCAAACCGTTGAGAAAAGATCGCGGGGTGAGACTCACCTATGCTCCTGATGGAATGGAAATCAAGAGTGCCAGACACTGAATGACAATCAAAAGGCCTAGACCGCCGATCAAGACTCCCAATGTCCATGCACCAAAAATACTGGCTCACCACCCTATCGTCACGCGACTGAAATGCGGAGATAGCACTAGTGGATAAGTGCTGGCTGCACCACCGCACCACATCATGTGCATCCTTGAAGCGATCGGCACTGTGACGCAACTGGTATCGATGCAAAGCACGCTTCACACAAGCACCTACACCATCGTGATCTCCCTTACCGTGCCTTGTCTTGAAGTAGCTCCATGTGATCGGAATGCCTGTCTCACGGTGCCATTTGCAGAACCAATAAAACTGTCTAGCAGATTTGAACTGACCACGACAGCCGTCTGACCAGATCCAGTGCCGTTGCCATGTGACACCATGATCCCTTAAGAAACTATCATGCAAAGTGAAGCAATGTTGCACAAAATGGGCATCATGCGATCGATCATCACTAATGTAGAAGTGATACTCTCGCACAATGACGCGTGAGTCCATGGTACTATTAATGCCATCCACATGAGCCTGTGCATGACGATAGCTAATGTGCACAAATATAGCAACCTGCAATATGGCATTGAAAAAAAATATGACTATTGAAATAATTCAATATAATGAGGCCATAAAAAAACCAATAACTCAATCACACGTCACCTGTTCAGAGAAATAATACTCCGATTGGATCTCATGCTGTGGTGCAAAGGTATAATTCTCCGCAAAGTCCACCACTGAGACAAATACCCCTGTAGGAAATGTCCTCAAACATGCATGAAACTGACGATCCTCCCATTTCGCAGTGTGCGAGTGGCGTATGTAGTAGTACAGCTTCCCTAAAAAACTGTCAATGAATACAACACGTGGTGTCTCCTTCCCCACAAGCTGCAACCTCCTCGATTGTGCACCACCATCTAATGTCAAGGTACTGTACTCATACTGCTGCCAACGAACCATCTGCACATCACAAGTATCTAGTGCAACTCGTGGCACTCTAGCAAAGTCACCACACAAAGTACACCTGCCTTCCACACAATCAAGGGAGTGGAATAAAGCATCACCATCTCGTGTACACAATATGGAATGAATGAAGTCGCGAGGGCTAGTAGGAACCACTCCCCTATGACCATAAAGGGAACGGAATACGTCATACATCAATCCAAAATCCACATGGTAGCGACAACAGCGTGTGTCACGCTCTTGAGAGCATCGCACAAACCATGGCCTGCATCGCTCAAATGACCTCTGCCCAATCCTGAACTCTGGGTGCGCCTCTACAAACTGAGTGTACAACTCAGTTTGGGTACACTCCAAAAAACATGCACCATGCTCAATGTACACACCGCGTGACACCCTCTTCTACAATGCCTTCTTGAACACTGGGGATGCTCTGCAATGCTCCTCCCAAAACTGTTGTATGAAGGACCTAGTGGAATCATCCAACAATCGATCACTGCGAGGTGCATGACCACTCAAAGCCCAAAGAGCATCAGTCTCACTATTCTCTAGACTCTGCCTCCTAATCATGCCTGCTCGCAATGTGCGCGGTGCAATCTGAAGAAGACGTGAAGCGGTACGCACATGGCCTATCATATGAGGTCTACTAATGGCAGCCACAATAGCACGACGTGCTACCAAGGCATCATTGGAGTTCCTATGCTTAATAGAAGCATAGGAACATCGAACACTGCTAAGGACCTCGCTACATACAACCCTATCTCTATGTGCACCAAGACCAGCAAGCCTCCTACACTCTACCAAGTCAGGGTGATCAATCAGGGACGTGAGAAGAGCAGACTAAAAAGCTGGCGTGAGGTCACTAAAAAAGGACTGCACAATCTTGCTATTACGACGACAGATAGTGGACTTCGGTAAGTCACGTCGTGAAGCAACACTGCTGTTGCAAGGTGGGGCAAGGGGATCAATGGGAGATGGTAGGGTGGAGGGGGGAAGGGAGGTGCCAAGGGGAATGGGGGGAGGGGGAGGGGGAGGGGGGAGGGTGGAGGGGGAAGAGGTAGAGGTGGAGGCCAAAATGTAGGTGGCTAGGGGAAGGGCAGAGGCTAGAGGTAGGGCAGCGGATGAGGATGGGGGGACAATGGAGGTGGGGGTGGGGGTGGGGGTGGGGGTGGAGGTGGAGGTGGAGGTGGGATGTAGAGGTGGAGGTGGATCGGTGGTGGCAGCGCGAGCTCTAGCTCTAGAGGCTCTCTTGCGCTCACGAGCCTTCCGCTTGCACTCCTCGTCAATGAGATTTGGGGGGGGGTTCCTACATCTTTCACGTCTATTAGCTCTATGGCTTTGAGAACCCATTCTCAATGAAAGTAGGATGGAAGGTGTGACAAAGTGATGAGGAGGCAAGAATGGCTAAGAATGGGTGAAATGAACCAAAACGTGGTGTCTTATAGAGAGCCTCAACTCATCCACTAGATTGCTCTTAGATTTCTCTTGATTATTATTGGTGGAGAAGGTGCTAAGATTGAAACTAATTGGCTAGAATCCAACATTAATTTTGAATATTTGCATCGTTTGATTTTATTCCAGCTTTGTACCTCCAAATACCTCGATCGTGGTCATAAACCTCGATCGAGGTATGATATGCCTAGGTCATATACCTCTATTGAGGTATTCAATGCCTCACGCAGGTCATAAACCTCGATCGAGGTACATACCCCACGGTCATATAACTCGATCGAGGTATTCTATGCCTCACGCAGTTCATAAACCTCGATCGAGGTATTCTATGCCTCGCACATCGCGGTCATAAACCTCGATCGAGGTATTCTATGCCTTGTGCACATCGTGATGTGTATGCATGTGGTTGATGTGGCACCATGCATGGTCATGATGTGGCAATATGGTGTGGAATATATGAGTCTCTTCCATGACGTGGAAATGTGATGTGGCATGATGAGTTGGCATTCATGAGGTGGTAGATTGACATGGCAAATTGAGGTGGAGGGATTGGTGATGTGGCAAGGTTGACGAGGTATGCCAAGGTGGCAAGGTGTGATGACATGGCTCCAAGAGTTCCTATGATGTGGAATGATGAGGTGGCACATGTGGCTGATGTGGCAGCACGTGTGGCAATGTAAGGTGACATGGCAAGGAGTGATGTCACATCTCCTTGATGACATGGCACCACGCGGTCTAACAATGTGGCATGGTTGCAAGGCAAAAATAGATGACTCAGCCTTCCACATGGGCAGCATGCACACTCCAAAGGCTTGCCACTAGGGTTGGTGATGCTCCTAGCCTACCTCACCAAGCCTAATATCAAGCCTACCTTGTCTTGGTATTAGGCTTGGGTGGCCCTTTTTCCCCCACAAAAGGGAGATTTCACTCTTGGAGGCCATATCGTATGTTTCCCTTATGCAAATTTAACCAAAATTTTTTCCTCTTATTCATCATGCAGAGGACTAAAAATATTGACATTTTTGAAATGTTTGGTCATGTTTGAGAATTACTAGATTTATTTTTAATATTCTTTGTTGATCCTCTGAGGAGTAAAAGTAAAAATTAAACTTCAATCTTCCTAAATCTAACTGTTGGATTTGGGATTTGATGATTCAACCACACAGCCTTATGTGCCTACTAACCTTCCATCGAATTGGATTTACTTAATTATTCAAAATACTAAAAGAATGTGGTGTGCTACTAAAATGCATGTATTTTATGACTTTATTTATTATAAATAATTATTTATAATTAGATAAATCATTCAAAAAATTACCAATAAATCAAGTTAAGCTCTACATAATGTAAAGAGACCACCTAAAAAGTTTCAATAACATTTAATCTAAAATCTATGAGAAATTTAGAATTTAATATGACACTCTCTGTTCGTGACAAAGGTGTGACCACCTTGGAACCATGCCGTGTGACACAAAGAAATTTTTTATGTGTGCATCGAATTTTCGATCAGACTATACGATTGTGTGCACAATAGCATGTGTGATGTTGTGTCTGAAGACTTCAAAGACTAGATCCATAGGGAAGTAGGTGAGATTTGCATTTTTGTGTGCTAAAAAGCTTGTTTTTCCACGTCCTAAAAATTGGGGAGTGAACAAAAAGTGGACACCCTTAGCTTGCTACTTCCCTATGGTAAAACATCATCAACCACTTTTACCATTTTGTAAGATTCCTCCAAGTCCTTATCTGTGTACTCAATCTTCTTGAATCCTACTCTTTCCTCCTTTGTTAGTGGCACCTTCAAAGGACTATCTGACAACTCCCTTGATCAATTAGATTTTTTGCTTGGAACATAATATCTGCATACTCATACAAGGTTGCCAAGATTGACTGTGTAACACTCCACCGTTTTTCCTTACCCAATCATTCTCCCATCATTTCTAGCATGAAAAATTCAAGCCTTGTTATATTTCTTCCCATTCTCAATAGAAAATATCAAAGAATAATTAGCCTCTGACATATAATCATATTTACTGAGAAATAGCACTCTTTTCAGAAACCATAGAAATTGTTTCTGTTTGGCTAGACTCCTAAACTTTTTATCATGTAATAGAATTTGGTTATTTGAGGCATCCCAAATTTTGCAACCATCTGAAGTGTCATGCACTTAACCTTTGCTGGTGCATTTGGTTGTAAAGGAAATTTGAATACTGTGGCCATGACCTCCTCTTTCAATTGGATAGTGCCCACGGTTAAATATCCCCTTAATTGTTGCAACTTGGCAAACTGATCATCAACCTAGAGATTAATTTGCCATTTCCACCATGGGAAATTATGGTATCCTTCCAGATCCATCTTTGCAAATTGGCAAACTGCTCATCAACCTAGAGATTAATTTGCCATTTCCACCATGAGAAATTATGGTATCCTTCAAAATCCATCTTTTAGAGCCATATCAGATTGTGTGGCTCAGTTTCATCCATATTAAATTTCAAATCAATGAACAGAGATGAGTCCAGAACTTCATATTGACTTACAAGTTTGGATCACTTGACCTCTGACTCCACTACATCATCCTCCCCAGATCTGCCAAACTTTTACACCTTTGAACATAGACTATGAGGTGTTCCGAATGATAATTTATGCTTTAACATAGGATCTAAAAGCTTTTGTGAGAGGTCGCACTTCCTGTATCCGCTACTTTATACTAGTTGATGATCTTATCCTATGGAGAAGACCTTGAATAGTGAGCTCTAGACTGATAGAAGCACCTCCTCACATAAGGTAACTGAACTCAAGGATAGGGGTGCTTTTGAAATGAATCCTAAATTCGAACACATGCAATTCAAAACATCTCCTCAAGGTGACACACACGTGCGATTTGCCAGTCAACTAATTACAGGCCACCACCACCACTACCATATTATATCTGCATATGGCCTTGACCAAAACTTTTGACTCCGGATCATCCAACTAGGTCGTCGGTTCCCGTAAACCTATAAAAGGCTTCATGCAAAATCCATTCAGTGGTGTTTGGAATATGTTGCCATGCAAGAGTCCACAATCCAAAATGTTCCTTGTTTTAGATCCTCTACAATATGGTATGGCCCTTGATATCATAGCTTCAGTTTGCCCATAAACCTCCCTCAAACCTCCCCAAATTTGAGTTATATACTAACACTAGATGGGTCCACCTTTAAAATCTTGAATTTTGTATTATGGTTCACCCATACCCTTCTTCGTTCCTAGATGACTCGCATTGTGTATTGACTTTGAATTCGGTCTTCTTACAGTCGGAGCAATTGTTCCTGAGTCCTCCAGACTCATCTTCTTGGACACATTTTGTAAACTTGACAAAATGAATTCCATCGATACTACCACCTCCAAGCTATAAACCAATTGGAATCGTGTCATCCCAGTAGTGACTTTAAAAGTTGTTATGTATGCCCACAACTCTGAATCCAATTTTGTGCCCCAATCTTTCCCGTTCTTTGATACGGTCATCTTTCAAATCTAATTCATTGGCTTTTTGGTGCACTCTGCCTTCTCATTTGCTTGCAGATGATATGTTGTAGCAATCTTATGGACCACCCTGTGCACCTCAGTCAACTGCTTCACATTATCATTGAGTATCTTGATATGAGACCAACTCAATTGGGCAAACAAAATGGGTGATAATATTCTAGTACAAATTTTTTGCTATACTTGCCATTGTTCTATTATCCCTTAGTGCCTCAACTTTAACCCATTATGTTAAATAGTCCATGAGACCATCATCACATACTTATTCCTCGTATACTATAGTACCAGCTTAAATGAACCTATGAAGTCAAGGCCTCATTTTTGAAATGGTTCTAATGAAAGAATTGGATTCAAAGGCATCTTGTCTACATTCACTAGATGACCGTTCCTTTGACAATACCAATAGTTCTTTGCAAATTCATGTGCAATTTTGATAACAATTGGCCACCACAACATCAGGTGTTATGACGATGTGTACCAAAGCATGAACAAAAAGTTGTGGTGATGGACGAACATCAGGGGGCATCCAATGGTCACTTAGCGGGAGAAATCATGGTGGTGTTATAACACTACCTGGTATTCATGAGACTGTGTTGCTGCCAGCCAACCTTCCCCGTATTCATGGTTGTTGAGTCAGATCATAAGCTTACACAATTAGATCCAACTCTAAACTTTTCAATGACAATACTAAGACAAATAGAATCCTACGGTGTTGCATAGAGACGGTGATACTTAGTTGAACTCTTGTAAATGTTATGAAATTTGAGAAGCGTCCATGGCGTTACGTAGGGTCATGTCACAACTTCTTTTCTTCCAAGTAGGCATTTGGTTCCTCAAGTCCTCTAGGCCATAATGAAAGCTAAGTGCTCAACTCATGGAGACATGAACTTTCATATTGCTAATGATAATCCAACCATGCTAATCGAATCTGAGAGAAAAACTCATGGTAGAGTTTTCTTGACCGATCAAGTCTATTACTATGTGACATACATAGCTCGAATCTCCTTCGTCTACTACTACATGATTGAGCCTACTAGCTTTATATTAGACTCTCGCTACCCAATAGAATCACCTTGACAGTTACAAACCAAGAATGATCTTAATAACCTCTATATTATGAGGTTGTGGCAGAACAGGGGGTCACCAGTTGTAGTGTGAATAGGATGGACTAATCTAGAAGAGAACCCTTTGAACATGATAGAACGGGTTGGAAGAAAACCCCTGATTATGATGCCTATATATATGTTCAGCTTTCTATGCATTTTTTCTTTGGAAATGGAAGTGATAATCTACAATTGCTAAACTAAGTTTTGTACACTAAGCCATTCTTTTGTGGCACTATTTATCATATAAGAAAGGAAAGTATAGGCTCCCTAAGGTTTTCTTTGAAAATTTCCCTTTTCAATATGCTCAGCTTGAGGGACCTTTAAAGCTTGTTACATAACATTACATGAAATGGATTTTTTAAAGGGATAGGCATTTCTTCATTATCTTCATGGACTTAGCCAATTAATAACCTTCACTTTGGATAATGGAAGTTGGTATGATATCATATACCCCATGCTTGAGGGGATCAACTAGGAAAAGGTTTGGACAAGGTTTGGACTCGAGATGATTTAGTACATTGATTAGTTACTTTTTGGATACACTTGGACATTGTGTAATGATACATTTTGAACCTTAAGGGGGTTCTTTTGGATATATATTGGGAGAGAACATGATTGTAGCTCATTTTGGATATATATCGGGAGAGAACATGATTGTAGCTCATTTCCCTAAGAGACTAACGATATACTGTATTCGTGGAGTCAACATTCACCATAGTCACATCATGGCCATTTGGATTGTTTATGATAAGGTGTAGGGCATGATCTTAGGCAGTGGACTCATTCCTTTAAGGATAGTTGCCATGGAATCATTCATTAAAGGATGGTGCCGTAGATTTCCTGTAAAACATTTAAGGATAGTGTAATGGCATTTGGTCCTTTTGCAAAAGTAGCTCTTTATAATTGTATTTGAAGGATTTTTGTTGGTTAGTAGTATGGATTTGATTACTATTACTATGAGGCCAACCTTGAATCTATGGAAGATGCAAGTATGCCAAGGATGTATTTGGATTTTCTAACAGTGTGCTATTTCTTTGAATTGGTTGGAGCACCAAAAATGTCTACCTTGCCTTCAATTGGGATCTACTTTTGACCATGATATATAGGATTGAGGGGTCTCCTTTTGCAAATTATCTATTAACAAAGGCTCTTTTTAGACACGGTGTTATTAAGGAGTCTTCTTGTGATTATTATACTCTATTCAACTTTTTAGAATGTTAAATAGATGCCATCCTTTGTTCTATTCTGTCAGAATCCCATGATTTGATGAATGCAAATGTAGATAGTGACAAAAATAACAAATGTGTGCCGGCATTAAAGCCTGGCTTCCATAGCACGAATGAATTGTTCTAACTTTCATTGTATTGTGATGGCACAAAGTGAGTTGGCACACCTCTCCATTAGATTTGCAAGTTGGATCTTGGGCATGACACTACGAAAAAGGATGTTGGCAACCAAGTTGAAGAATGCACTTGGTTGAATTATGATGAGGGACATAGTATTCTCAACCCTATCTTACATACTTATCAGTTTACATTGACAACTAGAAAGTAAACTACCTTAAAGCTTGTTCAATTTAGAAATTATCTTATGATCTTACCATTGGTGGAATGGGGACAAGAAAAATTTCCCTTGGATTCTCTATTGAAAAATGTAGCTTGAATAATCATATGGATTTCTCTTTGCATGGTGATTCTCTTTACTGCACCTTTAAGCATTAACTTAATTGTGAACATAGTCATTAGGGGAATTTCGGACTCAAAAAGGGCCTCTTGGATTAGTCCCTTAAGATTTGTGATTAGTAAACCAACCAATGGGAAGGCTTGGGCATTAAACGAACGGAGCATTCCATATTGGCCTCTCATTGGTGGAGAGACTTCCCTTAGTCTCCACTACGCTCCCACTTGCCTCCTCTTTCCCCCCCCACCTCCTGGGGCATTTACTCCCCCCCTTGACTTTTTCATGGTCCCCCTACCCTCCTCCCTCACTCCGTGGGCCCCCAAAATCGTGAGTTTTTTTCCCTCCAAAAAATTAAAATTTTCCAAAAGTGTCCCCAACCCCCCAAACACCTCCCAAGAGCCCCCCCAAACTATCCCCATTGACTCCCAACCTTCCTCCTAGCCTCTTTCTCCTCTCAGCCTCCTCTCAGCCTCCTCCTCCTCTCAACCTCCTCTCAGCCTCCTCCTCTTTCTCTCAACCTCCCCTCAACCTCGTCCTCTCAACCTCTTCCTCCTCTCAACCTCCTATCAGCTTCCTCCTCTCAACCTCCACTCATCCTCTCCCTCTCAATATCCTTAGCCTCCTCTCAACATCGTCACAATCTCTTCTTGCTCTTAGCCTTGTCCTCTCAATCTCTTCCTCTTTTCTTTCTCCCATTCTTTCCATATTTATGAAGCACTTCTCTTCCCCTAGACTAGATTTAAGACACATTTTGAAGTACTTCATTTTGGGATTGCTCAAAAGGGGCTTTTATGGGAGTGAGGGTAAGAGGACTATGTTGTGGAGAGAGAGAGAGAGAGAGAGAGAGAGAGAGAGAGAGAGAGAGAGAGAGAGAGAGAGAGAGAGAGAGAGATGGATTCTCATGCATTGTGTGTGTGTGTGTGTGTAAGAGAGAGAGAGAGAGAGAGAGAGAGAGAGAGAGAGAGAGAGAGGAGGGAGAGATGGATTCCCATGCTATGTGTGTGTGTGTGTGTGTGTGTGAGAGAGAGAGAGAGAGAGAGAGAGAGAGAGAGAGAGAGAGATGCAAATGGATTCCTATGGATCATGATGTAGTGGACACAATAAAGATTTGATTTGATTCCTAGGATTTGTTTGATTTGAAGTTATTTTGTAGATATTCTGATTTCTATTACTAAGTTAATGATTTTAAAGAAATACTAATGATTTACTTATTGCAATTGTTAGGATGCATCAAAATTGACCATCTAGGGATGTGCCAACAAGCACCGCTACTACAATATCTATGAGAAGTGAATTCATGACCACAATGGGGCATGCCTTACAATGATTATTATTTTCTTTTATAGATTAAAAAGTTAAAGATCAAGAAGTTATTGGAAAGCCACATGGATGTAATGCATTCATGTACATTGGCTAAAAATGATTTGATTGAATATACCAAGAAATTTTTTACGCCACATTGGATATCTATATTTTGTTTTGTAAATTATCATATTAATTCTTTTAGAATGTATTACTTTAGGTTAATTGTTGTATTTAGTTAGCTAGGACAACTTTGAACTACTACATGAATCAGTGATGAAGAACAATAGGTTGTGCATGGATGAGAGTAGCTAGGTTGTTTTTGGGATCTTGTTGATGAGATGTAGATGCAAGTCTTGAAAACAACTGATGGGGCATGGATTCCTTTAGAATGAATTCCTTTATTAGGTAGTAGGTTGTGTCTTTGGGATCTTGTGGATGAGGTATAGATGTATGTGTTGTGTTTGGGATTTTAAGTCAATGGGTATATGGTCTTTGAAAATGTACTACTTTTAAAGATTATGTAGGTTCACTTAGATATGAGTCTTTATTTACTTAATAAATCCCAATGGTGCCAAATACACCACCTCATACATGGATGAGACAAATTAATATGTATTATGTTGTGTATATGAAATATCTATGTTATTTACTTCTTGGACATTACAACACATTTGAAAACAATCGGACATAATTGCAGGTGATCAATTGTATTTATTATTTACATAGAATGGGAGTTGGCAACTTGAACCCCCAAGTAATACATGCTTTGATGGAATATTCCAAGTAACATTTTGGGAAGGTTCTACTCTTAGGTATTACTTATATTTAGAGCTAGATTGATTTTTTAATTCAATTAATAACTTTGACTCATGAATAATATAAGTTAGAGGGGATATTATAATTGAATATGTATTAAAAAACTTTGCTTTTATAAATTTTATCAATTATATAACATTTTTTAAAGATCTTCTTCAAATGTACCAAAAATTTGGATGTAATAAACACAATGCATCATTTTTAAATTTAAATTATGTGGAAATCAAGCATGCAAAGATTCAGTAAGAAGACAGGATAGGACAAGGGTGGGAAAAAAATGTTCAATTTTATTTATTAAAAGAAGTGGAAAGCTTTTGAAGATTTAAAGTTAACATATCCATCAAGACCCGATGAAAGATATCCATATCATATCCTAATGTTTGGCATCCAAAAGTAAAAGTATTTGAGCATCTAAAAGAAGCAACACCTGTAGATCAATTGTACCATAAGCATAGAATATGTCCATGCATGTCCATGCTATTGAATGGAGGTACAATGAGATTATTAGCGGCATACATATGTATAATATCGATGATTCTTGTATAAGGTAACAATTATCTGTAATGACAAATTGTCTCTAAAAGTTTAAGGGTGACATCTGTTCTTAT
Source organism: Dipteris shenzhenensis (assembly GCF_047967505.1). Taxonomy (NCBI): domain Eukaryota; kingdom Viridiplantae; phylum Streptophyta; class Polypodiopsida; order Gleicheniales; family Dipteridaceae; genus Dipteris; species Dipteris shenzhenensis. The sequence goes on from NC_141603.1 coordinate 43,564,130, forward strand.
AGGTTAAAATTTAGTGTAAACACTAAAACAATAACTAGAGAAGGACACAATACATAAGAAATAAATATGATTGAATTTATGTTATAGATCAATCTTGGAGTATAATATGCATATGCATGCAAAAGTGAAAGGGATGCACATGGGACATATATAAACCATGAATAGAGTTTGTAGATCAACCTTGTAGAGTATAATATGTGTACTTTTTGTGAGTACCCATTGTGAGGTCATAGGTCATTGCACTATATTTTTGCTTCCATGATTTGTTCACACAATTTCATCAACATATTGAGAGTGAGCACTTTTGAAAGGCAAATATGTCTGAGAAGATGATTGATTTTGGGAAAAGTCTATAAGAGAGAGTTGTAGATTTTACACCAAGCTACAACTTTGATACTTTGTGATTTACATGGTTCAACCATTCAGATGGGCAAACAATGGTCCAAAGATGTAAAAAAGGCACTCTAAAGTGTTATTGGCTTGGATTTGTGTGCCCAATTCTAAATGCAAATTTGAAGCCTTAGATGGTGAGTTTGGGCAGAAAGAGATGATGATAAAAGTTGTAGGGAATCAAAAGTTTGTTAAAAGTTATACTATGAATTATTTTCATGGCTTGCACCATTTAGAAGATATGGGCCTCCAAACAGGGCTGTTTTTTTCGAGTGTTAAAAAAAAAAAAAGAGAGAACTTGCTAGATCAAATCAATTGCACCTGTATGTAGGCATGGGGACCAGTATTTGGGGCATGGAGAGACATTCCCTCAAAAAAATTTTGGAAAAAAATGGCCAGATGGCCCTAGGTGTGAGCAGCATCTGGCCATTTTTTTTCAAAATTTTTTGGGGGAATGTCTCTCCATGCCCCAAATACTGGTGGGACATTCCCCCAAAAAATTTTGAAAAAAAATGGCCAGATGGCCCTAGGTGTGAGTAGGCGCGACTTTTGGCCAGATGGGGACCGGCCATTTTTTTTCAAAATTTTTTTGGGGGAATGTCTCTCCATGCCCTAAATATTGGTTCCCAACAAATCAAGGATGCCTAATAGTTTTTTTTTGGGGAGGGGGGGGGGTCAAGATTGCCTAATATTTTTCCAAATCATCTTTTTTCTCTTTTACTTATTAGGAACCACTATTTGGGGCTCAATCTTGTTGAAGCCTAGTTCAAGTGGTTGCCTTTCTTTGTTTACACAATACTTGTTCTTCTTGGCTCAACTAATTTTTTGTATAGATGTGTGGCTAATGGGGTGTACTGGTGTTCATTATAGAGAAACTTGCTAATCAACAGGAAGGGGCTGATTAGGGGCAAGAAGTAATGTCATAAGACACAACAAAGTCCTCTTGGCCAAGCACACATTGGGCCAAACTTACATTGTTTGATCCAATTGCACACCCACATGCACATTGAGGCCAAGAGGCCTTTTTGAAATTGAGTTTTGGGTAAACTTCAATAAGCATCAAGAATAAGACAACAATAATAAAACAACATAGATTATGATTTTACTTTATTTCATGAGAATGATAACATTTCTTTATTTTAGAATGAAATAATATCAATTACCATAGAAAGGGCAAGTATAAGCAACCTCCATTGGGGAGCCAAAATATAGTGTCTACAAAAGGACACACTATAATATAATAGGTGTCCTCTAAAGGAAAAGAACACATACAAGACAGATAAATGTTGATGGGTATAGTGGTAAATGCTAAAGAATGACCACTTCCATCACGTTGAAGAAGATTCTTCCCTCTACCTTTGATTGCCTCAATGTTCTATCCATCCATGCTCAAGTTCCTTGTTGAAATCCAATCGAGATTACTTCCACATATTTGAAAAGATTTGAATAATGTTTATCCAATAAGCTACATGGAGAAGGTAGTTCATAATCCCTAAACGTAGCCCTCATGCACCATGTAGCTTGCACCCTTTGATTGATTGCTTGCTCCACCGCAACCTGCCAAGAACACATTTTATCACATAACTCAGGAAATACTTCTACTTCTTGTTGGGCAACATTGAAATGGAACAATGAGAGATGTCAGAAAATAGATTTGAGTTACTGAGTGAAAGTAATTAAAAAAATTAGATTACAAAATAGCTTTGTTGTTACACTATCAACTACCAAGCACCACATTCTAGGAGAATCTTGCAATGGAGCCATGAGAGGGTTAGAAAAGTGACAAAAAATAACTATGGTGAGAAGAAAAAGGATTCAAGGGTTAGAAAGTGATTACGTGAGAAGAAGAAGGATTGAGGCATTGGAAAGTGACTGTGGTTGAGTAGAAGAAGGATTCAAGGGTTGGAAAGGGATTTGGGTGCATATGCATGGTTTGGGGGAAGGTTTGGAAGGGTTTTAGGTCATTTTTGGCACTTTTGGAAAATTTCAAATTTTTGGGGGGAGTAGTACCCGCAAGATACTTTTTAGGAGCAGGGACCACCTTGGGGTATAAAGAGGGTGGACTTCTTGCACATGGTGGGGATCCTCCAAGTGGGAGAGGGAGGTGCACTTTTTGGGACCACCAATGCCTAGGAAGGTGTACTTTTTTGGACTCATATGGGGGTGAAGGGACCCTTTATAGACCTTATTAGTTCTTAATCCATTTTGCTAGGCCTCCACATGCTTTGCCACCTCCTTCATGGGCAGACATGGGAAACAGCAGACTCAACCGGCTTCTTTTCAGCCGACTGGGATACTAGTAGTGCTTAGCTACGTAGTTCTGCCATGAGCCATCGACCAGAATGCCTCACAACGGTTTCAGCCCGCTTCATGGCTTCGACTTCCCGTAGACTCTAGCATGCTGATGAACTATGAGCGGCTACAACAGCTCACCTGGCTGTGCTTGTTGGGGTAAGTATGATCAAGGGCTCGCTCTATGGTGCATATGTGCATCTAGGGGAGTCACATGTGTGTTTGTATGTGTGTTGTAAAGGCACATCAAGTGCTATGATGTGTCTAGTGTGTGACCTAAGTGATGATGTAAGACAAAGGGAATCCCACTCATGTAGGGATTGATTCCCACTAATGTAGGGATTGATTGCCACTATGTAGGGAAGGTGTTACCTTCTCCCCCTTTCTATAAAAGAGAGTCTTCTCTCTCACAATCATAATAAAGATCTACCATATTGCTTTCATTGTGCTCTCACACCTCTTGCAAGATGCATCTATTCTATCCTATGGGATCCTACAATTGGTATCAGAGCTTTAGGTTCTAGATCTAGCCTAGCCTAGCATTAGATGCTATCTCTAGCATAAACTACAAGTTTCTTCATCTTCTCCATTTTCCTCCTTCTTCCCAAAATATTTGAGAGCTCTGTTCTCTGCCTACAGACGACCATTGCCCAAACCCTCTGAGCTGCAAACTCCTCTTGTATGGGTAAACTTCTAGTTGCAAGCTTTTGGTGAAATTTTGACTGTATGTGAAATGCCAACACTCACACTCCCTGACGCCTTTTCTTGCAATGCGACTTGCTGGAGCAGCCATTCCAAAATTCCTCTGAGCCAAGCTTGCACAACAGTATGAGCTAGGTCTTGTCCAAATTTGAAGGGAAATGGTCCACTAGGGAGGGAGAAATAGCAAAAAAACCAGTCGACTTTCAAGCTGCTAGCTATGGCGACGTGACACGGCATTTTGCCTCTCCTTGCTGGCAGCCCTTCTCTGGTATAAGACCCTTCTTCCTGCATGAAAATCCCCTTGATTAGAGCTATGAGCTATGAGAATTTCACCCTCCAAGTTCTGGTCTCTGTTTTGTACAGTTTTGACAATGTTGTGAGTTTGATGCTACATTAGATGCTACTTTAGCATTTCTAATGTTTTCAACACTCATTTCTGATGTTTTAAAGTGTTGAATAGCTTCAGTACAACTATGGCTATAGCTTTTCTTCAAGTTGCTACACCTGGATTTGCTTGAAATGCTTTCATTTAGCCACCTCTATGAAGCATGCAAGTGAAAGCATCATTTCCATTATGTGTTGTAGTATGGAATTTGGTTACAAGCCTTTGCTATTCTAAATGCTTGTATTTTGAAGCTCTTCAACTCTATCTAGCCTTGTAAGAGAGTAGACACTGCCCATTTTGGGTTAGACCCTCTCATGGCTACCATCTTGAATATGGATAAGTTCAATGGTAAAGGCTTTCACACATGGCAGATGAAGATTAAGTTTGCATTGATGAGGGAAAACCTCTAGGGGCTTGTCAAACCTGCTTCAACTACTTCTTCAATAGCCTCTAATGCTGGAGAATCCTCAGCTCTGACACATCCAGCAAGAGATCCTACTAGAGAGGAGAAAGCCTATGGCATCATTGCTCTTGGCTTAGGAGATGACTATATTCATCACATTTCTGATTTAGAGTCTCCTTTTGAAGCTTGGAAGAAGCTTGACATTATTTTTGGTGCTAGCTCTCACATCTCAAAATTGTCACTTAAGATTGCTTTCTTTGAATTGAAGATGGCTAGTGGCACTCTTTTGGCTGCCCATGTCAATTATATGCGGAGTCTCATGACTCAACTTGCTTCTATCAACTCTCCAATCACTACAGATGATGCAATGGCAGTATTGCTCAAAAGTATGCCTGAAGATTATGATCATGTTGTTACCACTTTGAAAAATCTTCCTAATCCTACTCTTGAAGGTCTTATTACTGCTCTTCAAGAAGAAGAAAGGCACATGGAACTCCGGAGAGGCAATGACACAGTCTACCAGAGAGGCAATGACACAACCTATGCTATACGAATTCAAAAGGGCAAGTTTTCACCTTGCAAACATTGTGGGAAGACTAATCACCTCTCAAAAGATTGCTTCAAGATCAATCCATGCAAACATTGTGGCAAAAACAGTCATCATGAAAAGTATTGTAGAGCCAAAAAGGAAGAAGCTACAAAGTCAAAAACTGCCAATCTACTTTCATTTGAAGAGTCTCCACATGATGAAGACTATGCTTTTTAGGCACTTTGTCTTTTTTTGTTTATCATCACTTGGTCAAAATTTTGAGGTTCTCTGCCTAGAGTAGTACTCCAAAAAGAATATGTTATGTAAATCACCTCTGGTCACCATATGATGTAGACCATGTGATATGTGTTTTGACTACCCCATTTCTGTGAAACTCACACCCTTGGGAACCCTTGCTAGCATGAGATCCTAGCCATAGATTAATCCTTGACCACCATGAGATGGCATGAGAAACTATGAGACTAGATGAATCCTTGACACTGCAAGAGGCAATCCCTTGAGGGGGGTTTGTTGGGGTAACTATGATCAAGGGCTTGCTCTATGGTGCATATGTGCATCTAGGGGAGTCACATGTGTGTTTGTGTGTGTGTGTTGTAAAGGCACATCAAGTGCTATGATGTGTCTAGTGTGTGACCTAAGTGATGATGTAAGACAAAGGGAATCCCACTGATGTAGGGATTGATTGCCACTATGTAGGGAAGGTATTACCTTCTCCCCCTTTCTATAAAAGAGAGTCTTCTCTCTCACAATCATAATAGAGATCTACCATATTGTTTTCATTGTGCTCTCACACCTCTTGCAAGATACATCTATTCTATCCTACGGATCCTATAGTGCCATCGATGCAACGCACATCTTTTTCGCCCACGACTTTTCCAACGCAAGCAACCTGAGCACAGGACTTCTTGGAGGCACATCTTCTCCATCACCTCTAGTCTAAAGGTCTCCAGCCAAGTAAGGCCTGCTCAGCACCCAAAGCTCACGGGCAGCCAACGACTCCAAGCGTTCCTCACAAGCAATGAGCGGCTCCATCTTTGCTAGCATAGCCTCCCGCTCAGTCGAGCATCACCGGCCGATGCCAAGCAACAAGTCTGTCTGCCTAGTCTCTTGGCTGTAGCTACACACGGCGGTTGATCAACCGCAGGCAAGCGACCAAGAAGCAGCAGCAGCAACAAGCGACCTCACTGTCAATGAGCTCCAGCCGTGCTCTCCAACGAGCTCCAACGAAGAAGAAGATGGAATCTTTGAGATTCTGTCAAAATCTACAAGATTTCAGCTTCCCAAAAAGCAACACGTGGCAGATAAGCTCCAACCTGGGTCAGGGTAAGTTAATCCCGGTTAGATTGATCATAGGTCAAAGAGATTGGTCAACATTGTGACACATGGCAACCGATTACCACATCATCTTATCCATTGGACACATCATCAGCCATGTCACCTGTGCCATGTCACCACTACCATGTCACCTGTGCCACATCAGCACATACATATCATCAAACACGCATCTAGCCACATCATCAATGCCAAGTCATCACAGCCATGTCATCATTACCACATGACCTTGCTAACATCATCATTTGTGCCACCTCAGCAGTGCCGCCTGAGCTGTCCAGTCAGCACTGACCTCTGCAGGCATTCAAGGTCACAGAAACTAGATCATCATCTTCCACTGGCGACCCAATGGAAGCAAGTGCATCTGCAATTTTCTTCACCTTCATGTGGTAGTCATTTATGCTCAAATTTTCTCTCTACACATTGTGCAACTCCTGTTTGAGTTGCATTTTCCTGGGTTGCGTATTTGTGCTGTACATTTTTGCCAAAGTATCCCATGCCTCCTTTGGCGTACTTGCATCTTGAATATGCACAATCATAGAATCCGAAATACTGATAGACAGCCAGTACATAACTTTTCTGGCTCTCTCATGCCATCCTTTAAATGCCTGCATTTCCTGTTGATTGGGAACATTAGGAAGAACTGGTTCTTCTTCATTTCCTGTAATGAACTCCCAATAGCCTTTTCCCATAAGGAAATTCGTCATTCTAAACTTCCATGCCTGGAAGTTGTTCTTGTCAAGCTTTTCTGTGACAATCTGTGAAAGAGAATCAAACGCCATTATAGAACACTGCAAAATATTCTGTCACTGCGAAAAATACAGCTTTTGCCTCACACGGGCAGATCTGCAAAATTGATGAAAGTGGTGTTTGACCACACAGTCACTTCCTAGTAACGATTTTGCATTAACAGGAAACAAGCATGATTCTGCAACTCCCAATATCTCTGCACACAGGCATACGATGCAATTTTTGCGGCAACTTTTCACCGACCAGCCGAGCAGTGGTCGCACAGCAAAAACAGGGCCTTTTTCTGAGTGCCTGCGAAGAACTTCCGCCTTTAAAACGGGCCCCGGAATGGCCTTGAAAAGCATATACTGCCCTCTCGCCACACTGCGAATGGCATCTCAATTTGGACAATGCACTCTTGCACTTCTGGCTGTGCTACCTACAGAGATTTGCTCCCAAACTCGAAATAGGAAAGCAACACTGGTCCTCTTACCAGGACACCACGAACTTGGTTTGCTTTCTTGGGCTCCTTGCCACGAACAAGGCTCTGATACCATGTGAAGATAGTGGGAGAGAGGGAAGGAGTCTCACTTGCAGCTTTCTCACATGCACAATGGGGGAATACACACACAGGTGGAGGCTGAAAACAGTTTTCCTCTTCTTAGTTGTGAAAGCCAAAAGAACTCTCATACAAAGAAAATAGAAGAACCCTATATGTGGGTCTCAAACCAAACTCAACTAACTAGGTGGCATACTAACTGAGCCACGAACTAGATTAGATAAGGATAGCTGTCATCTAGCTATTATTCGTGGGCGGTGTACCAACCGCATCTGCAGCTAACAAGTCGGTGACATAAATGCACAACGGCCACCCTGGCATATCACGAGTGGAGCTCGATATCTCAACAAAACATTCAGTGCAACTACTGTCACAAGTTTGGACACTATGAAAGAGATTGCCGCAAGAAGCAGTACGACCAAGGCGGTCAATCCAGTAGTAATCGAGGGAATTCTCGAGGCAGAGGAAATCATCGTGGTGGACATTCTAGTCACAGTCATTTTGCAAATGAACATGGAAATATGTTTCTTGCAAGCGAGGAATTGCATCAGACTGATACAGTGTACCTAGACACTGATTTCAATCCCAAAGAGGATTATAGCTATCAAGTCGACCAAGTGGAACAGGATCCTTGGTACATCGACAGCGGTACATCATCTCATATGACAATCATCAGGAATGGGGTTCACAGAAATGAAGCCATTAGAAGGAGATAAAAATGTCATCTACACAGCAGATAATACACCGAATCCTGTTCAAGGGATAGGTGTTATCCCTATGAACAATTTCACTTGTACAAAAGGATTAGTCAAAGATGTGCTCTATGTTCTAAAGCTTAGCAAGAACCTTTTGTCAGTAGGTCAAATGACGGAACACAATTACAAAGTCATCTTCGACGGTGATGAATGCATTATCAGAGACAAATCCAAAAGATGTCAGCTAGTAGCAAAAGGTGTCAAGGAAGGACACTTATATAGGATGCTAGCTACAGTACCAGATAAGCATGCCATGTCAGCTTAAATGCAATAGATGCCACTATCTGCAAAATGGCACAAGAGATATGGTCATGTCAACTTCAAGTACTTGTTAGATCTCAAGAATCAGAATATGGCAATTGGGATTTCGAAGCTATAGTTTCTTGGAAAGGTTTGCAAAGCATGCTGCTTCGGCAAACGAAAGCGAACCAACTTTTTCAGAAGTACCTCTTGTGCATGAGGTATTCTTGATTTGATACATATATATGTATGGGGTTATGCCCAGACCCGCAGCATCAATGGTTCACTTTACTACTTGACTTTCATCGACGACTACAACAGATATTGTTGGGTCTACTTTCTGAAAGAGAAATCTGAAGTGTTTTCCAGATTTCAAGAATTCAAAGCCATGGTAGAAAACCAGACACGCAGAAAGATCAAGGTCATGAGATCAGACAGAGGAGGTGGATACATGTCTTCAGCATTCATGAACTTTTGCAGAAGTCATGGCATTCGGAGACAATTCACATGTGCAGATACTCCTCAGCAGAATGCAAGAGCTGAAAGGAAGAATGGGACTTTAGCAGACAGTGGTAGAGCAATGCTTAGTGAAAAGCATCTTCCGAATCAGTATTGGGCAAAAGCAATAGCCACTGCAAACTACTTGCTTAATCGGCTTCCTACCGAACCGATAGAGGGTATGACTCCTTATGAAGCATTCACTGGACACAAGCCACGCATTGGGCATCTCCGCATATTTGGTTGCATAGCATATGCCCACATACATGATGATCATCGCAGGAAATTGGATGCAAAGTCACGCAAATGCATCATGGTTGGCTATAGTGAAGAAAGCAAAGCATACAAATTGTATGATCCCATCAACCGCAAAGTCATTATCTCCAGAGATGTAATCTTTGATGAGGAATCAGAATGGAAAACCTCACCTACACAGGAGATAGAAGCATCGACTTCACAGTCATCTACATAATAGGTTGATGAAGAAGAGCAAGAATTGCCAGCAATACCCCAAGCAGAGCCACAGCAGCTTAGACGGTCTACTAGGGAAAGCAGACCTCCAGCCAGATTGACATATGCTCAGAAAGGCAAAGCAATTCAGGTGGAAACCACCAACTATGCTCTTATGACTACCATCATGGCTACAGAAGAGCCAGTGTACTTTGAAGACGCAGTAGACAAGCCAGAATGGCAAACTGCTCTGAATGAAGAAATGGATGCTTTGTATAATACTTGGGAATTATGCGACCTTCCACCAGGAAAGAAGGCCATAGCAAACAAATGGGTATACGAAGTGAAGTACAATCCAGATGGAAGTATTTAGAGATACAAAGCCAGACTAGTTGCAAAAGGATTTGCACAACAATATGGTCAAGACTATGATGAGACTTATGCTCCAGTAGCAAAGATGGATTCCATACGGTTCTTGATATCAGTAGCGACACTCAGTAAATGGAATGTGTACCAGCTCGATGTCAAGAATGCATTTCTCAATGGTTATCTAGATGAGGAAGTCTACATGCAATAACCAGCAGGTTATGTTGAACCAGGAAAGGAGAATAAGGTTTGCCATCTCAAGAAAAGTCTCTACGGCTTAAAGCAAGCACCTAGAAGTTGGTACAATAGAATTGACAAGTATTTTTCTGATCTGGGATACATGAAGTCCAATGCAGATCATACTCTCTACTACAAAGTTCAAGGGGAAGACATTACTATTGCACTTTTGTATGTAGATGATCTGATTGTGACAGGAAGCAAGGATAGCTTCATCAGAAAATTGAAACAAGACTTATCTGCAGAGTTCGACATGAAAGATCTTGGACTTATGCACTATTGTCTTGGAATTGAGTTCTGGAGAGATTCAGATAGCACATTCATGAGTCAGCTCAAGTATGTTGACAGTCTCCTGAAGAAGTTTCATATGGCAGATTGCAAGATTGCAGCCACTCCCATGGAACAGAGTTTGAAACTTATTAAAGATTCAGAAAAGCCTACAGTCAATGACAGATACTATAGGCAGCTCATCATATCTCTTATATATCTGACAATCACATGGCCATATATTTGTTATGTAGTAAGCTCACCAGCACAATTTATGGCAAATCCAAAATAGTCTCACTGGAATGCAGCCAAAAGAGTCTTGAGATACATCAGAGGTACAAGACAGTTTGGGATAGAATACAGAGGAAGTCATCCACGGTTGCATGGATACTGTGACAGTGACTATGCCAGAGATCATGAGACCAGGAGATCGACACAGGGATATGCATTTTTCCTTGGTCAAGGTGCTATATCATGGTTGTTAAACAAAAAACCAACTGTTTCTTTGTCTTCGACTGAAGCAGAATATAGAGCACTCACTAAAGGTGCATGTGAGGCTATATGGCTCAGAAGACTATTGTCAGAAACAGATTACTTTGATGAGTCAAAGCCAATAACAATATACTGTGATAATCAATCGGCTCAAGCATTGGCCAAAAATCCAGTATATCACTCCAGGACAAAGCACATTGATGTCAGAGAGCACTTCATCAGAGAAAGAGTGTTACTTGGTGACATCACACTGCAGCATTGTGATAGCAAAGAGAATGTTGCAGACATCTTTACCAAACCACTCGGTAAAGAGCTATTCGAGAAACACCGACTAGCTCTTGGTTTGACGCAGAGGAAGGACATTCCCATTAAAGGGGTGTGATGGAATGTAATGCTCAGTCCTTCTTCGATTCCCTAGAATCATCATCTTGAGGGAAGGCCTACTTCATGATGTTGATCTTGAGGGAAGGTGTTGAGAGTTCACGCTCAACATCATGTGATCATGTGTGCATAGCACCATCACATGATGCATAGCACTAACCTTATAGAGTGCTATAAAGGAAAGGATTAGATCCCCTAACCCTAACCCTAAAAGGGTTTGTATATATTCTATCTTTTCAACTAAATCTAGTGTACAGTTAGTCATTTGTGGTGTGCTCTCTAGCTATGCCCTCTCTCCTCATCTCCACTCTTCTCCTCTCCCCTCTTCATATTTTGTCAATCCACTCCTTATGAGGCCCTTTTTGAGTCCAGAATTCCCCTAATCTTGACAAAGAAATGGTTGCCAGGGGATGGAGATGTAGATTCTTTGAAGTAGTAGGTAAAACACACACTTGCAAGTTCATTTGGATTTTAAAGATCCTAGCTTGATGCATTTGCATGGATCTCCTACAGGAACCTTCTTGGTCTGAGGATTTCACCAGACTTGGTTGCGAGGACCCATTACCACCCCCCTAAGTGGCATACCAGGGTTCAAGATAATGTTAAGTGGAAAAGTCCATGAAGGTATAGTAAGCATGGACTCACGAGAATTTTGGGACCATTTGAAGTCTTTTGAATCATTGCCTCGTCCAACTGGTCATAGGATCTGCACTTGATACACTCTATGGATGTCCTCGTTGAGCTAGTCGATGGGACTCGATCATGATTATGATAGCTTTGCTGCCCTCCATCGACTAGTTGGAGAGGGTTAATACTTCTGCTTACCTTTCATACATTGAGTCTTATCCACCACTACTATGTATGATGGCACCCTTCAGAATCCATGATCTTACTTTAAGGGTATTTCCAAGACCTATTCGTACTCATCACAATGTTAGTGAGACATGGATTTCATTAGTAAGTTACCCTTACTTTATATAATTGATTCGTTTTATCTAGGGCAGTAGTCCGACCCAATTCATTGTGATGGGCGGATTGCTGCCCTTGGATTGTGTGTTGGACCTGCGGGAATGCCATTGGTGGGAAACACACACACACACATGCACGCATGCACTTTTTTGGGGTAATGCACACGCACGCACGCGCGCGCGCACACACACACACACACACACAATGCATCCCCTCGGGAGCCTGGTATCCTAGCATCCCCACATTGGGATGGAAGAGGAATCACCTAAGCTTGATTGAAATTTCTAACTTTTTGACCTAACAATGATTATGGATGTGTTACTGTAGGACTGGAGGTTCCTTAGAATTTTTACTGATCGGGGTCCCATGACTTATGCCCTGATAGAGATGGGTTTAGCATCCCTAACCATGATAAGGAAACTAAAATAGGATGGATGTGAATTGTATATGGTTAGACCCCAAGGATTTACTATACCTTTAGGTAAGTGAACTCCCTATGATAGGAGTGTATTCCAAGAGGCCTATATGACCTTGACTAAGGCACAGTCCTTTGGAGACTTGGATCGTGATTCACCATCACCTTGCTCGCCATATATGGCATTGGATATGGAATAATAAGGTAGTAAACATCCAAGGAAAAAGGACGTATTAAACAAACAGGGGAACTAACATAGGAGGCATCTAAACATGGTCTTAGAACATGTTTTTGATTTAAAAATGGACCGCCATGGATGGATATGCTTGGCAACTTCCCACCACATCCCCTTAGACCACCAAGCTAATGATAAAACACTAAAGAATTAATGGGGCAAGCATGCACGCACGCACGCACTTTTTTGTGTGATAATATGAACAAATATATTATCTCAAGTTTACACACACACACACACACACACACACACACACACACACACACACACACACACACACACACACACACACACACACACACACACACACACACACACACACGCACACACACACACACACAGAGTCTACCCTCACACAAGGGGAAGGCCCAACAGACAATTGAGTGGGCATAGCCAAATTAAAAGCCCAAATCTAAGCCATCCTTGAGAGGAGTTGAATGCTCATGGCCTACTTAATGTGAGCATATGCCTTTACCACCTGAGCTACTGTCGTGGGCTGATCCCTCCATTGTTCCTCCATCTTATTAATACTTTTAAAAAAAATCTTGTTAATTGAGAGATTTTTGAGTAGGACTTGGACTTGAGGTTGAGGGCGGTTTTCCACTGAGGTCTAAAGTGTCCTATCTCATCAAGTTTAGGATCCTCTTTCATAGGACACTTTTCCATTGACCTATCCTAAGTCTTTGCATAGGAACTCCCTCAATAATGGTCCTAATGTGTCCTAAATTTATTTTGGTTCCCTACAGCCTCAAATTATTCTAAGAAGCATGATTGAACTTAAGACAAGGCTTTGCTCGTGACTATCACAACCTATGGCCTAGAGCAATAGTCTTTGTAAAATACCCATAAATTAAGTCTTTGCTTATGATCGCAATCACAATCTATGGCCTAGAGCATTAGTCTTTGCAAAATATAGTCCACTATGGCCATCTTAAAAATAACTAAGATTTTAGGACCATTTTGACTTATTAAAAAGCCGCGTTAAGTGCAAGTGTCTTGCTTTTTAATAATTCTCGTTTCACTGTATTGTGATGGTAATCACCTTTTCTTGGTGGTGGTTAGTCATTTAAGCTATTCTAAGGTAGCCTTCATATGGGAAGTGAGCAAAATCATTGCAACCACATGGTCATAAAGAAGCCACTGGATTACAAAAAACCCATCGAAGGGCAAGGGCTTCAATAATAAAGCCTTGGTAGTATGACTCATTACGAACAATGTGGTCACAAGAAGCCAGTATGATTGTGAAAGAACCCACGGATCTTCAATGGCCTCATCATAATCACGAGGTCATTGCAACCACATGATCATTAATAGGGATGTATTGAGAGATAGAAGCCAATGCATGTCTAAGGACTTCATAATAACTACCTGGTTGTAATGTAGCCCTTAAACGAGCCTTTAACCTTTATGTAATTCTTTTGTGCAATAGATTCTTACTAAGGGATCGAAATAAGGGATCGAAAAATGCTTATGGAGGTTCAAGTCTTCATCATGACCACATAATCATAATGAAGCTTCTTTCTTGCGATACATCCTTACTGTAACAACCACATATGGTTTGCAATACTTATATGTTCTCACATCAACTATTGGACTTACGTTCCTTGAACTCTATGTTCTCATAATTGCATTGCATTCATCAGTTAAGGTGAGGATAAGACCACCCATTATGAAATTATATTGATGGTCACATAATCATGGATATGACAAGGCACCATTAATAACATCACAGATGCATGGACATAACCTTAAGAAGTGAGAATATTTTCATTGCAATTGGACTTCTCATTACGCGGGAGTGTTGGTGCACCATTGTGATTTTGCACATGCCTTTGATGGAATTTTGACACCATATACTACCTAGGAACCAAAAGTGGCAAACCTAAAGAGGAAGGGATGTATGGTAAATTGGACTATTAAGGGCATAATTGTAAGAAATTTCAAATAATAATGTAGTAGGGGTTTGATTTTGGTAGATTGGAGTTGGGATCCTAGCACATGGGAAGAAATAGGATAGACAAAGGGGATTCCATCGTATTTCATGGGATTTAAATGGGATTTCTAATAAGTTACCAGTGCGTAATAGTCGAAAAACTAGGATGGTAGGTCAGAGCTGACACATGACACCATACATACTTCCAAATCCGTAAAAATGCAAGATTCCTTTCTAATCTTGGGGTCTAGAGGCCAAGGTCTAGGATGGGAGAAAAAGCATGGCAAATCACATTTTATACTTGTCCTATACGGCCGAGTATGGATAGGGAATCAAAATTTCATTCGAGCTTCATCAAGCTGCTAAGGGCCTTGATCATAAGGTGTGATCATGTAAAAGGAGATGCGCTAAACCTGTCTTGATCATTTCCTTTGCATCCATTTTGTAATATGTCCTACAAGTTAAACTCATAAAAGCATGTAAATAATAATTTGTGAAGCGCAAAGACTATTAGAATGCATGATAAGAGCCCCAACAATGCTCAACAATATCCCTTGAAGAATTATTTACAAAAATGCCAACACAAACTCTTAGGAATCAAAGCAAAACACACCTAACATAGCCACACGATGAACAAATTTGATCTTGCACTTTATTTTGGAATGAATACCCAAAAGCAAGGGTAATTCACGTGTGCAACGATAGATGACAAGGTCTACTCTAGTAAAAGTGTCCAACTCAACACTAGCCCAGAGAGAAGACACAATACTAGAGACAAGACACGGAGCCTAGAGACAAGGCGCAAGAAAGTAAATGAAGCCAGTACCCTCAATACTTAGAAAGAAAAACTAAAAGGTGAGGAAAAAAAAGAAATGCCCTTCAATATGGCCTTTTCATTAAGAGGTCCACACTATTTACTTTAAAAAGAGAAAAAAGGTACCGTGATGATAGATAATAGCAAGAAAGTTACATGATCAATTCGAAGATCATTTCGCAGTGATAAGAAGAAAAGTATGAAAGCTTTAGAGTTTCCAGCTAAATCATTGCCTCTTACACGCAATCATTTGTCCAGATTGAAGTGCTCGTCAAATTGATCCATGAACGTATCAGCCTCGTTTTTCACTACCTCGGACGGTCCCGACCTTGAAGTTTCGTCTGCCTCTTCACCACTGCTGCCGTTTTCTACTATCATGGCGTCGTTGGATGTTTTCTGTGATTCACCTTCGGATTGAACTTCATTTGAGAGTTCCCTCAGCCTGCTCTCCAACATCGAGAACGTGGGCGGCAATGGTTTAGCCCTCGGTGAACTCGAAAGTCCGCTGCGTTCCGAATCGTCCAGCGAAGGATCCGGAGGCCGGTAAATGGGCTCCGGAGTTTTAAGATCGTCGCCGGACGGCTTGTGGGAATCCATTTCGTGTGTGAATTCGTCTTTCAGTACTGAGGCTGAACCCTCATCCTGAGATGGCTTGTGGGAATCCATTTCGTATTTGAATTCGTCTTCTGGTACTGAGGCTGAACCCTCGTCTAACTTGTCCTCCTCTTGGCTCAACTTGCTTAACCGGCTATTACCGTCCTGTGGCCCCTCCGGCTTCCCATCCCCGTCACCAAAACCCTCTTGCTGGATCTCGTAGTAAGCATCGTCTTCTTGCAGGTTCTTGTCATAGGAATCGGAATCCTGTTCCTGAGTGTCGTAGTAATCATCATCGTCTGGCTGCTGGGTGTCCGAAGAGCCTTGACCTGAGGAAGGAGCACGGCATGAGGGGGATGTGCCGGGTAAGAGGGAAGCGAGGGATTGAAAGATGCGTGAAAGGAGGGAAGAGATCAAGAAAGCGACGAGGGGGAGGATTTGGGTGAACAACAAGTGAAGGAAAGAGAAGGAAGTTTGGGCGAGTTCGTGGAGGAAAGCTAGAAGGGAGGTCTGCATAACAGGAGCTAAAAATGCGCAGAAGAAGAAGATGAAGATGAATTTTGACAAAGAAAGAGAGAGAGGACTATGGAATTGAAGTTTGAAGGTGGCGTTTTGTAGCACTTGGTCAATGGTGCGTGGTGCCACGTCCACGTCATCAATCAGGTCAGCCTAAGGCATCTTTGTCTTGCCTTAATTCGTGGAAACTTCCTCACCTGGCAGCCATGCCGAGTCCCTCATCACCACCAAGGTGCATAACTCTCACAAGTGACCACCTACAATGTATATCCCTTCTAGTTGCTCAGTTGCTCACACTCGGTTCACAAGTGACCACCTACAATGCATATCCCTTCTAGTTGCTCAATTGCTCAGACTCGGTTCACTTGGGATGGTAGCAAAGCCTTCTTTTGAGGAGAATTGTAGCCGCTGTGTGATGTTCAGGCTGGGTTCAGATGGGGTGGCAACCAAACCCTCCTTTGGACAGGACCGCCACCACTGTGCGATTTTCAGATGGTGTGGACAGGCCCTTGCTCATTTACCTTTGATCCATGGTCCCCTTGAAAGGTTGTTGGCTATTGCAGCCGGGCTACTAGTTCCTCGGGGTGGTCACTATGTATAAACCCTCTATATCACGTGCGTTCAAGGCCTATATTTAAAGTCCCTTATCTGTAAAAAATTTCATTAATAAAATATACCCCTTTTCTATACAAATCTGTAAATTTTTTCCAAAACTATTTTAAATAGTCCCTTATGTATATTTATTTCTGTAAATTTTAGAAATAAAAAAAATCCTTCTGTTGAACTCACGTGATAGGGTTACATATGATGAGTGACCCCCCCGAGACTAGTTCCTTGACTGGTGCTTGGGCGAGGTGGGGTGCCGAACGAACTTCGTTCTGCGGATGATTCCTAACTCGAATGCTAGTCTTCTCACACATCAATCAATGCTTGAATGGCATCGAAACAACACCCGCCTCCTTTGAACCCACCCCTATTAGGACAAACAAGCTGTATGATGTGGGATTTCTGCCTCATCACGGAGTGCGTCAGCTATAGTGTCCAACTAGACTCCCTTTTGTGGTTGGTCTTGAACTTCATAACACCCTTTTCTGCTTTTCTCAACACCCAAGAAAAGGCCCTCCATCCTTAAGATTTTCATACGCTCCAAAGACTCGAGGTCATCGAGTGTGTTCTTGGGGTTGTGTCGGAGCACCCTTTTAGCAGTCAGAGAAGTAGATGCAAATATGTCAACCCAAAAAAAGTCACTGCCCTACATGCAAATACACTAGGTGAGTTGCCACCATTGGTAAAGGAGCTTGCCATGCTCGGAGCTCGAAAGGCCCCATGACTTCTTCTTTTTAACCTCTATGCACAAATTCTTTTTGCAGTTTGACATGTGAACGAGCCTACCTCACTCCATGCATGAACTCCAAGTGAGGTAAGCTTCTGTCTAGGAGATTCACTCAATCACACCTAGGGGAAGTTTGTGCCTTCCACATAGATACTGCCACCCATAGCAAAAAACACATAGATAGTGGATCAAGATGGGCTGAGAAAGGAAAGAAGAAAACAATGAAGAATCCCAATAGTCAAAATCCCTATTACTAGCCCCCCTACTCCAAAAAAAAATTCTCTTAGGAAGTGTTGGAAAGAGTACGGCGGTTCTCGTGCAGAGAGGGAACTTGAAACTCTATGAAAGGGGAGTCCATGCAAGACAGCAAGGTCATTGTTGGGACACATAGAAAAATGCAAGCCGAAGAATGTCCTTTCTGCAAGGATGTGCACAGATTTAAAATTAATCGATTTTAATCCAATAAAGCCATTTTTGGATGTGAAATAGAAGGAAAATTTTGACCAACCTCTGATTTTAATAAGCTAGAGTGATTATCCAATTACCATTGAATATATGGTATGCATATCTAAAAACATTGTGCAATACAGTACACACCTACTATTTCATAATGTCTTGTCTAGTGGTTCTTTTTAAGCTGTTTTTAAGTGACCATGCAGTAAGTGTTGTTTCACAACGTAGTATCTTTTTCTATATAAAGCAAGCCTCAAGGATATTGGCTATGGGAAAATCCAATTAGGAAGGGGGGTAGAGAGGATGTCATGGAGGGGAACAAAAAACTAGTTCAAATTTTTGGATTGGTAAATTGATGTAAATACATTAATTCAATCATAAAATTCTAAATGTGAATAGATATATCCATTGCTGCATATTCATCAAACATACCTCAGTGCATTGAATGTGTATAAAGTATGCAAAATACTAATCTCAAATTTTGTAAACATATATATATATATAGTATTAATGTGAATTTTTTTAAAACTTTAATATAGCGTTCTTAAAATAGAAGCAACCATAGAGTAAATGAGGAGGATGAAAATGGAGAAGTTGAAGCATGCCGGCCAACAAGATCTCATGAAGCAAAGAGCGAGCTGCATCAAATATGTCAGCCATGATGTAGATGTGTCCATATTTCCAGGGTGTTGACCTAGATGTCTGTTGTTTCTATTTCTTTTTAACAGAGAAGATTTGCATCCTCTTTTTCATCTCCAGACATTTGAATAAATTTTAACATCCATGAAAGTAGTCTGCATATTCATCATGTTAAACGTGTTGGCTATTTGAAAGGTAAATTTTTTTAATGATTTTAAATCTCCTTTTCATACATGGATATTTGCATGTTTAATTACTATGTAGATGCCAAGATGAGGAGTTCAATGACACCACATGTAGAATAATCTAGACTTTGATTTAGACAAACCAACCAATTGTCTTATCCCCTCCTGACATAATTGGTACATTTTAAATGTTGTAATCAACCTCTATCCAAGGCAAAGGATGGCACGTAGCCTTTTCCCACATCTTTGTCTAGGTTGTATAAGAACCCATTATACAATGATAGTTTGTGACACTATTTTATGCATCAAGGATTGGTTTTCATGCACACTAGTGTAATGGGTAGATGTATACACATGTTATGCCTTTCAAGTCCTTCTCGTAAGCAATTGGGTATGGTATATCATTTTCCACATCCCTCATTTAATTTATTCATACACTTTGTAGAAGTTTTATCATGTGAAGCGACAAGATACCCAAATCCTCTCAAGTAGAGCTGAGTCTGATATTTTATAGTCAATATTAACTTATATACTTGTAGATAAGTATTAGCAAACTCATATTGTATCTTGTCATGAATAATAACACACCTTGCACCTCCAAACCTTGCAATTGAATATAATGTTCCATCCAAGTCAAGTAAGGTTTTGCAAATTCAAGGTAGGAAATCCCAAAAGAAAAGCATCTTTTTAACTTACTCAAGCTAGCAACAATCATAACAATGCAAAAAATAACACTTGATTCCCATAACTTGAGGTTGCTTCTCTAAATACAACACAAAAAGACTCAGTGACATGTTCCCCCTGTAGGAATCCCAGCTCCTCAAAATCATAAACAAAACCAGTAGGTAAGTCCATAAGAATGAAATGAATAGCCCAGTACCTTCTTACCCATCTGCATGTAGGTTCTCTCAGTGTTCACAACTGACAAGGAAAAAATATGGATATGTGAGTATTGGTCATTCCTCTTTCCCATAGCATAGAGATGTAATCTGGTGATCCATATACAAGTTCTCATGATCACCTTAGCCACTCACTTTGTATCTAACACAGACTGAACATTTTCAAAACCCTTCATCCCAACATGGGCAGAATCACAATGAACTAGGAGAAAAATTTGAGGCCCATCATGCTGGCTTTCTTCAACATCCTACTGAACATCATCATGCACCTCCAAAGGTGGGCTATACATAGTAATATCTACATGTAAAGCAACTCACCCTCCTGAGATCTGAGGGTCAAAAACATGTGTTTCCTCCCCTCCAACTTGATGTCCTCAAGATATTGCTAAAGTGAATATTCCCTAGGGGTTTGGAGAGGTTGAACTATGCTTATAACTGCAAGTAGATCCTCTAAGACAACCAATGATTCCTTCTCAACTTTCTCTAGACAGACATTTGTTAAACATATAGTAATAGGTACAAGTCAAAGGTAGAAATGACCATTAACAAATGTTTTTCCATTACAATTACATCATATGAAACTTACCCTCTATATTCTATATCTCAAATTGGCATGAAGTACATGTCGTTCATGACTTTGTTGGATTCTAGTAGCAGCAAAAACACTGACTTTTTTCCATTCTTAGGTCAACACTAGCAAGTGAACTCAATTTTTCCAAAGTGACACAAGAGTCACACCCATGATAACAAAATGAAAACAACCTTGAATTTCACACATCCCCATGTCTAGGATCAATGTAATTCAATAGTTATAAAAAACTCAACAAAATAAGCCAAGTCACATATTCCAACCTTGAATACAAGTCATGACAAATAACCAAGGGTCAAAGGAAACCATGGTTTGTTCCCCTTGGATATTTTGGTCTCAATTTCCCTATCACTTGGGCTTCATCATGAGCCAATGATTCAATGAATGGTTGCGGATCACACTCACGAATTTTATAAATGTGTCACTCAAGCTAGGCTTGATGATGACATGCTCATTAAGCCTACCAAAAGTAGAGAATCCCCAAAAATATATAGTGTCACATCCCTAATTAAAATCACTTGCATTTATTATTTTGCTTAATGAAACCACCAACCCATGCTTGTACTTAAGAGAAAACATTACCAAAAGATTCCTTTCACTGGAGAAGGGACTTATGAATTCATTCTCTATAGCTAGACAAAGAGTGATATGCCACTTGTTTTCTTAGGGTCTATCACAGTACTAATAGCTTTGATGTACCTAGACTTGGTGGGCCTTGTCAGCTTCATTTATCTATGACATCCAAGATATAGTACGATGGTTCCCTTTCCAAACATAAGACCTATTTTGTGAAAGGAACTTGTACTAAAAAGAAAAAAGATTTATTTCTCAAAGCTAGCATCAACTTCCCTCGATATAGGTGATCATGATTCCTTGGTTTCATCTATTACTTCCATTGCATGTAAAAAAAAAGAAAATAAATGCAGATATCCTTCAAATTGGAATGAAGTCTCGAGGGAAGAGACATCATTCCTCAAGCCTCTCACTCTTGCATATGTGACAAGACTATAAAGGGGGATTCTTGGACATTTGCTCCCACAATTTTGCATCTCCCAATAATGTCACCCCCACCAGCCATTTACAAGTCCATTTCACTAACCAGGAGCTTAGCCTCATCATCATCCTATGTCTCCATGTGGTCACTTGCTATGTCTATAGATTTTTTAGCCTACTCAATTACGTTTTCATAAATTCCCAAATTGGAAAGGCCTTCAAAGGAAGCCCCATTAGCCATATCCCTTCTTTGACCTTTATAACCCAAAGAGGGAGGGATGGTTTCCAACCCCTCTCTTAACTTCATCATTCTTTTCTTTGCACCCCTTTTCATTCTGCATGAAACAATTCAAGTCATATAATAAACATGACAAAAACAAAACAAATATAATTAAACCATAGTCTCCTCTAAAATGTTGTTTTTAATTCAACCATGCCTTTGAAGAGGAGAAAAAGACTATTTCATCCTAAAGTAATAATAAACATTATTCCATCCAACCATCCCCTCAACAAAAATAGAAACACAAACCAAGTTTTCCAACTGAACGTCTTGGCAGTGCAAATGGAAAATAATAGAATTCATGGATTTTCCATTGCTAAGAGACCATTCAAAAATAACATGCCCTTTTGGGACATTTTAGATAGGTTGTTAACATGTTGTCTAAATTAGTCCAAAAGGCTAGGATTTTATTGGCTATCGAAAATGGTCCAAAAGATCACTTTTGTAATAGTCTATTAGCTCAAAAAACATGCCTTTTTGGTTTAAAACATTCCATGGCCTCTAGGACACATGATTAACATGCCTTTTTCTCAAAGACAATTAAAAAAGTGGCTTGTTGGATTTTAGATAGCATGTTGACACGCAGTCTATAATGGTCCAAAAGGCCATTCTTCTAATGGTTCTTGGACTAAAAAAAGGCATGGCTTTCAAGGTGCTGGACTACTAAAAAAGTGGCCTTTTGGTCCATTTTGGATAGCATGTTGACATGCTGTCTAAAATGGTCTAAAATGCCATTCTTTTAATGCTTCATGGCCTCTAGGATAGCATGAAGTTCATGCCTTTCACGAACCCATGGACCATTAAAGTGACCTTTTGGACCATTTTGAATAGCGTGTTGAAACAATGTACCAAATGGTCCAAAAGTCCACTTTTTGAACGGCCCTTGGGCTTCAAAAAGGCATGAATTTCATACTCTCTTGGAGGGCATGGAATGTAAAAAAAAAGGCCTTTAAACCATTTTAGATAGCGTGTCACCACACTATCCAAAATGGTCCAAAAGGACTTTTTTTAAATGGTGTATTAGACAACGTGTTGACACTCTATCTAAAACCATCCAAAATTCCATTTTTCTAATGGTGCTTAGGCTCCAAAAAGGCATGGATTTGAAGCTAAGAGGCCTTCCAAAAGTGGCCTTTTGGATCATTTTGGACAAGGTGATGATGCGCTATCCAAAATGGTTCAAAAGGGCATTTCTTAATGCTCCATGGCCTCCAAGATAGCATGGGCTATTTTGACTCCATTTTGGGCTCTTCTAGCTCCAGGTTAAGCTCTTGCATTTACCCTCATCTTTCATCCTTATCATTTCGTGAACATCAACATAAACATCAGCAATTTCATTGCTTGTATTTGTTTCTAAATTTTTAGTTTGTGCTTTTGCACTCAAGTCCTCCCAAACAATTGTAACTTTGCCAATGGATTCTGACTATAAACCAAAATTTGATTGCATGGCATTATCATTTGCATCAAAATATTTATCCTCGAACTTAGTAAAATCATCATAAAACATTTCAGAGTCATCATCCTTCAAATTTGAAATTCCTGTTTGGAAAACCACCTCCATGAGTGATTCTTTCGGAATATTGCGTGCATCATTTTCTTCACTGAGTTGAATTCAAAGGATGGTATTGGAGTTAGGGAGGGATGTGAGAAGATTAAAAAAAAGAGTGGCAAGATAAGGGAGATCAGAAGGTAGACCACATAATTCTCTGGCAGATCTTTGTCGCTTCTAGTAGGCATTGTTAGCTTTACTGTAGGATTTTTCTAGGAGTTATATCCTAGGGAAGTTGATGATGATTGTTGCAGTAAGGGTAGGAGGCGGGGGCTACTACCCGAAGCGGTGGGATTCCCATCAAGCCCTCATATAGTAGTATTGCATCAAGCTTTAACTGTATGAGATTTGCATGCACTGAGAGATAGAACCCATTTCTCTCATCGTTATCCCTCTGCTAGCATAGATCCTAGAGAGTCTTTGTGCTCACTAGCCTGGTCCAATCAAGGAGAGATATTGCATGTAACATCTTGATTTGCAAGTGTTTCCAATAAATGCATATTCTTCCTTCAAGGTGATCCTCTTGCTAGAGGATTGCAACAAGCTCATGGTATAATGTAGTGATGCCCTGTAGCAACAAATCTTGTGCTGACCCCTCTGCATCATCATCGGCTTGACTTGGTAGTTGAAGTTCCAACTTGGAAATTATTGCCTTTTGATTTTGCAACTCTATGCACTTTTCTTTATACTTACCCAGTGTTGAGGTGTATGCAAGCTGTAGACTATTGAATTGTTGAGGTGCTTTTGGTTGCCCTGACAATTGATCATTAAGCACGATGAGTTGGAGTATCTCTTGTCCTTGAGCATCCATTTATGCATTGGCATTCACAAGTGTCTCCGTTGATGCTATGCATCCTTCTCTAGTGCCTCAATTTGGTGTTTACCTTCTTTGAGGCTATGCTGCAACTCATTGTTTATGTCTGTTA
The DNA here is from genome assembly GCF_047967505.1 of Dipteris shenzhenensis. Lineage (NCBI taxonomy): Eukaryota > Viridiplantae > Streptophyta > Polypodiopsida > Gleicheniales > Dipteridaceae > Dipteris > Dipteris shenzhenensis. The sequence continues at coordinate 43,588,480 of NC_141603.1, forward strand.
TGGCTTGGACATGATCCTCTTTAAGTAGCAAGGTTTCGTTTAAGTGCACCATTTTCAAAAAAAGATCATCACAAGTGAATTGCATCTGGGAGAGGGATAACTCGACCTCTTCCTTTCTGGTCAAGGCATTAGATAGCTGTAGGTGTTTTTCTTGGAGAAAAACCGTGGCTTGTAAGGCCTCCTTCCTACTTTCTGCTAGAGAATTTTGAACAAGGCACAGTTGCTTCATTTACTCAGCCATGCTTTCCTTGACGTTATGAGTTTCAATCTCGACAGTTTGCAACTTGATTTGGAGTGATGGGAGCATCTGTCTTTCCATTTCTCTTTCGTGCTCATCCAATGCCATGGTAGCAAATAATTGTGACCATTGTTGCAATTGCTGACTATGATGCTGTATAATCTAGAATGTGCTATTGCCTTGCTTGTATAGGTCATATAGTTGACTCCCATGCGCCCATGTGGAAATTTGATCTCTTTCTTGAACATCAATTGTTGTAGGGTGCCACTAGAGAAACCGTGGAGTCATCAACATTGTTGACTTGTGATTCTTGAAGAGGCATACTATTTGTCTCACTTGTAAAGTCATTGGGGGGTAGGGTCTCCTCTTGGATTTTCAGCCCTTGAGTCCTTCTGTTGCGGTAGCAATACTGAACAAAGTTTTCATATTCTTTGGCAGAGTTCCACATTGTCATTCTTTGGAATCATTTAGATTGTCGTGCATCCATGTTATCTGCATTGAGAGTAGGTAGAGGCTCTAATTCCCATTCTGATGAAATATCAAATTTTCAAAGTCTTCTATATCTTGTGTTGAGAGGGGTGTAGAGGCTTCCTCTTGCTGTATTGCAAACCCAATTATAATGGCCTATAGATGGGCAATGTAGCTTTTTCCATTATGTGTAGTGGATACATAATTGGTCAGCGGCAAGGATATGTGTTGAGCCCAGTCTTGTAGTTTTTCCCTACCATGGAGTGTGTTAAGTGAATGCTTCATAAGAGGTCATACCCTGAATTGATTTAACCAAAAGCCGATTAAGCAAGTAGTTTGCAGTGGCAATTGCTTCTACCCAATATTGATTCAAAAGATGCTTCTCACTAAGCATTTCTCTAGCATTTTTGGCTAAAGCAACATTATTCCTTTCAGCTCTTGCATTCTTTTGAGGAGTATTTGCACAAGTGAATTGTCTTTGAATGCCATGACTTCCGCAAAAGTTCATGAATGCTGAAGACATGTATTCACCTCCTCTTTCTGATCTCATGACTTTGATCTTTTTGCCTACCTGATTCTCAACCATGGCTTTGAATTATAAAATCTAGAAAAGACTTCAGATTTCTCTTTCAAAAAGTAGACCCAACAATATCTGTTGTAGTCATTGCTGAAAGTCAAGCAGTGAAGTCAACCATTGATGCTGCGGGGTCTATGCATAACCCCATACATCTGTATGAATCAAATCAAGAATACCTCATGCTCAAGAGGTGCTTCTCCCAAATTTGGTTCACTTTTGTTTACCAAAGTAGGATGCTTTTCAAACTTTCCAAGAAACTAAAGCTTAGGAATTCCAATTACCATATTCTGATTTTTGAGCTGTATGACTTGTCTATATCTCTTGTGCCATACTGCGGAAAGTGGCATCTATTGCGGTTGATCCCTGTGCTTCTAGTGAGGCAATGGTGGAGCTACTACAGAACCGTCATATGGTCTATGTGTAGATCCATCGACATACTCCCATTTGTCTTGAAGTACAAGAATGGTCTCCATTCGATGTTTCCATGTGCCATAGTTGGAATTGTCTAGCTTATCAGAGATGCCTCCAAACTGAGGTTGCTAGTGGTGGACGTGGTGCAAGAAATGTACTCAAAGTGGCTATGAAATCACTGTTTGAATCAACTGCAATACACTATCTGTATCAATTGAAATCTGAATTGTCGGTGAAGATAGAACCGCAATATATAATCCAATCTATTACAAGGCTTGTGGCAAACATGCTGGGAATAGCCAAGAGGATTTACAAGGCTAAAATGACATGCACAATGATGGAAAATAAACAAATAGGCTTTGCAATGAAGGCATGTGAGTGCAAAATGAACAAATGTGCAATCTGCTTGGTGATGATCAATCAGCTACCAATGCCACTAAAAGCTCTGAAGTCTACTCATCACTGAATTGTGGAACATCGAGTTTTAGGACATGTAATGATGTGAAACCACATGTGAGCAAAGGGACTATTTGGTACTATTTGGTAATGATGTGAAACCACTCCAAGTAGGTACTATTTGGGAATTTTTGGGCATGGCTTCGATTGGCTACTTTCGAGTTCTCTCCACTTTGGATGATTTAATCTACTCTGATCTAGATCTAGACCAACCATCGAGCGATGAAAAAGCAACAAATAATTTCCCTGTAGTCGAGTATGTAGATAGGTCGTTGGATCTCTCACTGTCAAAGTATTTGGCTATAGAAGCTAACGGTAGGACAATGGAGGAAAGGGTGAAGCTTGTGGGAAGCCTAAGTCGCCCTTGCTTGTAGATGTAGTCGTTGATGCTTTTGTAGTAGTCAATGCCTATGCAGCTACTGTTGCCTTCCTTGCCACTTAGCTTTAGTTGAAGCTGTGTGCCTTGGTTGTAGAAGTTTGAAATTGTGGGTAGTGGTGCAGCTTGTGAGAATTGGAGGCTTTCTTCATGAAGTGTGAGGGTTTATTCACAAAATCCCTCTCTCAATCAAACCAATTTTCTCATAGATCTCTCAACAAATCCTCCTATGAATACTTAAAGAGTCTCTCTCTCACACCTTAAGAACGTCTCTCTCTCTCTTTCTCACACAAGAACAATGAGAATGAACGAAAAACCTTTGAACGAAAATTCTCTCAATGGATGGAAATGTTCTCTCACTCTACACAAGTGAAAGAACACTCAATTGCATTTGATCTCTCAATCACTCTCTCACGCTCTCGCAAGGATCTTGATGTCTCAGCGGACACAAGGGAGCTCTAATACCATGAACACACATGGAGAGGAGAGAGGGGAATATTGGAGATGAGTAGAGAGGGCATAGCTAGAGAGCACACCACAAATGACTAACTGTACACTAGGTTTGGTTGAAAATGTAGAATATATACAAACCCCTTTAGGCTCTTTAGGGTTAAGGGTTCTAACCCTTTCCTTTATAGCACTCTTTTGGGTTAGTGCTATGCACATATTGAACATATGACGTTGAGATGGTTCCTCAATATTCTTGTACTGTTATGTGTAGGCTTGGTAGTACAAATTTCAGTGGGACCATAGCTCAAGGCCGTATAATAATTGAAAAAGGTGTAATCCTTATAGGTCCTCTAGCAATGGTTCACATACTTCACCATGGATAGGCAGATTGAGATCAGGAGAATCTCCTTGAGTGTGGTTCGGTGTGTCCATAAGGCTGCATTTATTTTCTCTTCCCAATTAAAAAACTTTTTTTCTCCTACCTTGGTGAGGATAATGCATAATATTTTGTTGGTGGATTTGGCTTGTCCATTCCCTTGGGGGTAGTACGGTGTGGTTTCTCTATGGATCACCATAAAGCCAAACGAGTTCTTGGATAACCTCATTGACAAAATGCTTGCCTCGATCAATGGGACATTTGAATCGGTGATCACATTCTTATACAAGAACTTTTTTGTGCTTCTAGCATCTTCCTTTTTGACTGCTTTAGTTTTAGCCCATTTGCTAAAGTAATCAATTGGCCACAATGATGTAGCGTGCCGGTGTTCCCTTTGTTGCTGGATGTATGGGACCCACAAAATCAATCCCCCATTTTTCAAATGGTTTTTGTGTAACGATTGTTGTTAGGGGATTGAAGTCCTTGTGTTGTGGTTTAGTAGTTTGTTGGCATACATCACAGCTTTTGACATATTCATAGACATGTGCCCAAAGTGTTGGCTACCACAAGTAGCCTATGAGGAGGACTTTTCTTGCTAATGCTTTCCCTTGGAAGTGTCCTCCTGCAATGCCTTCATGGACTTCACTGAGGAATGGCATAATCTCATGCGGCATTAGGGTAGAAGCCATCGACTGATGCGGCCTATGGTAGATGGCCGGTTCACAAGATATAATAAGGCTCGATAATCTATATCGAAGATAATGTTAGTAGCCAGTAGATAGTGTCAAAATTTCTTCATGATGTAGATCCTTATCAAATCTTCTCTTTTTGTTGTGGTGTAATTCAGCTTTGCATCAGCCAGGTTGACATAATACACTCCCTATTGCATAGTTGGAACCACCAGTATGTACATGAAATTTTTTGTCCCAATTGGGTGCCATTTTATGATTACAACTCCCTAGTCAATAAAAAGGTTTTTCAAAATTCATGGAGTAAAGGACGTGTCCTCTACATATCCAAGGAAAGAGAGGCTATTTGGAGGACACATCTCCTTGCTCATAGCTTGATAGCTATGGATGATCTTAGTTAGGAAGAAAGAGAGATTATTACCCAAAGACACGATACTCTGCCACCTCTCAATAGCTCACCATTAAAGCCTAGTGAAATTCCATATGCAAAACCTTATATTCTTGAGAGAGAGATGGAAATAAGTTTATCATTGGTTAATAACAAAGCAAGGAAATTTGGTGACTACTCACTCTTAGCACCAATTTCTATTGACATGTGGGAAATAATGGGTGACTTCAAAAAATAAGGAAGAGAATTCAAGGAGCACACACAAAGGGGTAAGGAGACACCAAAATGTGGTGGAGAAAAAGCTACTCCAGCTTATTTCTCTATCATATATATATGAATATACATGGGCACTGTATAAGTGGGTGGGCACACTGCCCTTTACCCCAACATATAGCACGTGTGATCAAGCGGTATTTAAAAAAACCCCTACCTACGGGTTTTAATAACCTATGTACACCCCTTATAACACTTATTTCATTAATTTTGGACTCATGTGTCTACTTTTGATCTATTCCTTAAAATCCTTCCCAAACTAAAAGTTTACTTTATGAAATTGTCATTTGAGAATCAAAAGTTTACTTTCTGGCACTGTCATTTTCACATAATACATTTCAAAATATCTCTCTACAATGTTGTACAAATAATGCAAAAACTACTATTAAGTCCTAAATTTGTATTTCTTGTTTATGAGAATCATATTCTTAAAATAAAAAATCCGAGTTATTAGTTTAAATCCATGAAAAACCATGCTATTGAGGATTCACAACATTTTAAAAATGTATACATAAGAGACCTGTAAGACTCTTTTTACTTTCAATGTAGAAAACTATAACACTCTTGAATATTCAAGAAATTAAAAGGTTTATATAGACATGAGACATGATGGAAGCCTATTTTGTACTCCAAAAAATAGCAATAGCTATGCTTGCAATTTTACATTATCATATCATAAGTTTTACAACAAATATTGCTCTGGATGTGTCTTTGTACAAAGGATCTCCTGTGGCTTTTTCAATAATTTAAATTTTCCTTTACAATGAGTTTAGTATAAATGGGCGATCCAAACATTTGCTTGTTTGAATGTCCTTTTCTATCATGATCTCAGAAATGAGCGATCCAAACATTTGCTTTTTCAGAATGTCCTTTCTATCGTCACTTGTCGCTTGGGTGCCATCTTCATTCACTCTCATCTGACTACCACCACCACCTTCACTCTTTCTCGATTTGAATGGTGTTATCATGGGCATTCTTCATTTGCGCTATCTCCTTCTACTTACTCCTGGGCGAGCATCTTTATGAACTCTGTAATGTGCGTAATAATTGGTTGCGGTAATTTCATTTTGTCTTCTACATCATACCCCATGTGCTTCTTTGTTTTCTTTGACCTTGATTTCCAGGATACTATGACTGTCTCTATGGAAAGTCTTGAAATTGCATCATGGTTTGGGACCCATTCCTTTTTGAGCAGACAACTACTATACAATGTACTATTATCTTGGTTCTCCTTCCTACCCCTTGGCTCATACCATACCGCTGTAAATGTTGTAGCTCTCCCCCGGTCATCCATGCTCATGTCAACTACTTTTGCAACCCAAAACTTCACGTTCTCATGTTCATCATCCGATGGTCAAACTGTAATAAAACAATGGACATCTATGTCTATTTGTGGCATAAACTCTCTCTTCTTGGGTCCACAAATGGACATGGGAGCAACGATTTAAACTCATTTTCAAAGAGACCACATGCTGGACGCAAGTCATTACCAACATTTGGCCATAGTAAAGGCCATTCTTCCTTAATATCATCTTCTCGCATTTTTGCAAGGTCCTTTATCAATTGGTAGGTCTTGCTAATTACAACAGTAGTGTGTTCCTGCCAAGAGGGCTTCCAATCAGGAAATCTCTGGAGCATTTCCTCTTTGTATGTAATAAAAGCTTTTAAGCCTTCTATTTCACCTTTGGATTTCTCGCTGAATTCTTTTATAGGAGCCCATGTTGGATGCATTTCTTTGCTCGGGATTGAAGTTAAGAGAGAGTAAGGTTCTTTAGGTTCCCATTTTATATCAAGAGAATAGTGTTGCTATTGCATCACTGGTTTTTCATCCTTCAAGAAAAAGCAAAAATAGTGTAGAGCGCTATGACCTATCAGGGCATCACCACCTTTTTGTATGAAAGGTAGAATAAAGCTCTTCCAATCATACATCCTCTCAACCATTGAGCATATTGTTCCTTCCTTACGGCCACCAACTTGCCTCCCACATTTTCTTATCAAGTCATCCATCGTCTCCATGTCCTTGTGTTTTAGTTCTCTTGAAACTGTGCTAAATACCTGATCGATATCCTCATGTGTGTGCCCAACCAACTTCAATCTCATTGAAGATTCTATGAGCGATTAGCATTGAGCAAAATGCAAAGAAGAGTACATTCTTATTCTCTCGTCCACAATTGTCTGCTTGTACTCTCAAAGTTGCTGGTAGGCGACCTTTTTCTGCATGTACATTGTTAATTGCCTTCATAACGGATGTTACAACTTGATTGCTATCATGTAGATACAAGGAATCAATCCATATGTCCGCAAAAAACTTAAATCCGTGCACGTTACATAGATGTGTCTTTAAAAAGTATTTCCTTGTAGCTTAGGTGGAGTGTTAACGAATCGAGGTAATGTTGTTGTTTTTTGATCCATACCATCTACAATAATGCACATGTACTCATTTGGGTGAGAAATAGCTTGCTCCTTCCAAAATGCATATTTCATTCTAGAATGTCGAACAAGTCCATGATGAAATTCTCTCTTTTTTTTGTAAGCTTCTTTTTGTTCTGGAGATGTTGCACTCTCAAGTGCTTGCTTTAGATCATCACAGTCGTTGCACTTTGTCATTTTTTGCATCTTTAGTATTTTAACATGTCCAAAGCTTTTTTTCCAAAGAGTATACAAAGTATGAAAAGATGCCGGTGCATCCCTCTTTGCCTCTGTGTTTCTCCAATAGAGTTAAATACTTCTTTTTTGGTCAAACCTATCGGAAGATGCATTTCTGATAGATGGGGTTGCGGTAAAGCATTTTCATAAATGTAATCTTCCAAAATTACTGTTGCCGCAACCGTTGAGGCTCTTGTTTTGGGCCTTCCTATGTTTCCATGAATGTTAAATTTAACTCCATACTTTGCTTTATTAGCCAAATTCCAATATGTGCCATGTGATAATCCTGTAATAATGCAATATGCATTATTGCAAATACTTTTTCCATTTATGAGAGGCCTTATCTGTTGTCCTGAACTTCGCCTTCTCTTATCATTTACAAGAAAGCAAGACAATCTTGTGAGTAGGTATTCATGTCTTCTGCTTCCTTTCCTTTGCCAGACATGTTCTCTACAACCCTTGATGTCATGTAAGTTAATGGATCGCATACATGTACGCTTACAGCATGTAGATCGCATTTCTTTTAGCATAACATCTTCACTCATTACTCTTATTCTCTTTGGTTGCTTTTCTGGATCTGCCTGGACTCGTTGTCTTTTCATGCATCTGTATGTCCGTTTTGGGACCTTCTATACATTCTTATTTGGATTTGTGTAGTTCTCCTTGTAAGATTTATTTGTCACGTTATTTTCATGAGATGTTGCATCCTTGATCTTATCACTCTGACAGTCAAATACTGAATATTCCTTTGTTGATGTCATCCTTGCTTTTGATACATTCGTCAAACCATTTGTAACATTAATTATTTCACAATCAAAGTCAAATACTGAATAGTCCTTTGTTGATCTCATCCCTACTTTTGATACAATCGTAGAACCACTTGTCACAATGGCATTAGAGTGTCCCGAATGATCTTCAAACTCATCTATTCCTGAGAGAACATCACTCATTGATGCACTTTCTATGGATTTCATAACTCCATAGTCAGTGGTGATAGAGTGTCTAGAATGATCTTCAAACTCATCTATTCCTGAGAGAACATCACTCATTGATGCACTTTTTATGGATTTCATAACTCCATAGTCTTGAAACTCCTCTACTCCAGAGAGAACATCACTCATTATACTATCGTGTATGATTTCCATAATTCCATAGTTACTTGGTTTGACTCCAAGAACTTTATCAGTATCCATGAAGCCATCCATGCTTGAAAATATCACTTTTGACATCTTTGCCCAAGTTCTCAATGTGCATGAACTAATCCACCCTGGAAAAGGCATCACTTGTGAAATATTTTTCTTTCTCGGTACCAATGAACCCATCGACTTCTGATAAGACGTCAGTGCTATAGTTGAGTGCATTGGAATCATCCATCTTTGAAGGAATAGAGCTTGGTACATTGGCATATTCTTTCAATTCTTTGATGTTGTAGTATACATTATGTTTAACATTAAAAGCCACATGCCGAGTCTTTCCAGTCTTTAAAAATTGCATGCTCCATCTCAAATCCTTACCTACCTCATAGTAGGGACCATCCAATGACATTGAGTTATCATCCATACCATCATCCATAACTTTTTGAATTCTCATCTGCACAAATGTCCAGTGTTCCACTTGTTCAAATCCCAAGACTTGACCTTCTGCTACATTCTTATTTGCAAATGATAACATTTGTAAAATATCTCCCACTCTAAAATCCAAAGATATGCACTTTGTATTCCTGATGACATGTGTTGGATAAGTCTCATCTCTGTCCCATGCAATAAATGCTTTATTGGAAGTATTATAGGGCATAACATCTCCAAGGATTTCCATATCCCCACACTTATGCTTTAGCTCAACATGTGCACTAAGAATCCTTGATACGATAACCGCCACCTTCTCTTTGCCAAGTCTTCTAAAGTGATAAATAGAAATAGGATCACTTTCATGGATTGTAGCAAATGCAACTACTTCTCTTTTGCAACATAGATACACCTCCATCCCTGGAATAAATTTTGTAGCCATCTCCTTTGTGAGTTTCCTTTGCAAACGAGCTGTAAGAACCATTATAAAGAACATTAGTCTCTTCTCAATAATCTACTTTATTAATGATTTAAAAATCTAGATCTTGTTTAAAAATTTAATCAAACCCTAAACCCTAAATCCTAACCCCTAAACCCTAAACCCTAATTCGACCCTTCAAACCATAAACCCTAATTCCTAAACCCTAAACCCTAACCCCTAATTTCTAAACCCTAAATTCTATACCCTAATCCCTAATTCTTAAACCCTTAAACCCTAAGCCCTAGATCCTAAACCCTAATTCCTAAACCTAAATCCTAAACCCCTAAATCCTAATCCGTAAACCCTAACCCCTAATCCCTAATCCCAAAATCCTAATCCCAAAACTCTAATGCCTAAACCCTAACCCTTAAACCCTAAACCCTAATACCTAAACCTAAACTCGTAAACCCTAATCCCTAAACCCTAACTCATAACCCCTAATCCCTAAACAGTAAATGTTAATCTTGACTCTCTAAACCCTCAACCCTAACCAATAAAAAACCTAAACCCTAACTCCCAAACCCTAAACCCTAAACCCTAAACCCTAAGCCCTAAACTCTAAAGCCTAAAGCCTAAACCCTAAACCCTAACTCCCAAACCCTAAACCCTAACCCCTAAACCCTAAACCCTAACTCCCAAACCCTAAATCCTAAACCCTAAACCCTAAACCTTAACCCCTAAACCCTAAACCCTAAATTCTAAACCCTAAGCCTCAAACCCTAAACCCTAAACCCTACCCCCTAAACCCTAAACCCAAACCACCAAACCCTAAACCCTAACCCCCAAACCTTGAACCCTAAACCCTAACCCTCAAAACCACCAAACCCTAAATCCTAACCCTAACTCACAAACCCTAAACCCTAAACCCTAACTCACCAAACCCCAAACCCTAAACCCTAAACCCTAACTCACCAAACCCCAAACCCTAAACCCAAACCACCAAATCCTAAACCTTAAATCCTATGAGTGTTTTCAGTAATATCATTTATTTAAGTAATAGTTTTAATTAGAATTCATAAGTAGTAGTGGAATTGATAGTAGGAATGTGGGAATGGGAGTGGGAGTTGGGAGGGTGGTAGTGGGAGAAAGGGAGAGTGGGAGTGTGGAGAAAGGGAGTGTGGGAGGGTGGTAGTGGGAGAAAGGGAGAGTGGGAGAGGGAGTGGGAATGGGGGCGGTGGGGGTGGGGGTGGGAGGATGGGAGTGGGAGTGGGAGAGGGAGTGGGAATGGGGTGTAGTGTCTCTATCATCCAGGCCAGAGGTCCGTGAGTGCTCCATGAGCAAGAGAGAGCCACGGTGCTAGGAGACATTGTGTAGAGGCAGAGACGGGCCACGAGGGCAACGCAGGTAATATATGAGCGTAGGCTGTGGTCTTGGAGAGAGAGCTATGGAGTGATGGAGCGGTGACGTTGATACTGTGCGGATTGGGAGGATCACAAATGACGGGAGTTTGGTCGTGCATACACTGTGAACATGAGGCTAACATAGTGTGAAGGCCATAGTCGGGCGATGGGAGCTCAGTGTGCTCTGTGAGCAAGAAATAAACAATGGGGGCCTGAGGCTTGAAGGTGACGAGGTAGCTTCCTGTTTTGATCGGGGATGTCACTACTGACACGAGCTGGAGCTTCTAGATTTGAAAAGGGCATCGCTATGAAGTAGGCTTAGTGAACCTTGAGTCCTTGAGTTTGTGAGTAGGAGAATAGAGCACACGGATGTTGCTTGAAGGATGGATGGGACTATGCATTTGATGTGAGGCTGCTGGCTGCTGGGGACAGAGGTGGTGTATATGTATAAGGGGCTTTGAACTTTGGCATAGCGCTGCTACTAGATAGGCCGGGAGTGCCTTGGATAGTGGAGGTCTTGCAGGAGATTAAGAGATTGAGGCAGTTGCTTGAGGTGTCTTCTACATGCACTCATATGTGATTGGTTAGGAGCTAATGCTTAGAAAGAGTTTGAGGAATGGCCATGGTATCATACCTGCTGGTTGAAAGACTATTAATAGACAAGAAGGGCTTCTTGAAGGAGAGGCCATTGCTGTGGAGCTAGATGGTGAAACCAGAGCCAGTAGGGGAGCTCAGTTTGCACTCAAGGAAGCTAGGGGTAGCAAGAACTAGTGGTTGTAGTCATTTTCCAACTAGAAGAAGTTCTACAACTGTCCAACCAGAGAGTCTTCCAGGCCAAGGAAGGGCAAATATTGATAACAATGGTGTAATTAGAAAAATGTTTTTGGTGTTTGAGATGAGCCACAGGGTGGAGGCTATTATTGTACCACAACATGTGTAGTATGAAGTAATATTCAATGAAGTTACAGAGGAGCGGTGGGTTCTTATTCTCTATAGATAACAGATGAGGTAGCTGTAGGATTGGAGTTTCCCAAGAGCCAGTGGCCAAGAGATCTATTTTATGAGATAGATATGATACTAGAGTATGAATTTTTCAAAGAACTTAAAAAAAAAAAGACTTCTAGAGTGTAGATATTATATCAGAGTGATTTGAGTGTGGGGTTCGATTCTGTAGATATTTTTGTGGAAGGAGATAGAGTGATACCAATAGAGGAGTTACTGGAGGAAATGAAAAAAACAAGAAATGTAATTTTGTTTACAGGTAGATTTACAGTATGATACATTGTGCTTCAGCTGGAACTTTTAGTATGTAGAAGTCCTTAACTTTAAAGCACAATGTGTGTGGCACATACTGTTGTATGTAAATGATGAAGAGTGGCAAGGTGTTGTGTTACCAGCGATGGAAGACCTCCCAGAAGAAATTCTTTGGATGAGTATTTGTATAGATATTGAGTTTGATGAGTGGATATGAATACTAAAGGAAAAAGAAATAGGAAACTGTATATTCATGTACTTGATCTTGGAATTGGGCCCGTCTGTGCAGAGCATTGAATTTAATAATGATGTACATGTAGAAATTTTATACTCTAAAGTACATGATTGTATTTGGTCAGTCTTAGCATATGTGAAAGAGGAAGAGTGGATTAATCTGCCATTGCCACCAACAGGACCTCTTTTGGATAATGTGTTTTGCTTTGAACTTGTCCAGGATGAGGACTTTCAGGGTTGAGGGAGTCTATGGTGTCTAGTGTTTGGGGTAGGGGTGAGTATACAGAAGAGATTGTAGTAGTTATAAAGGTAGTATAGTGCTCTATCTTTTTTGCAATCATCTTTTTGGTGCCTCCAGGGAGGAGTTCACTTTAGTTTACAAGACTAAAAGAGCAGATGTTCTGAGTTGTGTTGCAAGCAATGGGGAGAAATCCACACATGAGAGTGATATAGTGTGAGTGGTGTGGAGAGTGTGGTCACAGGAAGGATATATGAATTGAAGTCCAGTTACGTGTGATCCGACTCCGTGCCAGAGTGCATAGAGCTCTGAAAGTGCTTGCCCATAGGAAAAAGAAAGCTGTTCGAATGCAGAGTGAGCTTCTTCAGTAGTGTGTTTGCTGTTGCTTTCCAGTTTTGTTGTGGTTGAGATAGGCCAAGGTGTGGCAGTTGAAGGATTGTGAGGATGGCACAGGACTTCCCAGAGCACTAGGAGATGCCATATGAGAATGCAGCGAGATTCCTAGAAAATATGGAATTTATAGCACTTATGAAAGATAGGGCAACCCCTGAGATTTTGTTTCAGAATCTCATGAATTATTGCTTGTAGGGAGATGCAAAAGCATGGTTGCAAACTCAAGTTGCTACCTTCAAGATTGTTCATCCTTCAACAGCAAAATCTAGAGTATAAAGTGGTGAGAGCAGCTTTCCTTGCACAGTTTGCACAAGCCAGGAGCCCTAATGAAGTTTGGAAAGAGCTGTGCAAAGTGAGGCAGGAGGAAGAGCAAGATGTGAATCACTATCTAATTTAGTTTGGGAGATTTTGTAGTTTATGGTGTGAAGCTCTTTTCTAGAGGTACCACCTCAAATGATCAAGCGTGATCATTTCATAGCTGGCCTAAAGCCTACACTCAGATTGAAAGTGGACCTGAAGAATCTGGATAGTTTTGAGGGTGCTGTCAGAGTGGCCAGAGAGAAGGAATGGAAAGTCCAGAGACTGCTGAGGCAGCTTGGCATGCAAGAAGAGCCTAAGAATCTGATTGGAAGTCCAAAATTAATAAAGGCTTATGCACAGAGAGAGCTGGTGTTTGTTCCTATGCAGGATGACTCCCTGAAGAAGGACTTGCATAATGCTATAGAGCTTATGAAGTCACTTAGCCTAAATTGGATGGAGACTGCAGGAAGAGGAAGAGGCCGAGGTGTGCAAAATAACAGGAGAGATGTACAGGGTGGGAGTGAAGGAAATTCAGCTAGAATAGGTAGAGGATGGGGATGCATGAGTAATGTGAAGTGCTGGAACTATGGAGAGTGGGGACATATCAGCCCTCACTGTGATAAACCAGCAAGAGTAGGTGGAGAAGTTTATCCTGTAATGCAGAAGACAAATAATAGGTCAGGAGACTTTAATGTGGAAGTGAAGGATTTGAATCAGCCCTCTACCAGTGGAATCAAATGGGAAGATAAGGGAAAAGGGAAGACAATCAGCTTGATTAGGATGGAGACTATTCCAAAGATCATGCCAGTGGGTGGCAAAGAGAACAAGGAGTGCAATAGGAGAAAATGGACCCCCTACAAAAAAAGGGAAGCATGTGGAGTTTGGTATCAGACCTCAGTCTCCTAAAAAGAAGAGTCGGAGGCCCAAAAAACAATATAAAATTTCATATTTGCATATTGGTCAAGGATAGGAGGAATACACACTGATGAATGATTTGAAAGGGAGGACAGCCAATATAACTTTTGCAGAGTTACTTGGTTTGTGCCCAAAGCTCAAGAGAGAATGGAAGAAGTTGGCTAATCCCAGGAAAAGTAATGAGCAGGAACCTACAAGAGGAGAGATGGAGATGATGTCTGTGGAAGATCTTCCAGATTTATGCCCTACAATGGATGCATGGTGTGGAGGTATGAGTGTTGGAGAGGCATATGTTGATGGCGGTGCACAGATAAGTGTCATGACTCAAGCATGTATGGAGAGGTTGGGGCTAAAATTGAATGCACATTCAGATTTTAGGCTCTGATTGGCAAACCATGCGAAGGTCAAGTGTCTGGGTATATGCACGGGAGTAGTAGTGGATGCTTTTGGAGTATCATGTTGCATTAATTGCCACATTATGCCTACTGGTTTGGGAGCATTGTGACACAAAACTGGGGGTTTGGTTTTGGTCACGTCTCAACCCACAAATTGAAGAAGAGAGAAGAGATTTGGGCATGAGATGAAGCTTAAAGAGACACTCACTCTCTATCTTCTCAGATCAAAACAAAGATATATACATCAAAGGTGAGGTTGTACTCTAGCATTGAAAATAAGAAAGGCTGAGGGGAAGCATTGATTTGAGCTAATCGGTCAGCCCCAAAAGTAAGGGTGAGCTATTGTTGGAAGAACATCTTTTGACTCAACACAATGTGAACTGATGTGAAAGGCATGAATTGATAGGGCTGATTTGGTTGAATGGGATGGTTGGGACAAAACATAGATCTCAAAAAGACAAAGATTCTGATATCAGTTTCATTCAAAACGAAGCTTGGAATAGAAAGTTATGATGGTTTTACGAAGGGTTCTCAAAACTGCTCCAAACAATAGACCCGACCATTAGACAACAATAACTTTTATTCTGCTAAATGGAACAAATATCTGAATACATTACTAGATATATCTTGAAAAGAAGAAGATTCTGATATAAGTTTCATTCAAAACGGAGCTCGAAGTAGAAAGTTATGACCATTTTACGGAAGACTGTCCAAATTGTCCATACCCGACTGCAGTTATGGAAAGGGCAATGATCTCCTGCAGCAGAGAAGTAGCTTTCTAGATACATGGCAAATTGAGGTCACCCAGGGGAGTATAGAATACCCTTAACACAAATCTAGAAATGACTCACTCATGTGCGTACACTAAGCTTTAGAGCGAGGAGAGAGGAGATGGAAGAAGGATGAGGAAAAGGAAGCATGAACTTTATTCAAAACATCAAAAGCAAGAAGAGGGGTACAAAGTGAGAGTCTAATGTTCTAGGGAGAAGGGAAAAGATAGGAAAAGCTAGATACAAGTGATGGCATAACTACGAAGGGAAGAACCAGATGCTGGAGAGGGAGGAGAGAGGTCTCTTTTATAGAGCAATTCTCACCCTCCTTCACCTTGTTACATTTTCAGCTAGTAGATTCCTTCACCCCCTAGTGACATAAGGACATGGGTCACCATCAAATGTCCTTTTGGGCACATTTTGTCAAGTGTCCCATCACAAGATCCTTATGACTCTTTAAAAATTGAGAAAGTCAAGAGTCTTTCCCCTTGGAGCCCATAGCGACCCTCTCTTTTCCATACGTCAACATCCTCCATATACCACCTTGGAATTCTAGAAGGATTCCTCTTGACTTTACACTCTTCCATAGTCCTCCACATGCCCTTCATGTGCTTGGCATGTGCTCTCCATATTATTTTAGTACATTATGGAGGCCATGCAGTCATCTGGCCCACTCAAAATACATGACTCATTTCTATTTTCCCAATTACAAAGCAAATAATATATCTCTCAAACCATTCTATCCCTATACCAAGGTATTTATAATTCATACCCATGGTATTTACAATGATGCACTCCACTCATAATCACATTTGCAATCATTTTCACTAATTATTCTAATTAGTGTCAAACCCACATTAATGATTACATGAAATAAAGTAGTCGATATCAAAAGATTGACAAGCTGCAACGAGAGTAGCTGCAAAGAGCCGTCTCCCACCACCAACTTCTCCATCACGCTTCTTGGTTCTTTGTGTCCATGGCTAGATTTTGTCACCTTGCGAGCGGCCCCACAAATCCTCCCACAGGTTTCAAAACAAAATATCATTTTTTTTTGTCACATCTTTCCCCCCCTAGCAGATCCCTGTGCTTGGCATGGGGGTCTGCTGGCCATGGTATCTGTGGATAAAACACTTTTAACAGGTACTCATTGGCACGTCCAGGGATGACCATTTGCATCTTCCAAAAGATAAGTGTTATTTTTGAACTTTTTCTTCACCCTGAAGGGACCTTCCCAACGCTGAAGGAGTTTCTTGTCTAGCCGCTTCTCCACACGACCATCAAACTTCATGATCAAGCTTCCTTCTTTGAGTTTTGGCTTCTTCTTCTTCTTGGTAAGAGCATCATACCTTGCTTTGTGACGTTGTTGTGCTGCCTCTAAATGTTGAAGTGCTTTTAGCCGCTTCTCATCCAAGGTCTCCAGCTGTACTAGACGTTGGGCATGTGTTTCTTCTTCGTTGCACAATCAAGAAAAAGTCGTGCGAAGGCTTAAGATTTCCAATTCTATTGGCAAGATGGCCTCCACTCCATAAACTAGCTGAAAAGGTGTGAAACCAAGGGAGAGGTTATGAGTGGTTCTATAAGCCCACAAAACCTCTGGTGTATGCAGCCCACTTCCTTTTCATGGTGTCTACTAGCTTAGACAAGGACCCACAAAGGAAACCATTAGTTTTTTCCACAAGACCATTGGATTGGGGATAATATGGAGTTGATATGACATGATTTATTTTCAATTTGTGCACCAAAGATTCAATCAAGTCATTCCTAAAAAACCTCCCTCCATCTGTAAGGATTTCCACAGGGCAACCAAAACGGGCACATATAAACTCCTTGAGAAATGATGCCACCATTGTTGCTTTGTTGTTGAAAGTAGCTTTTGCTTCTGCCCATCTACTTGCATAATCAGTTGCAACTAATATATAATACTTCCCTTGTGAAGAACGAGGAAGGGGGCCAACAAAATCCAAACTCCACCTCTCAAATGGACCATATGCTGGAATGGGATTCAAGGGCCCAGGAACATATTGCTTGCATCCATATGCTTGGCATACCTCACAACTTAGGCACCACTCATCGACATCTTTGTTGAGTCGGGGCCAATAATACCCTGTGTTAAGGATCTTTCGAGTAGTGCTAGCTGAAGCAAAGTGACCTAAACATTCATGACACAGCTCCATAATCCTTTTAGATTCTTCCAAGCTCACTACCCTCCTAAGAACCTTATCTTTACCTTGCTTGTATAGAACATCCCTAAGGATTGTATAAGGATGAGCCTTCCTTGTGAACCTCTGCTTTTGTTGAGGGGTCAATCCATGAGGAAAATGTCCTTCATCCAAATAATATTGAACATCTTGGAGCTTTGGCCAACCTGTATCTATCAATGCAAGAGTAGCTTCAATGAAAGAAGCCATAGCTTTAGTAGCCATCTCATCAGCTTGACAATTATCTTTTCTTTGAATATGCACAAACTTGCAAAACTCAAAAGCTTCCTTTAACTCCATCGCTCTTTTATAAAGATCTTGTAGATTAGGACTCCGTGCCTTATAAACACCTTTCATTTGCCTAATGACCAGTTGAGAGTCTCCTTTAACCTCTACCTCTTTCACTCCTTCCTTTAGGCAATCTTCTAATCCATAGATCAATGCATTGTACTCAGCCACATTATTTGATATTGCTTCAGGAAATCACCTACCCTTGTCCCACACCTCTTTTCCTTCTGGATCAAATAGAATTATCCCCCCAGCCCCACATTTCCTAAAGGGGCTAAAGGCTCCATCAAAATGCAGCTTGAAAGCTATTGGCGGGGTCTCCAACTCTTCATCTAAGTCTTCCTTTGCCTTTTTTACTTCTTCTTCCTCCTTACCTGTAAGCAAATCTGCCATAGAAGCTCTGGTGGTGCTTTCTATAATAAAAGTGAAAGAGAACTCTTGAAGCTCACAAATCCACTTAGCAAACTTTCTAGCAGGATTGGGTTTGCAAACCAAAAATTGTCAAGCAAGTTGAGACGTAAGAAAGAAAAAAAGGCGAGGCAGCAAGTATGACCTAAACTTCTTCACTACAAAGACCAAAGATAAACCTTCTTTCTCCATTTCACCGTACCTCTCCTCATCCTCCGTGAGTTGCCGACTTGCATAATACACTAGGTGCATGCGTCCTTGCTCACCCTTCTGAAGTAATATAGCTTCCACTAAATGAGTTGACACACTTGGATTCACATAGAAATCATCCTCCCACCTAGGAGGCTGCATAATTGGCCTTTGGCTCATGCATTCCTTAAGCAAACAAAATGCCTCATCTTGCTCTAGTCCCCATTGGAAAGATACATTTTTCTTTGTCAATAAATTTATAGGATACATCTTTTCAGAAAACATATCAACAAAGCATTGGTAATACTTTGTTTTACCCAAAATGCCCCTCACCTCTCTGAGATTACTAGGTGGTGGAAGGGCCATGAAAATGGTAGAGGAAAATAATCCCTCTTTGTGCATGCATTTAGAGGGAAAAATTCCACACAAACACGCCATTTCTTTCCTTTCTTGGGAGTAACCACCACTGGAGAAACCCACTCTGAATTCTCAACTGGAAAAATAAACCCAGCTTGGAGCAA
This sequence comes from Dipteris shenzhenensis, assembly GCF_047967505.1. Lineage (NCBI taxonomy): Eukaryota > Viridiplantae > Streptophyta > Polypodiopsida > Gleicheniales > Dipteridaceae > Dipteris > Dipteris shenzhenensis. The sequence continues at coordinate 43,607,320 of NC_141603.1, forward strand.
GTTAGTTACCTCCTTCCTGAGCACTTTTGATTGTACCATTGTGATGCCAAAAATTGATATTTTTTTAATTTGGCATTGGTATTGTTTTCTTCTATGTTTGATAAGAGTTTGAGTATCAAGTGATAGCCTAGCGGCTCTCACTTATTTCTATTTTCTAAGATATTGTATGGGATTGAGAGGATGAGTGGAATGGATCATTGTAAATACCATAGGTATGAATTATAAATACCTTGGTATGGGGTGAGAGTTATTTATGTATGGGATATTGTGGGGTTTTTAGAATATAGGAAGAGTGAGTCATATAAAGAGGTGGGCTCATGTCCATGTGTTCCAATAATTTAAGAAAGGCCACATGCCAAGTGTGTGGAAGGCATGTGGAGGAGTGTGGAGTCAAGAGAAATCCTTCTAGAATTCCTATGTGGAATAAGGAGGATGTGGACATATGGAAAAGAGAGGGTCCCTATGGGCTCCATGTGGGGAGACTCTTGACTTTCTCAATATTTTAAGAGTCTTGAGCATCTTTTGATGGGACACATGGCAAGAGTAGCCAAAGAGGACATGGATGGTGACATACGGGCTTATGTGATTGATGGGGAAAAGAATCTATAGGTAGCAATTGTAAATGGGTGTGTTTTCATGACAGTTTTTACCCCCTTTCAGTAAATTGTCCATATCTCTTCAACCGATTATCTGTTTTCAATGAAACTTATATCAATACAAAGCTCACTTCAAGCCACATCCCTGTATGTACTTTAATTTTTTATATCAATTTTTTGGTGGAAGTTATAGACCTCTGTGTTTTCTAGCAATTTGTTTCTAGAGGCTTCTGTGAAGGAGGTGCCATGTTTCCCCGAAATTTACCCATCCAGCCAAATCAGCCCATTCAAGCCCCTAGATATATATCAGTTCATGTCATGTTGAGCTGAAAGATCTTCTTCCAACAATGCATCACTCTTCTCTTTGGCACCGACCGGCTTGGTGAGATAATGGCCTCTGCAGATCCTTTTCTTCTGATGTTGGACTACAACATCACTTGGGATGTTACCATATTCATTCTCCTCTAAGGGAAGCAAGGAGAAAGATATGTTGTGGTTTTCTTTGCATGAAAATATTTTCTTGATCTCTCTTTGCAAGTGATAAGGGTCTCTATTATCAAGATTGTGAAGAGCAGGAAACTAAGAGGTGCGTGAAGTTTCATTACCCCCAACTTCATGTCACACCACTCCCAACCGTCTAAGCCATTGCACCATTGGCTTGCTTTGAGGCTTCAAGTCAATTTTGTTGGTGAAGACTAGTGCGATCCACCACTTCCTCATACATGGTTGAAGATGATTCTCCTTCTGAATCTCCATTTCCTTGATTGTCCCCCCAATCAACACCAAGGCAAAGACCAAACACCACTCCTTCCACCTCTCCTTTTGAGATGGACTCCTCAGAGGTGCCACTTGTCTCGTGATCGGATGACTCGCTGAGCTCTCGGAAGTTGAAGTTTCCTCCTTTACCACCTTCTTGTGGTGACTCTTGATGTTGTAGCGGACCTTCCTATTCCCTCCTTGGAGAATAAGATCACCTGTCTCCCACTTCTGTGTTTTGTCTAACATTAAAGATTATAGAGATGATAGTTTGTACATTGCTTGGATTTTTTACAGGAAAGATACAAATGTGAAGAAGGTTGAGAAAGTTGTAAGTGGATTTGGAGAAAAAAGCATACCTTGGTACTTTGACATATATAGTATTAAGGGAGCACAGTTGAGACGAGTTCACTTATTTGTTTTGTTACCTAACAAAAGTGCATACACTTGTGTTGGATTGGTACATCAAATCACAGAAGATGTGGTTGGAAAAGAGGGAGATTTTGGATTGTTAATCATTATAAATCAAAATAAGAAATTTCTCTTGGATCCTAGCGATTATGAAGCAACTCGTATGAAGTCTGATGTAGATGACAACATGCACTCAAGAGGCTGGGTAAGTGTTGAATCAATTGATGGAAATGAAATTGACACAGTGACAATAATCATTGAATCATATCGCAAAGTTTCAGCAACATTAAAGAAGCGCAAGAGTGGGGAAGATAGTGGGGAAGGAACAAAGAAAGGAAAGTTGACTATGGTTCAAGCACCAGGTGGTAGTGGAGAAGTGGAAAAGAAAGGAAAGCTCACTATAATTGATGTACCAGAGAAAGGAACACCTCCAGCTAGCAGTTATGGAAAGAAGCAGTGGTAGTGAATTGGAGCCAAGTGGAAAGGTCATAGGAAAAAAAGGGCAAAAGAAACCATCAGGCTTGGTGGAATATGAAAAATACTACCCATTCGGGTTGCATGCAACATTTCCAATTCCAGTTACAAGATGTCAAAAAGCTCCTCCAAGCTATGTATATAGAGGGTTGAACAAAGAGCATGTGGAGAAGCTTGCTGTAGACTTCGGTTATAACTCTAGGCCTCCTGCTGCTGTAGCGGATTTAATGCCTTTCAATCCTGAAACAAAGCAGCCCCTAGAAAGGGTAGATAAAAAGGATTTAACCAAGTGCCACTACTGGATACTATCTGGACAACATTCAATATATGCTGCTAAAATATTCACATCTAATGATGATAACAGCACGGCCCAAAGAAAGAACTACTATTGCACCCGTCAGGCGAGGATTGTAGTGAATTGTCCGGCACGCTTTTGTGTGGAGATATCAAAGATGGCAAACCTGGAGTGTCAAAATATCTTGAGACAATCTCCATACATTGATATACTTAAGTAGGTGAGGGGACAATGGATTCTCTTTAACAAACCCAAGAAAGCACAACAAGGGCTTGCAAAAGGACATCCAGATCGTGAGAATTGGGATGTAAGTACATATTTTAAGTATGAATCTTTTTTTACAAGAATGTTTCCTTAATTATTGCATTCTAATGGATTCATATATTTTGTAGGCTTTCATTGACACTGGCAAGGTAACATTGGGCAATAGCTTTGCCACGAAGGATGTACATATGATAATTACAAGCGATGCCATTTATGATGGTTGGATCTCCATCCTTGAGGATTACATTGCAGGCAAATATTCACAAGATGGAAAATGCCATAGGCAACCCACAGTCTCAATGTTTAGATGCTTGCGTGGATTGAGTGATGATCAAATTGGTCAAATTCAAAATGACATTAAGGAAGGTAGAGTAGTCATAACTAAAACAAATACTGATGCCATGATTCTTGATATTCAAGGACAAGCTATGCAGATCAAGAGAGATGTTGCACTACAAGAAGAACTTTATATGTTTATATCGGTAGAACGGCCTTCTTTAATGTTAAAAATTTGGGATGAGTGCAGATTACAATTTAAAATTACTCTAGAATTGTATCATCAGATTCGTGGTTGCTCTGATTCATGGTTAAAACTAAAGCTTCAATAGGTCAAGGAAACTCCACCATTGCCTGATGCTGCAAAGGGGTATCTAAGGTGGATTATGGGACAAAGTGAAGGTTCAAGTCATGGACCGAATTCCACCCGGCCTTGGAGGTTCTACATAGTCAGTTCAAACATGGAGGGAATGGAATTTATACATAATGTGTACCAAGAGCCAATGGCAATAGGGGTTGCTTTTTTGGATGTAATGTATGGACCAAGCAGAAGTAGAAATTGGAACGAGGATCGCTTTGAGTGTTTGTTGAAAAGCTTGGTGACAATCGCTTCTCCCCCAGTGCAATTCCTTCTTGTGGTGTTCTTGACCATGGATCATGTATCATGTTTGAAGAATGCATTAAATAAGACATGCGGACAATATAAAATACACTTTGGTTGCCTTAATTTTGAAACTGCAGATATATTTGTCACTGGATCTATGGATGGCTTAATTGCATGTGTACTAGTAAGCAAGGAAAAGCATTTCAACGATATTGAGCACTATACCAATGCACAATATAAGCCATCAATATATGTTATGAAAAATCAAGTGGTGCAGAAGAATCAGGTGATGAGGATGATGATGATGAATTTGACATTGAATTGTCCTTGAAAAGAAAACGTTCAAGTATCATGAAAGACATGATCATGGGTTTCTGTCGAGAAGATGAGTATGTATTGGACTTGTTCTCTTAGGGGCTTGCTACAATAGAGTCTCTTTCTTGTAAGAGGCGTGTTGTTTCAGTTGTTGAGACTTATGAGGAGTTAGCAAAGGTGGAAAGTATTTGTTGCACATATGCTTACAGTAATCATGAAATTCGACAATGGGCTCGCTTGCAAGAACCAATATTGGCAATAGAGGGGGTACTAAAAGAAGATGATACAACTGAAGGTGGAGGGGATAAAGAAATTGATACCATACCAAGACAAAAAGAGCTTCAACCCTTCAATGAAGAGCAGCATGAGCATTTACAAAAACACGCTTCAAAGTTTTGGGAAACAGAAGAGGAAGCAACAGGTCCTTGAAGTTGTCCTTTTATATGGTGTTCATGTTTTCCATATGTTATCTTGCTATATTCTCCATATGATGTATTAATTTCATTCCAAGGATATTTTAATATTACTTGGAAATTCTTCTATCGCATTGCCATAATTCAAACATGAACATATGTATTCTTGAATATGTTTCGTGATGAATGAATTAGTGTAAATTGTTGTTTCTATCCTTATTCACTTCATATCAAATATGTTTTGGCCACTTGGCCAAATCTTTTCTTAGTGGGAACACTTGGGCAATGCTAGATAGTGTTGGACTCCACTCTATCTATTATGCAAAGGTTTTTGGCATTGTAAGGATATGTAGTTTTGGGGATTAAAATAACTTGAAAAGGTATAGATTCAACAACTTTAGGGGGTATACTATGCATATGAACATGAATGCTTTCTTTTTTTTAGTAATCCAATTTTGTTTTAAAAAAGAAAGACATGAATGCTTTCACTCAAACAAATTTCATTGAGAGCATACAACCTAAAGTTTGACAATTTGGTTTTCTAACTCGATCTTCAGTTTGTTTCTACTTATGAATTTCATTTCCTTATTTATCAACAGATCTTGGCCATCTCAATTTCACATCGCTAGAAGCATTGCCTATATATGTGACACCTGATCCAATGATTCGTTATGTGCCTAATTTGAACATTAGCATGCAAGTTCCAAGCTCAACATGGTTGATTGAAAATGTTGAGGATGCAATGTCTGGAGTTAATGTTCTATTGACAAATGTGGATGCAAGCTTAGAAGGTAAAGGAGAAGATGCAATGTCAGTGTATGAAGCCAAGGTGCAGGAAGAAATCTTAGAAGGTAAAGGAGAAGACATAATGTCACCCTCAGAATAATGTCAAAAGAGGTGATAACAAAAATAAGACTAGCAGTGATAATAGATTTGAAAGGGTTATTGCTTGAGCGTTGTTTTTTGAAGTCAAACAAACATATGAGCTTGCACAATGGGAAGCATTGGCTTGTTCTCCATCCTGGGTGTTTAAAGTTTCTACAATGGTTGCTCGATCACTACCATGTTGGCATTTGGTCCACTGGAGGAGAAAAGGGAATGGTGCAACACATGTTGGACACTTTGGGCATCATGTTAACATAAAGTTACATTTCTTCATGGTTTGGGGTGCGATGGCATGCAACAAGCATACAAAGAGTAGAATCATTCGACTAGATAGGATGAATGTGGAAGCGGAGTTTAAACCATTAATGAGAGTGTGGTGTTGTTTCAAAGAGAAATGCAAACCAGCAAGAACAGTGTTCATTGACGTTTCGCCTTACAGGGGTTGTGTTATTCCAGCAGAAAATTGCATTTTCCCTACAAAATTTGATATAGATTGTGGTGATTCTATTTTGCTTCATGAGTTATTGCCATACCTACAGATGCTAGATGATGCAGTAGATGTGCGCAGTGCCATCTCTTCTAACAGATTTGGTCAAGCTCCGATTGTCAAAGGGCATGATATGTTCTATTATTTTCAACCAGTGATCCTTGAATTCAAAGAAAAAAGAAAAGAAGTGCTCAAAAGGATGAATGTCAAATCTCAAATGTCTACTCGTAGCTCAAAAAAAGACACAGAGAAAGGTATTGCTTCACCTATAACCAAAACTAGAGTGAGAGGGACTTGTCCTACTACAAGAAGTATGTTGCATGCTCAACATGTTACATTGAATGAAGAGGAAGAATGCATGCTAGGAAAAATTGCCAAAATGGGGCCGTTGAAAGATAGTGAGGCAAAATGCTTTGCTATGGTTCTTGGATGCAAGAACAGGGGAATCACTGCTGATGCTGCAAGGCATTCTTAGCCAACTTGATTCAATTTTATTGCATAGACAACCCTTAGTGAATCTGGGTGATCTTTTTAATTAGAGTTGCAGACACAAATGCTCAGCTAAAACATTTGTACCTACATTCTGATTTATATTTGGACACTATTTGGTTAGATTCGATTTGCAAAACATTATGTTTCAATTTGTTTTGTGAAACAATTAATAGATATTGAGTTAGTACCTTGTGCAAAAAATGCTTTGTGCTTTGTGATGTGAGTTTGTATTCCTCCACTAAAAGAATGATTCTTTGATTTTAAACATATGATAGGTGTTGCAGATTGTCCTAAAAAGTTGAAGAGCTATCTTATTACAAATTTTGATCCTGCATCCAATGGTTTATGGAAACATGAATTGCCCATACCCATTGAGCATGTGTTCGAAATGAATGGCATCCATTATGAAGTAAAGAAATCAACAATACCTGGGGCAGGATATGGTCTTTTTGTACATACGAGCATCAAGAAGAAACAAGATTTGATGGTATATAATGGTCCAAAGTATGATTATGATACTTGGAGATCTCTCCTCAAGTTTTTCCCAAGGATGAAGACTTATGGAATGTTTGAAGATCCATTCATTGAGCCATTGACAGATGTGAAATGTATTTTGGGAGATGTATTGTATGGAAACATTGCTGGATATATAAATAGCTCAATGTAGTATAAAGAAAGAACAAATGTTATATTTGTATACATCCCTAAGCTACCACCTTGGGCTCAAAAGTCACAAGAAGATTTGAGTGCCCATGGCTACATTACTATGCAAACCATAAAGGATATCTCCTTCAGAGATGAGCTACTTTGTGAGTATGAATGCTAGTATTGAATTGTTAATGATTGTGTTAAATGATGTGATGCAAAATTTAGTTGCAAATTTGGCTATGTGTCAATGGTTTTGATTATATTTAGCACAAGAAAGCAATTTAAAAAAAGGTTTTTGCTAAAGCTGTACCATAATCCTATTGCATATGTCAATACTGCAATTTATCAACATAGAAACATATGCATTTGGCATTAATTTGATACATCTAATATACCAAATAAAAATTGACAGTTATTGCAAGTTTAATTTTGTTTTTGAACACCACATTTATATGATGGATGTTAAAGCTCTATAACAATCCTATTGCATATATCAATACTGCAATTTAATTTACTCCAATGAATCTTCCTAACGCAACATCTATAAATTGGCTTTTGTTTGTGGTTTTGATGTATATGAAACAACAAACATCTTTCTTTCACTAGCAAATCAACAAATGTTTTGGCCATGGGACCATGTTCACATCTATTAAGGCCTTTTGCCATAGCAACATACGGAAGCTTGTTGCTTGGGTTATAGGAATTGGGAAAGTATTGTGCATGGTCTAGTCTCCCCCAACATAACTGAAACTTGGGTCCTCAATGGAGCTAATGTTTCAATAAAGAATATCAAATTTTACTTTTGAAGTGACTATATTTTATTTCATGGGAATTGGGATTTTCCCAAATTCTCTAATATAGTGTTATGTCTACCTTTTGTGGCATAGGTGTCCCATTATCCTTTTTCTTATTTTTTCTTAGACTCCCTAGTGCTGGCCAATTTACTCCATTCCTTCCTAAGTTTTGGAGAGAGTGCCAAAAGCTGCCCAAATGTGATTTGTGCAGTCTTCTCTCTAAGATTCCTTGTGCCAACCCTCCACTTGTCCTCCTAGATGTTTGAACGTATTATAAAATTGGGAAGAGACCAAGGGAGTATCTTAGACTTGGGATATGGGGGTTGATGTATGTGGAAAAATGAGGCAAAGGGTTGTCACAAACAATTGAGAGTGGGTAATTGCCTAGCCCACATGGGACACTCTTCCACACACACCATGCATGTGGGAGGATGCATTTATTGGGAGAGACCACCTCTCTTGGCTATAAAAGGAGGGGGCTATTCCTTGATGGAACACGCTCATTCTTGTAAAGCCACCTAGCTAGTACTTTGATTTCCCCCCCCATCTTTCCAATAAAGCATGACTCTCTTCCCTTGATGTCTCCATCTCTACATTCCACCTCCCATCATGTACATGCTCCTCTTCCCCCTCTTCCTTTCCCCTTGTGCCATAGTCCCTCTCTTCATTCCCACCCCTCTTAATCTTTTTTCCCCCACCTATGTTAATGCTTCTTCCCTCACGTTCCCTTTTCCTCCATGTCCCTCGAGCATTGCCATGCCTAGCATCTAGCCTCATGCATTGAATTCTTTTCTAGTTAATAATGTCTATTTTGTTTTTTGTCTTTGTCATGTGTTTTGACATTGCAATGAAATATTGCTTGAAATTTGCAATCCTATGAGTCATTGATTGTACCTTTTCCAATGATATTTTGTTCTTTAAGTTGATATAGAAGTTGTTGATGTATGTAATGTCATCACTAGAAAAGGTGTATTTTTTTATGTTCCTCCGAACACCTTTTAACAAATTTTTGCAATTTTGGTTTGAACATACGGTAGATGAAAGAAAAAAGGGTTTTATTTGAACCAGGATTGGAACCTCCTCCCTCCTCCCTTTTCCAGGGAAATTAAAACTGGTTTATGGTCAAAGAAGGGGAGGGACAACAGAGCACTAGCCTTGTGACAAAGAGCGTCATCCAAGAGTCTTGTAGAAAATTAGGCTCTGCCCAACCGATATTTTAAATGGTTATGTCCTAGCTGGTTGTTAGTCTAAGTAAAAGCGGTGTGATATAGAGCTTCATCCAAGAGTCTTCTAGAAAAGTAGGCTCTGTCCAACCGATCTTTTCAATGGTTTTGTCCTAGCTGGTTGTCAGTCTAGGTGAAAGTAGTGTCTTTTGAAGTGTCAATCAAGAAGATTGATCCTTTAGGTTGTTCCAGGCTATCAACTCGCTTCCTCTTAGAACATTTACTAGCCCGCCATTCCATATATCTCTTCTGCTTTCGACCATGTTGAAATCCCCTAGAAGGATAGTGTTATCTTTCAGGAATTTGCCTTCCCACATGAGTACTCTATCTCTAATGGTATTGAGGGCATAGACTGAGTAAACCTAACATGCTAGATTGGGGTACGTGAAGTCAATCCCTATTCCATTTTGTCCAAAGCTCGTTAAGACCCCTCTTATAGCTTGAGAAAGGTGCTTGGAAACTCCCAGCACTACGCCCCCTCTGCCCTCTTCATGATTAGTGTAGAACCAACCTCTTTTATCATCAACCTGGTTAAGTTGTCACCTTATCTTTGATCCCTCGATTTTGACTTCCTGTAGTGCTAAAAAGTCAAGGTTGAGTCCTCTGCTAGGGATACATCTTCTGAGAATTACTGGTCTAAGATCATTTAATAATCCTTGAACATTTATACTAAGGAAGGAGAATAAATCTTGTTTTTGCATCATTGGGTATTGCTTTTGTTTCTTTTCTTCATGAATTTAACCTGTGGCACTAACGCGAAGCCTTTTAATAGCCTTCTCTTCTCTCTCTCTCTCTCTCTCTCTATCTCTCTCTCTCTCTATATATATATATATGGAGCTTGGGTCCTTAGGCTTCTCATTCGGAGGGGCTGATTGTAGACTTCACCTTTCAGAGCCTGCATAGTTTTTCTCCCTTTCACCAGAGTAAATGGGGGATCATATCTATCCAGGGATTCATCTTCTGCTCATTCTAGTTGAGCTTTAAAGTCTTGGGCATTTTATACAAACTCTTCTTTCTTTGAGCTATCTGATGGTTTTCCTCAGTGGTTTGCTCTTGAGTGTACTTGGCATACCTAGTTTTCTTTCTTGAGTTTATGCCCCATTGGGCTTTATCCTTCCCATGGTTCTTGGTTTTGGGTTCAGCTAAAGGGGCTTCTTCTTCTACTTGTACATTCTAGGGGGGAGGACTAGGTATCTCTGTGTTTTCTTTCCTATGGCTGTTCCTAGATGGATGGTCCTTAATGAAGTGTCCTCCTAGGTCACAAAGGAAACATGGGTTGGGGGTGTTGTTGTAAAAGACTTTCTAGATCATCTCCGCTCCATCCCCATCTAGAACTTTAATGACATTAGGAGGGTCTATCCCTGAGTCCATTAGGATAGAGCCTTAGTTGTTCCCTTTTAGGCTGATAAACCTTTCTTTTTCCAGTGCCAAGAACGGAGCTAGTGGGTTGCATAGAACCTCAAGTTACGGGAAGAAGGGAGAGTGGGAGGTCGAGGAACTCTACCCTAATTGGTGCTTTGGAGGGCGAAGGTAAATCAAGGTTTAAGGAAGGTTCCCACATCTAAAACTGGCAGAGGCTGACTTCTAATGGTCCATGAGGCCTTCTGCACTACTTATGATGTCATTTCCAGTTTTTTCTCAAAGGGAAATGATGTATGCTTTCCTTAGGACATGAACACTAGCAACATTCAACCCTTTTCAAGACCAAAAGTTCTTAACCCATCCTTCAAGGAATAGTATAGGTGGTCGGGGGCTATGGATATATCATACCACCATGTCAGAAGAGAGCCATTTTGTAGTTTCATTCATCATTCCATTGTGAAATTTCAATGTAGGAAGCTTACCTTTGAAAGAGCTAGTATCTGGTCGAGTTTTTTTAGGATCTCCTTCTGTGGGGGTGGAGGAGGGTGAATCATTGAAGATTCTCCAAGCTCTTGGTGAGAGCTTCTCCCATGCTGATTGCTTTGGGGTCACAGGGGCTTAGGTTTCAGCCTCCTCCTTGGAGAGCTCCCATATAGGTTCCTTTCAGCACCTCCGGGGCAAGGCTTTCCCTTACTTAGTCTACTGCATTATATGCTAGGGAGGGGCTCCATGAGAAGGACATTTCTGAGCTTGTGTAGCAAACAAAACCACTTTTGCATTTTGTATTCTATTTGTGTCCTACTAAAAAAGTGAGAAGTTCTCTGGTGTGGACCTAAAGTCCCGCTAGTAGTCTCTTGAGGCCCTTGTTGATAGTACATTTCTAAAGACCTTACATGTTTTTATCCTCCAAGTGTAGGGTGGAGCCCGATAGATTGGATAGATCCACCATCTTGTATCTTGTTGTTTCCTGCATGTCTACATCTTGCTCCTCCCTAATAGTGTTTGTCTCATGATCGGGTCTTGTCCCTAGATCTCAGTTAGTGGAGTCGCTGTCTTTAGCGGTGGGAAGCTTTGTAGGTGGTGGCAACCCTATCTCCTCCACCATTGCTAGAGGAGGTCATCGCTCCCTGTTCTCCATTGTCTTTGAGGAGGTACATTATATATAACATATATTTCATTAATTTTGGACTCATATGTCTACTTTTGGACTAATCCCAAAAATCTTTCCCAAATGAAAAGTTTACTTTATGAAAATGTTATTCAAGAATCAAAAGTTCACATTTTGGCACTGTCGTTTCCACATAATAAATTTCACAATCTGTCTCTATAATGATGCACTAATAATGCAATAACTTTGATTAAATCCTACTTTTGTACTTCTTGTTTTTAAAAATCCTATTCATGTTTTAAAAAAATCATGAGTTATTAATTTAAATCCATGAAAAATAGCTTTCGAAATAAAGACTTATTAATATAATTTAATCCAAAAGAATGCACTTAGAATTTAATGTAGAAAACTATAACACTCTTGAAGTTTCAAAAAATTAAAAGATTGAAATAGACAAGAGACATGGAAGACTCTTTTGTGCTCCAAAAATAGTAATACCTATGCTTACAATTTTACAGTGTCATATGTCAACAAGAAATATTACTCTTGATGAGTCTTTATACAAAGGAGTATGTCACACAGCCTTTTCAATAACTCGATTTTGCCTTTATAATGTGTTAAGTACAAATGGACGACGATTCTGACATATGCTCGTTTGAATGTTCGATTCATCATCACTTGTTGCTTGGGTGTCATCCTCATTCACTCTCGTTTGACCACTATCATCTCGAGTCTTTATTAATGCTTGAATGGTATTGTCTCGAGCATACTTCATGTGTGCACTATCTCCTTCTACTTCCTCCATAGTGAGCATCTTCAAAAACTCTGCAATGTGCAAAATAATTGATAGCGGTATTCTTATTTTTTCTTCTACATCATACCCCAGGTGCTTCTTTATTTTCTTTGTCTTTGATTTCTAGGATGCTATGATTGTCTCTGTGGAAAGATCTAAAACTTCTTCATGGTTTGGGACCCATTCCTTTTTTAGACAACCATTATATAGTGTATTGTTACCTTGGCTCTCCTTCGTACCCCTTGTCTCATACCGTAGTGCTATAAATGTTGCATATTTCCCCTAGTCATCCATGCTCACGTCCACAACTTTTGCAACCCAGAACTTCACATTCTCATGTTCATTGTCTGATGGTTTAACGACAACAAATTAATGGACATCTATGTGTACTTCTATCATAAACTCTCTCTTCTTTGGTTCACATTATGGACATGGGAGTAGCAATTCAAACTCATTTTCAAAGAGATCAGACAATGGGCACAAGTCGTTACCAAAATTTGGCCAAAATAAAGGCCCTTTTGCCTTAACATCATCTTCTCATATTTTCTCAAGGTCCTTTATCAATTGATAGGTCTTCTTAATTACAACAGCAGTGTATTCCTTCCAAGAGGGCTTCTAATCAGGAAATCTACGAAGCATTTCCTCTTTGTATGTAATAAAAGATTTTAAGACTTCTATTTCACCTTTGGATTTCTCGTTGAATTCTTTTATAGGAGCCCATATCGGATGCATTTCTTTGCTTGGAATTGAAGTTAAGAGACAATAAGGCTCTTTGGGTTCCCATGTTGTATCATGAGAATAGTGTTGCCACTGCATCACTGGTTTTTCATCCTAAGAAAAAGCGAACCTATCGGAAGATGCATTCTAGATAGATGGGGTTGAGGTAAAGCATTTTCATAAATGTAGTCTTTTAAAATTGATGTTGCCAATACCATTAAGGATCTTGTTTTGGGCCTTCTTGTGTTTCCATGAATGTTAAATTTTACTCCATACTTTGCTTTATTAGCCAAATCCTACTATGTGCCATGTGATAATCCTGTAGTAATGCAATATACATTATTGCAAATACTTTTTCCATTTATATGAGGCTTTATATGTTGTCCAAAACTTTGCTTTTTCATGTCATTTACCATAAAGCAAGAGAGCCTTGTGAGTAGGTATTCATTTCTTTTGTCCCTCTCCTTTCCCACACCTAATCTCTACATCCCTTGATGTCAAGTAAGTTAATGGAATGCATACAACTACGCTTGCAACATGTAGATTGCATTGCTTTTAGCATAACATCTTCATTCATTACTCTTATTCTCTTTGGTTGCTTTTCTACATCTGCCTAGACTCGATTTCTTTTCATGCATATGTATGTTTGTTTTTTCTGTAAATCCTTATTTGAATTTGTACACTTCTCCCAGTCAAATTTATTTGTTACTTTATTTTCATGGGATGTTGCAACCTTCATCTTATTACATTCAAAGTCAAATACCAAATAGTCCTTTGTTGGTTTCTTCTGTACATCCTTATTTAAATTTGTACATTTCTCCCCGTTGAATTTATATGTCACTTTGTTTTCATGGGATGTTGCATTGTTGATCTTATCACAGTCAAAGTCAAATACCGAATAGTCCTTTGTTGATTTCATTCTTGTCTTTGAAGCAATCTTCGGACCATTTGAGTTAATATCCATGTCATCCATGTTTGATAAGCCAACACTTTTGAACTCTTTGCACTCCTTGTCAATGTGTGTGAATTCATCCACTCCAGATAAGACATCACTTCTAAAACCTTTTTCTTTATCAGTACCAATGAACTCATCCAAGACTCATCCACTCCCGACAAGATATCACTTCTATAGTTAAGTGCATTGAAATCATCCAAGTTTGAGGAGACAGCATCGATGATATCTTTATCCTTCTCGACGTGCATGAATTCATCAACTCTAGCTAATACATCGCTTCTTATCTTTTGCCTTCACAGTACCACTAAACTCATCCACTCTTGATAAGATGTCACTTCTATAGATAATTGTATTGAAATCATCTTATTCTGAAGAGACAACACTTTTGATCTCTTTTCCTTTCTCAATATGCATGAATTCATCCACTCTAGAGTAGGCATTGCTTATAAATTCTTTATCTTTCTCGATATCAATGAACTCATCCACTACTGATAAGATGTCACTTCTATACTTGAGTCCATTGAAATCATCCACGTCTGAAGGGACAAATCTTGGCTCATTGGCATATTCTTTAAGTCTTTTTAAATTGTAGTATGCCTTATCTTTATGACCATTGAAAACCACGTCCTTTTTTAATCTTCAAAAATTGCATGCTTGATCTCAAATCTTTTCCTTCCTCATAATAGGGACCATCCAATGACGTTGTGTTATCATCCATACCATCATTAGTAACTTTCACAATTTTGATCTGCACAAAGGACCATTGATCCACTTGTTCAAACCCCAAAACTTAATCTTCTGCTATGTTCTTATTTGCAAAGGATATCATTTGCAAAATATCTCCCATACTAAAATCCAAAGAAATGCACTTTGTATTCTTGATGATATGTGTTGGATAAGTCTCATGTCTATTCCATGCAATAAATGATTTATTGAAAACATTATAAGGCATAACATCTCCAAGTACTTCCATATCTCCACACTTATGCTTTAGCTCAACATGTGCACTAAGAATCTTTGATACAATAATTGCCTCCTTATCTTCGCCAAGTCTTTTAAAGTGACAAAGAGAATTTGGATAACTATCATGGATTGTAGCAAATGCAACTACTTCTATTTGGCAACATAATATCACCTCCATCCCAGGAACAAAATCTGTAGCCATCTTCATGTGGAACCATAATAAAAAATATTAGTCTCCTTTGAATATTTTTCCTATTAGTTGTAACTTTTTATTAAGTTACTCTCTTTTATTTTACTTTACTTTTATTTTATTTTGATGGTGATACAAATTTATGGGTTTTCAATAATGGATTCATGTTTAGCATTTAGCTAATAGAATCTCTAATTTAAATTTGCGATTATATGTTTTAGAATAATATATGATAGTATAAAGATTTTAGGTCTAGCAATGAGAGACGGGGGGGGGACATCCACAGATCCCTAAAATTTGAAAATGGATCTAAGGGTATAAGTATTGTACTTTTTTACATGCTCATGACGGTTTTATAGCAACCCTTTATCTAATCAATAGTAAAATAGGTGCCATTGACAATTGCCTAAAAAAGGAGTGATTTGATTCTGAGAGGACCACACGACGACCGAACACCTATAAAATCCTTCATCTATGTATTAGTTAAATATGAGCCATTGGCAACTACTTCAAAAAGGCAACATTTGATTATGAGAGGACCACATGACGATCGAGTCTTTTAAATTCTATGAAGCATTGAATGGGTGACAAGTGTCAACCCCACTCCCCGCTAGTTCTCACTCTGCGATATACAATGATGGTTGGCAAAACATTATGTCCATGTGTAGCACAATAAGTTCAAGCTCTCATGAAACAAAAAATTTTCAACAATTTTTTTTTAATATGTAGGATTTAGACACAATAACATAATAAATGGATTCGTTCATATTACAGTGATTGTTTAGACTATAAACATGACCATGTTTGGAGTCATATTGACCAAGTTATGGCCAAAATAAGATTGGCTGTCCAAGCCCCCCAAACGCAGCCAGTCTTATTTTGGTCAATATGGCTCCAAACATGGTCATGTTTATAGTCAAAACAATCGATGTGATATGAATAAAGCCATTTCTTGTGTTAGAGTGTCAAAAATCAATATAATTAAGAATTTTTTTTGGTTTAACTTCTCTATTGAACACTTACAATTGGCAGCTTTTAACTAGAAGTAGGAGGCCTTATTGGCATAAATGCTAGCTTCTTGTCCATAGAGACCTCAAAGAGTATCTTAATAATTTTCTTTTGATATGATTTAGCGAGGTTGGGCTAGGAAACCTTGTTGACATAAAATCTTTCATCGACCTTAAGAGACCCAAATAGTATCTTCATGATTTTCTTGTGACATGGTTTGCGGATTACATATATTGTCATCAACACTGGTGATTAAAGAGACATGAAAGGTCTTCAAGATTAGGATCTATTACATTATTGATGTGGGTTCCTTGGTTGTAGTGCTTGCACGGAATGCAAGTTTGGAATGCTTGCCTTCAAATACGTAATGCTTTTTATGCATGACCAAAAAGATGCTTTTTGAAGGCATGCTTCTAATTAGTCATTGCATGGGTTTGAAGATCAATGATTTGAAGGTTTTTTTTAAATGCAATTTTGAAATGATTACCTTCAAATAAAAAATGCATCCTTCCAATCATTGCATTGCTTTGAAGATGTGCATGCTTTTGAATGAGTCAAATGCTTCCAGTCACTACATTACATAAAAAATGAATGCATGTTTAGAATACTCTTAATATGCAACCACACAATAATTAATATATCATTTGAAACCCTTACCTTCTTTTCTTGAGCTCTCACACTCCTCTAAATCCATGTCCTAGAACCTTCCTTCTTTCTCAAGTGATCACGGATCAAGCAAGGGTTGTGTTATGTGTGTTGCTCAACATATGTGAGTCTTATATCACGTGAAGTCTCCCAAGAGTTGTGTTATATAATGTTCTAAAAAATGATTTAAAAAATCAAGTCCCTCGAGCTCAGCCTAAGAAAAGCTCATAAAAAAATGAAAAAGCTCGCAATCAAAGCTCGCAAAAAATAAGCACCCAGTTGCAGGTAACCTATAAAAATGAACATGAAAAAGAAATTATTTCTTGCTTTTTCTTCGATTCGATGGTTGGTATATAGCTTAGATTAGCATAGATTAGTTTATCCTTAGAGGAGAGAACTCCAAAATAACCAATCAAAGCCATTAGGAAAGAAGGGAACTCATTTTGGGGCCCTCTAAGAAATTCGTTGTTTACCTATTTTTGTTACACCCAAAATATGGAAAATGCCATAAGATACAAATACATATTGCAAAAAAGCCAGTCTAGTACCCAGGCTTACATTGAATGCGACTATAAGATCCTATATTTTTTGTGCAGAATTTGATGATTTTAACATTGTTAGCGTGTCCAGAGTGGGCCAAAACCCCCAAATCGACCCCGGAGACACCAAAAACCGATGCTCGGAGGCCCGAAAAACGGCAAAAATGCAAATCTTTCATTCTGGGCATTTTTTGCCCTTTTTTAGGCCTCTGGACGTCAGTTTTCAGTGTCTCCGAGGTCGATTAGGGGGTTTTGGCCCGCTCTGGATGCGCCGACGATATTAGAATCATCAAATTCTGTACATAACAACATCTTTGAAGATCACGTATGTCAGACCTAATAAAAGAGAGATTTTGAATATGACTTCTTTTATCTTTTTACGTGATTTTTGGTATTTTTCCAACGTTACGTTGGCCCTCTACTGATTGGTTGAGAGCCTATTTTTCTAAACCCGTGTGTGTGTGTGTGTGTGTGTGTGTGTGTTTCAAAAATAAAACCTTCTAACAACATGCCACACGAAGCTCAAATAAGGATGGGTAGATTTTATTATTATATGGATGTACATAAACTAAAAGTTGGTAGAATAGTGTCAAATCCATTAGGTAGTCCAGGCTCCCAGTTCAAGGTCCACTTACCTGCCACCATCAAAACCAACCATTTGTTAGAACAATATAGTTGAATTTGGGTAGACAGGTAATGCATGTTTGAACCAACCTTTCAAATTCTAGAAGGAAAGTGAAACAACTTCTAAGATTGCTAGAAAATTTAACAAGATTTAAGATCAACAAAAAGGATTATTTAGAGAGAGGAGTAATTTGTGAGGGTAATAAAATGTGCATAAATTACTTGAGAAAACACTTTAAAAGGGGGGTAGTTGACATCCTTAACCAAATTATTAATTAAGAATTAAATAAAAAGGAATAGGGGGTATTCCACACCCTTATAAATTTTCCATATACATTACCAAAATTACATGACAAAAGAAACTAATTAAATGATCATAAATTTTATAAAAAATTTGATTGAACTCCTAAGAAGTATTAATTAAAACAAAAGGAGGGTTAGATGATTATGAAATGTTTTTATCAAGAAATTAAGTGGTGCTACAGAGATTTTCCTATATATATATATATATATATATATATAAAGAATGATAAATCAAATAGAAATAAATAACTAGAGAGACATATATAGAAAGATATAATAATTAAATTCAAATTTCTTTAGAAAGAAGGGAGATTAAGAACCACAAACTCGGACAATGACATTGCCACATAGCACAGTGGATGCAAGAAGCTTGATGTTCCAAATTGGACCATCCCTCAAAGCTACGAATACATTAAAAACGTGTGATTTAGAGAGTGTCTTTCAGGTCCATGGGCGGCATCAATCATGCAAGAGTCTCCAAATCAATATTCCCACCCAAGGTAATCTTGAGTCTTGACCCCCCTACCTGTGGCCCTCCACCTCGGACTTTCGGGTCGAAAAGTGCTCGGAATACATCTCTGGCCTCTCGCCAAATAAATTCGCAGCGTTCCAAGAGCCAGAGTGTCTTTAAGGTCAAGGTGTAAAAGCAAAGGTAAAGGTTTGCGTACGTGCCTTCGATTTCTGATGCGTAGTGCTTGCAATAGCAACTACAACTACTACACACTCACACAGTCGTACTCGCACAGCTTTCCCTCACACACTGCACCATCCTTGCTCATGGCCCAATTTGCTCTCCTCAACAATGGAGCTTCCATTCCCCTCCTTGGCTTCGGGACCGCTGGCGGTACCTCCCACGACGAAAACAAAGTAGCCATCTCCACCGCCATCGAGGTATGCTCCGAGAATTACAGCCTGATGAGTTCTGAGCATGTGAATTTCATCCTATGGAGGAACAGCAGGTTGCTTGTGAGCATGTAGGAGGTGTGCTTTGAAGACGTGTATGATATCTCGCAGGTGGGTTACCGACACTTCGACACTGCAAGCCTCTACGATAGTGAAGCAGCTCTAGGCGAGGCTTTGAGTGACGCTTTCAAAGCGGGCACAATTAAACGTGAGGACGTTTTTGTGACCACAAAGGCGTGGTGCTCGGAGCTTGACGATGTGCTCGGAGCTATTAAACGGAGTTTGAGGTAGAGGATAAAATTTACTTCTTTCCTTCAAGAATCGAAGGGTGCAGTTGTTATTATCGATGAAGGTTTGGTCCTGTTCCCACTATCTATACCATGTGCAGTAAATTGCAGCTTGATTATGTCGATTTGTACCTTATTCACTGGCCGCTTAAATTTCGGAAAGAACGAACACCCTTGTCTGTTGATGACATTCTGCCTTTGGATATCAAACAAACATGGCAAGCCATGGAAGAATGCGTGCACCTGGGTTTGACGAAAGCCATTGGTGTAAGCAATTTCTCTTCAAAGAAAATCGAGGAGTTGCTTGTGAATGCAAAGATCCCCCCTGCAGTGAATCAGGTGAGCTACCCCAGGGTGACAGAGCATTGGTAGCCCCGAGGTAAATTAATCAGAAGTGGTTGAAATCAATCTATGATGATATTTGTATGCTGCGTGAATACTTAGTTTGGCTTGTTAGTCATCGTTATTCCGATCAGATATGGACTTCAAATTGTTTTCGGTAAATGGAAGCATTAAATGTAGCTTTCCATGTGTACTCATTCACCCCTGCTATCCCACTATTTTGCAGTCATTTATCCCAGCCCTTCATGCATTATTATGCAGGTGGAGATGCACCCAAAGTGGCAGCAAAAACGATTGAGAGAGACTTGCAGGAAGTTTAATATTCTCGTCTGTGCTTGGTCCCCAATGGGAGCACCTAAGGCGCGATGGGGTTCTTTGGCAGTTATACATGATCCAATCATCAAGGAGATTGCGGAGAAGCATGGAAAGAGCGCAGCCCAGGTCTGTATCTGTTCTTTTTTGTGTGAGATATTAATATGAGCAACGAACCCTGCACTTGAACCATGAACGTGATGCTGGCTAACTATCAAGTACCAACCTCATGCGAGTATTGCAAAACCATATTGAGAACTTCTACTAAGCTAAGACTTGTTTCCTAGACTCTCTCTTGCAATCACGGTCCTCTGACAGTCATAAGGGTAGAAAACCAAGATTGTTATGTGAGCCTGGTGTTTTCTTAAAATGTTAATAAGCTGTCACGCTCACTAGTAAGGGTAATATTTGTTTCACTTGACAAAATTTAACAGTTTGATTTTCTACAGGTGGCTTTGAGGTGGGGATTGGAGCAAGGAGTGTGTGTGCTCCCAAAGAGTTACAACAGAGAGAGGATGACTGAAAATTTTGATATTTTTGGTTGGAATCTCACACATGAGGATCATGAAAAGATTGGGCAGCTAAAACAAGAGAAGAATCTGGGTGGACCATATCTACATGATGGAAGCGTCTACTATAGTCCAGATTTGTGGGATGGAGATGAGAAAAGCTAGTTGGATCTGCTGTATATTCATCGAATAGTCATGCTCGCTGCACATGGAATAGTCCACACCTTATTATTTAGCTAGGTTGTAGTTAAATTTAGTATCTTCAAGCAAAGAATCTATGAGTGGAAATCCTTAAGTATCTATATATACTCACGGTTGAAGGCATCATTAAGAATTTAAATGTTATAATAGTGTTAAAAATGAATCGGAGTTAATGTGTGTTGGTTACAGAAGTGTTGATAATGACTTAGCAATAGAGAAGCTCCCTAGAGCTCTCTGCATTTATTTTCAGAAGAGATTAGACTACTCTTTGTGAACTTCATTGGAGTTCATGTAACGTGTTGAGATATCGAGCTCCACTCGTGATATGCTAGGGTGACCGTTGTGCATTTATATCACCGACTTGTTAGTTGTAGATGCGGTTGGTACACCGCTCATGAATAATAGCTGGATGACAGCTAGCTTTATGTACGCTAGTTAGTGGCTCAGCTAGTATGCCATCTTAGTTAGCTGAGTTTGGTTCGAGACTCATATATAAGGTTCACCTATTCCTTTTGTACTTAGAGTTGTACTTAGAGAGTTCTTTTGCCTTTCACAACTAAGAAGAGAAAATCTATTTTCAGCCTCCATCTTTGTGTATATTCTCCCATTGTGTATGTGAAAAAGTTGCAAGTCAGACTCATTCATTCTCTCCCACTCTTTTCACATGGTATCAGAGCTCGGTTCGTGAAAAGAAGCTCAAGAAAGCAAACCAAGTTCACGGTGTCTTAGTAAAAGAATCAGTGTTGCTTTCTTTTTTTGAGTTTGGGAACAAATCTCTACAGGTAGCACAGTCGAAAAGTACAAGAGTGCACTGTCTCAGATTGGGACGTTCTTCGCGGTGCGACGAGAGGGTGATAGAGTTTACCTCCGTACCTTATACAAATGATAGAGTTTACCTCCGTACCTTATACTTTACACCTTGTTCCCTCATTCTTGTTGCTACTCTATCTTATTTTGATTTGCTCCATTGCGTGTGAATTTTGTGCAACTCTAGGACATGCTGTTACAGCCTCAGTGTTGATTTTGTGGATCATGTGATCATGTATATGTATTTAATAATGAGCTTTGTGGGACAGTATGTAAAAATCTTTTCATAATCTAATACAAGATAATTTTAATGTTAAAAAAGATTTTAAAAAATTTGGGAAGGGGGGTCAAAGAAAGTATAATTTATTACTCAAACAAAAGATACATAGCTTTTCTCCATTACATTCAACCCTTAGTCAGAGGGAATATTGTCAGAGAGAACACGTGAGTTGATATTAAATTGGAAAGAATTCTTGGAGATCGACAAACCATAGTGCATGTGCTATAATAAGTTTCTAGAAGGCTACTACTTCACTTTACCAGATTTCAAAAGTAAGATAGACTTCTTGTTCAGAGGTTCCCCTAGTTGGATTTGTGCTATCTTCTGGACTAGAGCTCCTAGTAGAAGGGCATGCAAAAAAAAGGTGGAAGATGTCTTTCTTTTGACCAGGACAACATTTATACTGCCCATCTCTCTTACCCTAGGCATTTGTCCAAACAGATCTATGAAGAATTAGCTAGAGAAGGGTGGCTATTTTTCTTGGAATTTCTTTAGTCAAGATTCTATCAAATTTGGCCTTTTAGTACAAAAGACTATCCCCTAGGTTCCATTTGTTTTTCAAGACCCTGACCATCTCTCCAATATCATATGTGGGAGTAGGGATGGGTAGCATGTGCGAAGAGTTTATGCAACTTAAATCCATTCATCTCCATCTATCAAGATTTTTGCTAAATCTCTCTATTACCCAGTCCCATCTGTCCTTCATGGAAATGTCAAAGCCTAGAGGTATACCTAGGAATCTGAAAACAATGCCCTTAGGAATCCTTTGGCAATCTAATTGCTGAAGCACTTCCGAATTTTCCCCACTTATTGTAGCATACACAATTTTGAAGTGGTTGACATTAGTGATGCGAAGGCTATAAAAAAAGTATCCAGGCACTCTAACATCCCGCTGTCATCCTTTTGAGTATTCCTAGGGTTAAGGTTATCGGTGTCTATAAATTTATGGGATACTAAATGCTTACGTGAGGGGAGCTCAATGCCTTTAACTAACCCTTGTTGTGTCTTGTCTAGGAGCAGCTAGCCAAGAGAATCTGCTTCTCTAGCAAAATAAAGGGGTGCAATAGGGAAGCCCTATCTTATAGGCCTCGTTAGAGGAAAAGGATGTTAAATTACATGACGCAGCATAATAAAAATTGAATAAAGAATAGAGAGTACACAGCAAACTAAAGACGAACAAAATTTTTCTTTAATACTGATGTAGTACAGATGATGGCTCCATCCACCCGTGCACTCGTGCACTCCCACAGTGGAGCTTAGATGGCGATCTAGAAAAATATTAGGTAAAGAGCTACTAGCTGAAAGATCACTACTGGAAGATCTAATCTGGTACAATGGACTGGGAAGGTTACCTTTTTATAGCTATGAGGGCAGTAGTTAGGGAAGCCGACCAGTTAACCTAGTCGGTGGAGCCGACTAGTCAACCTAGTCGGTGGCATTGACTAGTCATCCATGGAATACTCCCTATACCGTTGCCTCAGGGACTCTCGCCCCCAAACTCCCACCAGGGGGATCGTTGCTCCCTAGACCCTAGCGAGAGTAAGCGGCTCCCACACAATCACCTTTCTACCATCAATTGTCTCATTGATAGACCTCATCTAACATGCAAGTCAGGATCCATCCAGTGTCTTGGACTCACACATGGCTTCTCCTCATATGGGGGCCTTACAACTTGAGCACCTTGGACCACTGGTGGTTACCAGGAGGGTGGGGCATTGAGCATATCTAACACCCCTCCTCAATGTCCTACCTTCTCGGCTCAATGCCGAGTCTCTAAAGATGACCCTGAAGCTGATCCTTTTGGAGTGCCTTGGTGAAGATATTTGCTCCATTTTGCTCTGTTGGATAGTAGACCAATTCCATTATCCCGTTGATTACAAAAAAGATAGAGCGCTATACTGCCTTTATAACTACTATTATCTCTTCCGTATACTCATCCCTACCCCAAACACCAGACACCATAGACTCCCTCAACCTTGAAAGTCTTCATCCCGGACAAGTTCAAACATCATCCAAAAGCGGTCCTACTGGTGGCAATGGCAGATTAATCCACTCTTCCTCTTTCACCTATGCTAAGACTGACCAAATATAATCATGTACTTCAGAGTATAAAATTTCTACATGTACATCACCACCAAATTCAATGCTCTGCATAGACGGGCCCAATTCCAAGATCAAGTACATGAATATAAAGCTTCATGTTTCTTTTTCCTTTAGTATTTATATCCACTCATCAAACTCAACATCTGTACAAAGACTGATCCAAAGAATATCTTTTGGGAGGTCTTCCATCGCTGGTAACACAACACCCTGCTACTCTTCATCATTTACATACAACAGTATGTGCCACACACCTTGTGCTTTAAAGATAGGTACTTCTACATACTGAAAGTTCTAGCTGAAGAACAATGTATCATACTGTGAATCTATCTCTAAACGAAATACATTTTTTGTTTTTTTCATTTCCTCCAGTAACTCCTCTACTGGTATCACTTTATCTCCTTCCACAAAAATATCTACAGAATCAAACCCCACACTCAAATCACTCTGATATAATATCTACACTCTAGAAGTCTTTTTTTTTTTAAGTTTAGAAAAATTCATATTCTGGTATCATATCTATCTCATAAAATAGATCTCTCGGACATTGGCTCCTGGGAAACTCCAATCCTGCAGATACCTCGTCTGTTATCTGTAGAATAAGAACCCACCACTCCTCTATAACTTTGTTGAATATTACTTCATACTACACATGTCGTGGTACAATAATAGCCTCCACCCTGTGGCTCATCTCAAACACCAAAAATATTTTTCTAATTACACCAATGTTATCAATATTTTCCCTTAACTAGCCTAGAAGACTCTCTGCTTGGACGCCTGTAGAACTCCCTCTGGTTGGAAAATGACTGTAGCCACCAGTTCTTGTTGCCTCTGGCTTCCTTGAGTGTAAACTGAGCTCCCCTAGCTCCGGTTTCACCATCAAGCTCCACAGTAATGGCCTCTCCTTCAAGAAGCCCTTCGCGTCTATCAATAGTCTTTCAACCAGTAAGTATGATACCACGGTCATTCCTCAAACTCTTTCTAAGCATTAGCTCCTAACCAATCACATATGAGCCCATGCAGAAGACACCTCAAGCAACTGCCTCAATCTCTTAATCTCCTGCAAGACCTCCACTATCCAAGGCACTCTCGGCCTGTGTAGTAGCAACGCCATGCCAAACTTCAAAGCCCCTTATACATATATGACACCACCTCTGTCCAACAACATCGCACCAAGTGCATAGTCTCATCCGTCCTTCAAGTAGCATCGCTGTCACTCTTCTCTCCTACTCACAAACTCAAGGAATCAAGGTTCACTAAGCCTACTTCATAGCAATGACCTTTTCAAATCTAGAAGCTCCAGCTCGTCAGTAGCGACATCCCCGATCAAAACAAGAAGCTACCCTGTCACCTTCAAGCCTCAGGCTGTTTATTTCTTGCTCACAGAGCACACTGAGCTCCCATCGCCCGACTATGGCCTTCACACTATGTTAGCCTCTTGTTCAGCCTCCTGTTCACAGTGTATGCATGACCAAACTCCCATTGTTTGTGATCCTCCCAACCCACACAGTATCGCCATCACTGCTCCATCACTCCATAGCTCTCTCCAAGACCACAGCCTATGCTCATATATTACCTGCGCTACCCCTGTGGCCCATCTCTATCTCCACGCAATGAGTCCCAGCATCGCGGCTCTCTCTTGCTCATGGAGCACTCATGGACCTCTCGCCTGCATGATAGAGACACTACACTCGTTCAAGCTTCTTCCAACAAGAGCAGTCTACCTTCAAGCTAAATTCCCTATCGCGTGTCACCTTCATGTGATCTGAGCACTGCAGCTTCTTTAGGCTTGCTCTGAGAACACACAAGATCCTCCAAGGCTCTCCCTCCCCACCAATTAGCCACCTTGCATGCAATCCAGAAACGCCAATATCCTCATCGTGTAACACCTTGCCATCCAAAAAGTTTGAGAAGAGATTCACATAATCACGTTCACATGCACACCCTCCTTTCCAAATCAATTCGGCCACCTCAGCTTCATTCAACCAAACAATGACATTTTACCACTCTAAAAGATTTTCCCCCAAATTCATACACCAAGTATTAAATGCTCATTTTCCAAACCTTAGACATTGATGCACACATGGTTCTAGTTAGGCATTCAATCACTTGCATGCCACTTCTAATCTCCTTAGATCAAACCAACTCGACTTATGGAAAATTCACATGACTCAAGACAAAAGGAAAAACACTCCTGACATTATAAACATGTGACACAGGACAACATTTCGGAGCACATGGTATCACGTCACCACATAGACAATGTTGGAAACCATGCTCTGGATTATCCTAGTGCTCCCACATTGCAATTCATCATATCCCAAGAGTCCTTGCAAACATATCTACAATCTCAAGAAAATATCTACATCAGTGTAGAGTCTTTTATAAGAGTGTCCATAACTCAAAGCCACCACCAACGAGCTATGTACATAGCTATGCACCTACCCATCA
Source organism: Dipteris shenzhenensis (assembly GCF_047967505.1). NCBI lineage: Eukaryota > Viridiplantae > Streptophyta > Polypodiopsida > Gleicheniales > Dipteridaceae > Dipteris > Dipteris shenzhenensis. The sequence goes on from NC_141603.1 coordinate 43,633,652, forward strand.
GCATGCAACAAGTGAAAAACATATTTCCATTTTTATCCACACATCTCTAAATCCCCCTTTCTTCTCCTATGACATTCATGTCCAACAATGAGCCAAAAAGAGATGAAAGATCAAAATTTTTTTCTTCTTCACTTTGACCTAACTTCCACCAATTCTGCCATAGCTCAATATCTTCATGATCCTCCTCTTTTAGTGCTACCATCAACCATGCAAAATATTTCTTCGAACGGACTCCATTGACTCTCTTCTTATGTTTCTTACCATCTAAATCAGTTAATTGATAAGTTCCAATTTCAAAATTCTTCTCCACTCTGTATGGATCTTCCCATTTGGTTTGAAACGTAGTATGAAATGTACTATCCACTTTGCTATTATATCTGAGAACTAAGTCTCCATATTCAATTTCTTTTTTCTTAATTTTTGCACGTCCGCATTTGCACTCGGGCATAATGCTCAAAAGCCAAATCCCTGCCTAATTGCATCACTTGCAGTGCCAGTAATCTCTCCCTGTAATTGTCTACAGGCTTGTATCCTTCTTCAACCAAAAATTTCAAAGCTGGTATTTCCACATCCAGTGGCAGTATTGCTTCTTTCCCATATACCAAATGAAATGGAGAAAATTGAGTGCTGTGCTTCACCACTACCCTGTATGCCCACAAAACTCAATTCATCTCCAAATCCTAGTTTTTGGTGTGTCTTCCCGTCATCTTAGTCATCATGAATTTGAAATCTCCATTAAAATTCTCATTCAACCCATTGCACTGAGGATAATATGGCATGATGTATTTATGATTTATATTCAGCTTACTGCACAAGTAATCCATCACTTCTCCTCTGAATCCAGGACCATTATCTGAAAGTAACTCTAGGGGAATCCCAAATTTGTAGCATAAGCATTCATATATAAAATCAGCAACCCCTTTGCTATCCACTCTCTTTACTGCCTTCACCTCTGCCCATTTTGATAAGTACTCCACTGCAGTAAGCATATAACACTTCCCTTTGGCAGTTCTACGTAGAGGACTAACTGCATCTATCCCCCATCTCTAAAAAATATCATAAACCAGCATCATATTTCTCGGCTCCATTTTAAGATTCTTTTTCCCATCCTTTGACATTCATGGCAGGATCTACACTAGTGCTGCACATCCTTCTATCTTGAAGGCCACACATAACCCTCTAGAAGTATTTTCTGCAGTGTAATCTTAAAAGCATAGTGTCCTCCACAAGCTCCTTCATGACAGGATGACAGTATATAATATATTTCTTCTCTCCAGGGCACCCTCCTCAAAACCTGATCAGCCCCCCTCATGTAAATCTCATCATCAATCATCATATATTGTCTACTCTTCCGTATGAAGTGATATTTTTTTACTCTTCTTAAGCTCTTGAGGTAGATGTCCCAGTAAGTAAGAAATCCACTATCTGAGCCAGGAATTCTCTCCCTCTATACAGTGGATCTTCAAGCCTTGCTATCACTGGATTTTGATCACTCATCTTCTGAGCCAATTCATGTGCCATTTGATTATTCTCCCTTTGCACATGTAGGATATTCCATGCTGTAAATTGATGAAGCAGCCTTCTTACTTTGGCTAGATACCCTCTCAACCTCGGGTTTCTTGCTTGCCAACTTCCCAGGACCTGCTTCACTCTACTAGTAAAGAATCTCCCTTGATCATTATCTTTTGAATTTTTAGCTTTAGTGCAGCTAGTAACCCCTCATATAATGCTGCATACTCCGCCTCATTATTGTTTCCAGCTTCCAGATGAACTCCCTCCTTCTGAATCAGCTTTCTATCTGAATTAGTAATCACATAGCCTCCATTAGCTTGATGTAAACTCTTCCTGTATGAGCTATCAAAATGCAAGATGTAAGCTCCTAGAATGATATCATGCTCCTCTTTATCTATATTCTTCTCCAATTCCTTCACCAAAATGGGACACTCTTTGTATGTTAACAGATGCCAATGTGGCTCTGGAAGTGCTCTCCACCAAAAAGAGACCAGAAATGACAAAGTATATTCTTGTAGCTCAACCAACCACTTCATCATGCTTCGAGACAGTGTTGAATTATTAACTAGCTGAGGCAATGAAGGACTAGCAAGTCAAAATCACAAATGGCTTCGAGATAAGATATGCCCTGAACTGACAAAACATGTGTGCCTCAGGATCTATGGAGCGCTCTAAGGTGGATGAAACCTGTGTGGAAACATGATGAAGAGAGTGCTCATGACATGTATCTCAAGTCAATTAGGTTCCAAGATAGATTAGCTTGGACTCATAAAAAGAATCTTGAGATAGTGCGAAGTGCTTGATTGATATTACTTCAAATGAACCTTCCTTTTATAGGTGAGGGTACTTACATCCATTTGCTTGCTCACATGTGGGATATCTCCTCCATGCCATGTGGCAGCTTTCCCTTTACTCATACCTTTGATCTACAAGTGCTCATGGCACCACATCTCTCAACACCTCCCCTTGGTGCCATGATCCTTTGGCTACTGCAAAGTGGTTAGATGTGAGTTACATTCCATCGCCTCCCCTTAGTGCTTGCATTGCTACTTAAGGTGGTAAAGTGTGGTTTACATGTCAATACCTCCCCTGGGTGCTTTCATAGCTACTCTCAGGTGGTTAGGTTTGATTTACAAAATATAGCAAGATTGGCAAGGGTTTTTGTTTCTCAATACATTCCATTGATGTCACCTTTTGGCTCATGGCTTGATGATGACTCCACGTAGTTGACTTGTTGGTTCTTTAATCTGCAATCTTCTTCCTTGTGTAGCTTCATGTATGATGCTTTGTTCTTCCATGTGCCTTGATGCTTTATGTGTGGATGCCATGCTTCGTGCTATGGTCATCTCATACACTTGTGCTTTTGGCATGCTTATGACAATGATGTGTGCATTCATGCTTTGCTTTTCCATTTGTTGCAAAGGTCTTACCAATTGATTTCTTTCAATATTGGTGGTGTCTAATTGCATACAATGATTCTGACATGACAGGTGCGTAGAGCTCAAAAAAACGATCACTTTTCCTTTTTGGACCGTATGCAAATTCTTCCTAGATTGCAAGTTACGGCTTGTCGAAGTTTCTGTGAAGAAGAGGAAGCCTTGATGATGTGGCAGAGGCTGTTCACATGCTAAATTCAAACTGTGCTTAGCAAGGGACTCTGTGCTTAGGTGGCATTGTGCCATGTGGCAATTTTTAAACCCAGCTTGGTTAACCCAAGGTTTACACAAATCTTACCATGGTTGAATTAACGCACGTAGTTGAACCTAACCACAGTTAGCTTTGACCACCTTATCTGCCACGTGGCCAGAAGGTGACCTAGCCTCTGAACCATGGGTTAACCTTACCTAACCTTGGTTAGATGCTATCTTCCACGTGTCTCTTTTGTGAACCTTAGAGAAGAAAGGTTTGAGGCGACGACGGTGACGATGCAGCCTCGACGGAGAGAGCTCGAGGATGACTGGAGGAGGAGTCGCAGCTCGTCTCGGCCTGCTTGGAGACCACCTTGCCCGTGATGCTGGGAGTGGACGGCTATGGTAGGCTGGAGGTCCGAGCTGGAGGCCGCTGAATCCAGTTGATGGCAGTCGGGATGCTGTTGTCCGCTCGTGGAGACACTGCTGTAGGAGAGTCCTACGCTTTGTAGGAGCTAAGGAGCTGGGAAGCTGAGTGAGTAGCTCACATGCAGGGTCATAGGCTCTGTTGATATGAGCCGTGGCGCACTACCTGCTGTAGGTCGCGCTGCTTTGGCTGCTGGCCTATGAGGCTTGTTGTCGATGTTGGCGCTCGGTGCATCAGAGGTTGTTGAAGGCTGGCCTTCACGTAGGACTTGTCATTCGCTGGAGGGCATAGTAGAATCGCATCTGCCCTTGGCACTCTGCTAGACTGTAGAGGTGGTACTTCGTGACTCAGGGTCGCTGGGATCTATGGAGGCCATAGCTGGTCATTGAAGTGCTACAATCCAAATGCTTAGCTACAATGGACAAGCTCCATTAATCGTCGTTGCAGTAGAAAACTGCATGGATTGGTGGACATGGAAATATATACTCCTTCATCAACAACAGTGAATCATTTTGGTCAAACTCCCCGTGAATTCTATCTCTCTCTCTATCTTGATCCTAAGACATTTCCTTCTCTCAATCTCGTCTCCTTGAGCTCATGATCTATTTCAGGATGTTAGCTTCCTTTCAATCTCACAGATACATATCCTCTCTTTCAAAGAACCTCACTCATGAATTTCTCACAAGAAGAATCGAAAAGAGCCGAAGCCTATGGACGGAATTTTCTCTCACAAAGATCACTCAAGAAAAAACTCACTCTAAAACTGAAACTAACCTAGGAGAAAACATGAGCTCCTAAAACATGCCTACAACTAATCTAGGAATGGAAGCAATCGAGAAGCAATCCTAGTGAACTACTAATGAGCTAAACTAGGAGAGCTAAACCTATGCTCTGATACCATGACAAAACATGTGTGCCTCAGGATCTATGGAGCGCTCTAAGGTGGATGAAACCTGTGTGGAAACATGATGAAGAGAGTGCTCATGACATGTATCTCAAGTCAATTAGGTTCCAAGATAGATTAGCTTGGACTCGTAAAAAGAATCTTGAGATAGTGCAAAGTGCTTGATTGATATTACTTCAAATGAACCTTCCTTTTATAGGTGAGGGTACTTACATCCATTTGCTTGCTCACATGTGGGATATCTCCTCCATGCCATGTGGCAGCTTTCCCTTTACTCATACCTTTGATCTACAAGTGCTCATGGCACCACATCTCTCAACATGAACTTCCTGTAAGCATACACCAAGCTTGACAGAATCAGCTCTGCCTCTGTATATCTCCTCTCTGCTTCTGTCTTAACTCTGCTAGCATAATACACAGCCCTCATATAACGGGACTCCTCCCCTTTCTGCAATAAGATGGCTCCCACAGCATCTGGTCCAAATGAATAGTTCACATAAAAGGTCTGAGAGAAATCTGGAGCTTTCACACAAGCAATCTCTCCTAACACTTCCTTCACTCTATTAAACACTGCTTCACAATCCTCACTCCATTGTAAAGGTTCTTCTTTCATAGGTTGTTGCGAAGGATACAATAGCTGAGAGACTAAATGTATGAATCTTGTCATATACTTCACTTTTTGCACAAAAGTCTGCAATTGTTTTGATGTAGAGGGAGCTGGAAGTAAGATAAGGGCTTTCACCTTCTCTGGATCAGGCTCAATGCCATTTTGAGATACTATATGTCCCAATAACTTCACTTTGGAGCATCCCAAATGACACTTCTGTGGATTAAATTGTCCTCCTACTTCATCCATTCTGTGGAACACTTGATCTAGCCTCCATGCATGCTCTCTCTTGGAACTGTACTGTTCTGGATAAATTTATCTAAGGAAAAAGGCATAAATATGAGTGTGTGTTTGTACATGTGGCAATAGTATAATAAAATATGGTGTGCATAGGGCCCAGGGTTGAGGTGGCAAGGCATGACCATGTGCCACCATTCCACGTAAGAGGACCCATAAGGTGTGTTGTACATAATCCATGGTAGTAATATTATAAAATGTAAGGTGGCATGGCTCCTCCATGTATAACCCCTCCACCTAGGCTGCATTTAGTGAGATATGGCTCAAAGTCCATGGGAGAATAATATAAAATAGGTGGAGATGGATATTATATTGGGTTATTCCCTCCATATAGGATAGGCCCATGTGGGGGAGGTATAGATAGTCCAAGGATGCAAGTTAAATAATGGGGAAAGTAGGATGAGGTGGCAAGATTCCTTGTGCCAACCCTCCACTTGTCCTCCTAGAGGTTTGAACATATTATAAAATTGGGAGAGACCAAGGGAGTATCATAGACTTGAGATATGGGGCTTGATTTATGTGGGAAAATGAGGCAAAGGGTTGTCGCACACAATTGAGAGTGCGTAACTGCCTAGCCCACATGGACTTTTCCACACACACCATACATGTGGGAGGATGTATTTATTGGGAGAGAGCCCCCCTCTTGGCTATAAAAGGAGGGGGCTATTCCTTGATGAGACATGCTCATTCTTGTAAAGCCACCTAGCTAGTACTTTGATATTTCCCTCTCATCCTTTCTTTCAAATAAAGCATGGTCCTCTTCCCTTGATGTCTCCATCTTTACATTCCTCCTCCCATCATGTACATGCTTCTCTTCCCCCTCTCCCTTTCCCCTTGTGCCATAGTCTCCCTCTTCATTCCCTCCCCTTCTAATCCCATTTCCCCTCCCATGATAACGTTTCGCCCTCACATTCTCCTTTCCTCTATGGCCCTTGAGCGTCGCCATGCTTAGTGTCTAGCCTCTTGTCCTGATTTCTTTTTCGGCTAACAGAAATGGTGTGGCTGCTGGGATTGAAATCTCCACGGCTAGTGGTACAAAATCTGTTACTCCTACAACTGGGTGCGGCACTGTGGCCTCTTCCATGCACAATTCTCTTCTTTTGCACCTCTAAACTGTGTGCGTTCCCTATCTCTACGGTTGGAAAACCTCCCTGCTTCTGCACTTTCAGTTTGCCTGCTTTCTGCTCACGGTTCCTACGTGTATTCTGGCCGGCGAATCTTCTGATCGTACCGGTCGCATCTACAAATTCCTGGGCTCCTACATCTTCTGGTCGTAGTTTTCTCGCTTCGCGCATCTACTGTGTTCACCCGCGCGATAGTTTTCTAGGCTGCTACGTCTTCTGGTCGCGGACAATTTTTCTAAGTTTCTGCAAAACTATAATAGCAGATCCCGCGCCCCCCCCTCTCTCTTCTTCTTCTTCTTCTTCTTCTTCTCCTTCACTTTCTCTTTCTCTTCTCCTTCTCCTCTCCTCTCTTTTTATTAAAGAGTAGGATTTGAACCCAAGACCTCTCCCTTCACAAAAGGGAGACTTATCATTGGGCCAACAAGTTGGAAGTGATGAAAATGTAATGATTTTTGTTTATATATTGAAATCTTGGGAACTGTAACTCTCTAACCGTGGGGAGTTTACTCTTGCTGTAAAAAGCAAAAGTACTTCATTTCATGTGCTCTATTCACATCTCCTACTAGATCGCCGATTGGGAACTTTTCCAAGTCCACTTCACGGACGCATGCCACACGAGGAGGGTGGATATTTATGTCACTTCTCGACGCGTTTAAGGATTTGGTGCCTGGTCGTCCGCGCCTTACGACTACCAATGCACGAGTGGGTGTAAAGCTCACTTCACTGAGTGGTGAGGAGTGTTGTTATAGCAAGTCTGCACCTGCAAGTACTTGCAATCAAGTTAAGTACTCGGCGCTCATTTTTGGGCTACAAGGACATCATGTTAAGCAACTTGAAGTGCAAGGAGACTCTCAACTAGTGTGTGAACAAGTTAGTGGAAGGTGGAAGGTGCGGAGCAAAGGCTTGGTTCTATGACATCAACAAGCATTGGAACTTTGCAACCAATTTGAAGAGGCAAAAATTCAGCATATCCTTCGAGCTCGAATCTAGTTGTTGATTTCTTGGCACATGAAGCTTGTACTTCAGTCACGCATGACGCGAGTGGAAGCACCACCCCAACAAAACTACAAGCCATGAAGGAGGGTGATCATTTGTAAGGAATGCAAAGGTTGTGGTCATCATGAAACTAAGTGTTGGGCGTATTTGATACGAGTTTACCGACTTCGAAAGATCATCAGAAAGGTCCTCAAGGAGATTGCTCAAAAGAAGGATGCCAGACCGCACACCCCTTGAAGAAATAGCATGGCGACTACAAGAATTGGAAGAAGCTGAAGGTGATGTGCAAGCTCTCCAACTGTTGACATTTGTCATGGCATTTTTGTTTGCCTTGATGAACAACCTCATGCAGCACCGTGTCTCTAACCCTTACTTGTAAAGATGGATGTGATATCATGAGGGTTGGTCCTTTTACAATTGTCTATGTACTATTCTATGCCGAAGATTCTTCCCGTATAGTATTTCACAATACACCAATCACACCCTACCTTGCCTATGTGTGCTTTGTGGATGTATCTTCACCCGATTTTCAGTTCAAGCTTCCTCTTTCTATTGTTTGTCTATAGATAAGCCTCGTCTTGCCACTCTCTTTTCCATCTTCCAAGCATGGCTGACATTCCCATGTTTTGTGGACGGGTGGAAGAAAATCCAAATGAGTATCTTGTGGCCTTCAAGCGCCGTTGTGTTTCTCTCAACTTTCTTACTGAAGACAGATGGCTGTTGGTTCTTCCCACATTTCTAGAGGGTTCGGCTCAAGTGTGGTATGAGAAGTAGGCCGACGACATTCTCCAAAGCTGGCCAAGTTGACAGCAGTGATGATTGAGTATTTCGGCAAAGAAGAGGAGCCGAAGAATGTGTACCTGCAGGTGGCAAACTTGAAGCAGTCAGAAGGTGAGACGGCGCATCGATATGTGGATTGAGCGGCCGTGCTCCTGGACCATTTAATTGCCACGCAGGAGGACAATGCTAGATTTTGAGCTGGAATGACTCAACATGTATTGGGCTACCTTGTAGCAGGAGCAAGTGACGAATTTTGCCTCAAGCTTAAATGGGAGAATCCAGAAACTATGGTGCCATCACATGAGATTGCTCAAAAGTTTGATAAAGTTCAGTCTGACCCCGCTTCAAAGAAGATGATTATTTCTCCACAACCCCCTCAATTCTTGCAACAACAACTTGGGGGGTCTAACTCAGGGGCATACTCCCACCCCCCATCAGGGATGTATCCATCGCCTCCACCTCAAATGTATGGTCCTCCCTTAGATGCTTACCCTCAATAGGGAGTATATCCTCAACCTACGCCTCGAAGATTTCCTTAGCCTCGCCCACGAGCCCCCCTCCTTTCTACTCCCTCGGCTTTTCCAGCTAAAGAGGCCCCTCCTGCTAAGGAACCCAGAGTCAATGACCTAGCCAAGGCCCTGAATGATCTTCGGCTTGAGATGGTGGGCATCAGAAATCAAGCCAACCGCCCTCCAAGAGGCTGTGCTAATGTTGTATGCTACGAGTGACACCAGAAGGGTCATTATCGCACGAAATGCCCCAATATTCCAAGGGTGAATCTTCTAAGTGAATCTGGCACTGAGGATTATGATGTAGAGATCCTTGACCTCGGGAAAAGAAGTCGTACCACCTCGGACCCCTCTCCAAACCGTGGACCGGGCCACCCTAGGAAGAAGGTGTCCTTCTCAGAGCCCTCAGATGCTGAGATGGCAGACCCACCAATAGAGAAGACTAAAAGATCTCACAGGTAAGTGGTCGCCCTTGGATTTTCCCATTGGCTCAGGGCAAGAGGACTATTCGATCGTTCAAGACCTTGCTCATCAGTCTTTGAGCATCACGCTCCCTCAACTAATAGCATTAAGCCCTAAGGTGAGACGTGAGCTGCAACAAGGTCTCTCAACAAGGAAGAGCAAGAAAAAGGGAAAGGTATGAGAGGTATCTTCTATCTCTGAAGAAATTGATCGGCACCCACATACAATAGATGTCATCATAGATAATTGCCGTGTTAAAAATGTGTGTGTTGATGGGGGAGATGCATGTAATGGTGCCCCGAATCATGAAGAAATGGAATTTGAAATGCACAAGGCATTCCTCCACTCGAATCAAGGTAGCAGATGGTCGATGACTCGCCACCTTGGGAGTCATTGAGGATTTGCCCATCACTATCAATGGGTTGATCACCACCGTCAATTTCTATGTAGTGGACATCGAAGATACAGGCAGGAGTTACCCAGCCATACTCGGGAGACCATGGTTGAGTAAGAGTGATGCAGTCAGCTATTGGAAGATAGGACACGTCTTTTGGTGCTTCTAAGGAGAAGATCCTAGTGCAACCCGGTGCCACGGAACCAGAAGAAGAAGAGGAGTAAGATAGTGTTACTCTCTCATCCTTGGTGTTTGAATCAATGGAAGAATCAGACAGGGGGGAGGAATTCTTAGAGGAGGAAGTTTACATGATGGGGGTGTCTCCGACCCCGCCACCTACAGAAAAGGTAACAGCTAGTCCTCAACAGCTTGAATCTATGCTTTCCCTAGACCTCACTCCAAGTCAAAAAGATGAATTCCTAGAAATGTTCAAAGATTTCCTTAACCTTTTCGCAACTAGCTACTGCCACCTTCGCCATGTGACTGCCATAGAGCACAAGATAGAGCTGAAGCCTGATGTGAAGCCTGTGGCTCAGAAGTATCGGAGATTAGGGCCCTTGTAGATCGATGCTTTGCGCTCGGAGTTGCAGAAGCTTGTAGAAGCTAGGTTTATTGTTCCGGTTCACAATACTGAATGGGTTTCACTAGTGGTAGTCACCCCAAAGAAAAACAACAAGTGGCGAGTCTGCATTGACTATAAGAAACTCAACGCATCCACCAAGAGAAACCATCATCCTCTTCCCTTTCAAGACCTCATTCTTGAGAAGGTAAGTGGTCATGAGATGTATACTTTCTGTGATGGTTACTCTGGGTTTTATCAAATCAGAATTACTGAAGAAGATGTGCTTAAAACTACATTTGCCACACCCTGGGGCACATTTGTATTCAAAATAATGCCATTTGGCCTCACCAATGCTCCTGCTACCTTTCAAAGATTTATGCAGATGGTGTTTGCTCCTTATTTGGGGGATTTCTTGGAGGTGTTTTTAGATGATTTTTGTATATTCTCGTCACATAAGGAGCATGTCATGAAGGTTAGGTTGGCCTTCAAAGGGTCAATGATGCAAATGGCAGTCTCAATGTTGGCTCTTTCCTACTGCTTTCATAGGAAGAGCTGGGTTTTCTGTGTTTGCAGGGTTCCGAGGCTTTTTGTCACCTACAGATATATTGGGATTGTCGGTTGTAGTATATGTGTAGCTTAGGACCTCGAGTCGTGTTCCGGTGAGAGATGTAGGCTTAAGTGTGGTAAGCAAACAAAATGCATGCATGTGTAAAAGGAACGTAAATCATCTTTGTTGAGGTAATGAAGGCTTTCGGCTTCATTGGGGGTTGTAGGGTTTAGGAGGAGATTAAGGGTTCAGAAGGAGGTTCCAGAGTTCAGAAGGAGGCTCCAGGGTTCAGAAGGAGGTTCCAGGGTTCAGAAGGAGGTTCCAGGGTTTAGAAGGAGGTTCCAAGGTTAGGGTAGAGTACATGGTGGAGAACTCGTCTCCCTCGTAGATCATGGAGTTTTAAGGGTTAAGGAACAAAGGGTTTAGGGGAGCATAGGAGTGGGAGAGGAAGAAGGTGTAAGAGCATGGGGGAAAGAAGAGAGAGGAAGGAGGAGGAGGAGGGAGGAGGAGGAGGAGGAGGGAGGAGGAGGAGGGACGAGGGAGGAGGAGGAGGAAGGAGGAGGAGGAAGGAGGAGAGGGAGGGGATGGATTGCAAGGTTGGAGGAGAAGGGAGGAGGAGTTGCAAGGTTAGGACATGATTTTGGACGTGCAGTGCAAGGAAGCATGGACACTTGAGACAAAGGCTTGGAATACCAAAGTAGACTCAACACAATGCCCCAAAGAGTGTGGGCTTCATTCCATTAAGGGGTATTTATACAAGTTGGAGATCTTCTCTCTCTGCATGTAACACAAAGTTGTAACACAAAGTCGTATCACAAAGTTGTAACACAAAGTTGTATCACAAAGTTGTAACACAAAGTTGTAACACATTCTCTCTCTACATGTAGAAGTTGTAACACAAAGTTGTTACACAAAGTTGTTACTAGATGTTGTAACAAAAAGTTGTATCACAAAGTTGTATCACCTTCCCTTTCTACATAAGTTCATGTTGGCACAGAGTCAACATACTCCTGGATCCATTTTATTACCCGTCCTCAGCTTATGGCTTATTGCGATCACGTACCTAGGTTGCCTGTTTTTAGTCCAGTGGCTATGGAACTTGTGTCGTGCCACTCGATCCTGTTGTAGAGCCTTAGCACCATACAATTTTTGCGTAGTTTCCAGGTAGCCTGTATCCACCATTTGCTCAAACAGAGATATGTGGCATGCCTCTAAGAAGATCACTCTTTGATAGAGTCGGCTTGTAATCTGAGCATCAATCCTTTCATTGGGATTAAAGCTGAGTGGAGGCAAATGGGAATCAAGGTAACATGGGACCTCCAGAATGAATTCTAATGTTTTATAGAATATGGCACTTTGGCGAAGGAAGCGATCAATGTTGCCGCGCATTATTTGTTCATGTTGCTGAAGTGCTCGGATCATGGTGCCTTGGATATTCCATTCTACACTAGAGTAGGGTTCGATCATTGGCCAATTAATGACTCGATCTTCAGCCAAAGTGTGTATGTTGGCTTCCCATTTTTTACGCCGTGGAACTGCTTAGAACTTGGGATGGGTTCTGAGACATGGAGGTGCCCATAAGTACTCCTTTAAGAAGATTACATCAAAGAGCTTGGGACGGCACCAATCAGGTTGTGGATCCAATTTGCTAATCCAACCTTCACTTATTTGATGCTGACGAAGGTTGGTAGGAAAGTTATCCAGGGTCCATCCACCGCGAGTTTTCATATCAGGATATTTGCTCCAAAATTCCTTGATGGGGTTACTGGGAAGTGGTATCTCATCAAAATCATACCCATCATTGGAACTTGGCATGGGCGTTTGAATTAGATTATCTGGATCCCGATATTCAAAATCAAATACTGTGTCATTTTTTGCTGATGGAAGCACCAGAAGTGTCAGAGGTGATGACGGGGCCGGGAGAGAATCGGGGGACATTGGAGAGAAATATGGCTAAGTGATAGTGGCAGAAGGGGGAGCAGAGGGGAGGGGGGGAAGAATTGGGCAAATGGTTTGAGCAGCTTGGTAATCCTCAAGGGTAGGATTAGCAAGGGAGGGGAAAAAGCTAGGTGTGAGGGGCTCGTAAGTTTGTGACTGTTGGGTAAGTTGAAAATGGTGAGAGGCATGAGCAAAGAGATGATGGAGGGAATAGATGTTAGGATGGAGCTCGGGGAAGGTTAAGAGGGTGGTAGCAGCAAGGGGAAGTGAGGTTATGATGTTGGTAGAAAGAGTGGTTAGATATGGGAAGTTGGATGTGAGATAGGCCTTGTCATCTTCCAACACTTCTTTTTGTTGGTGCGATGGGATGATCAGCTGCATGGGTTGGATGTCGGTTATGTCGTGCCATGCAAATAATAGGGATGGCCTTTGTAGCAATGGCAACAAACCTGCAATAACCCTGAGGGGAGGACTACCCATGAGGCAGACATATGCAATGAAAGCATTCGTCCTAAGTGTTATAAACCCGGCATGTGTAGACAGGCAGAAGATATTCTTCTCATCTTCAGATTAGTCTTGGCAAATTATGCGCAGGGTTTTAGTCCCGATTTATCGTTCCCAGTTGATTGTTGGATGAGCAGATATGATCTTGATTTGGAGTTGCTTCCATTGGATAAGCACGCTTGCGTTGAGGTGATCTTCCACTTGTAGAGCAGCCACAAGCTCTTTGTACACCACGGTGGTGCATTGTAGTGGGGCGTCATTGGTGTTATCTTCCAATGCCTCATTGTTGTGCACTAGCAATTGGAGTTCAAGCTTGGAGATGACTATTTTTTGGGAGTGCATCTCATTCATTTTTTCTTTGTACTGATGGTAGATGGTTGTGTATTCCTCCTTAAGCTTTTTCATTTGCAAGGTGACCTTTGCTTGTTGAGGAGTGTCTTCAGTGGTATTGGACCATTGGTCCAAGACTTGGGCTTGTGAAGTGCTGGCCTCTTGAACAATAGCAAGTTGGTCTTTTAAGAGTCGGAATTCCCTTGTAAGCTCATCAATGCTGAAGGCACGTACTGCCAAAGATTGTTTCATGTCTTCAAGCTTGTCTTTGCAATCCTGGAGCTCTTCTTCTTTGTGAATGAGAGTGAGTCGAGCTTGTGCCACTACCTCCATTTGTTGTGCATGTGCAGATGTCAAGGAGTTATAGTAGGTCTGTAGGATTGCCGTTGCTTCTACTGCCGCAGTCAGCTGTGTTTGACTTTGGTGGAGGTTGGAGGTCACATCCCTTACTGCCTTCTCTTGAGCTTGGAGAGCCTGGTTCATGCGCACTTCTTCTACCTCCTTCTCATCTATTTGTGCACGAAGTGCCTTGACCTCTATGGCGATTGCCTGGAATTGGTCTTTGATTTCTGATGCAGTCTGCCTTTCCAATTCTCTTGCATATGCTTCCTTGGCCAAGCTAGTTCTGACATTTGGATCATTTGGCTAGCTTGATGTTGGAGAATGACAAACAGTGATGAGGTCTGGCGATATTGCTGATACAAGTGGTGCCCATGTAGCCATCCCAATGATTCTGTAGTACTTGGGGGAGGTTGTTCCAATGGCATCTCAGTCCCTTGTGTACAATAGTCATACTGTTGATCTGGCACTAGCTCCCCTTGTGGCTCATCGACTGGCATGGTGTCGATGGGCAGTTCGAGTGCTGATGTGGTCTCAAGCTCTGGTGCTTATCTTTCCTCAGGTTTGGGTGCCGACCTTGTCTCAAGCTCGGGTTGGTGCTGTTGGTGGAGACTTAGTGGTTGCAGTTGTGCACCGAGCTGTAGCATTTCCTGGGGCAATTCTACAATCTCGCTTTCTAGAATAGGTACTTCTGCTAAGGCATCTGTACTGATCAATGTGATAGTTGGAGAAGTTGGTGACGGCTCCCATACTGGTGAGAAGGGTATGTCCAAATCCTCAATTGGTTTTGGTGACTAGGGCAGAGTCATTTCTCTTTCTTGTAGTTCTTTTTTGATGATTATAGCCAATAAGTACAGAATTTTACATTTCTAGCCTGAAGAACCATCGAGTTTTTTGGTAAAGAAAATGACGAAGTGCTGGACCCAGTCTTGTTTTAGCTTCCTAATCAGCAAAACAAATGTGCAGAGTGGAAGGGAGTGTTCCTTGCCGTACTTTATTCCCAGGGTTGTGGATAGAAATTGTGCTGCTTCCTTGAGGCGATGGTCAAGGATTGTGCGAAGCAATATGCCATCTCTATGGATCAGGGTACCCTTGGTGAGGAGAGACTGTACTTCGATAAACTTTGCATCAGCAAACCGTTTAGGGTATTTGCCACCTTGTTTTGGCAGTGAGAAAGCCCTTTGAATGACTGTATTGTCAAGGATAATGTTCAGTGGGCTCTGTTGTATAGTGATTGTACCGTACTTGCCATCCTTTGCATTGCTGGAGTAGTAAGAATGGAGAAAGTCCTTGATGTAGGTGGTCAGGATAGGACTGTCCTCCAAGAATTTGAGGCTTTCATGCAAACTGCCTAGACCCCGTTGCTCTAAGTAAGATGTTGCTTCCTGGGAAGGAGCATAAGTCAATGTGGGTGGCTAGACAAGTTCCAGTGATTGAGCCTTGTTAACGGTTGTGTAGGCCGGTTGTGACTGGGGTGGCATTAGTTCTGCTTGGTCATGCACTGAATCTTCTTCGGAGCTATCGCTTTGGACCACGAATGCCTGTGGTCTTCGTGGTTGAGAGGATGTAGGTGGCTGCGAACTCTGGAGGGGGTCTCATGGTTGAGGCGGTGGGCTCTTTCTGTGCATCCTCTTTAGTGGCGGCATCTTTTCTGAACCTGCATCCATGTGCATGTAGGGTACCATTGATCATTAGATTGATTGGCATGCCGGTATGACTTTTCTGTGTGTGTGTGTGGGAGAGAGATCTTTTTTTATACATCATTTGAAAGTGTGTGGTACAATTATTCATGCATTCATCTATGTGTCTAAGCAAAAGCGTGTGAGTGCACGTGACCTAGTAGCTAGGTAGGGACTAACTATATGCTTTTTTTGCTAGGATTTTCATAGGGTAGCTAGAACTCATTTATCACTTCTGAGCTCTAGGTAAAATCAATTGATGCTACCTATATGTACGAAGATGTACATATGCAAGTGAGTGCTCGTGATACAATCTAATGCTAACTAAGGAAGATTTGGTTTCCCAAATCTTTGTTTTGGTCAGGGTTGGCTTGCATGTTGATGTAGTAGCGCTTCAGTCAGCTCCCGTTTATTGTTGTGTTGAATTGGACTCCATCTAGTGTTTCAAGTAGCACAGCTCTGATGGGATTCATCTTTCATACTCGGTAGGGTCCTTGACCTAGATACTTCAGTTTTCCCTTGTGTACTTTGGCATTGTATAACATGACTAAGTCACCTTCCTTGATGTCTTTAGCTTTCAGATTCCTGTCAAACCATGCCTTTCTTCTGCATTTTTCTGTTGTCATGGCATGATAGGCAACTAGTCTTGTCTCTATATGCTTTTCCAACTGACAGAGCCTTTCTTTGAAGGACTCATGATCACCCATGCGTTCCTATACTGTGATGCGTAGACTTGGTATTACAAATTTGAGTGGGACCATGGCTTCAAGGCCGTACACCAATTGAAAAGGTGTGTTCCCTATACTGACCTTGAATGTGGTTCTGTATGCCCATAAGGCTACATTCAATTTCTCTACCCAATCAGAACACTGTGGTTCTACAACCTTGGTGAGGATATTGCATATGATTTTGTTTGTGGATTCTGCTAGTCCATTCCCTTGGGGGTAGTAGGGTGTGCTTTTTCTATGGATTACCATGAAGCCAGACAAGAGTTCTTGGATTACCTCATTGACAAAATGTGTGCCTCTATCTGACACAATTTCAATGGGGCATCCGAATCGGGTGATCACATTTTCGTATAAGAATCTTGCTGTGCTTCTGGCATCTGCCTTTCTGACTGCTTTAGCTTCAGCCCATTTTGTAAAGTAATCAGTGGCCACAATGATGTAGCGTGCCTGTGTTCCTTTTACTACTGTGGATGTATGGGACCCACATAGTCAATCCCCCATTTTTCAAATGGTTGTTGTGCAACAATTGGTGTTAGGGGATTGAAGTCTTTGTGTTGTGGTTTAATAGTCCGTTGGCATACATCACAACCTTTTACATATTCATAGGCATCTGCCCAGAGTGTTGGCCACCAGTAGCCTGTGAGAAGAACTTTTCTTGCTGTGGCTTCCCCTTGGAAGTGTCCTCCTGCAATGCCTTCATGGACTTCACTTAGGATTGGCAGGATCTCATGAGGCATTACACATCTTCTTAATATCTGGTCCTGGCCCATCTTGTACAGTTGTCCTGCAATGAGTTGATAGGGTGCAGCCTTTAGAATCAATTTCCTGGCATCTACTGCTTTCATGTCAGGGGGTGGTATTCCTGCCATCAAGTACCCAATGATATCTCCACACCATTTTGGAACAGCATCTATTTGAAATAGTGTGGCATCTGGTCAGTTGTCTTCTACTCCAGTGGCTTCTTCTCCTGACTTGACTCGAGACATGTGATTGGCAATGTAGTGTTGGGCACCTTTGCGGACCACGATTTTGAAGTTGAATTCTTGAAGCAAAAGGAGCCATCTAGTTATTCTTCCTGTGGTACACGGCCAATTTACAAGATAAAGCAATGCTTGATGGTCGGTGTAGAAGACAAAATCATTTGCTAGTAGATAGTGCCGAAATTTCTTTACACTATACACCATTGCTAGGGCTTCTCTTTCTGTGGTTGTATAGTTGATCTTTGCATCATTGAGTTGTCGACTGGCGAAGTAGACGGGGTAGTCTTTCTTATGTTCACCAGGTTGACAAAGCACACTCCCAACTGCATACTTGGATCCATCAGTATGAACATGAAAATCAATATCCCAATTGGGAGATATAAGGATGGGTGCTGTGATTAGGCTCCACTTTAAAAGCTCAAAGGCTTGGTCGCACTCTTCAGTCCATAAGAACACTAATAATTTGTAAAGTGGTCTCACTATCATGGCATACCGCAATATAAATCTTCTATAATAGCCGGCATGTCCCATAAAGACCTGTACACCTTTGGAATTTGTAGGAGGAGGCAATTCCATGATGATTTTGATTTTGTCCATGTCAGTTGCAATCCCATGTTGAGAGACGATGTGTCCCAAAACAACTCCGTGGGTGACCATGAACTGGAATTTTGTTGGATTTAGGGAGATGCCATACTCCCTGCATTTGATTAGTACTTCTTCAAGACATTTGAAGTGGTCCTGTTTGTTTCAATGAATGCACAAATCATCCAAGAACACCTGCAAAAACTTATTCAAAAATGACTTGAAAGCTGTGAACATGACTCGCTGGAATGTGGCTGGGGCATTACAAAGGCCAAATGGCATGACTCTATATGAGAAAATACCCCATTCTGTAGCAAATGCTGTTTTTGATTGGTCTTGAGGAGCAATTTGCACTTGGTTATAGCCACTGAAGCCATCCAAGAAGCTATATATTTCGGATCCTGCCACCTTTTCCAACACTGTTTCTGTTAAGGGTAGGGGTTAGTGATCCCTAATTGTGGCAGCATTCACATTTTTCAAGTTTACGCATATTCTGAGCTTCTTGTTGCGTTTAGTGTTGTAAAGCTGAAAGGAAAGAGTAGAGTGGACACAAACTCAAAATACTTGCATTACTTGCTTGTAGAATGAAGAAGAGTGAGGTCCTTAAGTAGGCACCTCATACATGCTCACTGACATCACTGATGACTTCAGAGCTCCACAATCATCTCCTCAATCTGCTCCTAGATTCTCTCAATCATCCTATCTGGCTCTCCACCACCTAACTGTGCTTGTGGGCACCTAACTATGCCTCTAGCACTCACACATAGAAACATAAGGTGTGCCTGAGGCATACACCTTGAGATATCCCAACAAACCCCCCCTCAAGGAAATGCCTCAGGCTATGTCAAGGATACATCTAGTCTCATAGTTTCTCATGCCATCTCATGGTGGTCAAGGATAAATCTATGGCTAGGTTCTCATGCTAGCAAGGGTTTCCTTGGGTGTAAGGTAAACAAAAAGGGATACAGAAAGACCTTCCAATGGTTATCTCCCCTGCATGTACATGCACACAATGTCTGCAGGAGGTACCATGGAGCAAAACATACACATGGCCTACATCATAAGGTGACCAGAGGTGTTTACAAAACACACAAAACACAATAGTTTATTTTATTCATTTTGGAGGACTATCCAGGCTGAGTACCTTGACATAAAAAGAGAGATCTGGAGCATACATAGAGATGATTTAAAATGCATAATCTTCATGGGATGCCTCATCTTGTGGAGGCAAAATATCCATGTCAAGGCAAGGTCTTACCACATCGGTAGTGTCTAGTGCCTTATAAGATGGTACTATGATAGAACAAGTGGATCTGAAAATCATATCCTTCAAGAGAACAATTATCTTGTCATCTCCATAGTTGTGTAGAGAAGCATATCTTAGGTATCTGACCTTCATCTTTTTCTTGTACTTGGAGTCAAATAAAAGTGCCATGAGAGGGTAGATCTCTGTAGTTGCTTCCTTTTTGGCAACCATTGTTTTGGCAATCTTCAACAAGGAAGTCAGGTTGGCATTTTCATCCTTTGTAGCATAACAAGACATTGCTTTATGTTTTGGCTTTTCACATATTTTGCATAAGCAAGCCATGAGATGCTCTAACCCAGGTATTGGGTAGTGTCTTCTCTCTTACAGGGCTTAGAATAACAACTGAAATGCTTCAAAATATAAGCATTTAATGTAGCAAAGTCTTGTGACCAAATTTCAAACAATGATGCATCTTCTTACATGCTTCATAGAAGTGGGTGAAATAAACACTTTCCAATCAAAACCAGGTCTAGCAAGTCAAAACAAAACTGAAGCAACACTTGTACTGAAGTTATTGAAAACTTCAAAAGACCAGAAATGCTAGAGTAGCATTTTATGTAGCATCATTTTCAAAAGCTTGTCAAAACTGTCAAAACTAGAGAGCTGAACTTGGAGGGCTTATAGCTCACTCTTCAAAGCAAAAGTAAGGGGGCTTTCTGAGGCAAAAGAAAGCTGGTATACCACAGTAGAACCTCTAGGAAGAAGAGGCGAAAAAATGCGTCAAGTCGCCTTCTCCTTCTTCAACAAATTCGACTGGTTTTTCTCTATTTTCTCCTTCAATATGCAGCCATTGCTGCTCAGATTTCAGCACAAGGTAGCTCTAGGATGGAGAAGCTTGCCCTGAAAGGAATTAGAGAAAGAAGGAGCAAGCGCAGAGAAAACGCAGCAAGAAGAATCGACGAAAATCATACAATGGCGACCAGCAGAGGTTGAAATTCTTCAATTCCTTGCAGCCCGAAATTTGCCCCAACAAGATGGATCTCCAGTTGGAAGGGCGTGGGAAATGGGTGAGAACCAGAGGAGAACAAGCTCAAGTAAATTTTTGGAAGAAGAGGGAGAGATGGTGAAGAAGAAGAAGAGGAAGAAGATGATGATGTGGCAAAAATGGGCTCAAGGAGGATCAAATGGCTCTGATACCAAGTTGTAAAGCTGAAAGGGAAGAGTAGAGTGGACACAAACTCAGAATACTTGCATTACTTGCTTGTAGAATGAAGAAGAGTGAGGTCCTTAAGTAGGCACCTCATACATGCTCACTGACATCACTGATGACTTCAGAGCTCCACAATCATCTCCTCAATCTGCTCCTAGATTCTCTCAATCATCCTATGTGGCTCTCCACCACCTAACTGTGCTTGTGGGCACCTAACTGTGCCTCTAGCACTCACACATAGAAACATAAGGTGTGCCTGAGGCATACACCTTGAGATATCCCAACATTTAGGTACAATGACAATGGGTGAAACCCAATCAGTGTGTTCTATCTCGTAGATGAATCCGGCATCTAGGAGTTTTTCTAGCTCGTCATAAACCATGGTGCCATATTTAGGATTTGTGCGATAAGGTCCACATACCTTAGGGTGAGCACCTTCCCTTATAGATATCGTGTGTACTGCCACTTCTGGTGAAATTCCTTTCATCTCTTTGTATGACCATGCTAGGCAGTCATGGTATTCCATTAGGAGTTCTTTGAGTTTGATTTCATCTTCTTGACGGAGCTGTTTCCCAATGAAAACCAATTTTTCTTCCTCCCCTTCAAGGGCGAGGTTTATTGTGCGTGTTTTTGCCGGTCCCTCATAGATTGGAGTTTCTCCAATGCTATCGGTTTCTTGAACTTCAGATTCTCTGACTGGTCTTGGCATTGCTATTGGCGCACTGCCACTTGTATAATTCTTAAAGTATTCTGGCACTTCTCGAAGATCAGCCTCTGATGGGGTTGAACTAGCCTGACATGTGTCATGTAACACCTATTTCATTAATTTTGGACTTTTTGTGTTGTTTTTGGACGAAGCCCAAAAATCCTTCCCAAATGAAAACTTTACTTTATGAAAATATCCTTTCCAAATCAAAATTTTACTTTCTAAAAAGTTTCTTCCCAAATCAAAAGTTCACTTTGTGGCACTGTCATATTCACATAAAAATATTGTTTTTTCAATCTATACTTTTGCACCAACATGCAAGAATTTGAAATAATCCTATATTAGAAATTCTAGCTATATTTAAGTTATTTGTTAATTTAATTATTTTTAATATTTTTCCTTGACGTTTTTCCTTCCCAAATCAAAAGTTCACTTTGTGGCTCTTGTTGGAACACTGAAAGGAAAGAGTAGAGTTGACACAAAATCAGAATACTTGCACTTAGAATGAAGAAGAAAGAGGTCCTTAAGTAGGCACCTCATACAAGGTCACTGACATCACTGATGACCTCAAAGCTCCTCAATCTGCTCCTAGATTCACTCAATCATCCTATGTGGCTTTTCCACCACCTAACTGTGCTTGTGGGCACCTAACTGTGCTCTAGCACTCACACATAGAAACATAAGGTGTGCCTGAGGCATACACCTTGAGATATCCCAACAAACCCCCCCTCAAGGGAATGCCTCAAGCTATGTCAAGGATACATCTAGTCTCATAGTTTCTCATGCCATCTCATGGTGGTCAAGGATAAATCTATGGCTAGGTTCTCATGCTAGCAAGGGTTTCCTTGGGTGTAAGGTAAACAGAAAGGGATACAAACAAACCTTCCAATGGTTATCTCCCCTACATGTACATGCACACAATGTCTGTAGGAGGTACCATGGAACAAAACATACACATGGCCTACATCATAAGGTGACCAGAGGTGTTTACAAAACACACAACACACAATAATTTATTTTCATTCATTTTGGAGGACTATCCAGGCTGAGTACCTTGACATAAAAAGAGTGATCTAGAGCATACATAGAGATGATTTTAAAATGCATAATCTTCATGGGATGCCTCATCTTGTGGAGGCAAATTCACTGTAAGTAGATTTGCATTTTCTGTCTTTGCTTTGTCTCTGCAGAACTTCTCACTATGGTTGTTTTTGCCACAGTGCTTACATGGATTAACTTTGAAGCAGTCCTTTGAAAGGTGATTTGTCTTTCCACAGTGATTGCAAGGAGAGTACTTGCCCTTCTGGAATTTCATAACATAAGCAGTGTCATTGCCTTTCCTTAACTCCATGTGTCTTTCTTCTTCTTGGAGAGCTGAGATAATGCCTTCAAGGTTTGGATTGGGAAGATTCTTCAAAGTGCTTACAATGTGATCAAAGCTTTCAGGCATACTCTTAAGTAGTACTGCCATAGCATCATCAGGGGTGATAGGAGAGTTGATAGAAGCTAACTGAGTCATAAGACTCTGCATATAGTTGACATGGGCAGCTAAAGTAGTATCACTTGCCATCTTTAATTCAAAGAAAGAGATTTTAAGTGATAGTTTAGAAATATGAGAGCTTGCACCAAAAATCAAATCTAGCTTCTGCCATGCTTCCGATGGAGACTCCAAGTCAGATATATGATGTATGTAATCATCACCCAAAGCTAAAGCAATTATACCATATGCTTTTTCTTCTCTTGCTGGATCCCTTGCCGGTCGTCTCCCGCATTAATGCAAATTTTACCTTCATTTGCCATGTATGGAACCCCTTTCCATTAAACTTCTCAAGATTATATAAAGTAGCCATGAGAGGGTCTAACCCAGATATTGGGCAGTGTCTATCTCTCTTACAAGGCAAAAAGAACTGAAATACTTCCAAAGTATAGCCACTTGATGTAGCAAATAGTAGTGACTAGTTTTCAAACAATGATGCTACTTTTGCATGCTTCATAGGAGTGAATGAAATAAACACTTTCCAATCACATCCAAGTCTAGCAAGTCAAAACAAAGCTGAAGCAACACTTGTAGTGAAGTTATTAAAAACTTCAAAAGACTAGAAATGCTAGAGTAGCATTTTATGTAGCGTCATTTTCAAAAGTATGTCAAAACTGTCAAAACTAGAGAGCTGAACTTGGAGGGCTCATATCACACTCTTCAAAGCCAAAGAAAGAGGGCTTTCTGAGGCAAAAGAAAGCTGGTATACCACAGTAGATCCTCTGGGAAGAAGAGGTGAAAATATGCGTCAGGTCGCCTTCACCTTCATGAACAAAGTCGACTGGTTTTTCTCTGTTTTCTCCTTCAATATGCAGCCATTGCTGCTCAGATTTCCGCACAAGGTAGCTCTAGGATGGAGAAGCTTGCCCTGGAAGGAATTAGGAAAAGACAGAGCAGGTGCAGAGAACTTGCAGTAGAGGATTTCGACGACTTTTCTGCAATGGCGACGAGCAGCGCGCGAATTTCGTCGATTCCTTCCAGCTCAAAGTTCGCCCCAACCACAAGGATCTCCAGTAGAAAGGGCGTGGGAAATGGTTGAGGATTGAAGGAGAACAAGCTCAAGCAAAATTTTTGGAGAAGAGGGAGAGATGGTGAAGAAGAAGAAGATGATGATGATGATGATGTGGCAGAAATGGGCTCAAGGAGGATCAAATGGCTCTGATACCATGTTGGAACACTGAAAGGAAAGAGTAGAGTTGACACAAAATCAGAATACTTGCACTTAGAATGAAGAAGAAAGAGGTCCTTAAGTAGGCACCTCATACAAGGTCACTGACATCACTGATGACCTCAAAGCTCCTCAATCATCTCCTCAATCTACTCCTAGATTCACTCAATCATCCTATGTGGCTTTTCCACCACCTAACTGTGCTTGTGGGCACCTAACTGTGCCTCTAGCACTCACACATAGAAACATAAGGTGTGCCTGAGGCATACACCTTGAGATATCCCAACAGCTCTATCATATTCACGTACAAATATTGTTTTTTCAATCTATACTTTTGCACCAACATGCAAGAATTTGAAATAATCCTATATTAGAAATTCTAGCTATATCTAAGTTATTTGTTAATTTAATTATTTTAAATATTTTTCCTTGACGTTTTTCATTGACGTGATAAATTTATAAATCCATGAAAGGAGACTTAAATATTTCATGAAAATAACATTGTCACTCGGCAATATGCACAAAATTTAACAAAACTTTTAATAAATAGAAAGAAGACATGATGCCATAAGACCAAAGAGGGATAATAGCAATTGTAGCTTTATGTATATGATTACATTGAGAGACGTTGCTCTTAGCTAGAGTCTTTATATCCAAAATGATATAGATTGAACATATGTTTACAATTTAAATTGTTGCTCTTAAAGAGCCTCAATTCGTGCCATCTGCATAATTTGACACCCCATTGTCTTATTGCTCAATGTCACGACAGTCCCTTGCCAGTTGCCATCTGCATAATTTGACCTAGGCTTGTCTTGCCAAGCCTTGCCCCTTGGGTGCATTGACTCCCCATTGTCTTATTGCTCAATGCGATAGTCCCTTGCCAGGTGCCATCTGCATTAACTCCCTGTTGTCTTGCCAAGCCTTGACCCTTGGGTGACATCCAGTGCAAAATACAGGTGCCATCTACATTAACTCCCACAAGTTATCTTGCCAAGCCTTGCCCCTTGGGTGCATTGACTCCCCCTTGGGTGCATTGACTCCCCATCGTCTTATTGCTCAATGTGATAGTCCCTTGCCAGGTGCCATCTGCATTAACTCCCTATTGTCTTGGCAAGCCTTGACCCTTGGGTGACATCTAGTGCATATTTTGACTCTCATTTGACATACGAGGTGATGACTGATTATAATTGTCTTGGATTGGCTCCTTGCCTAGTACCCAAATAAAATCCTTCTGAATCAATGGACTTCAATACAAAGCTTTAATCATGGACATTCTTCATTTGCGCTATCTCCTTCTACTTCCTCCATGGCGAGCATCCTTAAAAATTCGTGTATATGCAAAATAGTTTGCTGTGGTATTTTTATTTTTCCTTCTACCTCATATCCCATGTGCTTCTTTGATTTCTTTGCCCTTGAATGCCAAGACACTATGATTGTCTCCGTCGAAACTTGAGAGACTGCTTCATCATTTGGGACCCACTCCTTCATTATACAATTAGTATATAATGTGTTGTTATCCATATTCTCCTTCCTGCCCTTTGGCTCATACCATACCGCTATAAATGTTGTAGCTCTCCCTTGGTCATCTCTTTGCACATCAACTACTTTTGCAACCCAAAACTTCACATTCTCATATTCATCATCCGATGGCTGAACCACAACAAAACAATCAACCTCTATATCTACTTGTGGCATAAACTCTTTCTTCTTCGGTCCACAATATGGACATGGGAGTAATGATACAAAATCATTTTCAAAGATTGGAGCTGGGCGCAAATCGTTATGAACATTTGGCCAAAACATATTGCATTCTTCCTTGACATCCTTTGAGCCTCGCATTCTCTCAAGGTCCTTTATTAAATTTCGTGTCTTGTTAATTACAATGGTAGTGTGTTCTCTCCAAGTAGGCTTCGAATCAGGATATCTCTGGAGCATTTCCTCTTTGTATGTAATAAATGCTTTTAATCCATCTATTTCACAATTAGACCTCTCATTAAATTCTTGTATAGGAGCCCATGTTGGATACCTTTCCTTGCTGGGAATTGAAGTTAAGAGACTGTAAGGTTCTTCAGGTTCCCATTTTGTATCATGAGAATACTGTTGCCATTGCATTACGGGTTTTTCATCTTTAAAAAAAAAGCGAAAGTAGTGTGGATTGGTATGACTTGTCAATGCATCACCACCCGTTTGTATGAAAGGTAGAATGAAGCTCTTCCAATCATACATTCTTTCGAGCCTCTCACATACTGTACTTTCCTTACGACCACCAACTTGCCTGCCACATCTTCTTACCAAGTCATCTATTGTCTCCACATCCTTGCATTTAAGCTCCCTTGAGACTGTGCTAAAAACCTGATCGATATCCTCATGTGTATGCCCAACATACAAAAATCCACATTCGACCTCATTGAAGATTCGATGAGCAACTAGCATGGAGCAGAAGGCAAACATAAGTACATTCTTATTTTCTCGCCAGCAATTATCAGCTTGTATTCTCAAAGTCGGTGGCAGGCGACCTTTTTCTGCATGTACATTGCGAATTGCCTTCATAATAGATGTTACAACTTGATTGCTATCATGTAGATGTAAGGAATCAATCCATATATCTGCAAAGAACTTAATTCCATGCACTAACACTCCACATAGATGTGTCTTTAGAAAGTGTTTTCCTTGTAATTTAGGTGGAGTGGCAACAAAACGAGGCAATGTTGTTGTATTCTGATCCATGCCATCTACAATAAGGCACATGTAGTCATCAGGATGCGAAATAGCTTGCTCCTTCCAAAATGCATATTTTTGTCTGGAAAGTCGAATAAGGTCATGATGAGATTTTTGGTTTTTTTTGTATAATTCCCTTTGATTTGGACATGTTGCACTCTCAATCGCTCGCTTTAAATCATCACAGACATTGCACTTTGTTTTTGCCTCCTTGGGATTTTAACATATCCAAAGTTCTTCTTCCAAAGAGTATACAAAGTATGAGAAGAAGCTACAGCATCCCCTCTTTGCCTTTGCTTTTCTGCAATAGAGTCAAATACTTCGAGCTTTGTCAAGCCCATTGGAAGGTGCATTTCAGTGATCGTGTCACCGTTAGGGAGTTTGGTAGATATATGGGGTTGAGGCAAAGCATTTTCATGTATGAAGTCTTGTAAAATTGTTGCTGCCCTGACAGTTGAGATTCTTGATTTGGACCTTCCTCTATTACCATGAATGCTAAATTTGTTGCCGCCTTTTGTTTTGGTGACTAAATCCCAATATGTACCATGGGATAATCCAGTAATATTGCGATATGCCTTATTGCAAATCCTTTTTCCATTTACGAGAGGTTTTACCTTTTGTCTTGAACTTAGCCTTTTATTGCCATTCTGAAGAAAGCAAGAGAGACTTGTGAGAAGGTATTCATTTCTTTTGCTTCCCCTTCTTTGCCACACGTGTCCTCTACATTCCCTGATGTCTGCAAGATCAATGAAGTGCATACATCTTCGCTTGCAACATAGATATCCCAATGCATTTAACATGTTCTCCTCCTTCATTACTCTCTTCCTCTTTGGTTGCTTTTGTGGATCTGCCTGGATTCTCTTTCTCTTCATGCATATGTATGACCGTTTTCGTTCCTCGTGCACATTGTTATCTGTATTTATGCACTTCTTCTCCTCACATTTGTTTGTAACCAAGCATCCATGATTGGTCGTTGCATCCTTGTTCATATCACAATCAAAGTTAAATACTGAATAATCCTCTGTTGATCTCATCCTCATTTTTAACATACTCTTAGGACCATTCAATGAATTCAATATTCTACGAGAGTATTGAGAACCTTGAAACTCTTCCACTCCTGAGAGAACATCACTCATTGGGACATCTTGCATGGCTTTCACAAATCCACGACCTTGATTGACACCAGGTTTGTTAATATGCATGAACTCATCCACACTTGACAAGACATCGCTATTGAAACCTTTGCCCTTCTCACTGTGCAAGAATTCATCCACCCCAGATAAGGCTTTGCTTCTAAAATCATTTTGTTTCTTGGAACCAATGAACTCATCCACTCCAGATAAGATGTCACTTCTATAATTGAGTATATTGAAATCATCCACATTTGAAGTGATAGAGCCTGGCACATAAGCACGCTTTTTAGGTCCTTTGATATTGTAGTATGCGTTGTCTTTATCATTGAAAACCACGTGCCTCTTTCTCATGTTTAAAAATTGCATGCTCCATCTCATATTCTTGCCTACCTCATAGTAGGGATCACATAAGGATGTTATGTTATCAACCATACCATCATCAGTGACTTTTAGAATCCTCATCTGTGCAAATGAACATTGCTCCACTTGTTCAAATCCCAATACTTCACCTTCTGCTACAATCTTATTTGCAAATGATCTCATTTGTAAAATGTCCCCTATAGTAAAATCCAAGGTGGTACACTTTGTATTCTTGATAATGTCTGTTGCATAAGTCTCATCTTTGTCCCATGCTATAAATGATTTGTTGGATGTATTGTAGGGCATAACATCTCCAAGTGTTTCCATATCTCCACATTTATACTTTAGCTCAACATGTGCGCTAAGAATCTTTGATACAGTAACTGCTACCTTATCTTCGCCAAGTCTTCGAAAGTGGCAAAGTGAATTGGGATCACTATCATGGATTGTAGCAAATGCAACTACTTCTCTTTTGCTACATAAAATCACATCCATCCCTGGAAAAAAATCTATAGCCATCTCCTTTGTGAGAGTCCTTCGCAAGCAGTGGCAACAATTACATAAATATTAGTCTCTTTTTAATAATCTACTTATTTATTATAATTTTTAATTAGTACTTAATTTATTAGTGGGAGAAGTTATCCGATCAAGTACTCATCAGATGGACATGCCAAGTTATCCTTTGCATGGTCAATCAAGCATTAAATACTATTTTTGCTCTAGTGTCATGCACATCCGTAAAAAAACATGAGCCTACTAGGTACGTTATCCAATCAAGCACTAATGGGATGCGGGTGCCACTTTGCATGTAAGTCAATTCCACCTAGTTGAGGTGTACAAAAAGTGTTGTGCCCATCGAATATGCTTTGCATGGTCCATCGAGCATTAAATACTATTTTTGCTCCTGTCATGCACATCCATAAAAAAAACACGCTGCTAGGTGTGTTATATCCGATCAAGTACTTATGCGATGGGAATGCCACTTTGCATGTAAGTCAATTCCACCTAGTTGAAGGTGTGTGCAAAGTATTGTGCCCATCCAATATGCTTTGCATTGTCGATCAAGCATAACACACTATTTCTGCCTTACTGTCATGCACAACCATATAAAAACACGGCCATAGGTGTGTTATTCAAATAAGTACTTATAAGATGGGGGCTCCACTTTGCACGCAAGTCTGTTTTAACTACGTTGAGGTGCGTGCAAAGTATTGTCACCATCGGATATGATTTGCATGGTCGATCACGCATTATACACCATTTTTTCCCTAATGATATGCACATTCGCACAAAAACACGCCATTAGGTGTGTTATCTGACCAAGTACTTATCGGATGGGTGTGCCTCATTGAGAACATTTCTATACCACCTAGGTTGAGGCGTAGAAAAAGTTTTGTGCCCATTGGATATCCTTTGCATGGTCAATCGAGCATCAAATACTATTTTTACTCTAGTGTCATGCACATCCGTCAAAAAACACGCTGCTAGGTATGTTATATGATCAAGCACTTATGGGATGGGCGTGCCACTTTGCATGTAAGTTGATTCTACCTAGTTGAAGGTGTGTGCAAAGTATTGTGCCCATCGGATATGCTTTGCATTGTCGATCAAGCATAAAACACCGTTTTTGTCTTAGTGTCATGCACATTTGTCAAAAAACGCAATCCTAGATGTGTTATTCAGACTAGTACTTATCGGATGGGGGCTCTAGTTTGCACGCAAGTCTGTTTCAACTAGGTTGAGTTGTGTGCAAAGTATTGTCACCATCGGATATGATTTGCATGGTCGATCACGCATTATACACCGTTTTTTCCCTAGTGGTATGCACATCCGCAAAAAAACACGCCCTTAGGTATGTTATCTGACCAAGTACTTATCGGATGGGTGTACCTCTTTGACAACATTTTAATACCACCTAGGTTGAGGTATAAGAAAAGTATTATGCCCATCGGATATGCTTTGCATGGTCGATTGAGCATTAAATACCATTTTTGCCTTAGTGCCATGCACATCCGTAAAAAAACACGCTGCTAGGTGTGTTATCCGATCAAGAACTTATGCGATGGGAATGCCACTTTGCATGTGAGTCAATTACACCTAGTTGAAGATGTGTGCAGAGTATCGTGCCCATCCGATATGCTTTGCATGGTTGATCGAGCATTAAATACCATTTTTGCCTTAGTGCCATGCACATCCGTAAAAAAAGACGCTGCTAGGTGTGTTATCTGATCAAGCACTTATGCGATGGGCGTGCCACTTTGCATGTAAGTCAATTACACCTAGTTGAAGGTGTGTGCAAATTATTGTGCTCATCGGATATGCTTTGTATTGTCGATCAAGCATAACACACTGTTTCTGCCTCAGTGTCATGCACAACCATATAAAAATACGGCCATAGGTGTGATATTCAAATAAGCACTTATCAGATGGGGGATCCACTTTGCACGCAATTTTGTTTCAACTATGTTGAGGTGCATGCAACATATTGTCACCATCGGATATGATTTGCATGGTCGATCACGCATTATACACCATTTTTTTCCTAATGATATGCACATCCGCAAAAAAACACGCCATTAGGTGTGTTATTTGACCAAGTACTTATTGGATGGGTGTGCCTCATTGAGAACATTTCAATACCACCTAGGTTGAGGCATACAAAAATTTTTGTGCCCATCGGATATCATTTGCATGGTCGATCGAGCATTAAATACTTTTTTTACTCTAGTGTCATGCACATCCGTCAAAAAACACGCTGCTAGGTATGTTATCCGATCAAGCACTTATGGGATGGGCGTGCCACTTTGCATGTAAGTCTATTCCACAAGTTTGAAGGTGTGTGCAAAGTATCGTGCCCATCGGATATGCTTTGCATGGTTGATCGAGCATTAAATACCATTTTTGCCTTAGTGCCATGCAGATCCGTAAAAAAACACGCTGCTAGGTGTGTTATCTGATCAAGCACTTATGCGATGGGCGTGCCACTTTGCATGTAAGTCAATTACATCTAGTTGAAGGTGTGTACAAAGTATTGTGTTCATCGGATATGCTTTGCATTGTCGATCAAGCATAACACACCGTTTTTGCCTTACTGTCATGCACAACCATATAAAAACACGGCCATAGGTGTGTTATTCGAATAAGTACTTATCAGATGGGGGATCCACTTTGCACGCAAGTCCGTTTTAACTACATTGAGGTGCGTGCAAAGTATTGTCACCATCGAATATGATTTGCATGGTCGATCACGCATTATACACCATTTTTTTCCTAATGATATGCACATCCGCAAAAAAACACGCCATTAGGTGTGTTATCTGACCAAGTACTTATCGAATGGGTGTGCCTCATTGAGAACATTTCAATACCACCTAGGTTAAGGTGTACGAAAAGTTTTGTGCCCATCAGATATGCTTTGCATGGTCGATCGATCATTAAATATACTATTTTTGCTCTAGTGTCATGCACATCCGTCAAAAAACACGTTGCTAGGTATGTAATCCAATCAAACACTTATGGGATGCACGTGCCGCTTTGCATATAAGTCTATTCCACCTAGTTGAAGGTGTGTGCAAAGTATCGTGCCCATCGGATATGCTTTGCATGGTGGATCGAGCATTAAATACCATTTTTGCCTTAGTGCCATGCACATCCGTTAAAAAACACGCTGCTAGGTGTGTTATCTGACCAATTACTTATCGGATGGATGTGCCTCATTGCAAACATTTCAATACCACCTAGGTTGAGGCGTATGAAAAGTTTTGTGCCCATCGGATATGCTTTGCATGGTCGATCGAGCATTAAATACTATTTTTGCTCTAGTGTCATGCACATCCGTCAAAAAACACGCTTCTAGGTATGTTATCCGATCAAGAAATTATGGGATGGGCGTGCCACTTTGCGTGTAAGTCGATTCCACCTAGTTGAAGGTGTGTGCAAAGTATTGTGCCCATCGGATATGCTTTGCATTGTCGATCAAGCATAAAACATCATTTTTGCCTTGGTGTCATGCACAACCATGAAAAAACACGGTCCTAGGTGTATTATTCAAACTAGTACTTATCGGATAAGGGCTCCAATTTGCACGCAAGTCCGTTTCCACTAGGTTGAGGTGTGTGCAAAGTATTGTCACCATCGGATATGATTTGCATGGTTGATCACGCATTATACACCGTTTTTTTCCTAGTGGTATGCACATCCGCAAAAAAACACGCCCTTAGGTATGTTATCTGACCAGGTACTTATCGGATGGGTGTGCCTCTTTGACAACATTTTAATACCACCTAGGTTGAGGTATGAGAAAAGTATTATGCCCATCGGATATGCTTTGCATGGTCGATCGAGCAGTAAATACCATTTTTGCCTTAGTGCCATGCACATCCGTAAAAAAACACGCTCCTAGGTGTGTTATCCGATCAAGCACTTATGCGATGGGAATGCCACTTTGCATGTAAGTCAATTCCACCTAGTTGAAAGTGTGTGAAAAGTATTGTGCCCATCAGATATCCTTTGCATGGTCAATCGAGTATTAAATACTATTTTTACTCTAGTGTCATGCACATCCGTCAAAAAACACGCTGCTAGGTATGCTATCCAATCAAGCACTTATGGGATGGGCGTGCCACTTTGCATGTAAGTTGATTCTACCTAGTTGAAGGTGTGTGCAAAGTATTGTGCCCATCGGATATGCTTTGCATTGTCAATCAAGCATAAAACACCGTTTTTGCCTTGGTGTCATGCACAACCATGAAAAAACACGGTCCTAGGTGTATTATTCAAACTAGTACTTATCGGATGGGGGCTCTAGTTTGCACGCAAGTCCGTTTCCACTAGGTTGAGGTGTGTGCAAAGTATTGTCACCATCGGATATGATTTGCATGGTTGATCACGCATTATACACCGTTTTTTCCCTAGTGGTATGCACATCCGCAAAAAAACATGCCCTTAGGTATGTTATCTGACCAAGTACTTATCGGATGGGTGTGCCTCTTTGAAAACATTTTAATACAACCTAAGTTGAGGTATAGGAAAAGTATTATACCCATTGGATATGCTTTGCATGGTCGATCGAGCATTAAATACCATTTTTGCCTTAGTGCCATGCACATCCGTAAAAAAACACGCTGCTAGGTGTGTTATCCGATCAAGCACTTATGCGATGGGAATGCCACTTTGCATGTAAGTCAATTCCACCTAGTTGAAGGTGTGTGCAAAGTATCGTGGCCATCGGATATGCTTTGCATGGTCGATCGAGCATTAAATTCCATTTTTGCCTTAGTGCCATGCACATTCGTAAAAAAACACACTGCTAGGTGTGTTATCTGATCAAGCACTTATGCGATGGGCGTGCCACTTTGCATGTAAGTCAATTACACCTAGTTGAAGGTGTGTGTAAAGTATCGTGCCCATCGGATATGCTTTGCATTGTCGATCAAGCATAACACACTGTTTTTGCCTTAGTGTCATGCACAACCATATAAAAACACGGCCATAGGTGTGTTATTCAAATAAATATTTATCATATGGGGGCTCCACTTTGCACGCAAGTCCGTTTTAACTACGTTGAGGTGCGTGCAAAGTATTGTCACCATCGGATATGATTTGCATGGTCGATCACGCATTATACATCATTTTTTTCCTAATGACATGCACATTCGCAGAAAAACACGCCATTAGGTGTGTTATCTGACCAAGTACTTATCGGATGGGTGTGCCTCATTGAGAACATTTCAATACCACCTAGGTTGAGGCATACGAAAAGTTTTGTGCCCATCGGATATCCTTTGCATGGTCGATCGAGCATTAAATACTATTTTTACTCTAGTGTCATGCACATCCGTCAAAAAACACGTTTCTAGGTATGTTATAGGATCAATCACTTATGGGATGGGCATGCCACTTTGCATGTAAGTCGATTCTACCTAGTTCAAGGTGTGTGCAAAGTATTGTGCCCATCGGATATGCTTTGCATTGTCGATCAAGCATAAAACACCATTGTTGCCTTAGTGTCATGCACAATCGTCAAAAAACACGATCGTAGGTGTATTTTTCAAACAAGTACTTATCGGATGGGGATGCCACTTTGCACACAAGTCAATACTGCCTAGGTTAAGAAACGTGTAAAGTCTTGTGTCCATTGGATATGCTTTGCATAGTCTGTCTCACATGATACACCATTTTGTTGCTAGTGTTATGCACAATCGTCATAAAATACATAGGAGGTGTGTTATCCGAACAAGTACTTATGAGATGGGTGCACCACTTTGTATGCAAGTCAATAAGACCTAGGTTGAGGAGTGTACAAAGTTTTGTGCCCATTGGAGAAATGTAGATGCGATAATATTAGAAAATTCTCGGTATATGTATATGTGTGTGTGTGTGTGGCAAACAATTTTGGCACAAAGTAAACACCTAGTGCACAAATTATGCACTTCATACCTTGAGTAAATAAGCTTGTTGATGAGGATAAATATGCCCTTGAATAAAAGCACAGTTGTTGTATGACCACAATAGGATCGCTTTGACACCTGTGATTTTGCCCATATGTAAGTTTACAAATAGTATAAAAAATCATGTAATAATATATTAATAGTTTGCAAATGTGTATAGCAAGTGAGTAATGGGAAGTGGAAGTGGGAATGAGGAGGGAGGAGTGGAATAGGATAGGGAAGTAATAAGGGTGTATGATAATAAGTATAAAAAATAATATAATAATATATTAATAGTTTTTAAATGGCAAGTGAGTAATGGGAACTGGAAGTGAGAGTGGGGAGGGAAGAATGGAATGGGAGAGGGGAAGGTAATAGGGGAGTAGGCTAATAAGGGAGTGAAATGAGTGAGGAAGTTAATAGGGGATGAAAAAGAGGAGGGTGAGATGGGGAAATATGGGATTTTGGAAAATGGGAGGAGTATGGGACGTGGTGGAAATGTGGGATGGGAGTGGTGGCAATGGGGAGGAAGAAGAAATGGATGGATGGGAGGAGGGCTAATGGATGAGGGATGGGGGTTCAATAGGAGAGGGGGAGTAATGGGAGCCAATGGGAGAGGAGATAAATGAAAAGCCAATAGGAGAGAGGGGAGGAATGGAAAGCCAATAGGAGAGGAGGAGGAAAACCTAATTTTTCTTATATATAGTCTTCCTTCATTCATTCATTCTCCCCTCATTTCATTCAAGCAAGAAAGCAAGGACGATCAAGAGAGCAAGGAAGGAAGAGCAAGAAAGCAAGAAAGAGCAAACTTACAAACTGTTTCCAGGTACTTGCAAACTTTTTTTTCTAGTTTCTTTTTTAAAATTTGAAGAGAGAGAAACTAGAGAGAGAAAGGTTCAGGGGAGGGGAGGGAGGGGAGGGAGGAGGAAGGGAGGGGAGGAAGAGGGTGGGAGGGGAGGGAGGAGGAAGGGAGGGGAAGAAGGGGCGAAGAGGGAGGTGGTTGGGAGGGAAGGGGGTGGGAGGGGAGGCTGGCACGGCGGGTGGGAGGGAAGCGGGTGGGAGGGGGCCGGGCGGCTGAGAGGGGGGTGGGGGAGGGCGGCTGAGAGGAGGGGGGAGCGGCTGAGAGGGGGAGGGGGGGCCGCGGCTAAGAGGGGGGTGGGGAGGGCGGCTGAGAGGAGGGGGGAGCGGCTAAGAGGGGGAGGGGGGGGGGCGCGGCTGAGGGGGGGAGGGGGAGGGTGAAGAGGGGGGGCTGGCGGCCGCGGCCGCCAGCCCGGGAGGGTGGGGGAGCGGCTGAGGGGGGGGAGGTTAGTTGAGGGTGCAGAGGTGGGGGAGCGGCTGAGAGGAGGGGGGAGCGGCTGAGAGGGGGAGGGGGGGGGCGCGGCTGAGGGGCGGAGGGTGAAGAGGGGGGGCTGGCGGCCGCCAGCCCAGGGAGGGGGAGGGGTTGCGAAGGGGGGGGGGGAGGGTGAAGAGGGGGGCTGGGTGAGAGGAGGGGGGGGGGGCTGGCGGCCGCGGCCGCCAGCCAGGGAGGGTGAAGGGGGGGGGATGGGTGGGTTGCGAAGGGGGGCGGGAGGGTGAAGAGGGGGGGGCTGGGTGAGAGGAGGGGGGGGGCTAGCGGCCGCGGCCGCCAGCCCAGGGAGAGAGGAGAGGGGGTTGCGAAGGGGCTGGGTGAGAGGAGAGGGGGGGGGCTGGGTGAGAGTGAAGGGGGGGGATGGGTGGGTTACGAAGGGGGGGGGGGGAGGGTGAAGAGGGGGGGGTTGGGTGAGAGGGGGGGGGGGTTGGTGGCCGCGGCCGCCAGCCAGGGAGGGTGAAGGGGGGGGGATGGGTGGGTTGCGAAGGGGGGGCGGGAGGGTGAAGAGGGGGGCTGGGTGAGAGGAGGGGGGGGGCTGGCGGCCGCCTCCGCCAGTCCAGGGAGAGAGGAGAGGGGGTTGCGAAGGGGCTGGGTGAGAGGAGAGGGGGGGGGCTGGGTGAGAGGAGGGGGGGGGGTTGGCGGCCGTGGCCGCCAGCCAGGGAGGGTGAAGGGGGGGATGGGTGGGTTGCGAAG
Organism: Dipteris shenzhenensis; assembly: GCF_047967505.1. Lineage (NCBI taxonomy): Eukaryota > Viridiplantae > Streptophyta > Polypodiopsida > Gleicheniales > Dipteridaceae > Dipteris > Dipteris shenzhenensis. The sequence goes on from NC_141603.1 coordinate 43,670,031, forward strand.
GGAGGGTGAAGGGGGGGGATGGGTGGGTTGCGAAGGGGGGGGGAGGGTGAAGAGGGGGGCGCTGGGTGAGAGGAGGGGGGGGGCTGGCGGCCGCGGCCGCCAGCCCAGGGAGAGAGGAGAGGGGGGGGGCTGGGTGAGAGGAGGGGGGGGGGGGCTGGCGGCCACGGCCGCCAGCCAGGGAGGGTGAAGGGGGGGGGGATGAGTGGGTTGCGAAGGGGGGGCGGGAGGGTGAAGAGGGGGGGGCTGGGTGAGAGGAGGGGGGGGGGACTGGCGGCCGCGGCCGCCAGCCCAAGGAGAGAGGAGAGGGGGCTGGGTGGGTTGCGAAGGGGCTGGGTGAGAGGAGAGGGGGGGGGTGGGTGAGAGGAGGGGGGGGTGAGAGGAGGGGGGGGGCTGGCGGCCGCAGCCGCCAGCCAGGAAGGGGGGGGATGGGTGGGTTGCGAAGGGGGGGGAGGGTGGTGAAGGGGGGGGGATGGGTGGGTTGCGAAGGGGGGGGGGAGGGTGAAGAGGAGGGGCTGGGTGAGAGGAGGGGGGGGCTGGCGGCCGCGGCCGCCAGCCCAGGGGAGGGTGAAGAGGGGGGGGGATGGGTGATAGGAGGGGGGGGGGCTGGCGGCCGCGGCCGCCAGCCCAGGGAGAGAGGAGAGGGGGCTGGGTGGGTTACGAAGGGGCTGGGTGAGAGGAGAGGGGGGGGGTTGGGTGAGAGGAGGGGGGGGCTGGCGGCCGCGGCCGCTAGCCAGGGAGGGTGAAGGGGGGGGGGATGGGTGGGTTGCGAAGGGGGGGAGGGTGAAGAGGGGGGGCTGGGTGAGAGGAGGGGGGGGGTTGGCGGCCGCGGCCGCCAGCTCCAGGGAGGGGTTGCGGAGGGGGGGCTAGGTGAGAGGAGGGGGGTGTCGCCAAGGAGGGAGGGAGGGTTGAGAGGGGGCCAAAGGGAGAGTGGGGAAGAGGGTGGAAGGGTTGGGGGGGTCGCCAAGGGGGGTGGGGAAAAGGGGGGAAGGTTAAAAGGGGGTAGGGGGAAAAAGGGGTAGGGGAGGAAGAGGTTAGGCGACGGGAGAGGGGGAAGGGTAGCGGGAGGGGAGGGGGAGGGGGGAGGGGGAGGGGGATTTTGGGGAAGGAGGGGGGCGAGGGGAAGGGAGGGGTCGAGGGAGGAGTTTTGGCGACGGAGGGAGGGTAGGGAAGGAGGTTGGAGGAGAGGATTGGGTCGAGGGATGGATGGAGGGAAGGAGAGGAGAGGAAGGAGAGAGAGGAGAGAGAGAGAGGGAGAGGAGAGGAGGGAGCAGAAGGAGAGAGATGGGAGAGGAGGATTTGACTTACTATCACAAGCAAGAACGAAAAATAAGATTTGACTTACGAGAAGAATGAAAAGGACTTACGAGAAGAATGAAAAGGACTTACGAGAATGAAAAGGACTTACGAGAATGAAAAGGACTTACGAGAATCGAGAAGAATGTTGAAGAAAGTATCAAGAAGAATGTTGAACATAAATTTGAATTCAAAAGGAATGTATGAGAAGAAAGTATAAGAAGAATGTTGAACACAAATTTGAATTCAAATTTATAATGAATTCAAATTTCCCTCTCTTTTTTGAAAATTCAAATTTATGCGTAGGAGTGGACTAGTTTTAACTCTCTCCTCATTTCATTGAAGCAACAAGAGCGGAAGAGAAAGGATAAGCCGAGCCTTACTTTTTTCACTTTTTCCAGGTACTTGCATTCTTTTTTATTCGTCTTGTAATTCTATTTCTTTACTTACAATTCTTTTCAATTAGTTTCTTGTTAAGGTTTTTGAGTTCTATTTCTTAAAATTCGTATTGTAATTCTTTTTCTTTACTTAAAATTCTTTTTCAATTAGTTTATTCTTAAAGTTTTTGAGGAGGGTGGTCTTTTAGAAGGCATTACAATTCTTTTTAAATTAGTTTCTTATTTGAGTTTTTGAGTTCTATTTTAATTAGTTTTTTATTTATTTTTGAGTTTGTAAATTTGAGAAATGGGAGAATAGGGAGGGAGGGAAAGAGAGAAATTAAGAGAGAGAAGAGGGGCTCCTTAAATGAGAGAGGAGAGGGAGAGAGGGAGAGAGAGAGAGAGAGATTCACACAGAGAAGAGGGGCTCCTTAAATGAGAGAGAAGAGTAGGGAGGGAAAGAAAGAGAGAGGAGAGAGGCGGAGAGAGATTAAGAGAGAGAAGCGGATAAAGAGAGAGGAGAGAGGGGGAGAGAGATCTACTTGAGGGAGGGAGAGAGTAGGGAGAGAGAGGGAGAGAGAAAGAGAGAGAGGGAGAGAGAGAAAGAGAGAGAGGGAGAGAGAGAGAGAGATGTTTATGGGAATGAAACGTGGCGAGAGGAGAGAGGAAAAGAGAGAGAGAGAGAGAAGAGAAGAGGGAGACTTAGGGAGAGAGAGGGAGAGAGAGAGAGAGAGAGAGAGGGAGGGAGAGAGAGAGAGAGAGAGAGAGAGAGAGAGGAATGAAACTTCTGTGCTAGAGGGAGGGAGAGGGAGAGAGAGAATAAGTGGGATGAGGATAGAGAGAAAAATACTTAAGAGTTGTCAAAGAGAGAGAGAGAGAGATTAAGAGAGAGAATGAGGTGTCTTGACTATGGCTACAAGGAGATTTAGGAGGAGAGAGAGAGAGAGAGAGAAAGTAAAGAGAGTTTTATATATTTACATCTTTTATATTATATTTTTAAATGAGAGAGAAGAGTAGGGAGGGAAAGAAAGAGAGAGGAGAGAGAGGGAGAGAGATTAAGAGAGAGAAGCGGGTCTCTTGGGGACCGTGGCTGCTTGAGGGAGGGAGAGAGTAGGGAGAGAGAGGGAGAGAGAGAGAAAGAGAGAGAGGGAGAGAGAAAGAGAGAGAGGGAGAGAGAGGGAGAGAGAGAGAGGAATGAAAAATACTTAAGAGTTATAGAGAGAGAGAGAGAGAGATTAAGAGAGAGAATGAGGTGTCTTGACTATGGCTACAAAGAGATTTAGGAGTAGAGAGAGAGAGAGAGAGAGAGAGAAAGTAAAGAGAGTTTTATATATTTACATCTTTTATATTATACTTTTAAAAAATTATAAAAGAGTGAATTTATGGTTTGTTTTGAAGGTGAGATAATGTTTTTATATATATTCATCTTTTAAATTGAAAAATGTTAACTTTTCTTTAGATACTTGTTCTTTATTTATATCACATGCAGGTTTAGCCTCTACATCACAACCCCTTCTTTTGCATATTTAAGCCTCTTAAACCCCAGCACATTAAAATGAACACAGAAAAAGAAATTATTTATTGCTTTTCTTCGCTTCGACGGTTGGTGTAGCATAGTTTAGCATAGATTAGATTGCCTTAGAGGAGAGACAATTCTCCAAGTTGCCAATCGAAGCCATCCTCAAGTTTTTCTAACTAGTTCCTAATCGTTGTCAGTCCCTTCACTCACATGCGGTTTAACACTCATAACATGCTATTAAATAAGACCTTTTACCATTTACCAAGAAGTTTATCAGTGGGCAGATTGCATGAGCAGATATCAGTGGACAGATTGCATGAGCAGATATCAGTGGACAGATTGCATATATCAGTGGACAGATTACATGTCATGGGACATATTGGAGCTTGATGATTATTGGTTATTTTTATTGCATTTGTATAAATATTTAAGCTCATTTATTGTCATAAAAATCCTTGTAAAGCCTTTTATGCTATTTTTTACATTTATTGTCATATGAAGCGCCTTGTAATAAACCCGACCATCCCGACCATTCACTAATTAACGAGTATCAGTGGGATGCATAAGTGGATATCATGTGGGCTGCATAAGTGGATATTAGTGGAACAGTTTTTAGTGGATAGATTGCACCAGTTGGGTATCAGTGCTCAGATATCAATGGATGGACAGATTACATGAATCTTCAAGAAGATTGAAGCTTTATCACTAGACGACATTTTATATTACTTGTAAAGCTTTATTGGCTAATTCTTTTACATTTGTACAAATATTTAAGCCTTGTAAAGCCTTTTAGGCTATTTCCCACAATTATTGCCATATGAAGCCTTGTAAAGCCTTTTGGGCTATTTTCCACATTTATTGTATCAAGGGTGGTATATTGTACTTTACTTGTATGTATCTAAATTCTTCATTATCTTTTCTTGTAGGATTATGGAGCAATCAGCTAATGTGATGGCTATGCTAGATGACTCTGAGATCAGAGAATGGGTTTCTGATGTCACTTTGAATTTCAAAGAAAAGGAATATAGCCCCAATGGCTTTGGTAGGTGGACTCGATATCACATGGGTAGAAGAGCTTGGTTTCTTCATCAAAAGGAAAAGAGACTCTTTCTACTTATGTCAAAAAGGGAGTTCAATGGTGTTGAAGATCCATGGGATGCTACTTTCTTCAAAAAAGATATGACTTCAAGCCTTGTAGTAGGCATAATAATTCAGCGAAAAGACACCTTTGTGGATATTTTAACAAAGAGTTCAGATCCTGAAGTTGGCGGTATGCATTTTATTGTGTCAAGGAGAGACGCAAAGACCTTTGTGATGCCTCCTCCTCAACCATCAAAGTTTCCAGAGCTGCAAAGGGCATTGGAGACTCTTTCATATACTTGGGAGCAATTTCCTAGTCTGGTGGCAAAAAGGATGCATGCAAAGATAATGTTTGAATACTTTCAGGATGCAGAATATGCTCTCCATATGCAAGAATCATCACATGAAGGAGATCAAAAAGCTCAGACTTCAATGCAGGGACAAGAAGAACAGGCACACTGTCACAAACCTGTAGAACATGAGCACAAACTTCTAGAGCCAGAAATGGTGGATGTAACTAAGGATGATGAAAAACAAGCCTTGAGTGCACGGGAATTAGCAAAAATTGAAGAAGATCAAGGTCGATCCACTGCAGTTATGCTAGAAGCTCTTGCTAGCAAACCACGACGTGAAATGCAAAAGGCTAGTACTGCAAGAGCCATGGTTCCAAGCAGTAAGAAAAGACATCGTCCCACTGTAGAGAAAGATAATGTGGATGAAAAACGGTCAAAAAAAGAGAAAGATGAAGAAGAGTCAGAATCCGAGGCTGAAGATGATCAAGATGAACTCACATCAATTAAAAATCTTAATCTGCGTCTTAATGAAGCAGTTACAGATGATGATGTGGGATATATCTGGGGTCAAAGGACGTGGTTTGTGAATGCCAAAGATGTGGAAGCTACAGCTCTATTTACTAATAGCCGAAGCCTTGATATATCCTATGCAATGCAAATATACGAGGCTTTGAGAGATGGTAAGAAACCTGTGGCAAGTAATGTGGTCTTGCACCCAATAATGTTTTGTCCAACCAAAAATAGTTTTCTGGATCAAATAACATTCACAGGGCCTACACATTTCGAGGAGATCTTCAGTTAATTCTTTAAAAACACTCTAAAAAATATTCCACATGAACAAGGCGAAGAGGCACAAGGAGAGAATATGCTAAAGGAAGTCAAGAAGGAATTTCTCCTTCATTGCAGATTCCAGCCCATTGATGGTCAACATTGGGCTTATGCTTGTAATCAGATCGCAAGGGAAGCAAAGGAGGGCAAAAGACTCACTCGAAGGAATTTCTCCTTCATTGCAGATTCCAGCCCATTGATGGTCAACATTGGGCTTATGCTTGTAATCAGATCGCAAGGGAAGCAAAGGAGGGCAAAAGACTCACTCTAGAACAATTTGTAAAGATAAGCTCATTCCATTATTATCCTGCAACGATCTGTATATTCAAGCATGAGATTAAGTATTTGATTGAGTCCGAAAGACTTAATCATTATGTCCATGGAAAGCGTAAGATATCCTCAACATCAGAGGTCTTACAGAAGGCAAGGGTGATATGGACAACATTTGGTTCCCCAAATCCTGATTTGAAGCGAAAGGTCACAAAAGCAGACGCCGACACACTCACGAACTTCTATACTTCTTTGAGTGCAGTTGTGCCTAGGGGAACCCAAGAGCGGGAAGAAAGTATGACAAGCCTCAATGTGGTGAGGGACAGATATGCCGACTATACTTCTATCATATTTCGTCCTGTTGAAGTGTTCAATGAGATGCTTGAAACGTGCATTGCTTGTGAGCGTGGACAACTGACCTATGAAGCTCCTTTGTTTATCTCCGGCAAGTCAAAGGTAATGGATAAGAAGGAGTTGACGGCAAGGATGTGGAGGCCTGTAAAGTACTTATCTGATAAGTATGCATCCATGGCAGCACAAAAAATTTTAAAGAAAGAATGGTTTTTTGGAAAAAAAGACAAAGACCACTGCATGGAAGAATGCATCAATGTACAGGTGAGGCGTGATGCAGTGCATAGTGCCATCAAGTATTTGTTGTCAGAGAAACAAATTCCACTTACTCATTGTAACATTGACTATAATGTGGTGAAGCATATAGCTTCTTTGTCAACACCCAAGGTAAAGCTATGGGCAAACAGGTGGATTAAAAAGGATGAAGATGGGTCGGAAATAGTAACCTCTTATATGAGAAAAGAGATCCCACAACAAGTGGTTGCATATGTGGAAAGATTAATCAGCGAGATAAGAATGCCGACAGATATGCACCAAAGATTTCAATTCAATGTAGAGGTTACGGCAGAGTCTGGAAAGCTTTTGTCAACTTCAGGGGAGTCTCAGAAGATGACTTCTTTAAGAATGAGTCAGCATGGGATAAGCCACAACTATTCTTTATCAATGAAGTTTCTAGCGATGATATCCATAACTTCATTGATAGAATAGTATATACCACCATTAGCAAAGTGGCGATTTGTAACATTGTCATATTTGTTGATAAAAAAGACAAAGAAGCCATGCAGGTTACTCTAGAGCGAGCATATTCATCAGATTTGAAGATCTATAGTGGTGTTTATGCAGCAAAGAGAGGCAAGAGAGAATGTGGCATAGTGATTCAAACTCTTGAATCATTCTTTCTGTGTATGCGGAGTCCCAACCCTGATCACTCTTTACAAAAGAACATAAGAGGGAATTCAAATAATTTGAGATTGATGCTAGAAGAGCAAGATATTCCCAGGTCCATACATTATCAAAAAAACAACTATGGAAGTCCTGCAAAAAGTGGGAGTCTCTTGCTTACCATGATGGAGAATTTGCTGCCGGCAGGTTGGGAGGTCACCTTGTGCAGGATGGGATATTTATTTGAGGATCTCCTAAGAAAAGGCAACTCCACCAATATTATTGAAAATAAGCATTTCATGGCCTATTTCCAGCTTCAAGCAGATCTAACCACAGGCTATGAAAAAGAGATAGACCACAAGGACACCGATGACATGGATGATTACCTTGAAGATCATAATGTCCTAGTTGTTGATGATGAAAAGATGGACTTACATGACCCATTCACAGAGAGGTTGGTGGATGAAGACAAATATGATGATGCCCTCTTTGATAATTATGGCTTGCAGGGTTATGAAAAAAGGCCACTACGACAATACTTAGCAGTATGAACTCTCTATTTCTCAACTAAATACAATTTTTTAAATAAGATTTAAATTTAAAGATAATGAATCTAATCTCTCATATTTGTTTACAGGCAATAGAGGGAGAAGAAATGGATGAAGTCAATACGGAGGCACTCCCTTCTACTTCAACAATGCAACCACCTCTAAATTTGATTGAAAAATCAAATTTAGCTGCATTAGATAAAATGGAGAGCTCATTTCAAGTTAAGATCGTTTTGAAACGAGAACCTCAGTATTTAAGCTTTGGTAGAGAGGAGGTTTCAATCCTCTCCAATCCTTTAAAAGAGGTTAATGACAATGTTATCTTGGCCATTCTCAGGTAATGTTTATTTATTTATTGCTACTTCAATAAGCTAACATTTGTTTATTTATTCATAGTTCAGTTATATATCAGTTTCCTAGTGCAGAATGCAAATCAATTCTATGAGCTAATGTTTGTTTATTTCTTGGTGCAGTGTACTTATTTCTCAACTTCCTAGTACATTGCAGCATCGTGTCTACATGCTCGATGCTCTCCTTTCTTCTATTCTTAGCTCTCCTCAAAAGACTATAGAAGATGTTTGTACCTGGTTAAGCCCTTTGAATTTAGATGGGGTGCGAGTCATCTTAATGCCTTATCATGAGGCGTAAGTATCAACTCTAACCTTATTTTTACTATTTCTTTGGCAAGTTTGTGTAAAACAATAATCATTTTTATTCTGGTCGTGTAGCTCACATTGGAGTCTGATCTTCTGGGACCTTGAACTCAACCATTTATGGTTTGTGAATTCAATAGAAGGCTATCATGCCAACTCCCCAAGGTAATTATTCTCTTAATATTTTTGATACTTTCTTATTTTGTATCTTATGATCATGACATATTAATATATTTCATATGTCATGCTGGACAGTGCTACATATCGGCTAGTATCTGCTGTCAGAACAACCACGAAGCAACAAGATCAAGTAGAATTCAAAAGACGTCTGCCAGTGGAGCAAAAAGATGGACACAGCTGTGGGTGGAGAGTCGCCTACAACTGCATGTTGTTTCTTAGAGAGATTTTTGATTTGGAGTTACCAGTCAAAATGGAATCATATACAGAAGCTGATCTGCTAGCATTTCGGGTTGAGAGTATTCAACATCTAATTACTACCATTGGGAAACAACATGAAAATATGACTACATTGCAGCATGTATAAAACCTTATCTTTATACTTGTATACTTGTTCCAGCCTTTAATTGGGATGTATAAATCTCATAACTTTTTTATATTTTCTTCCAAAAGGAGAAGAGAATGAGTTTAATGAAAGCATGCTATCTTTATACTTTTATAATTATTTAAACCATTAATTTTATTTGGGATGTGTAAATCTCATAACTTGTCTAATGAAAGCATGCTATCTTTATACTTCTATGATTATTTAAACCATTATTTTTATTTGGGATGTGTAAATCTCATAACTTTTTAAATTTTTCATCCAAGAGAAGGAGAGACTCACTCTAATGAAAGCCTGTATGAAACCTTTTTAAATTTTTGCTCCAAACAGAGGAGAGACTTACACTAATGAAAGCATGTATGAAACCTTATCTGCTTGTTTAAGCCTTTATTTGGGATGTGTACATCGCATAACTTTTTTATATTTTTATGGCAGAAGGAGGATGTGGAGGACATAGCAAGTGAAGAAGAATACAATGTAGACTACTCCCTCAATAAGATGAGTCATAAAAATATGAATCTATTGGAGCAGACTGGAAGTTCATTCACTGCTATGTTGTTAATTCGACAACAACCTCATTTTTTTGAATTTGGTGAAGAAGAGATTTCAATCCTCTTGAATCCTAAGAATGAGGTTAATGTCAAAGTCATTACAACCATCCTCAGGTTTGATGCATCCTTTTCCTTGGCTTTATACTTTGCTTATTTTGATTAAACCCAAGAAGCTAATACTTTTTTTTTTAATATAGTAATGTTATAGCAACTTGAGATTGTGAGGCTCGGGGGGGTCACTCATCATATGTAACCCTATCACGTGAGCTCAACAGAAGGATTTTTTTTATTCTAAAAGTCACAAGGGACAATTTAAAATAGTTTTGGAAAAAATTTACAGATTTGTATAGAAAAGGGATACATTTTATTAATGAAATTTTTTACAGATAAGAGACTTTAAATATAGGCCTTGAACGCACATGATATAGAGGGTTTATACATAGTGACCCTCCCGAGTTGTGAGGTATCTTTTACTCCCCACTTAACTTCCTTTCTTGCATTCACCTTATGAAGATCTTTAAGAACATCTTGATGAACTCTATTTTCCTCATTCCAATCAATTGGATGTTTACCTTTGGCTACCACAAGCAATTTCTTTTCAATCAGTACAAGACCCTTAGATCTTTTGATGGCAGCTTCTTTTGGATAACTTTGGTTCTCTAGCATCTCCCCTTCTAGTTTGAAACCCATATCATCATAGAACATTGGCAACATTGACTCCAAGTCTTTCCCTCCATGCCCAACTGGCTGCTTCACCTCCATGGGTGCATCATTTGAACAACTCTATTCTAGCTAAATAAGCACATCATTGGCTTGAGCTAGTGGTTGACGAGGTGGATGTTATATTTGTGATCTAGTTTGATACTACACAATGGAGATACCCCTCTCATTGCAGTGTTTGCACCATAACCCACAACCTAGGCCTTGCCAATGTCTGACTTGACCACAATATGTGAAATTCTGAGAATCATTGTAACTTTGATTTGATTGTCAAGGATTATTTCCCCAATTCTGATATGCATGTCTTCTTCCTTGGTTAGTAGGATCATTCACCGCTACTTGATTGACTACTGCTGCTATAGATGGTTGTGACACTGCCCTAGTGTTTTGCAGTAGAGGAGGAAATCTCCCCCTATAATTTGGATTATACCAACAATTGGTGCTCTCATGATTTCTTTAAACACAAAACTCACATTTAGGCTTCTCAAATGAAGCGGCTTCTAACAATACCATGCTGTTTGATATTTTTCTCCAACTTCTCATCTCATGAAGAGGATTTGACTTTTTTCTTAAACTTCAAGCTCTCCTTGGATTTCCATTTCTTTGTTTGCTTCTTTTGTTTACGTTTTGTCTTCTTGTCTTCATTATTGGAATCATCTGAATCATCATCATCAGATACTGGAAATCAAGGATGAAGAAAACAAAGAAGCACATGGGGTATGATGTAGAAGAAAAAATAAAAATACTACAACCAATCATTTTGCACATTAAAGAATTCTTAAAGATGCTCTCTAAGGAGGAAGTAGAAGAAGATAGCACAAATGAAGAATGCCCATGATAACACCATTCAAGCATCAATAAAGACTGAAGGTGACGGTGGTTAGATGAGAGTGAATGAAGATGGCACCCAAGCGACAAGTGACAATGAATCAGACATTCAAACAAGAAAATGTTAGGATCACCCATTTGTACTTAACTCATTGTAAAGGCAAAATTAACTTTGAAATTTTGGTGATGATATTGGTAGAAATTTTGAATGGAACACTTTTGTAGGTTCTAGATGAACCCCAAAATAGGACTCTTAGGGCTTACAAGAGCAAAAAGATTTCATGAAGGGAATACATCTACTAGTAGAAGCCATTGTGAACTTGTGGGAAGGGTTTGAGTATGCTATGGACACAAATCAAGACATTCACTTTATTAAAGTTGACTTTGACAAGGCCTATGAGAGACTAGAATGGGACTTTCTGATACAGACCCTACAAGACATGGGGTTGTGCCCTATATTTGTCTCATATATCTACTAGTAACACATGAATCAACAAAGGTTTGTGTAAATGGAGTGATGACTGTTCCTTTGTTAGATATGCTCAATGCCCCACCCTCTTGGTAACCACCAGTGGTCCAAGGTGCGCAAGTTGTAAGGCCCCCATATGAGGAGAAGCCATGTGTGAGCTCGGGACACAAGATGGATCTTAACTTGCACGTCAGATGAGGTCTATCAATGAGACCCTTGCTCTTGCTAGGGTCTGGGGGGTCCCAGGGGGACCAGCGGTCCCTTGGCAATGATATATGGAATATTCCATGAATATTCCATGGACAACTAGTCGGTTCCACCAACTAGGTTGACTAGTCGGCTCCACCAACTAGGCTGACTGGTCGGCTCCACCGACTATGTTGATCTGACTACTGCCCTCATAGCTATAAAAAGGCGACCTTCCCAGTCCATTGTACCATATCAGATCTTCTAGCAGAGATCTTCCAGCTAGTAGCTCTTCACCTAGTATCTGTCTAGATTGCCATCTAAGCTCCACTGTGGGAGTGCACGGGTGGATGGAGCCATCATCTGTACTACATCATTATTGAAGGAAACTTTTGTTTGTCTTCTATTTGTTGTGTACTCTCTATTCTTTGTTCAGTTTCTGTTTCGCTACACCATGTAATTTAACATGGTATCAGAGCCCAGGCAGCTCTAAGGATCGAAGAGTAGAAAAGAGGCAAGGGCTTCAATAGCATACGGAGTGATGGCAATAGGAAGGAGCTCGAGTTCAGTAGCTTCAGCTGCACCAGTTGCACCAACAATCCAGGCATGAGGATTCACCCACCAGCCTTCACTGAAGGCAAGCTAGATGGTACGAACTACACTCTATGGAAGTTTAAAATTACTGCTATTCTGGATTCATATGAACTTCTAGAGACAGTATTGAGGACTGGCCTAGAACCACAAGGAACCCCCAACCTAGCAAATCTGGGGAGTGTGACATCTCCTAATGCTGACCTTCTATGAGCTTGGAAACATAGGAATGTAGATGCTCTGTGTGCCCTGGTTACAAGTACTACTGATAATGTTTTGACCTTGATTCAGCATACATCTAAGGCAACTGTGGCCTGGAACATATTGAAGAGTCAGTATGAGACGCGAAATCAGATAAGGATCCAAAACCTGGAGAATCAGCTCACAGAAGCTGAGAAGTTTAATGAAGGAGAGATAGTGGAGGCGTTCATAACCCGAATCAAAATCTATGTGACCAGATGGCTGGTGCTAGGATACAAAAGACTAGTGAAGAGCTAGCTCGGCGGTGTCTCCGGATATGTCCACCAAGGTTTGATGGACTGGCAATAGCGTTTACCACTCAGGTGAGACCCCAACCATTGTCATTTGAAGAGTTATGTGCTTTACTTATGGAGAAAGAATTGAGGCTTAAAGCTCAAGATGGAGGCGGCAATGGGGATGCTGCATTCTCTACCACTATGAAAGGCAAAGGTGGTTCCTCCACCAAAGGTGAGTCCTCTACTAGTGGTGACAATAAGAAGACGGGCGGTAAGAAGAAGTTTCAAGGAGAATGCTTCTACTGCAAGAAGAAGGTCCATGTGATTGCAGATTGTCGGGTCAAATTAATAGATGAAAAGAATGGTACCATGAAGAAGACAGATAAGGGGAAAGAGATAGCTAACACAGCAGAGGCAGAGTTGGTGGATCTATTTATGGCCATTGAGGAAGAGTGTTCCTCAGTTCAAGAAGCATCAACCACTGATTCATGGGTGTTGGATAGTGGTTCCTCCCGTCACATGACCTACAAGAAGGGTCTATATTGTTCCATGTAGCCTCTATAGGAATGCATCATCGTGACGGTTGGAAATAACGCAAAATGCCCTATTGAGGGTACAGGTATGGTTTCATTTTTTTCTGTAAAGGAGATGTTAAGAAACTATCTAATGTGTTGTATGTTCCACAAATCAAGAGAAATCTGCTATCAGTTGCTTCCATAACTGACCTTGACCATGAGGTGAGGTTCAACAAGATAGGAGCAAAAATTCAGGATAGTGCAGGCAATCTTGTCGACACAGGAGTAAGGAGGAACAATCTGTATGAGCTAAGTGCTCTTACAGCCACCGTTGGAGTGGGCACAAGCAGACTTTGGCATGAAATCAAAGAACCGTGTGAAGCTTGCATGGTGGGCAAGCAACAAAGAAAGGCATTCCCATAAGAAAGCAAGAATAGAACAAACGATCCTCTAGAGTTGGTTGATGTTGACTTGTGCGGTAAGATGCCTCCATAGGCCTTGAGGAGATCTTTCTATTTTCTATTGATCATTGACAACTATAGTAGGAAGATGTGGGTGTACTTTCTTCACGAAAAGGCTCAAGCTTTTGGTAAATTTAAGGAATGGCTACAGCTTGTTGAAAATGAAACAGGGAGAAAACTGAAGAAAATCAGATCGGATGGTGGTGGTGAGTTTGTTTCTACAAAGTTTGGAGATTTTTGCAAAGCTAGGACCATATGGAGAACTTTTCATTCTCCTGTGACCACTCTTAAAAGAACTGCAACTAAAGTGGAAGTGGATAATCTTGTTGACTTCTACACATGCTTGAGTGCCATTGTACGAAGGGGAAAGCAGGAAAGAGCAAAGGTGATTATAAGATTTAAGACAGTAAGGGATAGGTATCAAGACTACACAAGCATACTTTTCCATAGTGATGAAGTTTTTCATCAGATCAAAAATGTGTGTCTTGCATGTGAGAAGGGAGATGTCACATATGAGGATCCATCATTGATTAAAGACAAGGCAAAGAAGATTGAGAAAAAAGAGATGACAGCTCGGATGTGGAGGCCTCTAAGAAACTTACCAGACAAATATGCAAGTCTTGCTGCAGAGAAATTAATGTCCAAAGAATGGTTTTTTGGCAAAAAGGATAAAGATCATTGCATGGAAGATTGCATCATCCAACACGTCAAGCGTGATGCAGTAAAGAGTGCAATTGAATATTTGTTGGCAGAAAAAAATATTCCAATTAGCCAATGTAAAATTGACCATAACATTGTGAGGCAGATGGCATCAGCTTTACCATAGGCTAAACAGAAGGCTTGGGTGCATAAATGGGTGAAGGTAGAAGATGATGGATCTGAAATTACTCCTTCTATGACAAGTGACATTCCGGAAAATTTGTATGCATATGCACAAAAATTCATCAATAAGCACACTCTCAGAAAAGAAAAAACTTTGAGCAAGGGCTTTTTTTTTTTCATACATGAAATCATTTCAGAGTCTGGAAAGAGTGTTGAGCACTGCCAAAACATCCAATGAAGATCGCCTAGAGGCCATGACCTTGAAGCTGAAAGAAGATATGATGCAGGCCATGGATCAAAAAATCCACTTGTCTCAGCCGCCAACTCAAACATATCCACAGCGAGAAAATGTCTGGTGCCCACACTGCTTGGCAAATCATGCAGCAAATGAATGCCCAGTCCTAAGAGCAAGGATCATTGCACAAGCAAATCCACCACCACGGTTGTGGTGCCATATCTGTGTCGTCGGCGGCCATGATGAGAACAGTTGCATCTTCAACATGCGCAACAATCTGCCTCGACCTCCACAATACCAAGTGGCACCCATGCCAGTATACAAGCAACCGGCACTCGCACAAGCGCCCCCAGCTCCAAGGCTAAATCCTGTTCCCATTCGAACACAAGTCCCACAACTACTCAGGAATCCGAATCCACGACCGTATCCAAGAGCACCAAATCCAGCTCCTCAGGCAGTTCCCATACATCAATTACAAGCCGAGGAAGTAGACTCGCTCTTTGAGTATGAAGCAGAGTACCCAATGTACTATGTAGAAGGTGCAGAGGGTCTCATACCAGTTTATGCAAATCAAGTACGACCCAATACATATCGAGCACCAATCAAGTGTTACGGTTGTGGAGAAAATCATCGGATCGCAGAGTGCCCTCATCGTGGTAGCCCAGCTACTTTCCAACCACTCTGCAAAGATTGTGGCATAGGACATGCCTGTATGGATTGTCCCATGAAAAATAAGGTCCCAGAACAAACAGAGGTTAAGCCTGACATCCCCATCGGCATCATTGGGGTGGACCATCAAAGTCTGGGTCCAGCAAGTGTAAAGTCACAACCTATCAATGTAATTACACGCCAATAGAAAGAGGCCACCAAGGACAATAACATTCCAATCCAACCAAAGCGACTTTTGAAAAAGAAAGCACAAGTGCCTCCATCTCCACCAAGCAATGAGCAGCCAAGCTCATCCACATCAACTCCCAAGCCTCAAATAAAGGAAGCTCCATACCCGAATGCAGAGGTGGAGAAGGCTCGTTTTCAGGTACTTCAACAATGGGTCCAAAATGAACAAGCTCAATTTGAGGCTGAGAAACAAGCTCACGACCCAATCCATGACTTGGCCCCACAAAGTATTGATACTGTACTTGAGCCTTTGTTCCAACAACAGACTCCATAACAGAATATACCGCCACGTCAACTTGAAGGAGCCGCACTCTCTAGCATCCTAAGTTGCCCTGTGTCAATTCCCATCGAAATCCTCTTACGGAATTGTCCCAATCTCTGGGAGAGTTTCAAAGGTTGGATTGAACTCGCAAATCCCCCTCCAACTATGAACGACATTGAAGATATCCCTGTGCAGATGGGTGAGAGAGATGACATACGCAACATTACTGTGCATTTGATCCACAAGGCATATAATGAAGTCCAAGCCATAGTGGATGGTGGATCAGGTGTCAATGTCCTATCAAAGGAGCTCTACAAAGAATGGGGTCTCCCACCAATGCAAAACGCTAATTTCAACATACGTCTTGCTGATGATTCACGGGCTAAACCCTTGGGAATAGTGAATGGCATGTCCACAAAGATCGCAGGAGTCCACTTTTCCCTTCAATTCACAATCTTGGATCTCCCCAAAAAATCCTATCAAATCTTATTGGGACGTCCTTGGTTACGGGAAGCATCAGTCCTCCATGACTGGGGAACTGATAGATTGACATTCCAGAATCGGGAAGCCTTGCCGATGATTCACGGGCTAAACCCTTGGGAACTGATAGATGGTTATGGGAAGCCTTGCCGATGATTCATGGGCTAAACCCTTGGGAATAGTGAATGGCGTGTCCACAAAGATCGCAGGATTTCGCTTTTCCCTTCATTTCACAATCTTGGATCTCCCCAAAAAATCCTATCAAATCTTACTGGGACGTCCTTGGTTACGGGAAGCATCAGTCCTCCATGACTGGGGAACTGATAGATTAACATTCCAAAATTGAGACACTGCAGTTAGGGTGAATGTGGGGATAGGAGCTATTAAACCAATTGTGCCTAGAGCATTGGATGACACATCTTCCACGACAATCTCGAGCAAATCAGCTCCCTTGCAACAGCATGCCATAGCAGGTGACTCACAAAGCAATGTCAATAACTGGATACAAACATTGGCAACCATCGACAACTGCCATTCATTAGACCCCATCTTCTCACAGATAGATGCTAATGCACTACAGGTCGATCCTCCACCGACACATGAAGAACCAATCGATCTAGAGATGCCATTCTTTATGGCTGACCTCGAGTGGGATAATGAACCTGAAGAAGGTACCCATACCAATGATGACTCAGATTTTCCATGGGACCTTGAAACAAAGGCTGCAAATGCTGAAATTGAAGATCAAATCTTTGATAATGACCTAGCCATTCTGCATGCCCTAATGGCAGTCGAGCTCCCAAAAGTTGAACCTCCACATTGAATAATAGTAGAAGATCCCACAAGAAAGCTGCAGGAGGAAATCGCAAAAAAGCCAAGGCTGAGCACTTCAATGAATTCGAACGAGTCTAAACAAGGATTGTCGAATTGTACCTTGCAAAGTCAGCTCCCTCAAAATCGGAACCACCGCCTCTTGAATGGTCCCCTGAGGGACTGGAAGGATTATGTGCAGCACATGAACCCTTACTTGGAAACACCTTACCAGTGGGAAAGTTACCCCACAGTTCCCCACGTAAGAAGTTTTGGAAATATAAGCCACATGTGCGGATGAAGCTCAATCAAGTGACTTCAGAAAAAGAAAGAAAATAAGAGCCTAACAAATTAATAAATGCAACTATGCCACCTAGTACACATAACACCTATTTCATTAATTTTGGACTCTTGCACTGTCCAAATTCATTTTGTGAGATAATTCTGGATAAAACATTTCAAAAAAAGAGGCTCTTATAAAACAAAACATTGAGTCAAAAATGAAGATTTAAAAAAATCAAATTAGAAAAAATGACGTGAGATGTTAAAAATAGAGTACATCACATTGTTAAAAGAGACAAAAAAGTAAGATTTTAAAAAATCAAATTAGAAAAAATGGCATGACATGTTATGAAAACTAGAGTACATTTCAAAAAAGAGCACATCACATTTGTAAAGAAGTAGATCATATTACTCAAAGCCATATGGTGTCAAAAAACACCTTAATACAGTCTCTCTTAACATCATCTTAACATCACATTTGTATAAGAAGTAGATCATATTACTCAAAGCCATATGGTGTCAAAAAACACCTTAATACAAAGCCATATGGTGTCAAAAAACACCTTAATACACCTTAATACAAAGCCATATGGTGTCAAAAAACACCTTAATACAGTCTCTCTTATCTAAGTCTAGAAGATCTCATCATTGGTCTCTCTTATCTTCTCAACAACCCAATCCTTCACTGCCTCCATAGCTGTATCCTCAACATAATTACATGTGAAGAAGAAGTTTAAGCAATCACAAATTGTTTCTTTATAATTTCTCAGAGAGGCTCTTATTGTTCTCTCAACATCCGCATCAAATCGCCCATGACGAGAGTTGCGATAACGCAGGTTACTTAAGAAGTCTAATAGATCTTGTCATGCTTTTATCATACGTCTTAGAAGTCTTTCACTGTCTGCTATCTTGAGAGTCTCCTCCCTCTCTGCGTGCCTTTGTGCAGCAAATTCCTCTCTCTCCATGTGTGTCAAAGGATAACCTTGTCGAATTCTGGCCTCTCTCTGTGCTCCTTGGTCAGCAATCCATTCTTTGAGATTGTTAATTCCGAACTCCACGTCTTCGACAATGCCAAGGACATCCATGGGTGGGGAGATGATAAAGAAAGGGAGATGGACTACAATGCAAGAAAGAAGAGAGTGTCTGCGGAAGAACTAGGATAGAAGAATACTTGGTTATCAAGATGGATGAAAGAAGACTCTGAGAGTGTTTGCGGAAGGACTAGGATAGAAGAATACAAGAAGAATACAAGTTAATGAGAGGCACTAGGATGCAAGAAAGAAGAGAGTGTCTGCGGAGGAAGAACTAGGATAGAAGAATACTTGGTTATCAGGATGGATGAAAGAAGACTCTGAGAGTGTTTGCCGAAGGACTAGGATAGAAGAATACAAGAAGAATACAAGTTAATGAGAAGCACTAGGATGGATGAAAGAAGAGAGTGTTTGGGGAAGAACTAGGATAGAAGAATACTTGGTTATCAGGATGGATGAAAGAAGACTCTGAGAGTGTTTGCGGAAGGACTATGATAGAAGAATACAAGTTACTCAGAAGGACTAGGATGTAAGAAATAAGAGAGTGTTTGTGGAAGGACTAGGATGGAAGAATACAAGTGCACTAAGGCACGATGTGTTCACTACGATAAGGATAAGGGTTGGAATAAAGTGAGTGGCACGATGTGTTCACTATGATAAGGGTTGGAATAAAGCGAGTGGAGATTGAATGCTCTACTTTAAGTGAGTGGAGATGATAAGGATAAAGGTTGGAATAAAGTGAGAGAAGCATTGCGAATGCTCTACTTTAAGTGAGTGGAGACTGTCCAACTGAATAAAATTCTCATCACACAAGGATTTATTTCCAAATAATCACATCATCACACATTCATATCATAAAATTGTGTGCATGAAGAAATATATTACAAATATTACATCATCACATATTCATATCAAAATTCTCATCACACAAGGATTTATTTTGAAATAATCACATCATCACACATTCATATCATAAAATTGTTTGCATGAAATAAATATATTACAAATATTACATCATCACATATTCATATCAGAATTCTCATCACACAAGGATTTATTTCCCAATAATCACATCATCACACATTCATATCATAAAATTGTGTGCATAAAGAAATTATATAAATATCATGATTATGCCACTTAAGTAATAAGTCACAAATTGGTGTATAATCAACAAAAACTACAAACACAACATCATACATGCATCACAACTCTTGTGATGCTTCTAGTGGAGACTCTGGCAACTCTTCGGATGCTTCCAATGGAGGCTGTGGTGCTGTGTAGATGTACACTCGGTCTCTACTTCTTTTGTAGTATGTAGTGCTTTCACAGTAGACTCAGTATCCTCTTCCTTAAATGCAAGCGGAGGCGGTGGCAACTCTTCTGATGCTTCCAGTGGAGGCTGTGGTGCTGTAGGTGTACATTGGGTCTCTACTTCTTCTGTAGTATGCAGTGCTTCATAGTAGACTCAGTCTCCTCTTCCTTAAAGGGAAGCTCTGGTATTGCTTTAGTTGCACGTTGTATTCTAATGGCAGCAATTAGGTCTCGAATGATTTCAGCCCTAAGCAATTGTATATCCTCCTCTGAATATTTGAGCTCCAAAGAGTCTTCCGATGAGATCTGTGGCTTAAGTGAGAAAATTTCTTTGAAAATCAACATGCAGTTGTAGGCAACTCTCCACCCACAACTATGCCCATCTTCCTGCTCTACTACTAAACGCTTTTGGAAGTCTACCGAGTCTTTGTACTGTCCTGTTTCTTTGATAGCAGATACCAACTTCTCAATCGACCTGCTCATCGTGACATATTAAAAAAACTTAGTGTATCTATCACATAAGGTACATAATATAGAAGTAACAACAGATTAATAGAATACTTACGTTTGCACTGAGCCATGAAAGCCTGCAATCGAGTTAACAAACCAACAATAGTTGTCTTCAAGGTTCCAAACCACCAGACTACAATGTTCCCTACACGAATAATTAAGAACCATTATTATTTAACACAATGTTGCCAGTATAAGATGAAAATAAAGGTTGCCATGATACTTACATCTCATGATATGCCATAAATAGGACTCGCACGCCATGTAAATGTAAAGGCTGTAATAATTTACAAACATCGGCTATTGTCTTTCTGCTATCGCTAAGTATAGGAGAAAGGAGGGAATCCAACATATACGCACGATTTTGTACGACTCTACCAAATCGTGAGATAACTATACTGCACCAACAAATAAATGAATATTAGCTTATTAGATTTAATCAAAATAAATGAATATTAGCTTATTAGCTTATTAGATTAAATCAAAATATTGAATTATCAAGTAGAGAAAAAGTTTGTATCAAACCTGAGAATGGCCATCATAACGTTGTTATTGACCTCATTTGAAGCTCTAGAGAGAATTGAAATCTCTTCTCCCCCAAATTCAAGATACTGAGGTCTATGTTGAATCATAACCCTAACATTAAAAGAGCTTCCCAATTCTTTTAATGAGGCCATGTTTGTAGAGTTGAGGTCATCTATCCTCTTTGACTCTTTCATGGCATTCCTTTCGCAATCAATGATTGCTCGAATGGTACATGTTATAAATGCATAGAGATGCAAATCCGTATATGTTGATAGTGTGGTGTCATTTTGCATCTCAAAAATTTGACCAAGTACCAAAAAGCAATTCTAGCCCACCCTCCATCCACAATTATAGATGTGGCTATTATCTTGATGTGATACCTGACATGTTATATACTCTATTTGTTGTGCCAAGTCACATTGCCGCATTACTATGTCGATAGCATCTACTAATTTTCGAGCTGATCTGTATATCAAAACATATAACAACAGTGAATATGTGCATTGCATATCAATCTACATGTCAAGAAGTGACAACAAGTGTAGTCTATACTTACTCTAACACATTGCCATGGACGGATGTCATTGAGTTTGCAAAGAAGCACTTCTTCGCAAGGATGTCCACGACTACCAGACTCCAATGTGAGCTGCATTATCAATAAAGAATAATTACTGTGTTTGAGACAATTCTAGCAATGCAATAGAAAAAACAAGTAGGGTTTGATGCTTACTTCTCATAATATGCTGTAAAAATAACTTGTGCGTCATTCATAGGAATGTGCTTCAACCACTTGCAAACATTCTCTATGGTTTCTTCTTTGTTGCTAAGCACTTCCGAAATACGAGGATCGAGCATATATGAAACGCTTTGTATATTTTGCGGTGGGGAATTGTTTCACAATTTGCTGAAGGCTCATATAAATATCACATTGCACATAGCTTCTTAATCTGGTACTAGAATTCAAAGCACGGTTGCTGACAAATTTGTCGGATGGTGGTGTGTGCATAATGGATAAGGCAAAAGAGGAGGATGAAAAGGTTCAAGAAGTTGACCCTGAAGTTAGTGCAACACAAATTGAAGATGCAGATTATACTATTCCACTAATCCAGGTGGAATATAAATCACAGATCATACCGGAGGTCCTTTTGGATGGTGGGTCTGGTGTGAACATTCTATCGTAGGATCTTTATAGATTTTTTTATCTCAATGAATTAGAGCAACTCCTTTTCAGGTCAAAACGGTTGATCAACAGAGGGCCCAACCTCTTGGGATACTAAGAAATCAGCAGATCGGATTTTGTGGTCTGATTTTCATGGTCAATTTTTTTGTTCTTAGGATGAATGGAGATGATAGATCTTATTCCATAATACTTGGCAGGCCATGGTTTTGGGTAGCCAATATTAAGCAGGATTGGAATTTGGGGCAAAACAGATATTCATGCAGTCGGTGAAGCAGAAAAAACATTTGAAGATCACTTAAGAAGGTATGCAAGAGTTCAAGAGGATGACCTCAAAGAGATGAATCTCAAAATAGAACAAGATCCAAATATGGTGCATGTATAAGAAAACAATACAACGTCTGTGCTCAACAGATAATAGGATCCTGTATGCAAGAGAGAAAATAGATAGTATGGAGAATCAAAATTTTGATTACTATAGAACTGATACAATAGATGGCGTTGCCTCCCAACCGTGTGCTCGTATGAAAGAAGCTTCGATGGCGAGCTAGAAACAGTAGAGGACGGAGGTTGGATGCTAAGGATTCAGGGTTGCTATAGCCAGTGATGAAATGGGCTTCACAGGCTTACTCTTATATAGCCACCAGTCATAGTTGGTTAGACCCAATTGGGTGACCGACCCAGTCCACCCAAAACGACCGACTCGGTCCTGAAATAGGCCACTGACCACATGATAGAACCGGTGCACAAAATAGAGCAACTAACCTATGGTTACCGTTCAACCCAAAGCCATTCGAGATCATCTGAGGCTCCAAATGGGCCCCGTAACCCGAGAGTGGGCTCCCTCGAGAAATGCTCCATCTACCCTCAATGCATTCAGTCATGGGATGCCTTCCCACACTTGCATGTAGCCTAGTTGGCGGTGTGCCAACTCTATCTGAAGCTGTCCAGCCATCAGGCCACACATGGCCCCCATCTGGTGTCCAAACCAGGACCTATCGGATAACCGAGCTACTCGAATTCCTTCTCCTCATATGGGGGGCTTACAAGTAGAGTTAGCTGGTTCCCGCATAGTTACACGAGAGCTCAGCAAAGTGTCTTTCCCATCTGTTCTTCTCATCTGCAATCTTCTTTCGGCACTCATTCTGCTTGTGCCTTGCCTTATTGCAGTAGAAGCACTTGATCTTCTTCTTTCTCTTTTTATCATCAGAAGAAGATGGGTTACCAGAGTCCTTACCCTTACCTTTCTTTGATCCAACTAAGAAAGCCTAATCTTCTCTAGTCCTCGTCTTTTGATGCATCTCCTCCTCCAGAAGCATTACGCTGAAATCATCAAAGTTGAGGGGCGGATTTTTGTTCTACGTATTCAGCGCCGTAACAAGACCATCGTACTTTGGTGGGAGAATTCATATGCATCTTCGTGTTAGATTCGCACTGGTGATGGTGATGCCAATCGTAGTCATCTGATCGTGCAAATTCTTCACCCTGGTGATAAACTTTTCTGCTGCTTCAGAGTCAGACAATTTCTTGTTCGCAAGTTGAGTCTCCAGATTCTGAATCCACGTCTAATTCATGGTCTCATACTGATTTTTCAAGACCGTCCATGCCTCCTCCACTGTGGTGACATGTTGAATTAATGCCATGACAGAGTCACTTACACTATAGACAATAGAACACAGTGCATCTACATTTCTTCTTGTCCACGTGAGAATCTCATCCGCAGTTGGTACTATCTGTTGTCCTGCATTGGCTAGATCCGGTCTTGCAACTGGCTTCACGTCCACCCCAGTAGCAATATCCCAAAGCTTGTATGTGCTTAGGATGGTCTCCATCTTGAACTTCCAGAGTGGATAGTTAGTGCCATCCAACTTTTCGCTTTCATCGAACGGTGGGATTCGTAGTCTTGCGGGCGGGCCATCTCTCACAATCTGCTCGCAAACAGAAACACACTACCAAATCTTCTTGCTAGAATCCAGGCTCTGATACCATGTAAGAAAACAATACAACGTCTGTGCTCAATAGATAACAGGATCTCGTACGCAAGAGAGAAAACAGATAGTATGGAGAATAAAAAATTTGATTACTGTAGAACTGATACAATAGATGGCACTCCCTCCTAACCGTGCACTCCTGTGAAAGAAGCTTCGATGGTGAGCTAGAAATAGTAGAGGACGGAGGCTGGATGCTAAGGAATCAGGGTTGCTATAGCCAGTGATGAAATGGGCTTCACAGGCTTGCTCTTATATAGCCACCAATCATAGTCGATTAGACCCAATTGGGTGACTGACCCAATCCGCCCAAAACGACCGACTAGGGGTTGGTCCCAAAACAGGCCACCAACCACACGATAGAACCGGTGTGCAAAATAGAGCAACTAACCTACGGTTACTGTTCGGCCCAGAGCCATCCAGGATCATCTGAGGCTCCAAACGGGCCCTGCAACTTGAGAGTGGGCTGCCCCGGGAAATGCTCTATCTACCCTCAGTGCGGTCAGTCATGGGATGCCTTCCTGCACTGGTGTCCAAACTAGGACCTACTGGATAACCGAGCTACTCAAATGCCTTCTCCTCATATGGGGGGCTTACAAGTAGAGTTAGCTGGTTCTCGCGTAGTTACACAAGAGTGGAGCATTGATATCTAACAGCATGTTAGTGCTTTGTTGGATGGAAGTTTTCATGAAAATCTAAGACACTTGTTGCTGGAATTCAAGGATGTATTTTCTTGGCATTATACATACATGAAGGGGGTTGATCCATCTTTTTGTCAACATAGGTAGGATGCTATCCCTGTGATCCAGCAAAGATATAGAATGAACCCAAATTATGCTCAAAAAGTAAAGGAAGAAATTGATAAATTGCTCAAGCTAGGGTTTATTTACTCGGTGGATAAGGTACCATGGCTTTCACCCATAGTTAAGTACCTAAAAAGAATGGTAAACTCAAGGTGTGTTGATTAAAGAATGCTCAATGCAACAACAATAACAGATCCTTTTCCATTACCTTTCTATGACACGATGCTTGATATTATGGCTAGTCATGAGATGTATAGCTTTCTTGATGGTTTTAGTGGTGGGTATAATCAAATAAGGGTGGCTCTAAAAGATAGAGACAAAATTGCTTTCATTACAGAGTGGGGACTTTTGCTAGCAATGTCATGAATTCTAGTCTAAAGAATGCACCTCACACATTTTAGAAGTGGATTCAGGAAGTCTTTGCTTCATGCTTGACAACTTTTATCAGAGTTTTTCTTGATGACTTCTTTGTGTTAGTAAAGAAGGAGGAGCATTTGCAACATCTTAGATTATGTCTTGAGAGATGCAAAATTGCACAGCTTAGTCTTAATCTAGAGAAGTGTGCTTTTGTAGTTAAGAGGGGTGATCTATTGGGTCATATAATCTTCGAAGAGGGCATGGCCATAGATCCAAGAAAAGTGGAAGTTATTCAAAATGCTCCTACACCAAGAATTCTGTAATTGTAATTTTTTCTAAATCTTCTGCACCTCACCATGATCTTTTATTTGCTGTGCCAATATTCTATTCTGTGTTTGCAATCCCTTAATTTCATTAATTAGCTGCTGGAGTGTTTGCATTTGACTACCATAGGTGTTCAAAATATCAACTGTCTTAGTAAATTGCTTGTATGGAAACTTACCCAAAGACATCCCTCTTGTAAGATTTGTTCTGATGTCTTCTTCCTTACCTGTGGATAGATTTTGAGTACTATTAACTAGAAAAGAATTCGAGGCATGATGCTAGATGCAAGGCATGGTGATGCTCGAGGGCCATAGAGGAAAAGGGAACATGAGGGAAGAAGCATTAACATAGGTGGGGGAAAAGGATTAAGAGGGGTGGGAATGAAGAGAGGGACTATGCCACAAGGGGGAAGGGAGAGGGGGAAGAGGAGCATGTACATGATGGGATGAGGAATGTAGAGATGGAGACATCAAGGGAGGAGGGTCATGCTTTATTTGAAAGGAAAGATGGGGGGAAGAAATCAAAGTACTAGCTAGGTGGCTTTACAAGAATGAGTGTGTTCCATCAAGGAATAGCCCCCTCCTTTTATAGCCAAGAGAGGGGGTCTCTCCCAATAAATGCATCCTCCCACATGCATGGTGGGAAAATTCTCCCATGTGGGCTAGGCGGTTACGCGCTCTCAATTGTGTGCGACAACCCTTGGCCTCATTTTTCCACATATATCAACCCCCATATCCCAAGTCTAAGATACTCCCTTGGTCTCTTCCCAATTTTATAATACATTCAAACATCTAGGAGGACAAGTGGAGGGTTGGCACGAGAAATCTTGCCACCTCATCCTACTTTCCCATTATTTAACTTGCATTCTTGGACTTTCTACACCCCCCCCACATGGGACTATCCTACATGGAGGGAATAATCCAGTATAATATCCTTCTCCACCTATTTTATATTACTTCTCCCATGGTCCTTGGGCCATATCTCACTAAATGCAGGCATGGGACCACCTAGGTGGAGGGATGGTACATGGAGGACCCATGCCACCTTATCATTTTATATTATTACTACCATGGATTATGTACAACACACCTTATGGGTCCTCTTACGTGGAAGGGTGGCACATGGTCATGCCCTGCCACCTCAACCCTAGGCCTTATGCACACCATATTTTATTATACTATTGCCACACATACAAGCACCCACAGATAGTTATGCCTTTTACTTTGGTCAAATTTATCCATAATAGTTTCCCCCCTAGGCAGGGAATGCACAACATTTCCATGCCTGGGACCATCACGAACAAAAAAGGCCTTGAGATAACGCTTATTGATCACCTTCTTGCCATATGGCTCATGCAGCTCCTGTACTTGTACAGACCCATTGCTACGTTCCTTGATGACTTTGTATGGACCGGTCCACAGTGGAAGGAACTTTTTATCCATCTGGTGGTCCAATCTATTATCAAAGCATAGCACAACATCCCCCTCAGCAAAGTGTCTTTCCCATCCCTTGCAAATCTTAGCATCCATGCGGGCCTTTTGTCAGTTCTTTTGAATCTCTGTTTGATGGAGTGCAAGGCATCGAGTTTCATCTAGCTTCTCAAGTTGTAGGTACCGACCTAGCCTCTACATGCTCATCTTCTATCATTCTCTGTTATTGTGCTAATCTCAAGGCCAAAATTTCTATCTCTAGTGGTAAAACTGCCTCGGTACCGTACACCAACTCAAAAGGAGTGTGACCTGTAGACATTTTATGGGTGATGTTGTAAGCCTACATGGCTTCAGTGACCTTCTGATCCCAATGGCTCCTGTTCCCTATGGCCATTTTCCCCATGGTTTTACAAATGAGGCCGTTGGTCTGCTCCATTTGTCTAATAGATGCTAGAAGTGCAATGATCAATACCCATGGGATCCATGAGCAACTCCACTCCTTCATTTAAGAATGGACTCCCATGGTCAGATACTATTTCCATGGGTGTCCCAAACCTTATGCAGATACGTTCAAATATGAAATTTGAAACTGCCTTACCATTTGCAGCGGGGAGGGCGATAGCTTCAGCCCACTTAGTAACATATTGAGTGGCTATCAGAAGATACTTCTTTTTGTGGGCAGTCATGGGCAGGGGCCCAGCAAAATCTATTCCCCACTTCTGAAACAGATGGATGGACAGCACTGGGTAATGTTGCCTAGGACGCAAATCCTTCCTACTAAAGAATTGACATGGTTCACAAGTTTTGTAATACATAGTGACATCCTTGAACAAGGTCGGCCCCAGTAGTAAAATCTTCTTAGCTGTATAGTCACCGATTAATGGCTTCTACAAAATCCATCATGATAATGCTTCAATACCTTAAGTACTTCATTTGCATCAATGGCCCATCTTATTACCCCATCCAAGCCTTGATGGTATAACACCCCATCAAAGAGAGTGTAGCACCTACTATCTCTATGGATCTTCTTTCTCTCATAGCTAGTACTTTCTGGAGGAAAGGAGAAAGCGGTCAAAAATCTATAAATACCACCATACCATGGATCCGCAACTTCTATGGCCACTACAAGGGTTACATCGAGGCACTCCTCTAAATCAATCAAAGCATTCTTCAAGTTGGAACAACCCCCTTTTACAATTTTGAAAGAAAAATCATATTCTTGTAAAACTGCCAACCATTTGGCCAATCGGCCCATGGGATTTGGTGATTGAAGAACCTGCTTTGCAAGACCATTGCTGCAGATTATGATGGACTTTCAAGCCACATAATGCTTAAATTTCTCAATGCAGAATACCAAAGACAAAGCATGCTTGTTAGCCTCAGAGTAGCATCGTTCAGTTTTGAGCAATTGTCGAGAAGCAAATCGAACGTGATACATGAACCGATCCTCCCCTTGCTGGAGAAGAATACCTGCCAGAGTATGCTCACCAAACCCAGGATTGATATAGAAATTCTTTGACCAATCAGGATAGCATAGAATGGGTTTTGAAGCCAGAGCACTCTTGATTCGTACAAACCCATGATCACAATCCTCATCCCAAGAGAAATCAACTTTAATATCATAGTCATGGGTCATGGCAAAGCATCATATTAATCCATGAAGTGGCGATATTATCCTACTAGATTGAAAAATGAGCATACCTGACATTTGGTTGGTGGTGGGGAGAGCTTGTTGATAGCTTCTACCTTCTCGGGGTCAAGCTTGATGCCCTCAGATGAGACAATATGTCCCAGTAATCTCCCTTGAGTGGCTCCAATGGTGCATTTATTAGGGTTGAGGCTACCATTCGCATCATTGACCCTTTGGAAGGCCAACCTAACCTTCATGATGTGCTCCTTACATGCCAAGAATATACAAAAATCATCTAAAAACACCTCTAATAAAACTGCCAAATATGGAGCAAACACCATTCGCATAAATCTTTGAAAGGTAGCAGGAGCATTGGTGAGGCCGAATGGCATTATTTTGAATGCAAACGTCCCCTAAGGTGTGGCAAATGTGGTTTTAAGCACATCCTCCTCAGCAATTCTAATTTGATAAAACCCAGAGTAACCATCACATAAAGTATACATCTCATGACCACTTGCCTTCTCAAGAATGAGGTCTTGAAAGGGCAGAGGATGATGGTCCCTCTTGGTGGCCACATTGAGTTTCTTATAGTCGATGCAAACCCGCCACTTGTTGATTTTCTTTGGGGTGACTACCACTACTGAAACCCATTCAGTATTGTGAATCGGAACAATATACCCAGCTTCTACAAGTTTTTGCAACTCTGAGTGCAAAGCATTGGTCTGTAGGGGCCCTAATCTTCGATACTTTTGAGCCACAGGCTTCGCATCAGGCTTCAACTCTATCTTGTGCTCTATGGAAGTCACATGGCGAAGGTGGCGGTAGTTAGTTGCAAAGAGGTCAAGGAAATCTTTGAACATTTCTAGGAACTCGTCTTTCTCACTCAGAGTGAGGTTAGGGGAAAGCATAGATTCAAGCTATTGAGGACTAGTTGTTACCTTTTCTATAGGTGGAAGGACTAGAGACACAACCATCATGTAAACTTCCTCCTCTGAGAACTCCGCCCAGCCATCTGATTCTTCCATTGATTCAGACATCGAGGATGAGAGAATATCACTGTCTTGCTCCTCTTCTTCTTCTGGTTCCGTGGCACCTGGTTGCACCGAGATCTTCTCCTTAGAATCACCAAAAGACGTGTCCTGTCTTCCAATAGCTGACTGCATCACTCTTTCTCAACCTGGTGTCCCAAGTATGGCTGGATAACTCCTGCCTGTATCTTCGATGTCCACCACATAGAAATTAACGGTGGTGGTCAACCCATTGATAGTGATGGGCAAATCCTCAATGACTCCCAGGGTGGTGAGTTGTCGACCATCTACTACCTTGATTCAAGTGGAGGAATGCCTTGTGCATTTCAAATTCAATTTCTTCATGATACGGGGCACCATGATATTACATGCAGCTCCCCCATCGACACACACACTTTTGACATGGTAAGTATCTATGATGACATCTACTGTATGCGAGTGCCGATCAATTTCTTCAGAGATAGAAGAAACCTCTTATACCTTTCCCTTTTTCTTACTCCTCCTTGTTGAGAGACCTTGCTATAGCTCACGTCTCACATTAGGGCTTAATGCTATTAGTTGAGGAAGCGTGATGCTCAAAGACTGATGAGCAAGGTCCTGAACGATCAAATATCCTCTTGCCCTGAGTCGATGGGAAAATCTGAGGGCGACCACTTACTCCTGCAAGATCTTTTAGTCCTCTGTTGGTGGGTGTGCCATCTCAGCATCTGAGGGCTCTGAGAAGGACACCTTCTTCTTGGGGCAGCCCGGTCCACAGTTTGGAGAGGGGTCTGAGGTGGTACGACTTCTTTTCCCAAGATCAAGGATCTCTACATCAGAATCCTCGGTGCCTGATTCACTTAGAAGATTCACCCTTGGAATATTGGGACATTCCATGCGATAATCACCCTTCTGGTGGCACTCGTAGCACACAACATTGGCACGTTCTCTTGGAGGGCGATTGGCTTGATTTCTGATGCCCACCATCTCAAGCTAAAGATCATTCAGGGCCTTGTCTAGGTCACTGACTCTGGGTTCTTTAGCAAGAGGGGTCGGGGGAGTAGGAAGGAGGGGGCTCATGGGCGAGGCTAGGGAAATCTTCTAGGTGGAGGGTGAGGATATACACCCTATTGAGGGTAAGCACCTAAGGGAGCACCATACATTTCAGGTGGAGGTGGTGCATACATCCCTGATGAGGGGTGGGGGTATGCCCCTGAGTTGGACCCCCCAGGTTGTTGTTGCAAGAATTGAGGGGGTTGCGGAGGGACAATCGTCTTCTTTGAAGCGAGGTTCGATTGAACTTTATCAAACTTTTGAGCAATCTCATGTGCTAGCACCATAGTTTCTGGATTCTCCCATTTAAGCTTGAGGTGGAATTCATCACTTGCTCCTGCTACAATGTAGCCCATCACATGCTGAGTCATTCCAGCTCAAAATCTAGCATTGTCCTCCTGCGTGGCAATTAAATGGTCCAAGAGCACAGCCGCTCAATCCACATATCGGTGTGCCATCTCACCTTCTGATTGCTTCAAGTTTGCCACCTGCAGGTACACATTCTTCGGCTCCTCTTCTTTGCTAAAATACTCAATCATCGCTGCTGTCAACCTTGGCCAGCTTTGGTGAACGTCTTCGGCCTGCTTCTCATACCACACTTGAGCCAAACCCTCTAGAAATGTGGGAAGAATCAATAGCCATCTATCTTTATTAAGAAAGTTGAGAGAAACACAACAAAACTTGAAGGTCACAAGATACTCATTTGGATTTTCTTCAACCCATCCACAGAACACAGGAATGTCAACCATGCTTGGAAAATGGTGAGGCTTATCTATTGGCAAACAATGGAAAGAGGTAGCTTGAACTAAAAATCAGGTGAATATAAATCCACAAAGCACACATAGGCAAGGTAGGGTGTGACTGGTGTAATGTGAAATATTATACGGGAAGAATCTTCAGCATAGAATAGCTCATAGACAATCTTAAAAGGACCAACCCTCATGATATTGCATCCATCTTTACAAGCGAGGGTTAGAGACATGGCGTTGCATGAGGTTGTTCATCAAGGCAAACAAGAATGCCATGACAAATGTCAATAGTTGGAGAGCTTGCACATCACCTTCAGCTTCTTCCAGTTCTTATAGTCGCCATGCTATTTCTTCAAGGGGTGTGTGGTTTGGCATCCTTCTTTTGTGTAATGTCTGTAAGGATCTTTCTGATGATCTTCCAAAGTCAGTAAACTCGTATCAAATATACCCAACACTTAGTTTCATGATGACCACAACCTTTGCATTCCTTACAAATGATCACGCTCATTCATGGCTTGTGACTTTGTTGGGGTGGTGCTTCCACTCGCTTCATGCGTGATTGAAGTACAAGCTTCACATGCCAAGAAATCAGCAACTAGATTTTGAGATCAAGGGATATGCTGAATTTTTACCTTTTCAAATTGTTGGCAAAGTTCCAATGCTTGTTGATGTCATGGAACCAAGCCTTCGCTCTGCAACTTCCACCTTCCACTAACTTGTTCACGCATGAGTTGAGAATCTCCTTGCACCTCAAGTTGCTTGATGCGATGTTCTTGCGACTTTTATAGCCCAAAAATGAGTGCCAAGTACTCAGCTTGGTTGCAAGTACTTGCTGGTGCAGACTTGCTATAACAATACACCTCACCCCTTGGTGAAGTGAGCTTCACACCCACACTAGCAGCCTTGGTTGAAGGTTTGTATGCGCCATCAAATTGGAGGAGCCAAGATGCCATCACACCAAGACTAAAATCCAGACATCCCAAGTTTCTCGATAGTCCAAGATAGGTAGAAGGAGAGGGTGGGGAGAATTCAATACTTGAGCAAGACGTTCAGCACCAAATAAACTTGCAATCCTTTGTTGATAGTTTATCCTTAGACCAAAAAAATTTACAACTTGAAGTTCAAAATGAGGCACAAAAGGTTGATTAGTTACAAAGGGATTCCTTGGTCGAAACATTACTAGCCGAGCCCTAGAAACCTTTGTAATGAGATCAAGAAGAAATCATTCAAGATGAGCTTATCCATAGGAATTAATAAGCAGATGTGCCAAATCCCCCCCCAAGCTTGGGGAACATCCCACCCTTCAAATAATGTCACCCTTTTAATTACCTTCGATGCAGCAAGTAGCTCGATCACCACACAATGAGTAGAATTGAAATCAAAGTCCTCCCAGTGTATCACTAGTTCTTCACCTTGAATCATCCACGGTGTATCATCCCACCCGTCGTCTCCTTGAACAATGCATTGTACAATCAGTTATTGAAGATCGACATGAAGATCAAGAAAGAGATCTTGCCAATTGGTAGCCATAATGGGCGGAGGACCAAGCACCAAATCCTTGAACTCGTCGAGAAGTGACATAAATATCCACCCTCCTCGTGTGGCGTGCATCCAAGGTGCATCCAAAGGAGTGAACTTGAAAAAGTTACAAATCTACGATCTAGTATCATATATGATTAGAGCATATGAAATGAAGTACTTTTGCTTTTTACAACATGAGGAAACTCCCTACGGTTAGAGAGTTACAGTTCATGAGATTTCACCATATAAGCAATATCATCACACTTTCATCACTTCCTATTTGCTGGCCCATTGGTAAGTCTTCTTGATCCCCTCCCCTCCCCCCTCCTCTCCCTGACATCCCCTCCTCCCTCCCCCTCTCCTCCCTCCCCTCTCCCCTCCCTCTCCCTCCCCTCTCCCTCTCCTTCTCCCCCTCCCCTCCCCTCCACTCTCTCTCACTCTCCTCCTCCTCTCCTCATCCCTCCTTTCCCCCCTGCCCTCCCCTCAATTTCCTTTCCCTCTCTTCCTCCCATCTCCTCCCCCTCCCCTTCCATTTCCCTTCCATCCATTCCCTTTTTCCCCTACCTTCCCACAATCATGGCCATTTTTTAAATTTATTTTTTTCAAATAAATAAATAAATAAATCCGGACTTGGATTACAGTAACTCTTCTTTTGCAATGGCCATGATAATTTGCACGCACATCAATCCCACCTATCTTGAGTCATATGCAAAGTATTGTTGCCATAGAATATGGCTTGCACACTCGAAGTGTCATTAGACCATGTTTTTCACCAAGTCTCATCCACAACGGTCCAAAACACCCTTCAAGTTGTGTTATTTGAATGTGCACATATCTGATGGCCATAATAACTTGCACACACATCAAAATCACCTATCTTGAGGCATGCTCAAAGTAAAGGATATGGTTTGCATGGTGGAAATCACATTAATCCATGCTTTCACCAAGTCTCATGCACAATGGTCAAAAAATTTGCTTTGGGTTTTGTTATTCAAATGCACACATATTTGATAGCCATGATACTTTGCACATACATCAATCCCACTTAGCTTAAGGATCGTGCAAAGTATCATGCCCATCAAATATGGTTTGCATGGTCTAAGTTGCATTAGACCATGTTTTCACCAAGTGTCATGTGTTATTCACATGTCCACATTTCCTATGGGCACAATACTTTGCACATGCATCAATGCCACCTACCTTAAGAGGCTTACAAAGTATCATGTCCACCGAATATGGTTTGCATGGTCACATTACACAATGTTTTTTGCCAAGTCTCATGCACAACCATTGCTTTGAGTTGTGTTATTTGAATGCACATCATGTCCATCAAATATCATTTGCATGATTGAAGTCGCATTAAAGCATGTTTTGCATGAGACTTGTTTTTTTATAGTTGTGCATGAGACGTGGTAAAAAACATACTTTAATGTGACTTCGACCATGCAAACCATATATAA
Source organism: Dipteris shenzhenensis (assembly GCF_047967505.1). Lineage (NCBI taxonomy): Eukaryota > Viridiplantae > Streptophyta > Polypodiopsida > Gleicheniales > Dipteridaceae > Dipteris > Dipteris shenzhenensis. The sequence goes on from NC_141603.1 coordinate 43,704,151, forward strand.
TGGGAAATATACTTTGCACGTGTCTCAAAATAGTTAGGATTGACATGCAAGAAAAGTATTATGCCCATTGAATATGTGCACATTCAAATAGCACACCTCAGAGCGTGTTTTTTGACGTTTCTACATGACACTTGGTGAAAAAAATGCTTTAATGCAACTCCTACCATGTAAAGCATATTTGATTGGCACTATACTTTGCACATACATCAAAATAAGTGAAATTTATGGGTGTGCAAAGTATCATGCCCATCGGATATGTGCGGTTTGAATAACACAACTACGAACATGTTTTTTAACTGTTGTGCAAGAGACTTGGTGAAAAATAGGGTTTAATGCAACTTTGACCATGAAAACCATATCCGATGGGTAGGATAATTTGGAAGCCTCTCAAGGTAGGTGGGATAGATTTGTGTGCAAAGCATCATGCCCATCAAATATGTGCATCGGTCAATACACCTTAGAGCATGTTTTCTTACAATTGTGCATGAGACTTGGTGAACATAAGCATTTAATGTGACTTCGACCATGCAAACCATATCCAATTGTTCATGAGACTTGGTAAAACATAGGATTTAATGCGACTTCAACCATGCAAACCATATTTGATGGGCATGATACTTTGCATATGATGAAAAATAGGTGGGATTGATGTGTGTGCAAAGTATAATGCACATAGACATGTGCACATCCAAATAACACACCTCACATCTTGTTTTTTAATGGTTGTGCATGATGCTAAACCATAAAAAAACATGCTCCAAGGTGTATTATTCGGATGTGCACATCCTTCTTGTTGCCATCCATAGACTTCCATCTAATCTCCTTGGCTAACAAGCTACCCACAACATCATCAAACTTTAGTACTCCACCAAGTGCAGAGTTACCGAAATCTGTATGAAAGGTATCCCATAGGGATGGCAATGAAACAAGAGAAATATTGCCTTAGGCTCCGCATCAAAATTCAACTTCTGAGCCTGAAGCTTGTGAAAATGATATTGAATTCATTGAAGTGAGAAGCAATGGAGACCCCTTCCTTCATCTGCAACTCAAGTATCTCCCTCTCACACAGAGTAAATGAAATAGAGTAGAGTACAACAAAAATCTCAAATGAGTAGAATTATGTTCTCTCCCTCTTAGATCCAAAAGAAGGAACATAATTTCTCTCAAGGAAAATGGGCAAAATTCCTTAAAGGAATGAACAAAAATTTCTCTCATGAAAGAGAAGAAATGAACTCATGAGATCTCACTCAAGAACTCTCAATCTCTCAATCTCTCACACACTCATAGGGATTGCAATGCCTCAGCAGAAGGCAAGGGAGCTCTGAAACCATCAAAAAGTATGGAGAGAGGAGAGGAGAAGAGTGGAGATGAGGAGAGGGTGTGCAACTAGAGAGCACAAAAAAAATGATTAACTGTACACTAGATTTAGTTGAAAGTAAAGAATCTATACAAACCCCTTTAGGGTAAGGGTTTCTAACCCTTTCCTTTTTAGCACTCTTTTGGGTTAGTACTATGCACATATGATAACACATGATCTCGTGAGGTTCACTCTATATAAACCCTCTTTATCATGTGCATTCAAAACCTAATTCAAAAGTCCCTTATTTGTGAATTTTTCATGAATAAAATGCATCTTTTTTATATTCAATCTATAAATACCCCTTTAAATGGTACCCTTGTGTATGTAAAAAATATGCAAAAAATAAAATTTAAAAATCCGTCCTATTGAGCCCACGTGCTATGCATACATATTTGTGAGTGACCCCTCAAGAATATGATATTGAGATGGATCCTCAACAGCCCTTGCCATAGAATGCTCACATAAATGATACACTGCAAGAGGCAGACTATGACGCCCTCCAAAGGCAAACCATAATGGATTAGCAGCAACATGAGAGGGTACAAGAATAAAATATGGCTCTAGAAATGCAAGTGGCTCAATAGGCCCAACAAAGAGAGCAGCTCCATGCACTCCTACAGTAGAGGCAATAGTAGAATATCTGCCTCCGAGAATAGCTCCAAGGGAGCCACTTCTCTTCAATAGGACCTTGATGATCTACACGAGTGACTACTGCATGCCTCCACATGTGCCTCCTCACTAGACTTTTCCATCCACGCATTTGAAAACACCTTCAACTACTCTCCAACTACTACCTCCTCACTGGCCTTTTCCATCCTCACATTTGAATACACCTTCAATTACTACCTCCACACTATCTTCGACGTTACCACACACCACAATATTGATTTTGAGCACCCATTCTCCATTGTTGACTTACTTAGGATCCCTTCTTTACGACAATAATGTATCCACACATCCCATTATAGCTATGACATATTTCCACAAGGACATTTTCCTCCAAGAGGATACTGACATTTTGACTCTCACATACCACCCCATTGTCTACAATTTTATGTTGTGGGTGTGAGTTATCCAAGATTTCCACCTCTTTTCCCATGACATCCCCATGTTAGAACCCCTAAGGCCTATGCAACTACAAGACCTACCTTGCAACCCACAAGTCTTGGCCATAAGCCTGGAGTGGTTGCAAGGGTTTGGTCGTGGGGATGCCAAATTCATATTCAATCACCTCTTTGCACATAATAGCAAGTGCTATCCCCCTATCGACATAACAGTTCTTTACAATAATATTCTTGTAGCAAGTCAAAACGTGATTCAAAATGGCATTAGCTAGTTTGATAATTTGCATGTAGCATACCCAACCACTCTACTTGAAGTGGACGTCGATACATCATGGCCCTTATTTAACTCATCTCACCCACTTCCCCCACCATCTAATCTTGACATGACACCTAACCCAAACCCCACCTCTACTATCAATACTGCCATTAACCATTCACAGCCATCCACCTCATAGTGCACCACCGTACCACCCATCACCAACATAGCAATCACTCAGGCTAGAGGGTCCAATAGACATGGGCATGACCACTTGTTGGTACAAAATTCTTGAGCCCATTCTCTTCTTGGATGTCAAAGTTCCCTATGTGGAGGAGGATGTGGAAGAAGTAAATGAGCACCCATAGAAATATGAGCAGCTAGCTCAAGAGCTCGCATCTAACCATGACACTTGGTACGGGCCATCACATCATTCAAGGTCATCGATGATTGGGCAAACATGAATAGATGGAAGGGTAAGCTCCAAAGTTTCCAGCTCACTCGAAAAGACATTACGAAAGTACAGCCCTGACCGAGTTGATCTAGAGGAGCTTACAAAGTGGTAGTCAAAAAATCTCAGAAGTACAAGAGGTAGCTACCTGAGGCTAGACCCTAATCAGGTGCCAACTACAAATACAATAGCAATTTTTTAACCTCAGTGGAGAATTTCCTTTTTGAAGCATGAGGCTTTTTGGCAAATGTTCTTCTCAATTAGCATCGATCAATGTGTCGATCCTACACATATACTGCTACACCAAAGATGGCCTTGGCCAACAAATGTTGAAAAGATGTAGGCTTCAAATCCAAATATACCATACAATTTTCCCAGGCTCAATTTTCCACAATCGGTAGCATCCTTTGCATTAGCAGCATAGATAGAGGAATTTAACACAAAATTGACCTCGGTCCTAGATCCTCGGTAGTCGTAGCCACAATGCATTTTTTCATATTGCTTATGATTTTGCTAAGGGACATCCCCACTCAAGAACCAATTGCAGAGGAAAATATTCAATAGTTGTGCTCCGAAATAGTATTTGACCTCAACAACGGGCCCCAATTTTCCCAAGTAATGAGCCTATACCTCCATGTCCAAAATCTTGATGGTCAACATATCTAGACCTTTGAAGACATGTTTGAGACACATTTTTGGAAGTCTCTCCAACCATTTTGCATAATCTCCCACATATTATTCAATCAACATTGCATCATGAACAATGCACTCATGTTCGACATCATACATGGTACACAATCCAAGGATGAATTTTGAGCACAAAGGGGGGCATGTTAAGGATCAAGTGTTTGAAATATTACGAAGAGAAGTAGGAAAGGATGTGAGGGGGCTATATGATATCCACCTTGGAGCCATATGGGCCCGAGTGCTTGTCAAATGAGAGTGAGAGAGATGAAAGAGAGTAAAGGGTTAGCCCTCCCTTCAAAAGGTGGAATTTATAAATGTACAAAAGTTTGACTTTGGTCTTCATTGTGTACATGTAGCTTTTGGAATACAAGCTCTCTCATTATCTCTATCTCCTTGTGAGTGAGACTTCTTACTTTCCATTGTGTGTTCTTGTGATTGCCATTCTTCCCTCTTCACTTTTCCCTTCCCTTCCACACTCCCATCCTTTCTCTTCCCTTACTCTTCTCTTCCCCTTCCCCTTCTTCATTCATGTGGAATCACATTGACACAATCCAATAGGCACTTGCATGACACAAGTGATAGGCTCATGCTTGCAAAGATCTCACAAGGAGTTGTTTGAAAGTGGAGTCTTCATTGGCATTCCTCCAAGATCCCTATGACATGTGGAGCCACCATTGGGCTACACAGATAGCTTTTTGCTAAGATCAATGGGAGATGGATTGACTACCATGTAAGAAGCACCCACCATTGCAACCCATGGATTGATTGCCATGTAAGAAGCACCCACCATTGCAACCCAAGGAAGAACTTTTCCATCACTTCTAACATGCAAACAATAGCTTTGACCGGATGACATACTTCTTAATAAACTATGCAGTTCCACATTTGATGGCACATAGCTTCCATAGACCTCCTACACAACAAGCACACCAAGCTAATTGGTATGCCTTTTGGCTAGCTGGCATGCAATGGGAGTGGCTAACTATTCCATCACTTTCCATAACAAAAACGACCACAACCTTTCCAGACCTCACTGAACCTTTGTTTCCACCAACCTAGGCATTTGTATAGTGCCCAATTTTAGTTAAGGTTTGGAACAAGGGGCTTAACACAAATTAACTGACAATTGGCAAATATCTTCCACATACAAGTCTTTTGGAGTGCATTTGGAAAACTGCTTGGATGAGATTTTCTTCCCCATTCATTAGGGAAAATCAAACATGCAATTGCTCAAGTGGGAACTGCCCTTACCATGTCCATTTTGTAAAATGGCTCCCAATCTTTTCTAAAATCATGGCTCCACCAAATCCCTTCAGGTAGTTTGACCTCCCCCTTGGTGTAGACCCACTAAACTAGGTAATTCAAAAACCAATAGAGATGCAGGTGTGTGTTTGTCTTCAACACAACAATCTTTGACTAGTTGCATTGAGAACTTGAGGCTAAGTAAAAACTTTTTAAAATACCAATCATATTATCAACACTGTTGCAATCTTTAGCTAAAAAGGATATGATTTCATCAGCAAAAGGTTGTGCACACTATTGGTTGCCTAATGGGAGGCCAACCCCTTCAATGGAGCTTGCATATGTAGCTTGTTTTACTAAATGGATCAAAGAAACCATACCAATTATAGGACATCCCAGTTGCACCAATTCTCTCAATCCAAAATTTCCTACAACTCCCCTATTCATGTAGAGCACCACAGAGTCTTTACCAAGTAAGCCTTCCACTATCTTCTTAAATCCTAAGCCAAATCACAATTTTTCAAGCAAAGCTAGGAGGAAATCCCTTCAAACATGGTCATAAGCCTTGTCCAAATTAGTCCCAAACATCTCACCATTTGGCATGTGGTGCAAGCATGATCCAAGGCCATTGACACATTCAAGATGTTTAAAAAAGTCCCTACCTTCAAGATGTTCATGTTCTACCACGGTCAAACAAATGTCATGGATGTGAATTGCCAATGCTTTCACAATTACTTTATGGAGATATTGGGCATTTTGTGATGGGGCTCTAGTCCCCCACCTTCAATCTACTCTATCTTTATTGGAAAAATATTGACCAACCCTGCATTGACTTGGAGCACCCAAATATTGTGACACCTCCCCCTTGTTGTAGACCCACTAAACTTGGTAATTCAATGACCAATAGAGAGGCAGGTGTGTGTTTTTCCTCAACACAAAAGTCTTTGACTAGTTGCATTGAGAACTTCAGGCTAAGTAAAACCTTTTTGGAATACCAATTAGATGATCAACACTCTCACAATCTTCAGCTAAAAAGGAGATGATTTCATCAGCAAAAGGTCATGCACACTATTGGTTTCTTGATGGGAGGCCAACCCCTTCAATGGAACTTGCATTTGTAGCTTGTTTTACCAGATGGATCAAAGAAACCATACCAATTACAAATAGAAGGGGAGATAGAGGACACCCCAATTGCACCAATTCTCTCAATCCAAAATTTCCTACAACTCCCCTATTCATGTAGAGCACCACAAAGGCTTTACCAAATAAGGATTCCACTATCTTCTTAAAGCTTGAGCCAACAAACCACACTTTTGTTGAGCAGAGTTAGAAGGAAATTCCTTCAAACATGGTAATAAGACTTGTCCAAATCAAACCCAATCAGCATCACCTTTTGGTGTGTGGTGCAAGTATGATCCAAGGCCATTGATACATTCAAGATGTTCTTAAAAACCTCCTATACTACCACAGGCAAACAAATGTCATGGATGTGAATTGCCAATGCTTTCATGATTACTTTATAGGACAAATTGAGCATTTTGTGATGGGTCTCTAGTTCCCCACCTTCAATCTACTCTTTGGAAAAATCTTGACCAAGCTTGCATTTACTTCCGCTGATAGGGTTCCATTGGTGACCATCAGACAAAACCAGTATTAGCAGATCAAGAGGAGACAAAGGTTGCCCTGAGCATGAATAGATCCCAGTGCCACTCTAGTCAGCCACCCCACTCAATTGAACCAAAGTCAATTTCTCGCCCATTATGAGGATCACCAAGTGCAAGCATTCTTATGCTGATAGTATTGCCTTGAGCACTCAGATCCTCAAGCCAAGGGCAAGGGTGTACAACAAGAGCCCATACTGGTCGATGATCTTCGGGGAGATGAGACAGTCAACATTGGCCTCCACCTAGGAGCTCAAGCTATTTAGGCAACCCCCTCTATGCCCCAGATCTCGGCTTCATAGCTACGGCCCATTTTTTGGAGATCTAGATTTCATCACCATAGGGAGGTCCACCGATATCACATTTATGTTTAACAAGGGGTTATTGACCTCCAATCAGTTCTAAGATGCGATAAGGAAGGCATGGATGGATGCAAACTTGGTAGGGACAGATCCATGTTAGAAGTGGGATACTGCAATCTACAAGGTTACTTAAGAGCTAGAGAATGGGACTTATAGTACAAGATCATTAAAAAATCCACCAAGGAGGCACTGGCAGTGGCTCACCAATCCTTGAGGATCGCCGTACTTAGCCATGGCTCCACAAAACCCATTTATTGCAACTCTCCTAGTGGAAACTAAATTTGGATATAGGATTGGGAGTTGGAATAGGCAAAGAGAGCTCGGATTAATAAATCTCGATAGCTTTGGTTGGCAATAGGGTACCGTCCATCACAAGTTTTTTTTTACTCTATAAAAGTTAAATACCAGAGGGAGCTTATAGATAGAGTAATGGTTGATTGAGTTTTGGCATATTGTTGCAAGAGTCTTCCTTCAACAGCTAAGTGCTATAGTAGGGGAAAGTGTGGTTCAGGAAGAGGAATGGTACGAGTGTATTAATGAGGTGATAAGGGGGATAGATTGCAAAATCTCTGATGGTTAGAGCCATGCTTGCTAGGCCTTTTACAAAGAACGAGCTAGAGAAGGCTCTAAATGCCATGTAAAGTGATAGGTTAATGGTGGGGCTAGATGTCCTAATGGGGCTAAGTTCTAAATTAGTGCCTTTTGGGATTTGAAAGGATATGCCATGATTGGTGGTTGTTGATGTAGCATGTGATAGAGAATGGGCATGTATAGCATGGGTTTGCCGATGACCTCACCATGTGTCTTGAGGTCTTCCCACATCTGATTACAAAAGTAATCTTCTCAGTTAGTGACTTGGGGGGTTGCCAGTCTCGCCAAGATGTTGGGCATGATTTATTGGTGGTGATTCGTGTGCTTGACTTGGGTGCCCATGCTAGCTTTTCCATCTTTGGCTTGATGATTTCTAAGAAATTAATTCACCCCTTGCTCTTCTTGTGATTGTACCAATAGATGTCACTGAGGGCCTTGGGCATCTTCTTCTTTACAGATTATTTGTTTACGATGACCGGTAAGAAGGCGGCTCACACCATGTCCATGTTGAGGTGGTAGAAGTGGGGAGTGCCCTCGTGTCACAAAGGATGTTGACATTTGTATTGGAGTTATAGGCCTAGAGAAATTCTCCCAGGAGCCTGATATCTAGGTGACATGGAAGGCGGTCTACCACCACAGGTCCTAGACCTATCACTGTGACAAGCGAATCTTGAGCATCGCTGCGTTGTGGTAATGAAGGGTGTAGTTGTGACCCTTGTATGTATAGCAGGAGTGGATGGCACAATTGAAGCTAGAAGGAAACACACCATCTAGAGCTACATATAACTAGGGTAGAGCAAATGGTTGAGAAAAAGGCTACAGAGCTACATACAACTGTGGTAGAGCAGAGGGCAGAGGCAATGGCAACAGAGGAGAAGGCTATTGATGACCTCCCTCAGTAATTTGAAACATGGGTTTTTGGGGTCTTTTTGTACAGTTAGATTTTTTACAGGCTGATTGACTCTCATTGTAAATATCATGGTGTCCTATCCTCATGATGTACTCAATTTTTTGCAATTTTCCATGCTGTACCTCACCAAGTGGCATTTTATTTTCATAGTTTCATTTTAATACAAATTTTGGTATTGCTTGCATGGCTAGCCACATGGCCTGTTCCTACTGCATCACCATATCAGTAATTTATTTTTTCTTTTGACGATTTCCTCCTCCATTTCTATTCACCGGTATGGTGAATGATAGTGGCGGGGGAAACTGTTACAATAGAGACACCCCATTCAGGAATTGACCACATGTCAAGTTGACCATGTGTCAACACAAGTCAGCCACACGACATGAGGGGTTGACCACACTGGTCCATCTAGGAGTACTATCTGAGGCGACCATGCATCGACACATGTCAACCATGAAGGGCAAATTGATGTAATGGGATCATACCAAGCGTCCTAAGGTCTATGGTTGTGAGTGTGTGAACACATGGTGTGTGTAGGAGTGCCTAAGTTAGGTGTGACTGATGATGTGTCACTTAGTAGGTGTGAATGAGTGAATCTAGGAGTGTGGTGTGTGATTGAGAGATAATTGTGGATTCAAAGATGCTCTCTTGAGCTCACATCTAATGTCACACTTGGATGTAACTTGTGCCTATATATTGGGCATACCTCTCATGAATAAACTCTCTCCCTATTCATCATCTTGGTATCTCCATCTTGTCTCCATGCTACTCCAACACGTGGTATCAAAGCCTTTCCACCCTCCTCAAGCCTCCACCCACGTCCTAGTGCCACCACATCCAACCGTTAAGTTTCAAAATCCTTCTGGCTCCAGCTTTCTACATTAGGGTTCACCTTTCCACCATTGGGATCGACTGAATTGTACTCTGAGCTACCATGCCACCCTATTCTTTGGTCACCAAACGTCCTCAAAATTCTACCTCTATAGTTACAATTTCAACCTGCCCTATTAGCTGCTCTTCGACAACAGTTGGGCTAGCTACTACCAAAATTGGAGCTCAATCCAACCACAGACAAGGGCGATATCACTATTTCTTTAGCCGACTTTCCTGATGTAATGTTGGATTATTGTGCATACTATTTTGCCCATCCTTTGTGCTACTAGTAGGCCTCAGTAAGGGCTTTCATTTGCACCAAAAATCCCCTTGCCTGCTACTTAGGATAGGTCAAATTTGATCCTCCAGTCTCTGTTTGCTTGATTTGGGGTTTTCTCTCAAATCTCCTTTATGGCTAAAGCATTGCAAGTGGTTAGATGCTCAAAATTTTTACTATTTTACTGTTTTTGTTTGGCATTGATGGGTGTTGGTCATACGAGTAGATGGGTGAAGTATTTAGTGCTCCAAAGTTGGTCTATCACTATGCGAATCATGTTTTTCAAGACATATGCTTGGATGAAAGGTTATATTGGTCATAAGAATACATCATTCATGATGTTTCAGACTAGTTTAGTGATGTATGCAGCCCCTTTGCTTTTCTATGTGGATGATATGCTCTATGCATACTACAAAATTTTGAGGTTAATTATGTATGGCTTTATGCTTCATACACTATGCTATGCAACATTGAAGCATATAATGGATACTCTTCATAGGTTCTCAGCCTTGGCTTTGCCTAAAATGCATGTAATGGTGAAAGGTTATGTGCTTCACTTGAGTAGTGATTTGATGACCATAGATCTGAAGATCAAGGAAGAGATTATGTGCCTCAATGGTGATATACTAGCTACACTAGCTAGTGATTCTTTATGAAGAAGAAGGATTCAAGAAAGATCAAAGGGAAAAGGAGTTACAAGAAGGGCTACACTAAGAACCTCTCCAATGACAATGTACCTCACACTATGGTAGCTTGGAAGAGGAGGAAAACAACAAGATATGCCATCAAAGGGGGGAATTTCCCCACATCTTCAATTTAGAATTTTTGTGTGTGTGGTCAATAAGGGTTCTCTGCCTTGGGATGTCCCCCTCAAATTATTGTAAGTATTATGTTTTACCTTGCTGGATCTAAGCGTATTCCCATGCATAGTCATTGTCTATCTCCCAGTTGTAAACCAAGAGTCCTAGGAGTGAGTCACAGGTTGGGGCCATGTGTGTTGCCACATGATGGTGGGCAAGCCATGGAGCATCTCATGTACTATTACTGAGGGATGAGGTCATCAATTTGTGGGGTGGAATGAAGGAAAAATTGATGTAATGGGATCATACCAAGGGTCCTAAGGTCTATGGTTGTGAGTGTATGAGCACATGGTGTGTGTAGGTGTGCCTGAGTTAGGTGTGACTAATGATGTGTTAGTTAGTAGGTGTGAATGAGTGAAGGAGTGTGGTGTGTGATTGAGAGATAATTGTGGATCTAGAGATGCTCTCTTGAGCTCACATATGATGTCACACTTGGATGTAACTTGTGCCTATATATTGGGCATACCTCTCATGAATAAACTCTCTCCCTATTCATCATCTTGGTATCTCCATCTTGTCTCCATGCTACTCCAACAAACCACACGTCAACACATGTCAACCACATGTCAACACATGTCAACCATAGGTCAACACATATCGACCACAAGTCAACCAGGAGTACCATGCCCAAGGCGATCTCATCGAGAGCTACGCACATGGAGAGTGAGCTTCGCACATGGAGCAGTCAGAAGTATTTATAGCTACACAATGGTTCATGGTATGGTGATCCAGCTCACCTGCACATGGAGTATTTACACCACCCTGACTAGAAGAGGCTGGCGAGTCAGAGAGTCAGGAAGTCGTCAAACCACAAGAGAGTCAGTGGCACAATAGCTATCCTCAACAGCTAAGGAGATAGGAGGATGACCAATTAGGAGAAAGGGGAGAGATTCTTAGCAAAGAGGAGACCTTCCAAGGCAGGGGATGAGGATGAAGGGGAAGGGGGGATTCGACATTGAGGAGATAGCATTCTCGGCGCTTGGAATCGGAGCAAGAGAAAGGAGAGTGTGAGGAGAGATAGAGGTTGGGGCTATGAGCTCACCAAGGAGGGAGTGTGGAGAGACCTGTGTGTACCCCTCTGTCTACTATGGGGGTAGATCTGTGTGTTCTTGGGACTTGTGACTTGTAACCTATAGATGCTGGTCCAGTGATATGTACTTTGGCCATCATGGTCACTTTCTCATTCTTCCTGTCTCTTTCCAATATGTGGATTGTTCACTAGTGTATGATGAGGTTTCTTCTTATGCTTATGTTGTGGAGTTCTCATGTAATTGTCATTTAGCATAGTCCACTCGTACGTTGATGTTCACACTGCAGTACAACCTACGACACCCGCACACCACTCCATGGTGCACTCCAAATTATCCATTGCATTAGATCATTGCAACACTCATGCTTCGCACGCCAGTGTCCTTTGGTGTCTGGTAACACCTCCGAAAGGATAGGAAACCCTCCCCTTATACAATCTCCTCCACCTTCACTTTCGGTGTTCATGAGATTCACCTCAGGGATTCTAGAAGAGAAACAACCTTTGGAGAAGACCGTCGTGGTTTCTGATAGGCGAGTCCTAGCTGGTGAAAGCTTGAGAGGGGGGACAAGCATTTTCCAAGCGAAATCTTCTGAACGTCCGAGCAAAGGAAAAAAAAAGCTTCCAACTATGCAAAAATATGACAAAAATGTATCAAAAGAAAACAGTTTCACTTAGAAATATGAAAAGTATTATAGGAATGCCTATTTTATACATGAATATTTATGTGAATCTTTGGGAATGGTGAGAACATAATGGGATGGCTTTTGAAGAAACCCACATGTAGAGTAGACTTCTCTATGAAAATTCCCTTATGATCCTTCTTACAACTTTTTACTTAATAGGGGGTGACATTGAAAAACTTCTCTCAACCTATCTTCATGAAAGGGTTTCTCCAAAGAAAACTCATTGAAGCAAGCCATCAAGGTAGTTTCGCCAGCGAAACCCCTTTGAACAAGGTCTTTCAAGGTAGTTTTGCTGGCGAAACTACCTTGGACAACACTTTTAAAAGTGACATAACTTTCACATCCAATGTCCGAATATAGTCATTCAGCCACTCAAATTGATCGGAAAACCCCATTTGAGCACATCTATGGGTTTATATTTTAGAAAACCTTGCATATATAGTATTAAATATTACATGTATTTTATGAGAGTGATATATAAGCCCAAGTTAATACTTATTTACAGTAATTTAAACTTCTAACACTATATTAGAGAATTTGGGAAAATCCCAATTTCCACGAAATAAAATATAGTCACTTCAAAAGTAAAATTTGATTTTTTTTATTGAAACATTAGCTCCATTGAGGACCCAAGTTTCAATTATGTTGGGGGAGACTAGATCATGCACAATACTTTCCCAATTCCTAGAAACCCAAGCAAAAATCTTCCGTATGTTGCTATGGCAAAAGGCCTTAATAGATGTGAACATGGCTCCATCATATGCATCGAAACCACAAACAAAAGCCAATTTATAGATGTTGCGTTAGGAAGATTCATTGGAGTAAATTAAATTGCAGTATTGATATATGCAATAGGATTGTTATAGATCTTTGACATCCATCATATAAATGTGGTCTTCAAAAACAAAATTAATCTTGCAACAACTGTCAATTTTTATTTAGTATATTAGATGTATCAAATTAATGTCAAATGCATATGTTTCTATGTTGATAAATTGTAGTATTGACATATGCAATAGGATTATGGTAGAGCTTTGACATCCATCATATAAATGTGGTGTTCAAAAACACCGTTCCATCACAATAGAGCTCATGAAACTCTCCATCACAATAGAGCTCATGAAACTCAGAGACATGGTCTTGATAAAAACCTTTTTTTAAATTGCTTTCTTGTACTAAATATAATCAAAACCATTGACACATAGCCAATTTTGCACCACATCGTTTAACATAATCATTAACAATTCCATACTACTATTCATACTCACAAAGTAGCTCATCTCCGAAGGAGATATCCTTTATGGTTTGCACAGTAATGTAGCCATGGGCACTCAAATTTCCTTGTGACTTTTGAGCCCAAGGTGGTAGTTTAGGGATGTATACAAATATAACATTTGTTCTTTCTTTATAATACATTGAGCTATTTATATATCCAGCAATGTTTCCATACAATACATCTCCCACAATACATTTCACATCTATCAATGGCTCAATGAATGGATCTTCAAACATTCCATAAGTCTTCATCCTTGGGAAAAACTTGAGGAGAGATCTCCAAGTATCATAATCATACTTTGGACCATTATATACCATCAAATCTTGTTTTGTCTTGATGCTCATATGTACAAAAAGACCATATCCTGCCCCAGGTATTGTTGATTTCTTTACTTCATAATGGATGCCATTCATTTCGAACATGTGCTCAATGGGTATGGGCAATTTATGTTTCCATAAGCCATTGGATGTAGGATCAAAATTTGTAATAAGATAGCTCTTCAACTTTTCAGGACAATCTGCAACACCTATCATATGTTTAAAATCAAAGAATCATTCTTTTAGTGGAGGAATACAAACTCACATCACAAAGCACATAGCATTTTTTGGACAAGGTACTAACTTAATGTCTATTAATTCTTTCACAAAACAAATTGAAACATAATGTTTTGCAAATCGAATCTAACCAAATAGTGTCCAAATATAAATCAGAATGTAGGTACAAATGTGAGCATTTGTGTCTGCAACTCTAATTAACAAGATCACTCACATTCCCTAAGGGTTGTCTATGCAATAAAATCGAATCAAGTTGGCTAAGAATGCCCTTGTAGCATCGGCAGTGATTCCCCTTTCCTTGCATCCAAGAACCATAGCAAAGCGTTTTGCCTCACTATCTTTCAATGGCCCCATTTTGGCAATTTTTCCTAGCATGTATTCTTCCTCTTCATTCAATGTAACATGTTGAGCATGCACCATACTTCTTGTAGTAGGACAAGTCCCTGTCACTCTAGTTTTGGTTATAGGTGAAGTAATACCTTTCTTTGTGTCTTTTTTTGAACTACGAGTAGACATATGAGATTCGACATTCATCCTTTCGAGAACTTATTTGTTTTTTTCTTTGAATTCAAGGATCATTGGTTGAAAATAATAGAGCATATCATCCCCTTCGACAATCAGAGCTTGACCAAATCTGTTAGAAGACATGGCACTGCACACATCTACTGCATCATCTAGCATCTGTAGGTATGGTAATAACTCATGAAGCAAAATACAATCACCACAATCTATATCAAATCTTGTAGGGAAAATGCAATTTTCTGTTGGATTAACACAACCCGTGTAAGGCAAAACATCAATGAACATTGTTCTTGCTGGTTTGCATTCCTCTTTAAAACAACACCACACTCTCATTAATGGTTTAAACTCCACTTCCACATTCATCCTATCTGGTCGAATGATTCTACTCTTTGTATGCTTGTGGCATGCCATCGATCGCACCTCAAACCATGAAGAAATGTAACTTTCTATTAACATAATGCTCCAAAGTGTCTAGCATGTGTTGCACCATGCCCTTTTCTCCTCCAGTGGACCAAATGCCAACATGGTAGTGATCGAGCAACCATTGTAGAAACTCTAAACACCCAGGATGGAGAACAAGCCAATGCTTCCCATTGTGCAAGCTCATATGTTTATTTGACTTCGAAAAACAACGCTCGAGCAATAACCCTTTCAAATCTATTATCACTGCTAGTCTTATTTTTGTTATCACCTCTTTTGACATTATTTCTGAGGGTGACATTATGTCTTCTCCTTTACCTTCTAAGATTTCTTCCTGCACCTTGGCTTCATACAATGACATTGCATCTTCTCCTTTACCTTCTAAGCTTGCCTTCACATTTGTCAATGGAACATTAACTGTAGACATTGCATCCTCAACATTTTCAATCAACCATGTTAAGCTTGGAACTTGCATGCTAATGTTCAAATTAGGCACATAACGAATCATTGGATCAGGTGTCACATGTACACGCAATGCTTCTAGCGATGTGAAATTGAGATGGCCAATATCTGTTGATAAACAAGGAAATGAAATTCATAAGTAGAAACAAACTGAAGATTGAGATGGAAAACCAAATTGTCAAACTTTAGGTTGTGTGCTCTCAATGCAATTTGTTTGTGTGAAAGCATTCATGTTTTTCTTTTTCAAAACAAAATTGGAATACTAAAAAAAGGAAAGCATTCATGTTCATATGCTTAGTATACCCCCTAAAGTTGTTGAATCTATACCCTTTCAAGTTATTTTAATCCCCAAAACTACATATCCTTACAATGCCAAAAACCTTTGCGTAATAGATAGAGTGGAGTCCAACATTATCTAGCATTGCCCGAGTGTTCCCACTAAGAAAAGATTTGGCCAAGCGGCCAAAACATATTTGAGCATTCATATGAAGTGAATAAGGATAGAAACAACAATTTACACTAATTCATTCATCACGATCAAGACTCAACACACTTTTTAACATTTATGAACTCATAAATAAATTTGGATGTGTATCACACTCCGAAGGTATTACAACATGCAAACACATCTTTTCATGAAATATAGAAAATTAAACATATTCAAGAATACATATGAATGTTTGAATTATGGCAATGAGATAGAAGAAATTTCCAAGTAATATTAAAAGATCTTTGGAACAAAATTAATACATCATATGGAGAATATAGCAAGATAACATATGGAAAATACAAACACCATATAAAAGGACAATTTCAAGGACCTGTTGCTTCCTCTTTTATTTCCCAAAACTTTGAAGCGTGTTTTTGTAAATGCTCACGCTGCTCTTCATTGAAGGGTTAAAGCTCTTTTTGTCCTGGTATGGTATCAATTTCTTTATCCCCTCCACCTTCAGTTGTATCATCTTCTTTTGGTACCCCCTCTATTGCCAATATTGGTTCTTGCAAGCCAGCCCATTGTCGAATTTCATGATTATTGTAAGCATACGTGCAACATATACTTTCAACCTTTGCCAACTCCTCATAAGTCTCAACAACTGAAACAACATGCCTCTTACAAGAAAGAGACTCTATTGCAGCAAGCCCCTCAGAGAACAAGTCCAATACATACTCATCTTCTCGACAGAAACCCACGATCATGTCTTTCATGATACTTGAATGTTTTCTTTTCAAGGACAATTCAATGTCAAATTCATCATCATCATCCTCATCATCATCATCCTCATCACCTGATTCTGCACCACTTGATTTTTCATATTTTTCATCTGCAACATATATTGATGGCTTACATTGTGCATTGGTATAGTGCTCAATATTGTTGAAATGCTTTTCCTTGCTTACCAGTACACAGGCAATTAAGCCATCCATAGATCCAGTGACAAATATATCTACAGTTTCAAAATTAAGGCAACCGAAGTGTATTTTATATTGTTCGCATGTCTTATTTAATGCATTCTTCAAACATGATACATGATCCATGGTCAAGAACACCACAAGATGGAATTGCACGGGGGGAGAAGCGATTGTCATCAAGCTTTTCAACAAACACTCAAAGCGATCCTCATTCCAATTTCTACTTCTGCTTGGTCCATACATTACATCCAAAAAGGCAACCCCTATTGCCATTGGCTCTTGGTACACATTATGTATAAATTCCATTCCCTCCATGTTTGAACCGACTGTGTAGAACGTCCAAGGCCGGGTGGAATTCGGTCCGTGATTGCACCTTCACTTTGTCCCATAATCCACCTCAGATACCCCTTTGCAGCATCAGGAAATGGTGGAGTTTCCTTATTCTGTTGAAGCTTCACTTTTGACCATGAGTCAAAGCAACCACGAATCCGATGATACAATTCTGGAGTAATTTTAAAATGTAATCTGCACTCATCCCAATTTTTTAACATTAAAGAAGGCCGTTATGCCGATATAAACATATAAAGTTCTTGAAGTGCAGCATCTCTCTCGATCTGCATAGCTCATCCTTCAATATCAAGAATCATGGCATCAGTCTTTGTTTTAGCTATGACTACTCTACCTTCCTTAATGTCATTTTGAATTTGACCAATTTGATCATCACTCAATCCATGCAAGCATCTAAACATTGAGACTGTGGGTTGCCTACGGCATTTTCCATCTTGTGAATATTTGCCTGCAATGTAATCCTCAAGGATGGAGATCCAACCATCATAAATGACATCGCTTGTGATTATCATGTGTACATCCTTCGTGGCAAAGCTATTGCCCAATGTTACCTTGCCAGTGTCAATGAAAGCCTACAAAATATATGAATCCATTAGAATGCAATAATTAAGAAAACCGACTTGTAAAAAATGATTCATAATTAAAATCTATACTTACATCCCAATTCTTTCATGTGTGCCTATGGTCAACTCTATTAATCAAGAATCTGAATTACATGGCTCATTTGATGGAGAAGCTTGCAGAAAAAAAATTTCCATTCTTCAAAAGTATGGGGCAAGATCAATGCTACAAAACACTTACAGAGATATTATATAGACTAGACAAGCTAGGCATTCAATGCATTTGCTTGCCATTTGGGCAAATGCTTTAGGCCATTGATGTACCCATTCTCGGTGATTAGATGTTAGATCCATGTGCTTCATGTCATATGACCCCTCATAGGTCATGGTTCAGTGCATATCAGGAATGCATTATGGAGAGTAGTTTGATGGGCAGTGATCATTCTATGGATGTCTATGGTTATGGGGATATCCACCTTGTTATGCCTAGTGGCTCTATTCTTGTTCTGCAGAGGGTTAGACATATACCAGGACTTGCTATGAGCAAGATTAGTACTAGATAGTTGGTTGAGGTAGGTTATGATGTCTCTTTGGCTAATCATGCATGGAAGATTGCTAAAGGCAATTTGGTTATGGCTACAGGATCACGGGTTGGATTATCTTATGCATTGCATGTATCAGGTGTTGAGGATCAGATGCTTATGGTTAGTAAGCAGTTTTCAGTTAGTTTATGGTATGCCAGACTTGGACATATGTCTGCTACAAGTATGGAAGATCTGGAAGTCCTTTTGCAAGCCCTTGTTGTGCTTTCTTGGGTCTGTTAAAGAGAATCCATTGTCCCCTCACCTGCTTAAGTATATCAATGTATGGAGATTGTCTCAAGATATTTTGAGACTCCAGGTTTGCCATCTTTGATATCTCCACACAAAAGCGTGCAGGACAATCCACTACAATCCTTGCCTGGTGGGTACGGTAGTAGTTCTTTCTTTGGGCCATGTTGTTATCATCATTAGATGTGAATATTTTAGTAGCATATATTGAATGTTGTCCAGATAGTATCCAGTAGTGGCACTTGGTTAAATCCTTTTTATCTACCCTTTCCAAGGGCTGCTTTGTTTCAGGATTGAAAGGCATTAAATCCGCTACAGCAGCAGGAGGCCTAGAGTTATAACTGAAGTCTGCAGCAAGCTTCTCCACATGCTCTTTGTTCAACCCTCTATATACATAGCTTGGAGGAGCTTTTTGACATCTTGCAACTGGAATTGAAAATGTTGCATGCAACCCGAATGGGTAGTATTTTTCATATTCCACCAAGCCTGATGGTTTCTTTTGCCCTTTTTTTCCTATGACCTTTCCACTTGGCTCCAATTCACTACCACTGCTTCTTTCCACAACTGCTAGCATACCCTCTGGAGGTGTTCCTTCTTGTGGTACATCAACTATAGTTAGCTTTCCTTTCTTTGCCCCTTCTCCGCTACCACCTGGTGCTTGAACCATAGTCGATTTTCCTTTCAGTGTTCCTTCCCCACTATCTTCCCCACTCTTACGCTTCTTTAATGTTGCTGAAACTTTGCGATATGATTCAATGATTGTTGTCACTGTGTCAATTTCATTTCCATCAATTGATTCAACACTTATCCAGCCTCTTAAGTGCATGTTGTCATCTACATCAGACTTCATACGAGATGCTTCATAATTGTTGGGATCCAAGAGAAACTTCTTATTTTGATTTATAATGATCAACAATCCAATATCTCCCTCTTTTACAACCACATCTTCAGTGATTTGATGTACCGATCCAACACAAGTGTATGCACTTTTATTAGGTAACAAAACAAATAAGTGAACTCGTGTCAATTGTGCTCCTTTAGTACTATATATGTCAAAGTACCAAGGTATGCTTTTTTCTCCAGATCCACTTACAACTTTCTCAACCTTCTTCACATTTGTGTCTTTCCTGTAAAAAAACCCAAGCAATATACAAACTATCATCTTTATAATCTTTAATGTTAGACAAAACACATTATCGATAAACATATCTCAAATAGAATCTAAAATTGACACTAGACATAGTAGTAGATTTGAGAAAGCACTAGATTCTAGGGAGATTTGGCCGCACTAGGGAGACTTGGCCGTGCGGCCAAATCTTATGGGCTTCTTTTAAAGCACTGGAAGGGGAGGTTTGGATGTGTGGCCAAATCATATGGGCTTCTTTCAAAGCACCAAAGTTTGGGGAGATTTGGCCTTGTGGCCAGATCTTGTGGGCTTCTTTCAAAGCACTAGGTTCTAGAGAGATTTGGCTGTGCAACCAAATCTTGCTAGCTTCTTTCAAATCAGTCAAATCTTTCTAGCTTCTTTTAAATCACTTGGGTTTAGGGAGATTTGGCCGTGCGGCCAAATCTTGCTAGCTTCTTTCTAATCACGAGGGTTTATGGAGATTTGGCCATGCGGCCAAATCTTTTCAAAGCACCAGGGTTTGGGGAGATTTGTGTGCGGTCAAATCTTGCTAACTTCTTTCTAATCACAAGGGTCTATGGAGATTTGGCCGTGCGGCTAATTCTTTTCAAAGCACCAGGTTTAGGGAGATTTGGCCATGCAGCCAAATCTTTTCAAAGCACCAGGTTTGGGGAGATTTGGCCGTGCAACCAAATCTTTTCAAAGCACCAGGTTTAGGGAGATTTGGCCGTGCAGCCAAATCTTGCTAGCTTCTTTCTAATCACGAGAGTCTATGGAGATTTGGCCGTGCAGCCAAATCTTTCCAAAGCACCAAGGTTTCGGGAGATTTGTGTGCGGTCAAATCTTGCTAGCTTCTTTCTAATCACAAGGGTCTATGGAGATTTGGCTGTGCAGCCAATTCTTTTCAAAGCACCAGGTTTAGGGAGATTTGGCCGTGTAGCCAAATCTTTTCAAAGCACCAGGTTTAGGGAGATTTGGCCGTGCAGCCAAATCTTTTCACAGCACCAGGTTTGGGGAGATTTGGCCATGCAGCCAAATCTTTTCAAAGCACTAAGGTTTGGGGAGATTTGGCTACGATGCGAAATCTTTCTAGCTTTTTATAAGTCACGAGGGTTTAGGGAGATTTGACTGTGCGGCCAAATCTTGCTAGCTTCTTTCTAATGAGAAGGGTCTAGGGAGATTTGGCCGTGCGGCCAAATTTTTTCAAAGCAGCAGGATTTGGGGAGATTTGGTTGTGATGCCAAATCTTTCTAGCTTCTTTTAAATCACCTAGGTCTAAGGAGATTTGGCCATGTGGCCAAATCTTGCTAGCTTCTTTCTAATCACGAGGTCTAGGGAGATTTGGCCATGCGGCCAAATCTTGCTATCTTCTTTCTAATCACGAGTGTCGAGGAAGATTTGGTTGTGTGGCCAAATCTTTTCAAAGCAGCAAGGTTTAGGAAGATTTAGATGTGATGCTAAATCTTTATAGCTTCTTTGAAATCACCAAGGTCTAGGGAGATTGGGCCGTACGGCCAAATCTTGTATGTTTTGAAAGAAGCCAGAAGATTTGGTTGCATGGCCAAATCTCCCCATTTAAAATTTAAAATTCGAATCTTAAGATTCAAATTTCAAATCTGAAAAATTCAAAATATTAGATTCAAAATTTAAAATTCAAATTTCAAATTTCAAATTTCAAAATCTTAGATACAGAATTCAAATTTCAAATTTAAAGATCTGAAAGTCAAATCATATACTAAAGACCCTACTTTCAAATCACACTTCGAGATTCCTACTTTTACAAGACTCTTTCTTTCAAATCGTGGTGTTCCGAAATGGAGAAAATGGAGAACATGCATGAATTAGGTACACTTTTGATTTCTTTCGTTTTCTTACTTGGATGATTGAGTAGCCATTGTTGTTTGTGAGCTTGTGCTCTTTGGATTTCAAGCAATCGTTCCTCTTGAAACTCTACACTCCTCCACACTCATCCACATGACCTCCATGTGTTTGGCATGTGCTCTCCATATTATTTTAGTGCATTATGGAGTTCACGCAGTCATTTGGCCAACTCAAAATACATATAAATACTATCTTATCTCAGAACAATTAGTTGATCTTATATAGGTATGAAATGTATGTCTAAACTTACATTATTAGTGCTATGCACATGTAACCATTCTTCGATACTTATTTCTTATTAAGGGCTGAAGCTCTCAATGCTCTAGTAGCCATAGATCCATTACCCTCCCTCTGTTAGCACTAGCTCTCCTAGAGACAATGCTTAAGGATTGGTCGGAGGAAGTTTTGTGATTATTTATTTTCTTTTTGGGGATTTTTTTGAAATTCCCAAACTCCATTTTTGGGTGAGGGAACTACACTCTACACATGATCACCCTTGTTGGGGATTTTTTAGCTTTACCTGTCACGACTAGATGAAAAAATAAATCCTCTTGCCATTTGTAATCATAAATAGCCTCTTTGTGCCGTGCTGCCCATGCTTTCTGTAATCTTGTCACTGAGCACAAGCCTTCGTCGGTCAGCCTCGGCTCTGTCATGAAAATTTTACTTTTCCATGACTTCCATAGTCCAAACTTTCAAAGGTCTCAAAAGAAACATTTTAGTGGCTAAGATGGGTGTGGCTAAGTTGATGATGACAACAAACGTATGTTGTAAGAGTAAAATGCCTTTAGCTGGCGGTCACTTCCAATGCAATCGTGCGCAAAAAGGCAGCAGACTTCTTCATTCTGCTGATTCGTAATGCAAACTCGCCTTCCTGCACTCTCCTGCAACAAATTAGTTCTGGGCATCAGCATCTCGCATTCACATTGAGCTTTTGGCAAATTTTTGTTGCATCTCCGGCCATCGCTGGAGCAATCCTTCGTTACCACACAACAATAGTGATATTGTCGTACGACGATCTCAAGCACCTTCCTGTCGGCACCACTCTTGAGACTCTTCTCCCTCCAAATCGGCTACTCATCACCAGTTATCCGGACGCCTCCAGCATCTTCTCAATCGATGATGTCCCGATTGCAAATCCTGATATTTACACCAACGACAATGTCATAGTTCATGGAGTTGATCGTGTCTTCGATGCCCCCACCTTTGGCTTGCAACCTACCTTGAGAAAACCCCCTCCCCAGCTGCTCTTCTCGACCCGCAATTAACTCCAAGTATGACGGGGAGCACACCGAATGAAACTACGTCGAGTCCTGATTATGACTCCATGCCTCTCTTGATACTTCCCCATGTCCCTCATGAAGTAACAATGCCAAGTCAAGGAGCAACGTGCCTATTGGAAGCTCCGCCATTCGGCATGCATTCTGAGGCTCACACATCGATAGGCCACACTGACTTCAGAAACGCAGAAGGATCATTGCCAAATTGCTCAAATGTCCCGGTTCCCAATCAGAGCAGGGGAGTTGTCCCTTACGATTAGCAGATTACAAGGTTCATGGACACTAGCTAGTTGTGAGGTTGCGATGGTGTTACCATACATTCTTGTTTTTCTTTGGTCTTATGTCAATTGTGGCATTAATGAGAATTTCTATGGTATCCTTATATTCCCAAAGTGAATTCTCTCATTATGTGGTCTTGCATACTAGAACGTTCCTCTTTGACCTGCTCAAATATAGTGTGCAGCCCTCATCGACCAAGGTGTTAGCTTGCACGCCAAATAATTTTGCTTAGATCTCAAAGGTAACAAGGGTAGCTTTCACAATCATTTGATCCTCGTGTTTATTTGAGTGTTCAAGATCCCGGATTTGTTGTTTAGGTAAAAATCGAAAGGAAGACATGCTAAACAAGCGTAAATTGAAGTTGAATTAAAAATTTGTGAGATGCAAGGTCAACTTTGACAGTGAGAAGGAAGCTCAATGGTTTGCGGGCTCTTTGTGGAATCATGGTTTAGCAGTAGCCAAGACTCAAAGCATACCCAAGAGTGCAAGAGATGGCATCTTCCACACCAAGCACTCTGATGCTCAACAAGCACTATGCACACATCGAGCAACCAAGTATACTAACCAACTGTGGGGTGAGAGAAAAAGACGATCTATAGTTGACGATCCTATTCAGGAAGTGTTGATAAAAATGAATGGAAGAATTGAATGGATTAAGAAGTAGCAACGTGTAGGTATGAGTGCAGGGTCATTGAGAGAAACACTTCATGCTAATGACCAATGATCTAAGGTAGTTGCTTGGTTTGGCATATTATTATAGAAGAATCATCTGATGACCTGTGGCTTTTAAAGGTCTGCGTGACGTCTAGTGGTTGGATTGAGAATTGTTACCAAGTAGCTTGCAGAATAGTTCAATCTCTACCCACTGCCTGACACATGTTTGGAAAGGTGCCAAAGGTATAGGCCAAGCGAGAGGAACAACTTGCACTGAGGTGGAGGGAGTTGGAAGAATTGGGCCATGGAGCTTGGAATGATATCGGAGCCAAGGATGGGTGATTGATGATAGAGAATGGGAGTAGCAGAGGGTCCCCAACAATGGAAAGCACGAGGATTAAGAAGACCTAGCCATGCACTTAGACAGCCGACATTTGACTATCATATCGACACCATGAGTGATTGCACCCAAGACACCCCGAGGAGCCCGGGGGATTCACAAGAGGAAACTTATGATATCACGTGAGTGTACAATAGGGGGGTTTTTTGAAATGAAGCATAAGCTTATACATTAGGGGTGGGGGCCCTTTCTTTTTTCCCAATATTGAATTTAAGTTAGGGGGGGCCATGCCATATTTAAGACGGGGGGACATAGTATAGGCTACAATGGGTAACTAGTCCGAACAAGTTTGGTTTTGTGTATGATTTTAAATAGTCATAGGGAAAGTAATCTAAATTTTCTTATTGTGTATTCTAAATGCTTGAGAAAGAACGTAGATTTAAGGAAAGGGGGGGACATAATAGAATTTTGGTTGTATCTTATAAGCTTAAATAGGGGTGTTTTATCATCCTACTTGGATCTTAAATAGGGGGTTTTCTTGAAATTCATGCACGTAGGTGATGTCCCCCTTTAATAAAGAGTGAATCCCCTAGGCCGAGGAGTTCATCATGGGAGAGTCCTCAAGGCGTGGTATGAAGGTTTCAAGCATTTGTCCACAGAAACCTAGGATTTCATGTCGTCCAATGATTCTATATGAGCCACTAGCACAACCTTTGACATGTTGAGTGTGCATCAATTCCAGAAGCTACACCGGCCTCAAAAAAGAACAAAGATAAAGAAGACATGACCGTGCAACCGAGGTAGTGCAAGAGCCAAGCCATGAGCATGACCACTCAGGATCTTATTGGGCCTCAAGTCCTGAATCACAATAAGGTCTTTACCATGCATGGAAAGTCCCAAGGGAGCCAAGAGCAACGACAAGATAGGAGATCCTATTGGTGGAAGGCACATTCAATTGATGTGGTCATTATGATTGGAGGAGTGCATTGTATAGTAAGTCTACTTGTCATTTCTATGGACATGAAGGTCTCCTCATTGTTACTGGGTTTGAGGTTGGTTGAAGAGTGCCAAATTACTGCATGATTGGCATTTCAAGATAATGACAATCAAGACTCAGAAGATAGAGGTCAAAATCCCCACCAAAGGGAGTAATATACTAATTAGCTATCAACCCAAGGACTTGGAAGTTATTGTCTAGTTTCCACAAGGCATAGAATCTTAGCTAATAGAGATATAGATTTTTCGTATGGGTGAAGTAGATCTTTGCCTACTGAAAAGGGATTTTTGCCTATCGAAAGGGATTTTCACATGTCATTGCATAATGCAACTCCATTGATTGAGTGTTCAACATCTTTTTGTTGGTGCCTATGAAGAGTGATATCGAGCATTATTAGTGAACTTGGTCATCCTTCATTGCTCTGCCAGGTGAATTGGATTAACCTTGATTGTTAGCCTTGAAAATTTTCCCTTTCATCTTATTTCCGTATCTTTGTACAAATTATATGTTTCTTTAAGTAGTTTCTCACTGGCCAATGGTCCTGCAAATGCTTTTCTTTATCCTATTGTCTGGCAAAAACCATTCAAGGAATTGAAGTCCATGCTTTGTAGGTGGACACGGCACTTTGGAACAACTCATGGAAGTTATCACTTGGTCTCAACTCGGCATATCAGGATCAGGTGCGATTTGACAATAACTTCGCTAATATTTGAGAAGTGACCTCAGATTCCTTATTTTGGTTTAACATTTTGTCAAAACACTAGATCTTTCCTTGTTTCAGTTGATATTGTTCTCCTAACACATATTTTTGCAACATCGGGACTCATAATGATTTTTCTTTGGATTTGTTTACATGGAATGCTCTTCTACAGATGAGGATACTAAATGTTGAAGGTTACTACAATTCCTTGCTCGCTCTGTTCTACCAATTGCCAAAAAAAAACATTTCATCAATTTGACTTTCTTCATGCAAATGGTCTCGCACAGTGTTTCAATATCAGTAAAGAATGTAATGGATTTGGCTATTCAAATTGTATGTAGGAGTTGTGTTATGATTAATGGAGAAAAATAAAGAGTAGGTCATGAATCATAACAAATTGTTTGACTTGACAATATTGTTATGTGTTGATAGACTTTCGTGTTAAAGTATGAGTCAGTTTAAGCTTTATAGACCAAGGGTGGACTCACAAGAACCTGCTTCCCCCAAGAAGATGGACCACGCCGCAACAACAACTAAGCCCAACACAAATGTGCTCCTGGCGTCCAAGGTAAAAAACAAGCTGGACACTTACTGTGCATGTCTCTTTACATGCTATGTAGGAGTACCGCATCTGTCCACACCGCATTCCTCATAATCATCTAGTCCAGGTTTAGGTGAGTCAGTATGATAGGCATCTCACCCGATGCACCCGTAGCCCACTAGTCCCTACCGAACATGCACACACACACACACACACCCATGGTCAGCACTATGTGATTAGAGCTAGTACATCCACGTTTTGCATTTGTTCACCATTTTGCATGCTGACCTCACAATCACGCCCGCACCGCACAAGTGCACTCTACTCACTCACTCTTTCCCCCCTCCCCTCCCCCCCCTTTTTTCTTCACACCCTCTCTCTCTCTCTCTCTCTCTCTCTCTCTCTCTCTCTCTCTCTCTCTCTCTCTCTCTCTCTCTCTCTCTTCCTCTCTCTCTCTCTCTCTCTCTCTCTCTCTCTCTCTCTCTCTCTCTCTCTCTCTCTCTCGTGCTTTTACATCTTTACACAATCAGTATCCCGTTGGTCATCACCATAGAGGTATCTCGTTGACCGTCGCAATCCCAACATCTCGTCGACTGTCGCCATCCCAACATCCCACCGACCATCACCATTGCCAAATCACACAGATCGTCACCCAAGGAAAATCACACCGACCATCACCATAGAAGTATCTTGCCAGTCATCGCCAAAGAAAGACCATGCCACCCGTCGCCATCATCAGATCGCACTAATCGTCGCCATCTTGTATCACGTCAATCACAGTCTTGCCACATCACACCGACCGTCACCCTCAACTTACCACACTGACCGTCACCATCTATTTACTCCATGGGTTGCCACCAAAGAAAGACCGCACCACCCATTGCCATTGCTAGATCACGTTGGTCACCACCAAAAAAGACCCTGCCGCCTGTCGCCATCGCCAGATCATGCCGATCGCTACCAAGGAAAGACCTCATCACCCATTGCCATCGACTTACCCCGTCGCCATCGATTTACTCTGCCGATCATTGCCAAAGAATGATCTTGACGGTCGTGGAAATAGAAAATCTATATAAACATGCTTATCCCGCCGGGTTGTTGCCATAGTAGTTGCCCCCAAACTCTTGCAAAATTTTCCCAAAATTCTCATAGCCTCCTTCCCTCTTCCACTGCCATCCAGAATAGCTTCTTTTATGTCCTCTCACTCTTCCTCATCCACCGACTCCCTCATCACTCAACTGCCATCCCTCTTTCCAATGGATCCCAAACAGGAGTTCTTCGAGTTCAAATCTGACTTGGGACTTCCCTCACCCTATCCCATAGACCACTGGCCCCTTAGACTCCCAAAGCACTCTGTCTGCCACAATCTACATGCCTTCCGAGATCCCCTTAAAAGATTTGCAAGGGGAAGAAAAAGTGTCCACTAGCAGGTATGCCTCACTCGAGATCAAGAAAGTGCACCCCAGCACCATCAATAAGCGAGTACAAGGTTGTGGGCTCCCAAGACCACTCACCACTTGGAGAAGCATGGCTCCAAGAACTGGATGTGTGCACAACGCACTCGCGCTTTGTGTACGATGGCACCGACTACATCCTCCACTATCATACCGTAGCAACATATGCAGCATTAAAAGAGCTAGTGGTGGAGGATGCACTCAGAGTTGTCGACTTGAGCAGAGTGGCCGATCGCCTCCCATGCCACTTGGACATGAAGCTGCTACTGGTAGAACTCCTCCAGGCATGCAACAACACCAATGTTAGCATCCTGTGAGATGCAGCAGGCAATCCCCACCACTACCAAATCAATCAGGACGTGGTGTGGACAGCCTTCAACCTGCTAATCATTGGTGAGAAGTACTCCAAGAAGAGGAAGTTGGATGCTCTCAGCATGGTCTATCATTGTGATCACCAGAAGAGCAAGGGCCGCCTCCAGTTCACAGCCATACACAAGCCCGAGGTGGAAAGACCAGCAAGAGCCTTGCAATGGCTCACACAAGTCAAGCACATGGACCACCATCAGTCCATCGTGCCATATATCCTGTTGCACTTGGTGGAGCCCCAGGATACTAATTGGGCTGACTACTTCTACAACCAAATGAGGGACGACCTCAACACACATGGGAAGTAATCAGTAATCCCATGTGGTACATGCCGGTTCTCTACTACTTGCTACATCAGCATTTGCTAGTCAACTTCGAGCTAGCCAAAAAATCCACCACAGGGCTAGTACAGACAGAGCTCGAAGAGACAGAGGTCAAGCCCAAGTGAGTGAGGAAAAATCCCATCACCACTCCGGCTGGTCATGTGCAACTGGACCCAACTCAGTTGCTTGCACAATATGAGGACCACCAGATGCAAGAATTAATGCACCAACAACAACAACTCCAACATGCAGATTCTCAAAACAAGGGAAAATAGGTTCAAGAGGAGCCCATTCTCATTGAAGACCTCCGGGGTGATGAAGCAGTCACCATTGGCATCCATCCAGCAACCAGAGCCACATCGACCACTCCTGCTATGCCCTATGTCTCAGTCTCCACAGCCCCTTAAGAGACCACATCCTTCGCCACTGGCAGCTCTTCCTCTCTGTGGACAGGCCTAGCAGAGGCTTTATAATTTTGTAGCGCACCCCTATCAAGTTCAAACCTGATGGAACAGCACCTCTTTGAAGCCATGGCACAGCTCCCACAGGTCACGTGCACAATTTTGTAGAGGATGCCAAGCCTCACAGCTCTCAATTAGTCTCCTGTAGGCATAGCTCTCCACACATGATAGCCAATCCGTAATGGTTGCAACCCAAGCAACAGTACAAAGAGCGGAGGAGTACTAGGCAAAAGCTAAGGAGCTCGAGCTAGCTCTTACAAAGCTCAAAGACAACCTTGCAAAAAGTGAATCCTTGGTTTAAATGCTCATGGACCAGGTCGACAAGGCAAAGTTGAGCCTGCAAACAACGCTCGAACAAAAAGCATAGGTAGAGGTGCAATACGCCCGAACCGAAGCACCAAGAATGACAGATCCAATCTCTATAGGATCTCCTCGCACAAGAAAGAGAACTTAAGGTTTCCCTCCAAGTAGAGAACGAATGCCAATGCACCCCTGACCAATCAGAGGAGTTGAGATTGGAAGATTGAGAGCAACAGGAGTTTCAGATGTACAAGGAGCTCTCCATATAGTTCACCACATACACACTTGCACCATGCACCATCCCCCAGACCCTCCAAATGCACTTCAATGCACTCTGCACACAAAACCTCATCTTCCACTTAGACCTAACTACTCCACTTCCTCCTAATGCCCTCCATACCATCCTTCGTCATAACCCCGACCACTACCGCCCCATCTTAGCCATGTCATAATTCTCCTTAGATCTCAAACCCACTTCTCTATCTCTTCTCCACCCCTCCAATCTCCAGACTCTAGCTGCCCATCCCATCCTCCTCAATTTTCAAGACCGGTGCCGCATCATCACGGAGTCCCTTAATTATCCAACGTACGATGAAGTAATGCAAATCGCAAAGCCCGAGGAACTCACGCCGTGGATCCGCACACCCAAAAGTCTGCAAGTAGACATCAATTAGATGCAGACCTATGGCCGAGCCTCTACAATCCAATCTCAAGGGCACCTTGCGGTATTCTAGTCCACCACCTATAACCCACTCAAAATAATAATCCTCTATAATAGGGTGCTACAAGATCTCCAAGACTCGCTTGGGTCCTTAGTGGTCAACAATTTTGAAACAATTCATGTAGCATACCATGAGGAAGTCATCGAGGTCATTCAATCACGCTCTTTTAAAATAATTCACATTCTATTGAAAGAATATTAAATATTCATTCGAAAGAAAGTGTAAGAATGAGACAACTCTTCTAATAACTTTTAATACAAAGAGTTTTAAAGTGTACGAATTGAAAGTTGTAAAAGTTATTAGAAGAGTTGTCTCATTCTTTCACATTCTATTGAAAGAATATTACATATTCATTCAAAGAAAGTGTGAGAATCCAAACACAAAATAAAATCATATTTCTCACATGAGATCTAGGGAGCTCAATGCTCCTAGAACTCCCACATACAAAAATTCTCACAAGAGATCTAAGGAACTCAACAAGGAGATCTTAGAACTCCCACAAACAAATTTCATAATTTCATAGACACAAAAACAAGCCCATTTCTCACAAGAGATTTAAGGAACTCAACAAGGAGATCCTAGAACTCCCACATACAAAAATCCTCACAAGAGATCTAAGGAACTCAACAAGGAGATCCTAGAACTCCCACAAACAAATTTCATAGACACAAAAACAAGCCCATTTATCACAAGAGATCTAAGGAACTCACCAAGGAGATCCAAGAACTCCCACGTACAAAAATCTATTCACATGAGATCTAAGAAACTCAACGAGGAGATCTTAGAACTCCCACAAACAAATTTCATAGACACAAAAACAAGCATATTTCTCAAAAGAGATCCAAGGAACTCAACAAGGAGATCCTCAAACTCTCACAAATAAATTTATCTCACAAGAGATCTAAGGAACTCAACAAGGAGATCCTAGAACTCCCACAAACAAATTTCAAACACATAAATATCTAAAATATTTTTATCATAAGAGATCGAAGGAACTCAATAAAGAGAACCTAGAACTCCCACAAACAAAAGAACAAAGACCAAAACCAAAATCCTCACAAGAGATCTCAAGAACTCAAAATGAGATCCTAAAGCTCCCTAACAAAAAATCCATCTTATTTCGGACCTTCTTGATTGCTTTCACAACCTTGAGGACCTTTCTTCTTCTTTTCCTTTTTTGATCTCTTATGCTCCGGCTGGGGAACTAAGCATGAGATAAGAGACATAGGCACACAATGAGGTTATATGCAAAAATGTAGGAATGTATTTGTCCTAATACAACTTTATTCGTATGAATAGGTATTTGTACAAATAAAAGTTACTTGTACGAATATGTGGGGATCACGTGGCAATTTATATTAAAAACATGATGTGTCACCGTTTTTTAAACCGATTTTTTCTTCCATTCGAGCGATTTTCTTGATTTTTTCGAATCACGAATTCGAATTTTTCTACTTAGAAGGTGACTTGTATAAAAGGCCAAAGTGTTCACTTTGGTCTTCATTGTTATTCACACAAGTTTGAATACAAGCTCCCTCTTCTCTTCCAAGAGATTTTTTTGGATGTTCTCTTGTTTCCATTGTAGTGCCCTTGTGTCTGCCACTCCATCCCCCTTCACACTCCTCTTCCCTTCTCCTTCTCCCTCCCTTCTCCCCTCTCTTCTCCCGTCTTTCCCTTCCCCCTTTCTCACGTGGAGACACATTGCAACAATTTAGAGGCCGCTTGAGTGACACTTATGGATGACTAATACCTTGCATTGCTCTCACAAGGAGTAGCTTGGAGTGGAAGCTCCATCAGCATCTCTTCAATATCCCCATGACACATGAGTCACCACTCCATCCCCCTTCATTCTCCTCTTCCCTCTTCACCGATAGAGTGTTTGAGACAGTGGTAGGTCATGCTTTATACTCATTCATGGACTGATATAGTGGGTACAACCAAGTTCATGTGAGAGAATCTCTGCATAAGCTCGAGCAATATTCTACTATTTACATTCAAACGTGGGGTAGCATCAGACGGTGGCTAAGGCCTTAAAACTTGGAACTACAATATATTGTAGAGCTTCAACTATAAGCGTACCTAATAGAAAATCGTAGTAGACATCATGGACGACCTCCAAGTTAATACAAAATTACAAGGCCAAAGAAAGGGGCACAGAGATGGAAAAGTTGGCAGTGGGAGTAGGATGTTAAGTGGGATCCCACAGCTAATTGATCCATGCACCCCATGTGGATAGAAAAACAAGGCACGGAGGCCAAGAATTAATGGGTGGTCGTAATGCGTCCAGAGTCCTCGGATGGGCGCACGGGGGTTGAGATCTTGCTAAAGATGGGTGCATGGGTTGAGATCTTGTACTTAATAAAGCAATTCACTATTAGTAGAATAATGTACCACTAATGAATCAAATACTCAGCGAAATGGTATATATTGAAATATCAATGATTAACCAATCATGCTAAGTAATGGTCTTTACAAATGACTACCCATTAATGTGAGTATTTCTTAATGGCATCACCCATCATACTTGCTAATGGCACACGTTTAGTTAGGCATCCCTGACTAAACCATTCAAGTATTAATAGAACCTCTGCCATGTCTCATGCGATCCTATAAATACTTTACATCATTTCGAACAAGAGTTTTGAGAAATAATTCTCTTAACATTCCCTCTTACTTGAGGTGCAACTAAACTCAGTTGTGATTTTGTTTATATGAGTTAAGGATATCAGGATGGTCTCAAAAAAACTGCTCAGGAAACCACTGTGCATTTTCTTTTGGATGATTTTTAAACTTCAATAAATAGGAGTTATAAATCTTTCCTTTCCGTGTTGTTCTTTGCTGATCATCTAGAATACAATCAGGCTCAAGAACTTCAACTTCATCCACAATTAAAGGTGGCTCTTCATAAACAGGATGTGTTGGTAATCCTCCTTTAAAAGGTCTCAAGAGATGTGTTGGTAATTCTTCATAAACAGGATGTGTTGGTAATTCTTCTTTAAAAGGTTTCAAGAGATGGATGTGAAAGGCGTTATGAATCTTCCAATGATCGGGAAATTCCAAACGATAAGTCAAATCATTTATCTTGGAAATAACCTTGAAAGGTCCATAAAACCTTGGTGCTAATATTACTATAGAGCATTTATCAACACTCTTTAAACACCTCTTTTCCATTCGTAGAAGGACAAAAACTCCTTCTTTACACATCATATGTTGTCTTTTCTTGTTTTCTTTTTTAGTATACATTTCTTGAGCTCTCTTGATGGCTTTAGTTACTTCTCTCATGATTTGATCATAATTTCTTGTAAAATCGTCAATAGCTTCAATATTTTGACTAATTCTTGTGATAGGAATTGGTAATAACTTTCCATATATTATTTCAAATGGGGCTCTTCCTATAGCAGAATGGATTGTGTTGTTATAAGAAAATTGCAATAAATACAAATACTTATCCGAATTCTTGCCTTGAGAATCAACATATATACGTTGCATATCTAAGATAGTATTATTGGTTACTTCTGTTTGTCCATTTGCCTTAGGATGGAAAGCTGAAGTAAAATCCACTTTAGTGCCAATATTTTCAAATAATGTCCTCCAAAAGGCACTACAGAACTTGGAATCTCGATCTGATACTATAATTTTTTGTAATCCATGATGTGGGAAAACATATTTCAAATCATGTGTGCTGCTTGTGGTGTAGACGATGTCTTTTTGCAAGGCAAGAAATATGCTTGCTTGCTAAAGCGATCCAGGATGGTCCAGATCATGTTATTTTGATTAAAAGTCAAGGGAAATCTAGTAATAAAATCTATGGGCATTTGTTCCTAAGACTATAGTCAAAGGCATTAATAGTCTTGGTGTTTTTCCTTTGAAACTTTTAATGTTCTGACAAATCAAACACTTAGCAACATACTTAGAAATATCTTTCTTCATCAAAGGCCAATGAAATTCCTTAACAATTTGATAAGTTGTAGTCACTCCTCGATGTCTCACAAAAGGAGGTTGATGCATTTCCTCCATAACTTGTAATCTAAATGGTTTGGTGATCCAAAGTCCTTTCTCAGAAAAGAGATATCCATCATTAAATGAATAGCTAGATATAGGACTCCAATTGTTTTGTTCAAGCTTAATCCATATATCAAAGAAGTCAAAGTCATCTTGCTAGGATTTTTCATTGCCTCGAATGGTTGTACTTCCATCACTGAAATGTTGTTGATTTGTGGTCTTCGACTTAATGCATCTGCAACCATATTTTCTTTACCGGGCTGCTATTGAATCATTGGCTGAAAACTTTGAATAAAAGAATCCCATTTGATATGTTTTTCTAAAATCAATGGTTGCATCAAAATATGTTTAATGCTTTGTCGATCAGTCTTGATCAAGAATTTTGAGCCCATTAAATAATGCTTACAAATTCTTAGGGCATGTACCACTGCGATCAGTTCTTTGTCATAGGTACTATAATTGAATTCTACTGGCTTAAGCTTTCTACTTTCAAATGCTATAGGATGATTGTCTTGCATAAGCACAGCTCTAATCTCAGTTCCACTTGCACTCGGGGGGGGTCACTATGTATAAATCCTCTATACCATGTGCGTTCAAGGCCTATTTCTAAAATCCCTTATCTGTAAATTTTTCATTAATAAAATGTACCCCTTTTCTATACAAATCTATACATTTTTCCCAAAACTATTTTAAATAGTCCCTTATGTATATTTATTTCTGTAAATTTTAGAAATAAAAAATATCCTTCTGTTGAACTCACGTGATAGGGTTACATATGATGAGTGACCCCCTTGAGCACTTGCATCAGTTACCATAATAAAGAAGGGTCGTTAGAAGTCTGATAACTGAAGTATTGGCGATTTAACTAAAGATTCTTTCAAAGCTTGACATGATTTATCATGGCTTAAAGTCCAAATGAACTTTGTAGTTTTCTTTAGGAGATTGGTTAGTGGATTTGCTAAGAGAACAAAGTTCCTAACGAATTTCCTATAGTAACTACATAAGCCTAAAAATGATCTTAGCTCATGTATAA
Source organism: Dipteris shenzhenensis (assembly GCF_047967505.1). Lineage (NCBI taxonomy): Eukaryota > Viridiplantae > Streptophyta > Polypodiopsida > Gleicheniales > Dipteridaceae > Dipteris > Dipteris shenzhenensis. The sequence goes on from NC_141603.1 coordinate 43,739,299, forward strand.
CTTTAGGCTTTGGCCTGTAAGAAAATAGTACGCAGCGGAAGATAACAAAAAAACGCAAGTACACGATGGAAAGCTGGAGAGAATACAAAAATTCTGATATACCAAACTGCTAATACAACTGATGGTTGGCTGTCCACCCGTGCGCTCTACAGACAGAGCTTCGATGGTGATCTAGACAGATGCTGGACGGAGGACTATGAGCGTGAAGAACTGGTGATCTGATGATAGGGGGTGGCCACTTATATAGTGTAAGTGGTTGACGGTCGGCCCTGTAATAGGCAGTCGGCCTAATAGACAGTCGGCCTGGAAGACCACCGACCCTTCAGAAAACATGCCGGCGCGCAGATGAAGGATCGCGCATAGGTCATACCGTCAGGCCTAGGGCTACCGACAGCCCTCGGACCCTGCCGCTGGGGGCTTTGCCCCCAGACCCCCACCAGGGGCCTGCGCCCCCCAGACCCCCTGCTATCGGGGGGGCTATCGCCCCCCCGACCCCCCCTTTGTGCAGACGGGTATCTACTCTTGGCTCCTAAGCCGTCTCATAACCATCTGGTCTACTCTAAGACCCCTTCCAGTGTCTAAACTGGGGATCCCTCCCAATATCCGATACCCATCATGGCTTCTCCTCATATGGGGGCCTTACAACATTGGGTACACAGAATATTGGTGAGTTACATGAGAGGTGGACATTTGAGCTAACTCTAACACCCCCCCTCAATGTTCACCCGAAGATGAACTACGTGTTCGGACCAATGCCGAGTCGATGTAGATGCCGCAACAATAAATCACTCCCAAGAGCCTTCGTGAAGATGTCTGCACAATTGTCCTCTGTGGGACAATACTCCAGCTCTATGACTCCATCCTCGATGAGCTCTCGTACGTAGTGATACTGGATCTCTATGTGCTTTGTACGAGCATGGAACATAGGATTCTTTGCAATGGCCATGCAACTCTGATTGTCGCATTTTAGAACCGTCGCATCTTCGATTGGAACTCCTATGTCTTGCAAGATCCTCCTTAGCCAAACTGCTTCACAAGCAGCAGTGCATGCTGCCTTGTACTCAGCTTCCGTCGAAGATAGTGCCACTGTTGGTTGCTTCTTGCTAATCCAAGAGAACACTCCTGAACCAAGTGAGAAACAATATCCAGAAACTGACTTTCTAGAATCACAATCTCCCGCCCAATCTGAGTCACAGTAACCCGCCAAGGTCTTCCCTGCTCTGTAGGTAATGCCATACTCTAGTGTACCTTTCACGTACTTTAGCACACGCATCCCTGCTTTCCAATGGTTCTCTCGAGGTTGATTTGAGAACCTACTAAGTACACCAACTGCAAAGCTGATATCAGGTCTAGTGTTGCACAGAAAAATGAGACTCCCCACAAGTTTCCTATACTCCTTGATGTCGACAAGTGGTGATGCATCCTCCACTGAGAGCTTACCATTCACCTCCATGGGAGAGACCACGTCCTTACACTCGGTCATACTCCTCCTCATTCTGCAACTCTGCTTTAGATACGGGCACAAGGTGAGTTACTTTTACGGCTGATGATAAAGTGGAAGGGCATACCTCCTCCTCCACTGTATGTGGCTGTTCCCAAAACACCACATCACGACTGACCACGATCTTCTTTGCCTCTGGATCATATAGCCGGTACGCCTTTGACTCCTGGCTATAGCCCATGAAGATACACTTTCTGCTCTTTGGATCTAATTTCTTTCTGGTGCTATCTGGAACATGAACAAAACACTCACATCCAAATGTTCTGAAATGAGAAGCGGAAGGCTTTTTACCTGAGTAAGCCTCCAAAGGTGTTTTGCCCGTCAAGGCCTTTGTGAAGCTTCGATTGAGGATGTAGACTGCTGTATTGACTGCCTCAGCCCAAAAAGACTTAGGCAATCCTTTACCTAGTGCCATGCATCGTGCCATCTCCATGGTAGTACGATTGTGATGCTCTACAACACCATTTTGTTGCGGAGTATGTGCAGTCGTGAGATGGCGCTTAATGCCATTCTCGTGCAAGTATGTGTCGAACTCTTTTGACAGGAACTCTCCTCCTCGATCCGTGCGAAGCTTCTTTACCTTCAGCCCGCTTTCGTTTTCCACCATCTTTTGCCACTGTTTGAATTTTCCAAGAGCTTCAGCCTTATCTCGTAAAAAATACACCCACATGTATCTACTGTAGTCGTCGACGATAAGCATATAGTAGTTACATCCCCCCAAAGCTTGAGTTGGAGCTTTCCCACTGAGATCAGCATGAACCAATTGTAGAGGAGCCTTTGCCCGATAGCCGCTCTCATGTGGAAAAGCCTTCCTTTGTTGCTTGCCCATCATACAAGCTTCACAAGGTTCCTGCACCTTTGAGAGTGCAGGCAAGTGTGCAACCATCCCTGTTTTCTGCATTTCCAAAAGAATAGGATAACTAAGATGACCAAATCTTTCATGCCATACCTTACTGATGCCCACTCCTGAAGAGACTGTTAGTGCCGTCAGCTCGTAGAGATTGTTCTTCCTTACTGCCTTGCCGACCACCTTGCCCGCTGCATTAAGGATTTCTGCTCCGGTCCTCTTGAAACGCACCTCCAAGTTGCGATCAGTTATCGCAGCAACCGAAAGCAAGTTCTTCTTTAGCTGAGGAACTAGTAATACATCAAAAAGCTCTTTAGTTTCACCCTCTTGAATGGAAAGAGAGATAGTACCTGTACCTTCCACAGGGCATTTTGCATTATTACCGACCGTCACGTTCATGGGCTCTTGTAGAGGCTTGAAAGAGCTATACCAGTCCTTCTTTATGGTCATGTGACGTGACGCTCCACTATCAAGGAGCCACGAATCATTCGTTGTTGAAACTTTTGTTGAGGAGCATATTTCTTCAATTGCAACCCATAGCTCCAACTCAGTTTCAACTGTGTTGGCAGATTCCTTGCCTTTCGAAGAAGACTGTGTAGTGCCATTCTTTTCGTCCTGCTGCTTCTTTCTGCAATCCTTGATCATGTGACCGCTTTTGTTGCAGTAGTGGCACTTACCTAAAAACTTCTTCTTCTTACCATTCTTCTTCTCTCCACCCTTCCCTTTGGATGTGGTTGAGAGTGCTGCATCACTTCCGCCATCGCGGTTCTTCATTCGCATCTCCTCCTCTAGAAGCATCGCGCTGAACTCTTCAAAAGTGAGGGGTGGATTTCTTACCTGTGTGTTGAGTGTCGTGACCAACGCATCGTACTTTTGTGGAAGGATCCGAATGCACCTTCTGGCCAACTCTTCGCTGGTCTTTGTAATCCCAACCGCCGCCATCTGATCACGTAGATTCTTGATCCGTGTGATGAATGTCTCAGCTGATTCTCCATCAGAGCACCTCTCTGCAGCAAGCATATTCTCCAGATTTTGAATTCTGGTCTGATTCCGCGTTTCATACTGACCTTTCAGTATGTTCCAAGCCTCACTTGCCTTGTCTGTATGCTGAATCAGAGTCAAAACAGAATCACTTGAACTGGTAACAAGAGCGCAGAGTGCATCTGCGTTCCTTCGTTTCCATGCCCGAAGAAGATCTGCATTCGGTGGCGTTATGACGTTGGGGTTGTTTGGATTCGCTGATCCAACCGGTTCTGGATCCAATCCCAGAACAGTATCTAGAAGCTCATATGAATCCAAGATCCCGCTGATCTTGAATTTCCACAAAGTATAATTCGTCCCATCGAGCTTGCCTTCATTGAAGGCAGGTGGACGAATTCGCAACGGGGTTGGTGGTTGGTGCAGCCATCACTCCTAGTAGCCTTTGCTAACAAAGCTCGTTGAACTTGCAATAAAGTCGTTACTCAGATAGCCTGAGCTCTGATACCATGTAAGAAAATAGTACGCAGCGGAAGATAACAAAAAAACGCAAGTACACGATGGAAAGCTGGAGAGAATACAAAAATTCTGATATACCAAACTGCTGATACAACTGATGGTTGGCTGTCCACCCGTGCGCTCTACAGACAGAGCTTCGATGGTGATCTAGACAGATGCTGGACGGAGGACTATGAGCGTGAAGAACTGGTGATCTGATGATAGGGGGTGGCCACTTATATAGTGTAAGTGGTTGACGGTCGGCCCTGTAATAGGCAGTCGGCCTAATAGACAGTCGGCCTGGAAGACCACCGACCCTTCAGAAAACATGCCGACGGGCAGATGAAGGATCGCGCATAGGTCATACCGTCGGGCCTGGGGCTACCGGCAGCCCCCGGACCCTGCCGCTGGGGGCTTTGCCCCCAGACCCCCACCGGGGGCCTGCGCCCCCCAGACCCCCTGCTATCGGGGGGGCTATCGCCCCCCCGACCCCCCCTTTGTGCAGACGGGTATCTACTCTTGGCTCCTAAGCCGTCTCATAACCATCTGGTCTACTCTAAGACCCCTTCCAGTGTCTAAACTGGGGATCCCTCCCAATATCCGATACCCATCATGGCTTCTCCTCATATGGGGGCCTTACAACATTGGGTACACAGAATATTGGTGGGTTACATGAGAGGTGGACATTTGAGCTAACTCTAACATGGCCATGTTTCAATACATTCCACTTTCTTTGGATCTATTTGAATACCTTGAGTTGAAACAGTATGACCCAAATATTCAATGCGATATTGAAAGAATAGGCTCTTCTCAGGATTCATGTAGAATTGATTTCCTTTTAAAAGAGAAAATGTCAATTTCAAATGTTCCTTGTGATCTTCAATGTTCTTGCTAAAAATCAATATGTCATCAAAGAACACCACTACACAATGTTGATGCTTTAGAAAGATTCGGTTCATCATTCTACTAAAAGTAGTTGGAGCATTGGTTAAAACAATGGCATAACCAAAAACTTCTAATGACCTGTTTGCATTCTAACAGCCATTTTGTAAACATGGTCTTCTGTCATTCTAACTTGATGATAACCAAATTTAAGATCAATCTTGCTATAGACTTTAGCTCCTCTCAACTTGTCAAAGTAAATCATCTACTCTTGGAATTGGATACTGATTCTTGACACTGAGTTTATTAAGTGCTCTTTAGTCCACACACATTCTAAATGTGCCATTTTTCTTTTTCACCAACAGGATTGGAGCACCATAAGGGGAGCTACTTGGTCTAATCAACTTCCTTTCTAGCAATTCTTCTATTTGTCTTTGAATCTCTTTTCATTCCAAGATGTTTACTTGATATGGAGCTCTACAAGGAGGTGAATTTCCAGGTAAAATTTATATGTGATGATCTTCAAGTCTAGACTTGGGTAAACCTGGGGGGTAATTCATCCGAGAAACAATCCAAAAATTGCGAAATAAAATCTTTGAAATCATCATTCGATTTAATTTGCACGGCCATAATCGAATTAATTAAAACCAAAAATGATTTTTCACATTTCCTAAAAGCCCTTTTAGCTTGTGTGTGATTCAACAAAGGATTCATTTCATTCTTTATTTGTCCTTAAAAAAATTCTTTTATAATTATGTGTGATTCACATTTGGTGAGTGTTATAGTCAATGTTAGGAGTAAATTGATGTCACCACGACATTCCCAAAATTATATCTTTTCCACTTAGAGGAGCCACTAAGAAATTTCTATTTTCTTTGTATGGATCAATAGTGAGTTCTAAATTTTTCACTTCATTCAAACAATTATATCTAGTTTTAGTAAAAGCAGCTTTAACCTTATAATGCATTGGTGAAACTTTAAGAATTGTTTAAAAATGAAATCATGTGTACTTCCATCACCATGTAAAATAACAATTTATTTCCCATTTATTTTTCCTTTCATTTTTAACAAGGCATAAGGAGAAAACTTACCTAATTTACCTGAGCCAAAAGTATTACCCTCTTGCTTGACTTTGTTGATTACATTAATCTTTGTAGTTGGTGCCTTCTTCTTTTCTGGACAATTATTTGCATAATATCCCTCCTTGTGACAGTTGAAACAAGTTCCCTTCTTCAAATCGGTCTTCTTTTCTTCTTTTGATTTGTTGTGATCCTTCAAAGATGTGGTCGATGGCATAAAATGAGAATACGGTTTGAACGTAAACTTCTTGTCCCTCTTTTGAAAAGGAACAAAAGGCTTATTCTTTTCTCCATCCTTGGGTATCCTGTTCTTTCTTTCACAATTCATAGTAGCAAGTGATATAGACGAACTCAAGGAATGAGGATTAAACATGTTGATCTCGGCTTTTATTTTAGCCCTAAGACCAAATACAAATTTCATCTTTGTTCTTTCTCAAAAATCCTATCTATGGTTTGAAGTTGAATGAGAGATTGCCAGAATCTCTCAATGTACAAAGCAACAGTCTCTTTTTCTAATTGATGCAAACTATCCCATTGTTAATGGACTTTCAACTTGAATTGTGTCGAGATAAAGTCTATCTTCAATCTTTTCTTCAATTCCTTCCAAGTAGTTGGTCGTCTTTTACTATTTTTGACTACATTCCACCATAATGTCGCCTCGGGGGGTCCACCTGGGAAATGTAAGTATATTATGAAAGTTCAAAATGAGGGGTATTTTTATTCTTAAAGCTTACAAAATATATTTATAGCAAGGGTAATTTTATGCACAATTTTAAAATTTACAGGTAGGATACATTTATTCTCAGATCTCAATTTAAAAGTATTTTTAAAATAATGTCTCATCTAGGACAAGATGTAATGTGGATTCCCCCAAAGTCTAAATTTCCAAAGCTTCTTTATTGGTTGGCTCTCTTTTTTATTGGCATGCTTATATCCCCAAGCTAAATGTCTTGTTTGACTACGAATCTCCTCTAATGCTTGCATACGAATCATCTCAAACTTGTGTGATAGAGAATAAAATTTTATGGGGAAAGATATTCTAAAATATATCTAAATGCAATAACCCTAACCTATGTAAACTAATTGAATACAGTGAAATTATATTTGATGATGAGGTGTTAATCATTTACAAGATGATGAGGTGTTAATCATTTACAAAAGGTTCAATCTAGCACCACTTACCAATCATCTCCCAATCGTAGGAGTTGGTGGATCCTATGCCTTAATGTAGTTCAAGAATGCAAATTTTAAGCATATGGACTCTTAACCCCATGGGCTAGGGAAAAAAAGATAGGGGAAAGGAGGAAAAGAGGGAGCTCAAGGGAAGGCATGAAAATCAATTGGGTCTCTCCCAAATGGCCATAACCCTAAAGAGTACTTGGCCTCAAGCTGTTGCCTTGTACATGCCTTGTGCCCTTATATTGTACTTGCCTCCTACCTCCACAAACTACTCATGCAACATATATTGCTGACCTAGTTGAAGATCCACCTTTCTCCAGTTGATCTCCGTGGAATGCAAACTTATACTACTTTTGCGATTGCACCTTACGCTCACAACACTGAACAATGCTCGACTTGTGTGGTCGAGGAAAGAGGAAAGCTTTTGCAAGAGCAATATTTGCATGTGGCCTTTTGCAAGATACTCAATGCAAAAGATGTTTTAGTAGCCAGATAAGTATCTTTCTGTTTTGGTTTTTGTCACTTTTATCCCTCTTTTCTGTCTCAAGATATCCAATAGCCTCCCCTATGCTTCCACCTCCTCAGTACTATTTTCAGACTCCATCAAGGAATAACAATGGTTTCCTTGAAGGATGGCAAGCTTCGTTTCTTTTTTTTTCCAGGCTCGCTTCATGTACTTTTTGGTAACGTGTTCTCCACTAACTCTATTTTTATGACTCAGTATGGTTGCACTCTGCTTACTTACTCGATGAATGTTATTGCCATATTTATCAATTAAATTTCCTCACATGGACTGCAATATGGTCTCTCAGATAGTGCTGAAAATTGAAGGCTTCATCAAGCATCAAAGGTGTCAGGCCTTCATAGGAAGTAGGGGAAACTTTTTGATTGCATAAACACAACATTAAATTTTGACCTTCATCTATATATCTATCTTGGTTGCATAAACACAACATTAAATTTTGACCTTCATCAAGATTGACATGTCATTAAAGGGCTATGCCATGTGGCATGTAAGTGTATCCTATACTTTGAAACCAAAAAGAGCAACATTACCATAGCAACTCCATCACAGTTCCATTCTTACCTAACTAAATGTCAAAATTGAATGGCGTAACAACATTGCATTGTAAACCTTAGACCTAGGGCTTCCTCTTCCTCCATATGGAATTAAAAATAATAGATGCATTGAGTAGTCTACCCCTTGGACAAACATCACTAGGTAACTTCCTTTTCTCTTTAATTGAAAAAATGTACTTGATGTGATTTAGAATGTTGACATCTACACAATATGAGAGGTTGATTAAAACTTCCGTAGGTCGCACAGTAGTTTCTCCAAGTTCCTCATTTAGATTATTTAACTTAAGCTTGGTACTTGCAGAACCTACCATTAGAATAAAGACCTCTATATGTACCATTAGAATCTCTAGTTGCACTCGCATTACACTACACTTGGAGAGCTTCTCAAGGAAAACTTAATCTAGGTATTTGCAAACTCTACCATTAGAGAGCCCTTAGAGTGAAGATTTCCATATGTAATGAATAAAAGATAAAGTCTACCATTAGAGTATAGACCTCCAATGCTTGGTAGGCTTAGGGTAGCACCCCTTTTGTCACCATTATTCCTATTAGAACTTGCCAAAATCTAGGATCTATAGCTATGCATGTGAAATCACATGTATGGTAGATGCAGACGATTTGTCAAGTGAGAACCAATATAAATATATAAACATCAATTCACTAGAATGGATTAAATATATTTCTTATATTTCTAGATTATGTAGGCAACCTCCAATCTAACCTACATGTAGTAGCTCTAGTTTTTTAAGAAACAAAAAGCTATTGCAATTTGTTCCTCTTCTCTTATCCCATAATCTTGCACTTATATTTGGGCGTCCCATACAAAATCTTGAATGGGGATAGTCTTGTAGATCAATTTCTTTTTTCAATGAAAATACATCTAAGAGCAAATGCTCATGGCCACAATAAATCCTACATAGCATGAAAGACAAAATACCTCGATGAGGTCGAAAAATTGCTCATCAAGAAGAAGTGTGAGGAAGAAAATTCCACATCAAACCTATGCTAGACTTCAAGAAAAAGAGTATCCTCTCCACTTCTCAAGAAAGATAGTCCCCTTAGTAGATTGAGAAAAGAAGAGGGCCTAAGGAAGAACATCATCCAAGGATTAAGACTCAAGTAAATGTCATCAATTTGAAAGAGCATAGATCAATTTTTAATTGTTTTTTGCATGAAAGATAGATAAATTTTATTGAAATTGAAATAGACGATTATAGACAGCTTGGAAAGCTCTAGTAACATAGAATCCTTGAGAACCTTTGCAAGCACTCTAAGGTTCGGGTGCCTACAACTAGAGTACTAGAGCACTTCTAAAATGTCGACTTGAATGATTTGGAAGAAATATTCAAGGGGCCTACAATGATGGAAAACAACTATGTTTCTATAAAGCCAAATGTCTTGAATGACAATACCCCTAATTATGCTCCACATATGAACTTGAACATCGTTTGACTTCCCCCTATCACCCAACATGTTCATTTTCCATTTGAGACACACAACAACATTCCCTCTATGAGCCATCCTTGCACCTTGCCCCATAGAGCTCTAGTAATCATGCACTACCAAAAGAGGTGATAGGGGTTTTCCATCCCGACATTACACAATGGGCAATAGGGTGATAGAGGCATCCATTTACAGAGATCGATTAAAATAAATAAATCTTATAAATTCAAATAAAGCAAAGAAAAAGAAAAAAGGGAAGAAGATGTTTTAAATAGACTTTGGAAAAGCATATGAGTAAATGAGTAAAATAACAAATAGAAATAGCTTTGTAAGCAATGATACAATTATGTTCTTATCTGCATAAGCATACTTAAAGTTAATTTTAAGTAGTTCTTTCTCCTTTTTATTGTATTTAGATGTTTTCTGGTGTCCAAAATCCAAAAGAGCAATAGAAGCCCAACAACTTCGACACCAAGTAGAGTCATGGACAAGTTAGTTAGTCCATGGTTGGGGAAAAAATTCAAGGGGAGGTGGGAAAATCCATTGCCCCCAAATGGGTCTCCTAATTAACATCTCTCTCATTTCCCTGAAGACCTCCACCTACTCATCCCTTATCCACATCAAGCTGATCTTGCTGGTTTGTACTTGCCTCCTCTATTCTCCCTCAAGCTCTTGCCATATCATACTTGTCACCTCCTACCAAGATCCCACCTCAGCCAAGCAAAGATCGTGCAGATTTGTGCATGCTTGTGCTGCCTAAGCTGAATCTCGACCTAAAGGTGCTACTTGTTGGCTTTATTTCTAGTTCACCTTTATTTTCACAGCTCAACTAAAAGCTCTACCCAAGGATCATGGTGTTTCCCAAGCTGAAGCAGTAGTCAACCAACTACAATGGCAGCATGGGAGTGACAAGACCTCCATTGCGATAACAGTGGCAAGGAAGCCAAACAAATGCAATCACCATTGGCAACGAGATTCTCTAAACATACACTAGTTGACGATCATCGGTCTCTTGCAAGTTCAAGTGATGCTATTTTGGTTTATATATTTTTTTCATTATTGCATTTCGCCTCTCTCCACTCCCATCGAGTGCCCTAGACTTGTTGTGTGCCATCTCTTCCATCTGTGTGTGTGCAATATTTGAGTGATTCCATATGTGTATGTGCGTATATTGCTAAGATAAAAATGGTGCTATATATTGGTTCAATTTGAGTGTGCGTGCACAATATTTTTGATCTCATAGAAGTTGGGTATTGCATGAATTATTTAATCAGTTTTAGCATCAATGATTTCTATCCACCTATGTGACATACAAAAAAAATATGTAACTTTGGATTCCTGTCTCTGTTTTCCATGCGGTTTGTTGCCTCTCAAAGGAGATTTTTGGCCTGATTTGTTTTTGCATTCCCGATCAGGATTTTATTCAGAACTCTTGCACTGTGGATTTCTATCCCAAAAATTCACTCTAATACAGACCTACCCACTACCTCTATCCCCCATCGCACATGAAAAAATTTGCGGCTACTATAGAAGCAATATTGTCCAATACGAGCTCCTTCTCCTGATTCTTCCACCTCCTCTCATCACCATGCCTGCTTCAATTCACCCACCATCATTGTCCATGCAACCTCCGATATCCTCCTCCAAATCCCTTACTTCTCTACATGTCTCAACAAGCACTAGCGTACCCAATCTTATTCTAATTGCACGTTGAAAGCTTACCTCCATAGCCTTGAGCTCCTATGTTCTCCTCTCCCCATAAGCTGCTCCCATTACATGTTCACAAGCGTAATAGTGCTACAACTTGGGCTTCTTCTTCATCTCTATGTGTTGGGAAGCAGGCTCATGTGTAGGATGTGATGAAATATGCTGTGTTGCAGATAAACATAATCATCGACCTTAGGTGCAGAAGCTTGTCCCTACCACATGTCTCAATCACATTTTCATCTTGCCACGTGTCCAGATATGAGAAATGTTCATTTTTACCCCTCTCTCTCTCCCTTGAGTGATTTTTGATTTTTTGTTTGAAGGGGTCACCTATCGCACCAGAGTTTGCTGCACATAAATGTAGCATCCTCAATGCTAAAATTTGCATCCTCAATGCTAAAATTTGGATTCTGATGCAAGGGTCACACGAAGCAGTATTTCAATCAAGACTCGGTCTTGCAAAACGATCTCCATTTCAGTCAAAAGTCTGTTCGCAAATCCATCAATGATATGGGAGAACTACACTATTGGACCATGTGGCCTTATGGCAGCCTCACGATAATCTTCATCCAATCGAGTTTGTCTCTTCTTCTATCATTCTAGCATAGACCTTGCATCTTTGTATGGGACCCTCTTAATGTTCAACATGGCCACCGGAATGATACGATGTATGTTTCAAACCTTCGCATCGATCCTTCATTCCATCCTTTGCATCCTTTCTTCTTCCCTACACATCACCTTTCCTAGCTACTAGGACAACCGCTCTCCTCACCACTCTTCATGGTCATCTCTTAGATCCTCCTACTCATTCTAAGTCACCTCCCTAATAATTTCTTCCCACCCGAAGCTTAGCGTTGTTGATGCTGAGGACTTGGTCATTGCGAGCCCATAATGGGTAGTCTCTAAGCAATCGAGCCTCAGGAGCACTTCAGCATCTTGCACAATCTGCAATTTCCTTGGCAGAATGTTTACGAGAATTAGCCATGTAATATGTGGTCTCTAAGCAATCTAGCCTCAGGAGCACTTCGGCATCTTGGCATGGTCTGCAATTCCCCTGACAGAATGTTTATGAGAATTCGTGATATAATGTGTAGTCTCTAAGCAATCTAGCCTCAGGAGCACTCTAACATCTTAGCACGGTCTGCAATTCCCCTGGCAGAGTGTTTACGAGAGTCAATCATATAATGTGTAGTCTCTTAACAATCTAGCCTCATAATGTGTAGTCTCTATGCAATCTAGCCTCAGGAGCACTCCAGCATCTTGGCACGGTCTACAATTCCTCTGGCAGAATGTTTACGAGAGTTAGTCAAATAATGTGTAGTCTCTCAGCAATCTAGCCTCATAATGTGTAGTCTTTATGCAATCTAGCCTTAGCAACACTCCGACATCTTGGCATGGTCTGCAATTCCCTTGGCAGAATGTTTAAGAGAATTAGTGATATATTGTGTAATCTCTAAGCAATCTAGCCTCAGGAGCACTCCGGCATCTTGGCACGATCTACAATTCCCTTGGCAAAGTGTTTATGAGAGTCAGTCATATAATGTGTAGTCTCTTAACAATCTAGCCTCATAATGTGTAGTCTCTATGCACATTATATGACTAACTCTCATAAACATTCTACCAAGGGAATTGCACACCATACCAAGATGCCGGAGTTAATCATATAATGTGTAGTCTCTCATAGTCTATGATTGTAAATGTCTTTAGTAGGTTTTAGAGATCTAGAATGAGCAATACGTTTGAATCTCGTGGTCCCTTAAACTTGGTAAAGAGTCACGAGAGCCAAATCATCTAGTTTAAAGAGAGAGAGAGAGAGACTCTTTTGTAACCAATTAGTTTTTGTGCAAGTAGGCAAGTACAAAAATGGTTAACATTGCAAAAAAAAGAGAGAAGTATGCAGGGGACTGAGGGCTATTTGAGGATTGTTGCTGATTATATTGATATTTTCTTGTCACCATATATAAACTTAAAGCAGCATGTATTACTTGCAGCCAAGGTAGTTTATTCTTCAAAATTTGGAGGCTATGGATTCATCACCATCCAACCTACACCTTGAAGAAAAATTTCATCAGTAAAGAGGCTTATATGGAATGCGTACTTTCTTATCACTTTGTGGTATTCCTCATAAAGATGTTTTGAGACTTATATCCTCATCTCAAGTGTCGACTACATCTTACTAGTTCTGATGCTACTGAAATCTATTTTAGTAAAATCCGAGGCATGATTGGACAAGAAAGAGCATTTGATTTGGGAGATCTTCGACATAGCATCGGTAGCTTGAATAAAATTACCATGCATGAGTCTTCTCAAAATGGTCTAACTTTCTCTAGGGCCCATAAAAAGCAAGAGCATATATGGAAGAATTTGAACAAATAAGAAGGGATGCTAGAAGCAAACCTAGGTAACTATGAGACTATTTCTTTGGATGCAAAGCTGATTGATGCATTGAAGGAGGGCTTACAACATGCTCACATACTATGTGAGTCTTTGGGTTTGAATCCTAGCAAGGTTGAAGACTTGGAATGGTGGTTTCAACCTTGGCTAGATAAAGGGTCTACGTGGTCTAAGCTAGATGCTAAAATGGGGGAAGCTGATGAGAATGATGACTTTGTGGAGCCATGTAATCAGGAAGACTCTATGGAAGAGAATAGTAATGAAATTGAGGAGGCTATTGCACTAAGTGAGATTAGACATGAAATTGATGACATTTGGATGAAACAAGCAACACCCCCCGTAAGAGGAGCATTATAGAGGTGGATGGAAAGTTCATTTTCAAGTTAACATTGGTGAGACAACTCAATGGATGCCCAACCTTGTCAAAGCATAGGCTCACAAGAGTAAAACAAGGTGTTTACTTCAACCATGAAACAAAAGAAAGATCATCAAATGGAAATTTGTTTGGTATAGGTTGTGATTGCGCTGTCTACTTTCATGAGGATGCAAAAGGAGAAACAAGTCAACACAACAAAAGAAATGGAAAAGCTACAAGCTCGAGGAAGATTGGTGCAACCCATGGTACATGGTACTTGGGGAGAGTTCAAAAGATGAGGAAGAAAGTGGGAGGGAGATATGTGGATTATAAGCGTGGTTTTGATTTAATAGATAGGCCCCAAGGTTTGGAAATTCAGCTTGGATGGTATCAAAGGATGAAAGGGGCACAAATGTTCACATATGATTTGACTAACTTAAACATGGTGGACATCGAGACAATTATTGCATTAGCAAACTTCACATATAATGCAAGAATGGATAAGTACTAGCTAGATCAGAATGACTACAAAGTTTTTAACGACTTCTTAAAAACTACTAAGTAAGTTTACCATTGTGTGGAAATTTTCAAGAAATGTCTTATGATGTGTTAGATCATCCTTGGCTAATTGTGGTGCCAGATAATGATACTTCACATGTACCGCATAAGGAGATGGGTTGAATCTTGAGGCCAATTTCTACATTTTTTTTGCGTGTGCATGTGCATGTGCATGTGTGTGTGCATGTGCATGTGTGCATGCACGTGCATGCATGTGCACACACGTGCCCATGATCATAAAAATAAAGTATTTTATTTGGTTGCACAACAACTTCTCATAGGTGGTGTCACTTCAACTTACACTAAAATATACAAGAGGAGGGAAAAAATTAAATGCTCTTCAAATTTCACATTTATAGAAGGGATATAATTATTGACCCTAAAACTCACAATAGGGGTCTATAAAAGAGGGAGAAAGGGGTTACAGAGGGGTTTTAAAAATACCATTTGAATACACGTTGTATACATGGTTTACACAAGGTGGACCCCCCGAGAATGCTGCATTGTCAACAAGATGATTAACAACACATTTAATTTTGTCTTTTTCAAGAAACCTCTCACCCTAGAAATACTCATCGTGCTAGCTAATCCATGTTAAAACAATTTTTGCATCTTTCTTCCCATCATATTTTTGAAAAGTAAAAGATTTTCCACTAATTTTATTTTCCTTCTTTTCTCTCAATACAGACTTAATAGCTCTACAAATCACTCCTTCAAAATTAGATCCTGAAGTACTCTCATCTCTCACATGTCTCTTCCTTTTCTTTTTCTTAGTTCTCTCAAATTCTTTCTCTAATTTCTCTCAGTGATCTCTCTCTTGCAAAAGTTAAGGTGAAGTGCATTAATTTGCTCTTGAACCGTTGGAGATGGTGTCATTTTGTGAAAGGGAATAAAAACAAGTAAACTCTCTTAAACACTCAATAAAATAAAATTTACTCAATTGTTTTACTCATCTCGTGTGCTCTCACCACCCAAGTTAAGAGTGTCCACTAGCATTGCAAATCATCTTCGCTAAGATGCGCAATACCAACTTTATGATGCCATCAATATGTGAGAGAACCTTCTTGATGCTTAGTGACAAGATCTTTATGGTTTTTGATTGCACAGTGGACGACTGATGAGAAGCTTTTATGGGCACGATGTCACAGTAGCACGGTCTCCAAACTTTTGAAGTACAGTCCATAGCGCATGCAAGATGATGTGATGGTTCTCTAGAGTCTGGACCTTTGGTGATGTAGTGACTGCTTTAATGGGGCAAGCCCCTAGGGTTGTCGGGCATCTACGCACATGATGTTGCTGTAGACTGTGCTAAGCGAATGGATAGAAAAACAAGGCGCGGATGCCAAGAATTGATGGGTGGTCACAGCATGTCTAGAGTCCACTGATGGGCGCACGGGTTGAGATCCTACATGAAGGCTAGGCCTAGCAGAGTGCATGACGGTGAAGGTAGATTTAATGCATGTCCATGATGGGCCTTTTAAGTCTATGCACACGACAGTTGCTGTAGGCTGTGGGGACTAGAGTGACGGCATCGATTCTTGACTCGCAGATTCTAGAAATCCATGTGGACGGGTAGTGTGCATTGTAGCTGGTTGCTAAGTGTTCCGTGAAGGCTAGACAGCCAGGGTTTGAATGGACATGAACGCCCAAATACATTGCACAGTGCATGCAATGGCGGTCTACTAGCAATTGAGGAGTCTGTAGACTGTGCGTGACAGAGCTTGGCTATGTGCACACAAAAAGAGACAACACATGTAGTCCTAGTGGGCAGTCTGAGGCCATTGCAAATTAAACCTCATGGAGCGTGTTTTGTCAGGAGCTATACAATTTGGCACTTGCTTGAGGCTGTAGAATCGCTAGCAGAAGTTTCTCTTGATTCTCTTTTTGAATCGACCGCTCTCTTTCCCCTCCAAGGTAAACCACTAGGAGTAGCTCTTGTCATGAGAGTTTTTTTTTTCTTCAATTTATTTTCCTCCACTAAGCTCTGATACCATTGAAATGTAAATTGCAATTCTAGCACATACAATAGCATCAAAAATTGAATATGCGCAGAAACTCATAAAAAGACAAGAGGTAATCACTGGGTACAATCTCTCCCCTCGAGGTGTGTGGCTCATGATCTTACACCAAGAGTATTATAATATTGAAATAAGTGCATCAGCCATTGATACAAAGTTACGTATTCATCTCTTGAGCATCCTTTTACCATACTCTTCTCTTCATCACTCCTTTACATCCTTTTACCATACTTTTCTCTTTATCACTCCTTTACTCAAGATCTCATCCAAAATTACATGCCAAAAAGTGGGAAGGCTTTTAAGCACTCTCCCTTATCAAAATGTAATGACTCTTGGCCATTTAATACATTTAATAACACTAACATAAAACCATGGCATTTAGCCTTTATTCCTTTGAGCTTGTTTACTCCCATCTGTACATGTCACTTCCTGTACTCAATAAACCAATTCACCATTAGTAGAATAATGTACCACTAATGAATCAAATACTAAGCAAAATGATATATATTGACTACCCATTAATGTGAGTATTTCTTAATGGCATCACCCATGATACTTATTAATGGCACACGTTTAGTTAGGCATCCTTGACTAAACCACTCAAGTATTAATAGAAGCCCCGCCCACGTCTGGTGCGATCCTATAAATACTTTACGTCATCTAGAACTAGAGTTTTGAGAAATACTTCTTGTAACATGCTCTTGTCTTCTTGCATACACTCATTGAAAATAAAATCATTCCTTGCTCTCATCCCTACCCCATGTCCAAGAAATTGGTACCTCCTTGCTTAGCTACACAAGCTTGTGGAGGGACTCTAAGGCCCTTTCAACAACAAGCCAGTAGGCCATAGCTTACACATAGCCATGCAAAGCATAGCATGGGATGTAGTAGCAGCAACAAGCACAAATTGGCACATCCACCATGACTCAGAGGCAAACAAGGTAATTAACCACAAAGGAGCAAAATCTTATATACAACGGCACAAAAATCTTCAAAACTACAGCGCCCAAATCAATGTCAGCATCAGTGACAAGTAGACACAAGGAGGCAGCAATGGGAAATGGACTACTTAGACTAGGCAATGCAGACCAAACAATTAGCTATAGTGACATGCAAACTAATGAGCGAATAATGGAAATCTCGGCCAGTGATAAAATCTCCATAGATTTCAAACGATTTTATTTACCAAAGTTCAAAATTGTGGCAATTTCCCCACTAGAGCAAGGTTTGTTCTAAGCTCTACAACATGGCATGATATCATTGAAGGACCTGTGTGTGATGGAGCTATCTCATCTGTGTATAGGCCATAGAGAACAACCAAATTCTTGTCAGATTGATGGAATTCATCGACTAAAAATCGTTGAACTTTGACAAGCGATTAGAAAAAACACCATTCACAAATCGTAATACTTCTTAACTTTTTTCATGTACTCTACTTCAGACTTCCTCTAATAATAGTTGTAACGTCCTCTACTTTGGACGTCCTCTAATGATAGTTGTTCTTTTTGTGACATAGTCTACTGAATGATTTGAGAATGTTGGAATCATCTCACTCAAGGACACATGCAGATCCTCTGAGGATCACATCGGCAAGTTTTTAGGATATTGTCTTTAAGGTTAAACAAATTGCTAAAAGATGACGATAATTTGAATTTTTCCTAGCGTGCTACTCATAGAGATTTTACTAGTGTTCAACTACTATTATGACTATTGTCATTTAGGTAATATGCTAGTGTCTTATCCATTGTCTTATCCATTCATGAGACTTATCTCTGCGCTAATATTCTTGGGATTTATATTCTTGCCATTATCTCAGCACGCAGAGAAGGGCCCGCTCCCTTGGATTACAGCTCGTAAGGGAACAAGCACACTGCCTCCCTACCCACATTATGTGTGGTTATAATAATAATATTATTATAAATTATCATATAAATATTTTCAATTCCTCATCCATTCAAAATTGCTTGTTTTCAATTTAAATTCTTACAACATTCCTAGCAAGGAAATCCAAGATGGATGCAAGATCGAAGGTAAATGGCATCTTTATTCATAATGGCACCTTTATTCATATGCTTGTACTCCATGTGAGAAATTTGTATAAACTTTAACGAGGATTAGTTATTATATTGACTTATTCATGTATCTGATGGACTTCAACATTCAAAATATGGACATCACAAAATCAATAATAAATCACCACACCTAACATTTGCAGGGAGGATCAGGTCCTGATGGACCCTATGTTGTGTCTCATGTCCACCATTTAATTCATTTTCTTTTTTCCTTAAAAATTGATAAAACACTAGGATTGAGGTTCAATTTCAACTTCGCAATTACATGCTCCATGATGAAAAGGTTGCCTGCCGCCACAAATCTAGTTACACCATGTTATAATTCGAGCATGGGTATATGACTGGATGTGATGATGCAACTTAAGGAACATAATTAGATACTTTTTTACTATATAGTAAGGTAGTGTAATCTTTGTGTGAGAAGATGGGAGATCATGGACCCTATGGTGAAGCTTGGGTTATGTAACAAGGTGAATGATATATCTATCATTCATTAGGCTTGCCTGTGTGTGGCTGAAATGCCCAGAGAGTGCATAAAATTGGAGGCCCCAGGGTGAAAAGTAAAAAGGAGATTAAGAGTGTGCAAAGAGGAGTAAATGAGAGAGGCTCAAAAGTCGTACAAGGGACCCCAAATCATCAATAGTCTACAAGTTCACCAACGTTACCACCAATTAACACTTAAGAGAGCATAAATAATAACAATGATTTTATTTTTCCCATCTCAAAACCACAACCTTCACTAAGGCCTACTCATGGTAGGCCAAAAAGGTGACCCCCTCTATATTACTTACAACCAAGGTTTTGTCCAAAGATTGACTTTCATTACATGGAGTTTTGGTTTATCTCATTTTTAAAGTAAAATATGACACCCTCCCCCCCATTAAATGCTGAAAGTGGAAGTGCAAGGAGAGGAATCCTGGATAATTTAATGAATAGATTCATTGGACTAGAGTGGAGATTTGGAAAATCTCAATGACACTCTTGGAGAAGTTTAGAGGGGTCCTAGAGGAATGTGAGGCTCTAGTAAATATTCTTTCTTCTATTCTATTCTATATGGAGACTATTACCAGACCTGCCACAATGTGGTAAGAATTTGGAGGCTTGGGAATTTGGAAAGCATTCTAGAGGTTCGGGGGAGGAGGAGGGAGGTTTGGGGAGAGAGAGGATGAGCAAAAGCTTAAAGCGCCATGTGGCATCATAAAGGGGCAGACTGGATAGGCGTGTTGGGCCACCACATGGCAAAAGATGAAGCAGAGGCACATGTTACTGCAGGTCATGCCACATGGCATGTAGAGCCATAAAGAGTGGCTGTAGACTCAATGCAGAGCCTTAAAGACACGTGACTTGAAATGGCATGCGGTGGGTTTGAACTAACGTGTGGCAGCATGGGTGGAAAGGCGGCGATGCAGTACAACCATGTGGCACAGCGAGTTCCTCTAGAGGCAGAGCACAGACACAAGGGCAGAGCGCAGACACGTGGTGGTGAATCATGATGCATGGTGCAAAGGTGCGGTATTACCATGTGGCACAACGAGTTCAACCACAGGTCTCTAGGGTTAGAACGTAGATGACCATGGCGATGGCTTCTCAAACTGCAACACACGCAAGATGACATGGTGGAAGATGACGTTGGTGCAAGATGATGTGGCAAAAGGAGAGGTATAAGCAATAGGACAATCGCGCAATGATGACACATGCCACTAGCCCTTCAATGCATCACCATCTAGCGATGCCCACCTTCAATGCTATACCCGCCCGATTATAGCCACCACCATGTGTCTATGCCTAATCTGGCCACCACTGCCATGTGTTTCGACACGACAAACTGCCCACCTGCTCCAACTAGATGTTCTACCTACCACGTGTCGTAGCGCTACTCACAACCTATCAGGCTCTATCAAATCCAAAGAGAGAGAGAGACAGAGAGACAGAGAGACAGAGAGAGACAGAGAGAGACAGAGAGAGAGAGAGAGAGAGAGAAACTTTATCTAAATAAATAATCCTAATTATAATTATAATTATTTATATAAACAAGTGTATATACATATATACATATGTATGTATGTATGTATGTAATGAATAAATAGCTATATCAATATTTATTTATTTACTTATATAACATATATATATAAATATGAGAGAGAGAGAGAGGGAGTATATTTATATATGCAATATATATATAAGTGTGTGTGTGTGTGTGTAATATAAATGATTAAATGACTACACACACACACGCACTTCCTATTCCCCCCCCCCCATTTTTTAATTAAAAATCTTGGCTCCCTTATATTCATGTTTCTATATAATTTGATAATTTCTATTTAATTTTATGTTTTAATTTTTTATTTTCTTTCATTGAAACTCCCCTCACTTTCCTTGTTTAATAACTTGTTCCTTGTCCCTTATTTGCTTATTCTTTTTACTGTTCAATTTTTCTATTTTTTAATTTTACCTACCTATTAAATTCCCTCTTTTCGAAATTTCCCATTCCCCCTAATTTCTCCTATTGTCCCTAATTTTTTACATTTTCTCCTAAATTCCTAAATTTTGTCTAAATACTTTCTTTTTTCCTTTAATTTTTTCTTATTCTAGCCTGATTTTATTACAATTCTTTCTTTTTTTCTCATTTAAATTCCTTTCTAATTTCCTCTACTTTTCATTAGTACTTCTCCTTTCTCAAAACTGGTACCAAATTTCCTTAAGATTTTTCTATTAGTTCCTATTTTCTCCCTAACTATTTCCTAATTTTTTCTAATTCTTTCCTAGTTTTTCCCCTATTTATTTCCTATTTATCCCTAATTTACTTATTCCCCCTTTTTTCTGTGTCCCCTATTTTTTCTTTGTACCTCTATCCTTCCTTTTGCCTTGTATTTCTTATTAATAATTTTTTCTAAATAAGTCAACTTGGTTAAATGTCCTAACCTATTCCTAAACCATCTCTAACTAAATCTCCCTAAGTTTTTATTTCTTATAATTTTTTCTTTATTTTTTTCAATCTCTATTACCTCTCCGTCCTTTTTTTTAGAATTTTACCTTGGTTTTTTTAATTTCCCCTAATAATTTAAATGGTCCTAGCCGACTACTAACCCCCTATGACTAAAATGTCCCTACCTAAAGCACTCATTATTTACTACCCTTCTTTTTTTTTTTTGAAAGTGTTTTGCTCTTGTATTACTTAAAAATTTCCGAAGGATATCTCATACAAAGTGCTCTATAAGCGACCTCTAGCAACTTTATCAGGCCAACACGCCACTAACTAGCCAACCTGTGATACAATCTCCAAAGTAGCCTTTTTACATGGCAGTCCAGATCCTGTGAAGAGTAGCATATCTAATGATATCCCATAGGACAGATATATCTGTGCCAAGGTCCGCTTCAAAGATGGCAGCACCTTTGGATATGTACTCCATTCCCAAGCTCTTAGCACACTTTGACCTGATAATCCCCCCCACATTTCGGACCCAAGGACACACCCAGAATAGGTGGGTTAGAGTCTCTGCAGAGGCCTTGCAAAATTTGCATCGATCGTCCACCTGTAGCCATGGTACGTGGCTGCCAATAAGGAAGTGACCGCCCACAATCCTCTAGAGAAAGAAGTTGCTTTTGTTGAATGGAGTGGCTTTCCAGACTCGTGAGAATCTTCCCTTGCACGTGAGTTCCAGATTCGTCCCTTAGCCATCTCTCATTCAGCTTCAGATGCCAATTCTCTTTGTAAGCCATCATCTTGTCAAGCATCTTCACAGTCATTTTGTTCAGTGGGACAGCAGCTCCCCATTCCCATTCTTCAGTAACAGACCCATCTGAGGGCTGAATATTGGTAGGCCAGTCCTGTGGGATACCGAGGATGAATTCTCCCACTAGTCGTGCTTCCTCCATGGTCATCCTGAACTTCTCAATCATCTATTGCATCGTCAGCCAGTCCTCCGAAAGAGGATCCCAAACATCCTCGCAAGTATGAAGGCCCTTGGCATATAGCCCCCCCCCTATCGTAGCCTCCTTTCCAATAGCATAGCAACCCCCTCCTGGCCATGCCACTTGCCACCATATTGACAGGTGAGCAAACAATGGGGCATTGGATCTCGGGATCCTCATGGGGTCAAGTGAGCCCCTTGTTATTAGTCTCCTGAACATAGCAACCAAGGGCTCGGTAATGATGGCAAACAGCAAAGGGGCTAATGGACAGCCCTGTCTGATAGACCTTCTAAGTGGTTCAAAGCCATTGACCGCCACCCTAGCTGAGGCATTTGACAGCAGCGTTCTTATAACAGCCAAGAACCTTTCCCCAAAGCCCATGGCCTGGATCACATCTATTATGTATCCCCATTCCACCCAGTCATATGCCTTGTCAAAATCAATGTTCAACAAAATGATTTCTTCCTTGGTCCAGGCATGCTCCAAGGCAGATATGACATTCAAAACGTTGTCTTGAATGTGTCTACCCTTGACGAAGCCATACTGTTGGCTCGAGACTACCTTTGGGACAATATTGGCAATTCTTGCTGCCACCATCTTGGCTATCAGTTTATATGACACATTTAGTAAAGACAGGGGTCTCCAATCCCCAAATTTCTCTGTGGGAAATCTCTTGGGGATCAGCCTAATCAGCCCCTTATTTACTTTGGGGGAGATGGATTCCCTTTTCCACGCAGCGTTGGCCATTATGACAAAAGGACCTCTAATAGTGTCCCAAAGAACCAGGTATGCTTCAGCTGACAGGCCATTCGGGCTAGAGCTTTGTTCTTCTTCAACTGGAGAAGTGTTGCGTCTGCCTCCTCAATTGTAAATGGCCGACCAAGTGCCTGCATTTCATCCTCGGTGACTTTCTGGTCTATGCATTCAATCAGCATTTTCCTCGCTTCCAGCTTGCCTCTTGTCTTGAATTCTGCTGCCCCCAAGATAGCCTCGAGGGAGGATGTGATATGCTGTGTGATATCTTCCTGCTCTATAAGCCAGCGATCGTCCTGGTCTTTGATCATGCATATGTTGTAGGGCTTTGTCTGTTTTCACTGTTTTGAAAAAAAAAGAAGAGGGAGCATCCCCTAGCGCCAACCATCTGGTTGAGGACCGGATCCTCGCCCCTTCTGCTTTTTGCAGTTCCACCTGCTTAAGGGTAGCTTCACAATGCTGCACCTCCTTCAATTCCTGGGCATCCAATGTGTCCCGCTGCCTCAGCTCTCTTAACTTCTCCCTTGCTTCCGAATCCATTACTCTTGTATTCCTGGCGCGAGCTTTCCCTAGCTCCCTTGCTGTTCGGATAACAGCAGCTATTCCTTTGTCAAAAGCAGCTATTGGGTCAATCTCCCCACCTACACTTTGCTTCCAAGCATCCGCCAATCTCTTACAGTTGTCTTCATCAAGGAGCGAGGTATTAAGCTTAAAAATTTGCTTCCCTTTTTTCAATGGTTTACTGCCAGCCACAAGAGACTAGACAGGGCATGTGGTCGGACACGGTCTGAGACCGATCCACCATTCCCTTCCAAGGTGGGCATA
The DNA here is from genome assembly GCF_047967505.1 of Dipteris shenzhenensis. Lineage (NCBI taxonomy): Eukaryota > Viridiplantae > Streptophyta > Polypodiopsida > Gleicheniales > Dipteridaceae > Dipteris > Dipteris shenzhenensis. The sequence goes on from NC_141603.1 coordinate 43,763,380, forward strand.
CCCAGGAGGCTCCACTATTGAACCATTAGAGATCTAGCAGCACAGACTGCATACTCAATCCCCTCCTTCTGAACCAGGTCGGTCTAGTATCGAACATGCCTAGATGGCGCGCCTCCACCATGGCATTCCGCTCCTCCATCGTCGCCCAAGCTCTCCTCCGAGTTTCAGCATGATTTAATTTTCTCCTAATAATTTAAATGGTCCTAGCCGACTACTAACCCAAAATGTCCCTACCTAAAGCACTCATTATTTACTACCCTTCTTCGACCAGATCTCCCCCCCAAAAAAACCCATTGTTGCCACGTTTTCTCGATCTGCGCATTGCTTTCATCACCCAATCACCTAGCGAGTCACTGACCCCGAGTCCCTGACTACTTTGACTATTTATACCCGCCTTCGACTCCCGTCGCTACTGCTGCTACTCACTGCGCACGCACTAGCTCTCCTCTAAGTACCCCTCCTCACTTAAGCCTAGCCCACGGCCTTTTTCCCAGCACCTCGCTGTTGATGATGGCTCCGCTGTGATACTCAGACTGCTCCGCTGACTGACCCGCTGCAGACCGCCGAAAGATTGGTAGCCAGTGAAGATTGGTCGCTAAAACCGCCGCCACACGTGCTACTTCATTGGCTACAAATCTTTATTGCGCCTTTACACACGTCCCGCCTCTCGAAGACATCATCGCACGACTCTCAGGTGCTGTAAACATACGTAACTGGTTTTTTCTTGTTCTATTTACTAGGCTAAGTCTAGTATACTTGGTTAAAACCCCCCCTCTCCTTCATTTACTATTTTCCCTCGACGCCTTTTTCCCTCCCCGGCCCCCTCTATGCCTTTCCCTCTCTTTTAATGTTTAAAAAAAACCCCCCTTTCCTTTGCCCCCCCATTTACCCCCCTTTCCTTTGATCTAAACCCCCCCTTTTTCTTTTGCCCCCCTTTACTTTCCCTCTCCAGTTACCCCTCTCCTCCCTCTCCAATTATATTATATCTTCCCCCTCTCCCTTCTTTTTTTCTCCCCTCTAAATTTCCCTCTCCAATTATATCACCCCCCCCCCTCCAATTTCCCCCTCCTTTACATTATATCTTCCCCCACTCCCTTCTTTTATTTCTCCCCTCTAAATTTACTCATCTCGTGCCATGTCTTAACCAAATTAATTGTTGTATCTCTATCACCTTATCTCCTTTACTTATTTTCATTTTATTTTTATTTTTTTTCCCTTAAGACATTTGTCGCCTATTAACATCTCTTTATTTAAAACCTCTCTGTACTACCTAATTTATTGAGCAAGGTTGATTAATTACCCTACTAGTCTCCCTCATTTTTTAAAAACCTTTACATCAATATTATCATACTTAAAAGTTCCCCCCCCCCCCTTTTTTTCTATATATGTTTTCCTTTTTCCCTCTTCTCAATACCCCCCCCCCTTATATATAGCTACATCTAATTCCCCTCTTCTCAATAATTAATATCTAAAGTTTCCCCTCCTTCCCCCCCCCCCTTTTTTTCTAAGTAATTATTCCTTTGGTTCTCTCCCATTTTTCCCTATTTTTATCTCCATTTAATTTTCCCCCCTCTACTAATCACCCCCAGTAATTTTTCTTACCTTCAAAATTCTCGTTCCACACCTAACCACTCAATCTAACCTTTTACCTAATACACTCTACCTTATCCACACTTGAAGAAACTCGTCTTTTTAATTTAATTTTCTACATCGTGCTAGTTAAGTTTATGGCTAAGCTTCTAATTTGTTGTGACCCTGATAACAAGGGAGGAGGGTTTATGGCACTTGTCTTCCCAACTTAAGTTCACCTCATTCTCATCATGTTTTCTTGTTGGATGGTGGCAGGTAGGCAGATTCTCCTCTTCAGTAAATGAGATGCTTGTCAAGACTTCACCAGCTTTACTTTGCAAATAGTTTTTTGCCTAAATATTAGTGGCATTCCTTGCCAAATATACTCTTACATTCTCGTAAGTGGACCCGAACCTCGGAGCTTGGACTACATGAAGGATTCGATACTTTTGTAGCAACCATTGTGGTATGAACACCTATGTAATAAATAATTTTTTATCCACCCTTATTTGAGCTTCGTGTGCCATGTTGTTAAAAGGTTTTATATTTTACACACACATACACACACACACACACACACACACACACACACACACACACTGGGGCGCCAACTCCCTTCAGTAAGAAAACCTATTAAAATCTTGAGTATGAGATGACTTAACAATATGCCATGAGTAGAAATTATTCAAGTTAACATGGTTGTGTTCTACACTAAAAGAGCTTCAAATATGTCTTTACACCTTGAAATTTGGGTAACACATGAAAAAGTTACATTAATTGAAAGGAGATGGGTTTTCATATTTTAGTGTATTTTTCGTTTTACCCCCCCTCATCCAGAAGACACCCTCCTTGGGCCTCACATATTATGAAAAATATGTACAAATCTCAAAATCTTGCATACTTTTCAAGGCATATAACTTATATTTTGTGGGAGGGGGACATGAAATTTTCATATTTTTCACTTGCATATTTAAAAATTTTAAACAAATCCATGCATATTATATATGGACCTTGTTCCCCCATACCTTGGATTTTGGACGAGGGTAGTAACACATTACATATTGAATTGGCGCCCCAGCACACACACACACACACACACACACACACACACACACACACACACACGCACGCACGCACGCACGCACGCACACACACACATGCACATGTGCACGCACGTGCACACACACACACACACACACACACACACACACACACAAATAATCCTGAGACACAGAGATTGAGCAAGCAAGCGAGAGAGAGAGAGAGAGAGAGAGAGAGAGAGAGAGAGAGAGAGGAATCAGGGGGAGGGGTGAGGCTCGGTGTCAAACTTCATGATGAAGGAAGGACATAAAGCTTGAGATCGCCCCATATTTATTATTGTTGAAGCGATAGGGGAGAGAATAAACTTACCAAGGACACCATTGATCCTTACGATGTTATATTTGGGGAAGAAGAGGAGAGGAATCAAGGGAAGGGTCACGTTCAAGACTAAGATTGCCCCAAAATTATTACTGTTACGATACCCCTCCTTGCCTCAGTGAGACTGTAGCTAACTACCCACATATATTTCTAAGGTGAGAAATATATATAAAGGGAGGGGTGGTTTCTCTTATTCCAAAAAATAGGGTCACGTTCAAGACTAAGATTGCCCCAAAATTATTACTGTTGCGACACCCCTCCTTGGCTCAGTGAGACTGTAGCTAACTACCCACATATATTTCTAAGGTGAGAAATATATATAAAGGGGAGGGGTGGTTTCTCTTATTCCAAAAAATAGAAAGAAGAAAAGGAGGAGGGAATTAGATGGTATATACATAAGAACATGGGGATAAAGTATGTAATGCACAATTACATTGTAGGAGGGAGTAGGCCACAAAGGGATAGGACTAACATAGAAGCAACACATGTACAACAAAGGGATAAGTCTAACATAGAGTCAGCACATGTACATCATGAATGGATAAGTTTGACATACAACTCACACTTGTAAGCATGTTCATGCATGTGTGTGCAAGGGCACACATGTATGTACATAAATACACATACACACATTGATATCACTTGCACATAAAATTACACACACACATGCTCACATGTCCATACACATGCATATTTGCACATGTGTATGAGTGTATATTTGTGCACATATGGATCATACACGTGTGAGGGTGTGTCTAACGTATATGTTGATTCTCTAGACATGTGTGAGTGTGTCTCTATGTGTCTACATGTGGTGTTATTGTAGATGTATGTCTCTTTGTGTGTATGTTGCTTTTATGTGGGTGAGTGCACACACAAGATTTGAAAAGACACACGCATGTACATAAGCATGCATACACATATATAAGCATAGACTGTAGAGATGTACACACTCAAACCTTCCCAAAAACTCAACACGCATGTACGTGCGTGTTACACACCATGACATGTGTGCACACACATATGCATATGTAGACACATAGGCATACACATGTACATGAGCATACATACACTTGAGTATGTGCACACATGGGTGATATACAAGTAGATGGTATAAACATAAGAACATGGGGAGAAAGTATGTAATGCACAATTACATCATAGTAAGGCGTAGGGCACAAAGGGATAGGTCTAACATAGAGTCAACACATGTACATAATGAATGGATAGGTCTAATATAGAGTTCACACATGTAAGCATGTTCATGCATATGCATGCAAGCACACGCATGTACGTACATAAGTACATGTACTCACAAATAGACACATACGCACATTGATATCACCTGCACATAAATTTACACACACATGCTCGCATGTCCATATATATGCAATTTGCACATGTGTATGAGTGTATATTTGTGTGCATATGGAGCATATACATGTGAGGGCATGTCTACACATGTACATTGATTCTCTAGGCATGTATCAGCGTGTCTTTATGTGTCTACATGTGGTGTTATTATACATGTATGTCTCTTTGTGTGTATGTTTGTGTTTGTGTGGGTGAGTACACACAATATTTGACAAGATACACACATGTACATAAGCATGCATACACATATATAAGCATAGATTGCATGCACATGTAGATAGAGATGTACACACTCAAACCTGCCCAAAAACTCAACACATATGTACATGTGTGTAGACACACCATGACCTGTGTGCACACATAGGCAAACACACAATTATGCATGTGTAGAAACATAGGCATGTACACATGTACATGATCATACATACACTTAGTATGTGCACACATGGGCGTTTGTGTGTATGTGTGTGTGTATGCATATATAGATATGCATATAGCCACACACACACACACACACACACAATCTCAATATATGCATCTATCTATGTGTGTGATTTTGTGTGTGTGTGTGTGTGTGTAGAAGCGTGTGTGTGTGTGTGTGTGTGTGTGTGTGTGAGAGAGAGAGAGAGAGAGAACAAATAAAATATATTATAGTCTAGGAAAGACCAAAAGGTCTATGAAAGAGAGTATTAGTATAGAAAATATTTTTTCCAAATAGATACACTAATAGGGCCCACCCGCAAGAAAATTCATTATGCCTAATTAGTCTGTGCATGTGGGGGAGGGGGGGCGATTGGGCAATTAACCTAAGACGTAAAGGTAAATCAATAGGAGATGTGATGAGATGTGATTAAGATAAGTGCAACATTGGGAGAATATTCCAAAAGCTACTAGAGTCAAAACTCTCTAAAAGCCTTACGGATCTATAAATACACGAGCACGAGAGCTACTGAGCAGAGTGAAATAGAGGGAGGAAGAGGAGGCAGAAGGAGAGGAGAAGAAGGAAGGGGAGGCAAAGGGAGATGGGAGAGGAGAGGGAGCAGGAGAGAAGAGAGAGGAAGGGAAGATGAGAGGGAGAGGGAGAGGTAGGACAATGGAGAGGAGAGGGAGAGGGAGGACATTTGAGGGGGAGTGTCTGAGATTAATGAAACCTTAAATTTGATTAATGGTAATCTATGAATAGATGCATATGTTTTTCACAATTTTTCTTAAAATTCCTCAAAGTTTGAGATTTATAAATGAAACCTTAAATTTTATTAAAGGTAATCTATGATTGCAACTTTGAGACCCAATGGAGCGGGTCTCTGGCCCAGGGTCTCTGGCCCACCATCATAGATGGGTCAAGTTACTCATGGATAGAGAGACTAGAGATCAAGGGATGATAAGAGAAATTGGAATTAGGTTGGTACTTGGGTGCACGGCTCAAGGAAGCAATGAAGAAGCCTAACTTGTCTGACAAAAAATTTGATGGACTTGTCTGCTACTACTGTACTACTTACCTCCCTCTCAAAACATCTTGCTGTGGGAGACTCTTTCGACTAATGAACCCGTTTAGATTTGAATGATTTTTAAGAACGCACACAGCAGGATCTGGATCTAGGTACTCAAGCACCATACTCAACTCCAAGACTAGGTACTATCAACGATGGTGAGGAGAGAAGTCAATCATCTATCTTTTGCATTGGAGGTGGTCTTTTGCCGTCATCACTTAGCGTTCGATTGTCTGTTGAGCTACGACTGGAAACTCTAAGTGAGAATCCAAAGAACACCTTCCTTACATGAGGATTACACTCAGGGTAGTGAAGTGATATATGACATCCACATTAGTAGACACTTACCTCTTGCCGTCCCCCTCTTCAAATTCATCAATTTTACGAGCAAAAACCTATGAGCAGGTTTATCAAAGCGTGTTTTTGAAGAGATTTAAAAAATTGTATTTCTTTAAGAAACATGGTTTTTACAATTTTATTTTCACTTGACCTAGATCCCTTTATCATAAAAATATACAAACTAGTCACTCATTCATTTGACCTAAGGACTCCATTGACTTGTTGTAGAGGGGACACATAGGATCGGCATCGAATCTTTTGGCTAGCCTCGAGTACACTGGCATCACTGATGCAAGAGTTTCCAAGCCTCAAGGGGTCACTCATAAATATGTAAACATGACACGTCGGTTCAACAAAAGGGATTTTTAAAAACTCTTTTTTACACATTTTTTATAGGCATAAGGGTACCATTTAAAGGGGGTATTCATAGATTGAATAGGAAAAGGGTATATTTTATTCATCATGAAAATTTTGCATATAAGTCGTTATAAAATTAGGCCTTGAACTCTCGTGATATAGAGGGTTTACATATAGTGAACCTCCCAAGTTCCAGGTTATGCTCCCCTGGTTAGGCTAACACACACCTGATAGCAAAATTGGAGGCATCTATGTGAACATGGAAAATTAGATTCCAATCTAGGGTTTGTAATACCAGTGTGGTGGCCAGGGCTAGTTTGAGGGTTTCGAAGATTTTTGGCATTCCTCAGTCCATTCAAAGACTACTAACACTTTGTATAGTGGTCGGGCTATGTCCATGTAAAACCGAATGAACCTTCGATAGTAGCCCATGTGGCTAGTAAATCGTTGCACTCCCTTGGCATTGGTGGGGGGTGGAAATTCCAAGATGAGTTTGATTTTGTTGTGGTCTGTGTAGATACCATTTTGGGACACCCTATGTGGCTGACCATTACGTCGTGTTTAACACCGAATTGGCACTTAAGGGGGTTCAGGGATATACGATACAACCGACACTTTTCCAAGACTAGTCTCAGGTATTTCAAGTGATCGTCCCACGTCGAGCTTACACATATGTCATCCAAGAAGACTTCCACGAAGTCCCTTAAGTACTCCTTGAAGATGGTGATCATCAACCGTTGGAAGGTGGTGGGCGCATTGGTTAGCCCAAATATCATTACTCTAGTCACATACACACCCCACTCGGTTGCAAAGGCCGTTTTATGTTATCCTGCAAAGCAATGGACACTTGGTTGTATCTAGAGAATCTGTCTAGGAAGCTCCCCCATCTATGACAATGTGTGTAGTAGAGGGATGGCCTTGCCCTAAGGCGGGGACACTCATTGGAGGGATGGTTGCCATTACATATCCTGCACCACACATTGTCTCTCCGTGGAAACAAGTGGGGGTTACTTGGCTCCTCCTTGGAGGTCCATGACCTCCACTATTGGCCCAGTTGATTCAGCAAATTTGAGGCCGGCTCTCTCATATCCAAGCCTTTGGGCTCGTTGTTCTCCTTCTTGGTCAGCTCCACACTGGAAGACTTGACTGACGGTGATACTTCTGATGGGGTTGGGGTTTTGTCCGGGGTAACCTTATCCATCATATTATCACTTATATGGATAGCCACCTTGCTGCATGACCATTAGGTGGCCATGTAGCCTCAGGTCTGCCAATCTGATGAGGAAGCAGGTCAACAATCGTTTGTCGTGCATTCGCTTGTATGGTTCACAATGGGAACTGAGGTGCTTGATTCTAGCTATGTAATCCCCAAGGGATTCCTTGTCATTCTACTTCACCTCATATAACTAATTAATCAGGCTCCATTTATGTCCACTGGGGGAAAACCCTACAATGATGGCTTTCCTCAGCATCTCCCAGTTGACTTTTTCTTTTGGGGTGAGAGCCATATACCATTGGCCTGCCTTGCCATCCAGATTGAGACCAGACACATTAGCCATTTCTAGATATTTGAGAGCTCTAAAGACCACATATCTGCTCAAATCGCTCTACATGGGGGAGACCGAATCTCCTTCCCCAAGGAATTTGGTCATCAACTTGGAGATGGCTATGGGTTGACTCCTTGAGGAATTCGTGATCCATGCTGGAAACATTAGTGCAGGCGGCGGTGGTGCGGCTCCCCTTACTAGCACATTCACCAAGATGCGCATCACCTCATCTGATAGCACTATTTGGGAAGCTGGTGGAGGTGGCACCATTGTGGGCCTAATGGGAGATAGGGGCGACCTCAAGCCTAGCCATGGTGGCAGAATCCATTGAGTTGCTAGTACAGGCATTGGGATGGATGTGCCTAGTCCTCCATTCATTGGAGCAACAGATGCGGGTAGGAATGGTCGAATTGTTAGAGGGGGTCGGTCACAAAGCATTTGCATGGAGGTTCGTTGCAATGGGCGGTAGGGTGGAACTTGTGGTGCCACATAGCCAGCGAAGGTCAGGGGCACCTGGAAGCCTCTCGCATATCCCGGACTAGGGTATCATACCACAATGTCCCTCATCCATGGGTCTTCATCCTCCATGCATTCCCACTGAGGCTGCCTTGCAAAAGCTATCGGCCCCGAGTCCACAAAGGTGGTTTCAGTCCTTATTTGCGATTCAGGAGCTGGTTGTTGCTAACCTTACCTTCCCTAGACATAGGGGTTCTCCATGTCTGCCGAATCCGTCCGGCCTAAACATCCAAACATGTTGGTGATTGTATCTTAACCCGGATGCTACAAAAGGAGTAGGAGAGTTGGGGGGAGCCAAACTAGTGAAGGGGGATTTGGAAGCCCTCGGACCTGCGGGGTCTTGCATCTCCTTGTTCAATCTCTCCATCTCGTCCGAGCTAGACAGATCCTCCTATCGGGGTCCTATTACTGAGTGAGAGCTAGGAACCGAGCTTCTGCTTCAGACCGGTCCCCAAAACTGGGGCGAAAGGTGGGCTGTGGTAAGAGAGATTGCAAAGGGCAAGGCAAGTCCCCCTCACGGGGCCTCTCATCCGCCACCCTTCCTTAATAGCGTAGAACCTATCCAATTGGGCAGCCCAAAAATCCCCTCGTTTCCTATGGTTGCACCAGATGAACTCATTAAACCCCCCAGGGATTAAATCAAAATAGTCAACCAGCCCTCGATTCATACATATCCCTTTCCAAGCCTCCCTCTCAAAGGACAAAGGTGGAGGACTTTTCTCAAAATTTGGTGTGATCTATCAGCACTCCCCTCCAATAATTTCTAGTCTCCTCCTAGTAGACAATGGGAACCCACCAGCTCCTAATTAAATCTAATCCAACACTCTTATCTTTTCTAGGGGAAGTTAGAGGCATGCACACTAGCTACTTTGAATTCAAAGTCATATGCAGTCACAAATGTAGCAATTAGCCAACCACTATCATCCTTGAAAATTTCCTTAGAGCTAAACAAATTATATACCAGGATTTCAGTGCCTCCTTTACCACACAATGCGGGAAATTAACAAAAACTTCGTATCCTAGCTACCAGCAATTGAACCACAAATGGTCATCAGTGCCACACTTGAGTTCTTGAAGACTCACAATCTGAGGCCTAGTATTTCTAATTAAGGACATGAAACCTTGTTTTTATTTGTAACAAAAACCCTTAAGCTCCAAGATAGAATAGAAAACCCAACATTTTCCCCTTCGTGATTCACTACAGAGGGCTTTGCAGGCAACCTTAGAAAAATTGGATTGATTTTCTTTATCGCTACTCACATTCCTCACTAGATCCTTGATGGATTTCAAAATGCTATGATTCACTACTACATTCATGGTGTCTCTATATTACTCCAAAGGTCCTCTCTTCTTAGTTTTTTCCTTAAGCATATTCTTATAGTGATTGGCATTTGGTATATCCTCTTCCAAAGACCAGTTGGTTTGGGCTCTCTTGTGTCAGGTCCCCTTCCCACAAAGTTGAGGCATCCATGGTCTCTTTAGTAAGTTTGGTTTTGAGGCTTTCAGTCTTAGACATCTCAACTAGGGCTATAGGATCCATTGCATACCATGAATTTATTTGATCATGAGGCTATTATGTGAGGACGCTACTTATTTTCCCTACCATCTTCCAAGGACCTATCGAGTCTCCCTCAACTTGTCAAGGGTGATCCCCGAATGCTTGTCACCAAGATCAATTTGAGCTCAAGAAGATTCTTGCATGTTACATGTGCTAGCTAGCTAGTTGCATCCATTGGCTCCTCCTCCAATTGCTTCCTTGTGGTGGCTAACATGTTTTCCTTGTTAAATTACACATCGCAGCGGAACAGAAACTGAACAAAGAATAGAGTGTACACAGCAAACTAGACATGAACAAAATTTTCCTTCATTACTGATGCAGTACAGATGATGGCTCCGTCCACCCGTGCACTCCCACAGTGGAGCTTCAATGGCGATCTAGACAGATACTAGTGAAGAGCTACTAGCTGGAAGATCTCTGCTTGAAGATCTGATCTGGTACAATGGACTGGGGAGGTCGCCTCTTTATAGCTATGAGGGCGGTAGTCGGATCAACATAGTCAGTGGAGCTGACCAATCAACCTAGTCGGTGAAGCCGACCAGTCAACCTAGTCAATGGAAGCGACTAGTTGTCCATGGAATATTCTAGGAATATTACCTATACCGTCATCCTGGGGGCTCTTGCCCTTGAGCCCCTAGACCTTAGCAAGAGTAAGGGGCTCCTACACAATCACCTTTCTACCATCAACGATCTCATTGATAGACCTCATCTGACATGCAAGTCAGGATCCATCCAGTGTCCCGGGCTCACACATGGCTTCTCCTCATATGGGGGCCTTACAACATGAGCACCTTGGACCACTGGTGGTTACCACAGGAGGGTGGGGCATTGAGCATATCTAACACTCCCCCTCAATGTCCACCCGTAGGCGAACTACCTTCTCGGCCCAATGCCGAGTCTCTAAAGATGACCCTGAAGATGATCCTTCCTGAGTGCCTCGGTGAAGATATCTGCTCCATTTTGCTTTGTTGGACAGTAGACCAATTCCACTATCCCATCCTCGATCAAATCATGCACATAGTGATATTGAATCTCTATATGTTTTGTGCGTGCATGAAACACTAGATTTTTAGCAATGGCCATGCAACTTTGATTGTCGCACCTCAGCACAGTTGCCTCATCCTCTTGCACTCCCATGTGCCATAAGATCCTCCTCAACCCCACTGCTTCACATGCAGCAAAACATGCTACGTTGTACTCAGCCTCAGTAGAAGACAATACCACTATTGGTTGTTTCTTACTGATCTAAGAGAAGATACATGAACCTAAAGAGAAACAATATCCAGAAACTGATTTCCTGGAATCAACATCTCCAGCCCAATCTGAGTCACAATGACTAGCCAAGGAAGTGCCCGTACCATAGGTGATGCCATAATCAAGAGTGCCCTTCACATACTTGAGCACCCGCATCCCTGCATTCCAATTATTCTCCCGAGGCTTATTGGAGAACCTGCTCAAAATGCCAACAGCAAAACTGATGTCCGGTCTGGTGTTGCACAAATAGATGAGACTGTCGACCAACTTCCTGTATCTGGTAGTGAGGCATCCTCCATAGACAACCTCGCAGTTACCTCCAAAGGTGTAGCTCTCCTTGCACTCTGACATACCAAATGCCTTCAAGATCTCCCTTGCATATTTTTGCTAAGAGATGATCTTGCCTAGCTCTTTCCAGACTTCAATCCCCAAAAAGCAGTGCATCAAGCCTAAGTCTATCGTCCCAAACTCCATGCTCAATGCCTTTCTCGTATGTTGGATCATGTCTTCATAGTCACCTGTAATATGGAGATCATCCACATATAGAACAATAATAGCAGATTTTCCACCTTTCCTGTACACACACAAGTTAGCATCTGGAAGTGCTTGTCTCCATGACCAGCTCACTCTTCCTCTGACGTATCTGTGTCGTTGGTGTCAAGGGATCAAGTACCATGCTCTTGGGGCCTGTTTCAGCCCGTATAGAGCCTTCTTCAGTTTGCATACCTTGTTCTCAGAATGGGGGGCCTCAAACCCTGGTGGATGAGCCATGTACACCTCCTCCTTGAGGTCACCATTCAAGAATGTTGATTTTACATCCATTTGATAAACCGGCCAATTTTTATGAGCAGCCATTGATAGTACTATGCGAATAGTGGCCATTCTGTCTATCGGAGCGAAAGATTCCTAAAAATCAAACCCTTCAACCTGTGAAAATTCTTGTGCAACCAATCTGGCTTTTGTACTTTTCCAAAGTCCCATCGGCCTTGTACTTTACCTTCCAAACCCACTTGGTGCCAATAACCTTTCTGCTAGGCGGTCGATCTACCAGCTCCCAAGTGTCATTCTTCATGATGCTGTCATGTTCTACTTGCATAGCATTTTTCCAATCTCAGTCTGCAAGTGCTTCCTCCAAACTCGCAGGCTCCTTTACTTCTGCAATAATCTCAGCCATCAAGGCCATATTGACTATGTGAGCAGATGCCCTCCTTTGCTCCTCGATTCTCTGAGACGGCCTTGGTCCATTTGCATGTTGCTCAACAGACATAGGCATCTGGTTATCATGGTCGTAGTGCTGCCTTACCCATCGCGGGCAATGGCTTTTTCGATGGTGTAACAATAGGTCGGTGACTTATACCTTCATCATCTGATATTTCCTCCTCCTTTACAGCTCCTGGGATAGGTCCATAGTGAATTACCTCTTCGCTTAATGATAAAGTGGAAGAGCTCTTCTCTGCCTCCACTGCATGTGGCTACTCCCTGAACACCACATCGTGGCTTACTATGATCTCTTTTGCCTCTCTGTCATACAACTTACAGGCTTTCTTCTCATCACAATAGCCTAATCTGATGTGGCCGAACCTTTCATGCCAAAGTTTGCTTGTGCCCACTCTAGCAGTGGCTGTAAGAGAACTTAGCTCATATAGGTTGTTCCTCCTTACTCCTGTGCCAACAAGATTGCCAACACTATCCATAATTTTTGCTCCTATCTTGTTGAACCTCACCTCATGGTCAAGGTCAGTTATGGAAGCAACTGATAGCAAATTTCTCTTGATTTGTGGAACATACTGCACATTAGATAGTTTCTTAACATCTCCATTTACAAAAACAAATGAAATCGTACATGTACCCTCAACAGGGCATTTTGTGTTATTTCCAACCGTCATGGTGATGGGTTCCTGTAGAGGCTGCATGAAACAATATAGACCCTTCTTGCAGGTCATGTGATGGGAGGCACCACTATCCAACACCCATGAATCAGTGGTTGACACTTCTTGAACTGATGAACACTCTTGCTCAATGGCCAGAAATAGATCCAACTCTGCTTCCGCTGTGTTAGCTGTCTCTTTCTACTTATCTGTCTTATTCACGGTACCATTCTTTTCATCTGCTTTCTTGACCTGGCAATTTGCAATAACATGGCCCTTCTTCTTGCAGAAGAAGAATTCTCCTTGAAACTTCTTCTTGCCGCCCTTCTTCTTTTTGTCACCACTAGTAGAGGACTCACCTTTGGTGGAGGAACCACCTTTGCCTTTCGCAGTGGCAGAGAACGTAGCATCCCCATTGCCACCTCAAGGAACCACCTTTGCCTTTCGCAGTGGCAGAGAACGCAGCATCCCCATTGCCGCCTCCATCTCGATCTTTAAGCCTTTATTCCTCCTCCATAAGTAAAGCACAAAACTCCTCAAATGACAATGGTCGGGGTCTCACCTAAGTGTTAAGTGCTGTTACCAGTCCATCAAACCTTAGCTCAACCTTAGTGGACATAAAATCTCAAACTAGATGTGTTTTCCATTGTCTAGACCTAGGGGGTATATGCACTCTTTTCTCTTTAAAGGGTGTAGTGGAGAAACAAGACGACCTACAGAGTATGGTGTGAAGGAGCATGCCTCCATTTGATGCCTCTAGCGGGATTATCCCACCTCCTCAATGTGACCTTTGATAGCTTCACTGTGTTGTTTATAGAATTTGGGGGCTCTCTTTACCTCCTCTAAAAATTTCTTTTGATCATTGTTGTGTATAAAATTTGGGGGCTCTCTTTACCTCCCCCAAAAATTTCTTCTGACCCGATGTAGGAATCACAAGATTTGGTTCTCAAATGGCCTTGTGAATTGCTTCCTTCCTATGCTTCAATGCATCCTAGAATAATTATAATGGGTCTTAGGTCTTTGAAAAAGCATACCTCAACATTTAGAATGCATAATTGAGTAGGATGTATCACAATGGAGAGAGAAAACTCTAAAGGATACTCACATTCAATAACAAGACTTATCCAACACCATATGAAATGAAACAAATTCTCAAAAATCATTGTACCAATCAATGAATGTATGCAATGATTGAAACTACCTCTACACAGTGCCATGGAAGTAAGATAGGCCTGTTTTTGCATTGAAGGAGTGAAAGTGGGCTAGAAGTTTTCTGAATCATGATTATGAATGCATGCGACATGTTACCAAATTAGTATAAATTTGGCATAAAGTGGATTGGAACCAGATCCTTGTATTACAATTTTCATAGCTTGGGTAAATTCAATAGGTGGCGCTAGCATGGTGCAATCATAGTTTAACTTGTTCTCAAAATGGATTGCAATCATTTTATGAGTTATAAGTTCGATAATGTAAGCATATAATCCTAAGTCATGGAAGGCATAAGTGTAGAGGGTGTTTATATTTAACTATTGTAATAGTCCATAACTTCTTAATAAGTTATGGAAGTAATCATGTCGATATTCAAAGTCATGATTGTGATCTTATAACTCATGAGTAAGGTATAGTACGAGCTAATTGTGATCTTTTGTGAGTCATAAGCAAGATGTTGAATGAGCCAAGTGTAATTTACATCCTCTAGACACATGAGATGAGTTTTTGTGCTAAACAAGTGTTCGAATGCATTAATTTTAGAGGAATTAGGAGGGTTATGTAGGGAAGTGAAACTTTAAAGGATCAAAAATCTTCAATTGATTGTTGATATGCGTGGCATTAGTATCTTGAAAGGAGCTACTTTAAAACTTTTTGGGAAGAATAAACACTTTTTTCATTTGTCATAGTTGCCCACTCTAGGTACGAAAAGAGAAACCATATTCCTTTGTGAAATCAAGAGGTATCACGAGAAGGGTAAATAATATTATAAGTTTTTTGGTAGGTGTTCCACGTATTTACAGATGTGGACAACCAATGGCCCAAAGAAGCGACTATTTGGACATGAAGGCCCATTATTCAAGGCTAAGTGGGGAAAAGTGCTGATAATTGAGGAAGGGGCACTGATAATCAAAGAGAGACAGAGAGAGAGAGAGAAGATGCCGGTGAAAGGTGCAAGGCCTTGGGTTGGCATGGGCACTGGTGACGCCCTATGTTGAGTCCCATGCCAACGTTTGCCTTGCACCATCTTCAATTTGAAGCACTTGCACCATCTTGAGCTTGCAGGGCTACACAAACACCCCTGTATCATAGTCATTTGCAGCGTCGAGTCATTTGCCGAGTAATTTGGGATGGTGTGCCACGCCAGCAAACGCTGTGTGTCATCTTTATTCGTCAGCAAACGCCCGTGTATCATCTTCACAAAAGCGACTCTTACACACGTTCGTTCTTTTCGAGCTCTCTCATTGCTCTTCTCTTTCTCTCAATCAATCAGCATTCCGTAGCCCTTTCCCTGCGATTTCACACGCCTTTTGCAGCTGGTATCGCTTGATTTCGCATCTTCTAGCAATTGGCGGTTGATTCTCTTTCTTGGTTTCTTGCCATCCACGTTATGCTTATGCTCGCCCCATCTTGCCAATTTATAGCTTCAGCGCGCTTCCATCGGCTACAATATCAAGTTATCCATGGCTCAGCCTGCCCACGGTCCAGCTCCCTACCTCCCCCTCTTCCTCCTCCTCATCGTAATTCTCGGCATCTCCATCCCTTGGTACCTCTCTTACGAGCCTCTGATCGACGACATAGCCCAACAAGCGCGCCTCTTTGTGATGCTGCTCCCGTTGGGGTTGCTCTTGGCATTGAAGCTATTGTCTTCATCCAGCAGTCCCGGCCGGTGGCTACTGCCTGCGAGCGACCCTTCTGCGATTCACCGAGCAGGGGGGTCTCCGTGGGGGATTGGGATCTTACTCTTAGTAATTCTGACGATGATACGGTACCAATCGGACATTCTGCAATCGTGGAATCCTTTGGTGAGAAGTTGAGCTTAGAGCGGCTCGCTGCGCTAGTTCTGCAGATGGCGCCTGCTGTTTTTGACAATGTCAAAGTTTGTTTAGGAGCTACGAAGCCAGGAGGATCGTTCCTCTAACAGCTGGATAGTCGAGCTTCCGGCCTGCGAGGCCATATTAACGTGAAATCTCTGCCCACGACAGTGAACTTCCGTTCTGCAAGGCCATAACGTGAAATCTCTGCCCAGAGTGAACTTCCTGTTACGTTGTTTGCGAAGAAGGGATTACTCATAAGCTTGCTTTTTCAGTCAAAGAGTTTACACGCACATGTATTTGGAGAACAAGGAGCGAATTCATGGTGATCTATTAGCACTGTCCTATGCCCTACAGGCAATGCTCTCCTTATAAAAAGTGTCCCTCAACTCGGCCCTTTCAGGGCATTGCTCACGAGTACTTGTACTCGCTTGTTTATTCACTATTTGCAACTCTCACGTGAAAGAGATGTGGATCCTAGTGTCATGATTTTCGGGGCTACCCTTTGTTCTTCCGCTCTCACCTCAAGAACAATGCTCATTTTGGGAGATTGCCGGAATTCCTCAAGTATTCAATGCATGTGGGCCTTACTAGTAAAATATAAGCTTGATTACATACATACTATAATAATCATGTGTGCTTTGACTTGAATGTTTGCTCTCAAGCCTAGGACGGTGTGTTTGCTCTCAAGCCTAGGACAATGACTCTGTACAACATGTAACATAGTCGATTTGTTATCGGAGGGGGATTTTTAATTTAGGGGACCTACCGACCATTTACAAACAAGAGGGGGTTTTAAAAAACTTATCTAAATTAAATATGATTATGCTATGTACATGTATAAGAGGGGACTTTTACATTCAAAATTAGAACATGTATAAGTACGAAAAAGGGCAAAACAATTAGACAAATAGATGTGAATTTTCAAATATAGGGAGTTTGCTTTCCAAAATCCAATTATCAGATCCGTTCCATAGATATTGAACTTATTGAGATTTGTTAAAGGGTGAAGTTGATGTTACTTATAAGTTATTACCATTATGATGGATATGCTTGATATCGATATGCTTCAATTTGGATTTGTTATGGATCTTTTTTTTTTAACGCAATCAAAATTGTATTGAGACAAAAAAGTAAAAAAGATCAGTCTCTTGAAGTAGGAAGTCAATTACATAGAGATCCCATAGGGACTTAGCCAGCTAATGGCTATATAAACCTGGTCAAAAAGAACATTTTTCCCCCCCAAATATACTCAATCTTCTACTTAAAAACTTCTTCAAAAACTTCTTCAAGAAAAAAAAGGCACAAAAATGAGGGCATCGTTCAAATTACACTTGTCACCAAGGATATCTTACTTCCAAGTAGGCTAAAAGTAAATAAAGGAATTCTCAAGCCATTTGCACACTTTCTTCAACCAGGCATTCCGAAAGGTTGTGAAAATGTATCTCTATTTTAATCTTGTAGAAAGAAAACAATGGCAAGACTTTTGGATTCAACTTGCAATTTTCTCAATAAAACTTTCGAGAGTAAAAGATTGAGCCTCAGGGAAGGGGTGGCCTTCCATACCCTTGGTAATTCATGATTCCCATCTAAAGTACTATTAAGAGGGGCTTGATCAAGCCACTGGTAACATGCCGTTGAATGCTACCCAAGGGCAGGCCTATTCCTTAAGTCTTTCAAGCAAAATCTCTATACCTTTTTTTTTAAAGCAAAGTGAAGAGCCTTTGTAATCATTTAATGCTCTTACAATTTTAGAGTGGCCAATCATCCTTCATTCTACTCTCATTAGTGTCGGCATAATCCTTTTTTCAACAAGTGTCAACTAAAACCAAGCTACAATCGCCTCAATAGATAGCCAATTCCCTGTCCCACGGTCCCAAATGTCATTAAAAAGTTGATTGCCTTTCTTATAAAGCTTCTTTGCAAATCTGTGGCAACTCCTAATAGGGGGAGGACCATCCATTAGGAAAAAAGGGAGCTTGTTTCAGGGCCTTAAGGTTTAGAAAAATAGGCTCTCGACCAATCACTTTTAGTGCCCAAGCCTTCCCATTGGCTAGTTTGTTAATCAAGGCCCTAATCCAAGAGTCCCTTTTTGATTTTAAGGGTATAATGGTAAAAAATGGCTTAACACGCCCAAAATCAAGAGGCTCATTCAAGCTTAAGCATTGTGTGGCAGTTGGTGGTTAGGGCTATGATATTTTAGGATGTTTGGAAGCACCGAAATCGTTTGGCCTTTAGAAGAAATACCAAAAATCACGTAAAAAGATAAAAGAAGTCATATTCAAAATCTCTCTCCTTTATTAGGTCTAACATACGTGATCTTCAAATATGTTTTTTTGTGCAGAATGATTTTGACATCATCAGTGCATCTGTAGTGGGCCAAAACCCCAAATCGAGTCCGGAGACACCGAAAACTGACACCCAAAGGCCCAAAGAGGGAAATAGAACCAGTGTAATGAGTCAGTTTGAAATTGTATTTTGAAATAACACTTGTGCATAGCAGATGTATTTCCTTCAAACTTTGAGGAGTGGGAACCAGTCGAGTGCTTCTTAGGTAAGTTTGCTGCGATTCATGAGGATTTAGGAAGGCAAATGCATGCTGGAGAGAAGTCCTCTACTTTGAAACAGAGAAATATCTATTGGTATAATGCCAAGTACATTACTCCAAGGACGGCATCAGGCTATGGCCATCTTCAATGCATTGCAACACCACAACTTGAAGACATGGATTGCAGCATGGTGGACACAAGAACAATGCAATCATATAAGGAAAAGATTGCAAAGGATGTGGGCATGGCCATGAAGTTTACATTTGGCTCTAAATGGGTAAGGTTGTCTTGGTTTATGCCTTTGCACATTTTTGCTTCTTGTTTTAAGAATATCTAGATGCACAGAACAAAAACCATGTGGTCATGCAAGTGCCTACATGAGAATGCCCTTAAGGAATTGCTTGGGGTGAATTAGGGAAGCAGGTCAGGTGAACAAAAGGGTGATCTGATTCAATGCCATGTATGCAAAACCATTGTGGTTGTCAAGCACCACATCTCCCACCAAATGTTATATTTTGCTTTCCAATAGAGGCACTGGAAGAAAACAGGTGGCAATTGGCTCCCCCTTGACTCTAACGATGATGATAATATAGGGGTAAGTTTATATATTGCTTCTCATTTAGGAGATGTCAAGAATGTGATTGTCACGTCACAGTGGACTCTAAGGAGACTCTAAGGGACGTGCGGGAACACCTATTGGTCATGGAGGATGGCATGTTTGAGTCCTTTCACTTTACCTTAAATGGTGAAAAGGTATCAAAGCGTGCAGAGAAGCTCATGCATAGTGCCACTTTTATCCCTCCTGCAATATTGAAGGTTGTCAACAATGTGGGGTGGAACAATTGTGGACTTTGACATTTTCCAATTAATAGTGGTGCAATTAATTTTGATATTTTGAATGGTTTTGTTTCATGTCAATGTCAAGTTTTTTCCAAAATTTTTATAATTCTTTTTATTTTTTATATTTAGAACATTTGGGTATATATAGGTTATAAAGTTACTTTAGTTTCAAAGTTTCACTATCATAGCCATAGTTCTCCTAGCTACCGAACTACCATGGATTCTGCTAGGTCTGCCTTCCATGATTTCATCTCTCGTACTCCATTAATTGATAGAGAGGAGGAGTTATTTCCAGTGTTTGATAAGAGCATAGATGTCCTAGGCACCTACTTGGGAGCTCGAGAAGATTTTGAAGACCCCATCAAGTACATGCAAGACTACAACGTGAGTTTTGCATATCAACTTGATGAGTCTACAAAAAGATGGGTCCCAATTGATTATTTGAAGTACTTGTTCAATCAAGAACCTAGGTTTGTGAAGCGTTTAGATCGCTTTCGATCCCAGCTCACACCCCTAGGGTTTAGGGAGGTGGACATTGATGACCTCCTAGCATGTGGAGTCATCGAAAACACAGGAAATAGTTTCCGGCCTTAGATGAGCTTTTGGAAAAAGGGAGTTTTGGACCTGAAGGGGGCTCTTTCATTGCACTTATAGAGCCAACGGGGGAGGTTATCTT
The DNA here is from genome assembly GCF_047967505.1 of Dipteris shenzhenensis. NCBI lineage: Eukaryota > Viridiplantae > Streptophyta > Polypodiopsida > Gleicheniales > Dipteridaceae > Dipteris > Dipteris shenzhenensis. Next base: position 43,783,762 of record NC_141603.1, read on the forward strand.
GCTCACCCTAGCTCCCCAATTGGAAGAGAACTCATGGTGAGCGGTCGTGGCACCTACGTATGATAGCCAGTGGAGATCTGATTTGACCCTTACTACTCCTTTGTTCACCTCACATGGTCAGAGCATGTTAAACATTCTAAGGGGGACCACCGGGGTCAGTCCCTCGAGCTCAAGGGTAGTAATCTGGAACCCTATTCTCTCTGGAACATCAATGTTGGCTAAGATGTGCATCCAGTTTTGAGAGAATTTCGGCTCGGGAAGAGGTGCATACCACAATTCATCGGACTCTTTTTCATCCTCTTCCCTATCACAGGGTTGGAATAGCTTTAGGGATGTGGTCCAGATGGTTGTGTCAGATCTTGTGGGTGAAAAGGTGTCATGACAATGGGTGGGCCTTGTAGGTGTGCAAGTCCACTCGCATGATTTGTTCCTCGTGTCACAAATAGATGTTATCGGTACGCTAATTGTGTGTGAGCTCGGACATTCATAAGAAGGGTCTGCGTAGGATATCATCATATCCTAGCTGCCAAAGTGAAGTGACTATGAACCTGATGGGGTAGGTGAATCCGAATATGGCCTTGTTTGATACTAAGCAAGTTAAGGTTGGTGCTCTTAGGTGGGGTGACTAGGGTTGTCGGTCTTCTCAAGGGACATTTCTTGAACAGATGCTCAATTCCACACCCTACACACAAGGGTGTAGGGTTGGTCGTGGGTGAAGCGGCGAGGGTAAGATCCCTATAGGAGCAGTCCTTCAAGAAATGTGGCCCCTGACACTTGAAGCATGACACTCGAGGGTTCGAAGTGCCTCTGTAGGGGCATTCACTTGCCCTATGGGGGCCCTGACAGGTATAGCATTGGATCTCAGGGTCCTTTAGGTGATAGAATTTAGGTCTCTAGCCCTTGAGTTCACGGGAGCGGTCTAGAACACGGGGACTTGCTGATCCTCTAGCAGGAGGTAGTGACTTAGGGTGCCACTTCCTTCCTCATAGGGGTAGTAGTCTAGGGGTCCGTGATCTGCCGGATCTGTCTCCTCCCAGTCATTGGGCACTTCCTCTACCAATACTTGATTGACCAAAGCTATACGAGGTAGTGGAGGTTGAGGGCATAATATGGGTGGCGGTAACAGAGCCGGTTGGGCCCTCTACTTGCTTGAACTAGCCAAAGGGCCACCTTGTGCATTTAGAGGTTTAGGTGGAGCCGTCAGGGCTAATGGGGGTTGCATTTGATACATGGGTTGGGGCAAGGACCTCAAAATTTGGCATTGGGAGGTATCATGGTTTCCCCATCTATGACAGTGTGTCATAGTAGAGTGTCTGCCTTGCCCTTAGGTGAGGACATTCATTGGAGGGATGGTTGTCATTACATAACCCACACTAGACGTTGTCTCTCTGTGGAAACAAATGGGGGTTGCTTGGTTCCTCCTTCATGTTGAGATCCTAGATTATTGTGCTAGGATCCCTATGAGATTCGAAGGGCGAAAACTCACGTTGCTCGGAGTCCTATTGATAGAACCACCTTGGGATCCCTGCTAACCATTGCCATGTTGGTCACTAGGGATCGGGGTGTGTTTGGAGGCCATAGATTTTTTAGGAGGAGATCGGGTAGCATTAAAATGGCGTCCAGTGTGTTTAGCAATTTGTTTAACTCATGCCATAGAAAAGTGGGATTTTAGGTTTTAAAGCACTTTAGGGTTTTTATTTATAGGCCCTTTTAAATTAGGGCTTGTCGAGTGCCTCCCTCCTTTCATCACCCATTCGCTAATGTAAGCTCTTCGCCCCCCTCGCCCCCCCTCCCTCCACCTTGCCATATCACACGTGATTAAGCTTCACATTTCCTCTATGAAGGCCCATCAATGGGAGTAGTTCTTTAGCTTTTGCAATGCACTGTGTGGATACTTGTTGCGGCCTCAAATTCCAAGCACAAACTAGATGGAGATAGAGTAACTTATCAAGAATGCACATTTCAACATGCAAAGTACACACATGTAACCACTCCAATGGAATCGACAAAATGGGATCCCATTTAGGATCCTTTTTGTGATGATCAGGGGCTGCACTTTGGTTGCAAGGAAGGATGCCATTTTCCCACTGTAGGATTGCCCTTTTGTATCTTTAGAGAGAGTGGGTGTAATACAAGCATGCCCATTTTGCATCTAAACCTGTATCACAACCATACAAGCACTTTAGGGTCTTCAAATCACCAGCTAGATCACATTCAACTTGAAACATTCCATGCTTGCCTTGTCTCTTATCTTTGAATAATCGATGGGATGCTGGTTCTCTCTAAAACCCACTTCAATGTCTCATGGCACTCCTTTGGGGTCTTGGGGGGTTCACCTCCTAAAATTTTAGTATACCACATGCATTCAAAACGAGGGGTATTTCAATTCCACTTTTGGAAAAAATTTAATTGGGTGACAATTAAAGGAGGTGGCTTTTAATTCAACTTTAGAAAAAAATCAATTCGTTCATAAGTAAAGAGGGGTGGTGTTATTGGGGGGTAAAATTTAGCTAAGGGGTTTTTTGAATACCCCTTGAATGCACATGATACCTAGGATTTCTTAGTGGTGCACCCCCCAAGTTTGGGGTCTCAAATGCTGCAAGCCACCATATGTCCTTCCTAGATTAGACTGAGAAATCTTACTCAGTTTCCTCATCCCATTGAGCAAAACACAAGGCATCGTTCATAATACAAATGCTCACCCTCTCTAGCTTTTGCTCTTTTGCCAACTGAGCTTCATCCATTTTTATAACAAATTCTAGCTTGCCTTCTATACAATGAAAGAAAATACAATCAGGATATACAAATGAGAATAAGCTTCATCCATTTTTATAACAAATTCTAGCTTGCCTTCTGTACAATGAAAGAAAATACAATAAGGATATAGAAATGAGAATAAGTAGGGTTGAATGCAAAGAGGTAGTTTCTCTTATCTTATTCTATCATTCCATAAGATTTGACCATGGCTATTAACAGCCATTGAGCATGTTAACGGCAGATCTGGCCCATCCAAACTGCATGGACTTTGAGCCACAATAGGCTCCATTTCAAAGTAGTTACCGGGACCCAATCTATTAACCTACTAACTGACACATGTCAGCAACCTAACTCACCACCTTAATTAAAATTTGTCAAGGGTTGGTCAGCCAGCTATCTTGCCAGCCTAACATGCATTGACTCAGTGCCATAAGGCTAACCAACCGACCCAAAGGCATAACAGTGTAACACACCGTTCTTGGTATACCTCCGAGGTAAGCTATCCCACTGGTTGTCAACCCACTAAAAGGTGCCAGCCGTCCATCCAACCGACACATGTCATCTACTATCCCACCGAATGGCACCATAAGGTTAACCCTCTGACCCGGTGGCATACAACTCACCCTCCAATCAGAGGGATAGCTTTGGGAATAAATTTCTTGATAAAAATTACAAAACTAGAATTGAGGCAGGGTGTGCTTAAGCAGGGTCCTCATACATGCACTTGAGGTCCAAAAGAATTTGGTTCAGAGAGCTTCAAGCTTAAGGACAACATTTTGAACTACATGACGATGCCCACCTCTTGCCCTAGTTTTGGTTTAGCTCCACTATGGAATTCAATTCCCATCTCTCATTTAGTATTAGGGCCTTGACGTAGTGAGCCCTCCACTTCAGATGAGACCACGAGCTTGAACAAGGAAATGTAAGAACCAATTGGCTCGAAAACCCCTGAAGCCCCTCACACAAGGACATCTCTACCTCACTCTCTAGCTCCTTCTGTAGCCTCTCGACTAAGGGGAACTATTTCCAACATGTTTGGATGATTAGGATGAATGGATTCAGCAGGGATGGAGAACCCTTTTGCCAGTATGCCAGCAAAAGGGGAGGCCAGTGACAACCAACCTCTACACCACAAGCGAGGATTGATGCCATATTTTTGTGGACTTGACCCATGATCTTCACTAGGCACCCTGACTTAGAGTGCATGGAAGACAAGGACTTGTGGATGAGGGACTATGTCAGACAAAAATTCGGGCATGGAAGCTCAAGAAACTTCCAAGAGGGACCCCCTTATGGGCCGCTAGGTCACAAGCCATGGTCATGATGATTCATTAATCTTGTGGAATTCCATTTATACGTTGGTCACATGCTCAATCCTTATCTCAGGGAGTTCATCTCATAAAATTTTAGTGTACCACCTGCATTCAAAAGGAGGGGTATTTTAATTCAACTTTTGGGAAAATTTTAATAGGATTACAATAACAGGAGGGGTTTCTTAATTCAACTTTAGGAAAAAATATTGTAGTTCTCATATGTAAAGAGCGGTGGTTTTATTGGGGGTAAAATTTTGGTTGATGGGCTTTTAAAGTACCCCTTGAATGCACGTGATACATATGATTTCTTAGTACTGCACACCCCAAGATCCTTATGGAATGGATGCAAACTTCATTTAAAAATACTTCCAAAAATTTGCCAAGTTTGGGGGTGCATGCCATTTGTATAAATTATTGAAATATACTTGGTGCATTAATGAGGCCCAAAGGCATTACCTTGAATGCAAAAGAACCTTACGGCGTAGTGAATGTTGTCTTCTTAATATCCTCTTCTACAATCTGGATTTCATAGCAGCCAAAGTAACCATCACAAAATGTATAGATCCCATGCCCACTAACTCTTTTTAGAACAAGGTCCTAAATGAAAAGCAACAAATGATCCCTTTTGGTGGCAACATTGAGATTCTTGTGGTTAATGTATACCCACCATTTGTTCTTCTTCTTTGAATTGATTACCATAGGAGACACCCACTTAGACTTGTGCACTAGGACAACAAAGCCTACTTGCACTAGCTTCTTTCCTTTTTCTACAAAACATTTATTTGTATGGTCATAGACCTCCAATACTATTGCATTACCACCAGAACCCACTTCTTTTGAGCAAGCCATGGGAAAAGAAAAATGGGAGAAAGCCATGGATGAAGAAATGGATGCCTTGGAAGCAAATGCTACATGGGAATTGGTGCCTTTAACTAAAGACAAGAATGCAATTGGCTGCAAGTGGGTTTATAAGGTGAAGCACAATGCAGATGGTTCTGTGAACAGATACAAGGCAAGATTAGTTGTCAAGGGGTATGCATAGACATACGGCATTGATTATGAAGAAACATTCAGTCCGGTTGCAAGGATGGCAACCATAAGAGTTCATTGCTATGGCTGCATCAAAGGGATGGTCTTTACATCAGCAGATGGATGTAAAGAATGCCTTCTTGCATGGTGATTTACAAGAAGAGGTCTATATGGAGCAGCCACGAGGTTATGTGAATGCTGTTCATCCTGAGTTTGTTTGCATGTTGAAGAAAGCCTTGTATGGCTTGAAGCAAGCACCCAGAGCATGGTCTGACAAGATAGGACAGTATCTTGTCACTATTGGCTTTTAGATTTCCAAGGCAAATTTCTCACTTTATGTGAGAAAAATAGAGAAAGGCATTATGTTGCTTGTCATTTATGTTGATGATTTGATCATCACACATGATAGTGATGAAGATATCCTTCATGTGAATGCTATTGAAGTAGAAGTTTGAGATGAAAGATTTGGGAGAGCTGCGTTACTTCTTGGGCATTGAGGTGATTAGATCCACAAGTGGGATATGGCTCTTGCAGAGGCAGTATGGATTGGACATGCTGTCCAAATATGGGATGACAAGCTGTAAGCCTATTTCAGTTCCTTTAAAGCAGAATGTGAAGTTGAGTGCAGATGCAGGTGAGCTTTTGGAAGACCCTACTATGTACATACGCATAGTAGGAAGTTTGATTTATATCACTATTACCAAGCCATATTTGAGCTATGCTGTTGGGTTGGTAAGTCAGTTTATGCAGGCTCCAAGGAAACCATATTTGGATGCGGCTAGACACATATTGAGGTATGTGAAGTCCACATTGCAGTATGGACTATTTTATGAGACTGGGGTTCAGATACAGTTGCATGGATACACTGATGCTGATTGGGCTGGTAGTATTTCTGATAGATGATCTACCAATGGATATGTGTTCTCTTTTGGGAGTGCTACAGTCACTTGGAGCAGTAAGAAACAGCCTACACTTGCCTCTTGTCGAGCATAGAGGCTGAGTACAGGGGTGCAACAATGACTGCATGTGAGGTCGCTTGGTTGTGTAAGCTACTTTATGATATGCATCAGTCTACAAATGGGCCAGTTGTCATTTATTGTGACAACATGAGTAGTATACACTTGGCAAATAACCCAATCTATCATGCTAAAACAAAGCACATTGAGGTGCATTATCACTATGTGCAGGAGAAGGTTCTAGTAGGTTTATTGATCTAGTTTATGTCAGCACAGAGGATCAAGTAGCTGACATATTCATGAAGGCATTGGGCACAAAGAAGCTGCGCAGGTTCAGAGACCTACTTGGTGTGCAGGAATTGGGATTGAGCTTGAGGGGGAGTGTTGAGATATCGAGCTCCACTCGTGATATGCCAGGGTGACCGTTGTGCATTTATGTCATCAACTTGTTAGAAAGCTGCAGATGCAGGTGGTACACCGCCCATGAATAATAGCTAGATGACAGCTATCGTTATGTACTCTAGTTAGTGGCTCAGTTAGTATGCCACCTAAGTTAGCTGAGTTTGGTTTGAGACCCACATATAGGGTTCACCTATTCCTTTTGTACTTAGAAAGAGTTCTTTTGGCTTTCACAACTAAGAAGAGGAAAATTGTTTTCAGCCTCCACCTTTGTGTGTATTCCCCCAATGTGTATGTGAGAAAGCTGCAAGTGGGACTCCTTACTTCTCTCTCACTCTCTTCACAATAAGAACTACAAATGATGTGGCCTTAGAGGGTCGCTTACCTACAAAAGGGGATGGGTCCAATGAGGTGGCCACCTTTTCAGTCACCAAGGGTGTAGCCTCTACTGTGAGGAGATCTCTTTTTTGGAGATCAATTGTGATTTTGATATGGTGTATCCTATGTAGGTTTTTTTTTAAATGCAAAGATGTATCCTGTAGATCTAAGACAAAAGGACAAAGAAGCAGTAAGGACCAACTCTAACCTTCTACCTGTACTGGTGTCCTACATTTTCAGTGAGAGGGCATCAATGGAGATTGAGATTAAGAAGATGACCACAAAGGGTGAGACCAAGAAGATGACTAAGACAAAGTCTTCTCTTAGGCCAGATGTATAGGTCTGTAAAAAGGGTATAGGGAAGAAACAGAAACCTACTCCATAAAAGGAAGATTTTGACTCTAGGAAGGGTGACAGTGATGACACTGCTATTGTTCATGGCTTACTACAAGCTTCTGGTATTGTGGACTCTAGGAAAAATAGGGCAAGGGAGACAATCGGTGATACCAAGCTTGTTGAGGTCAGTACTTTTGTGATTCAGATTAGAAAACTTCATAGGCCTCGTATTGATCCAGAGATAGGTAGAAGACCACTTGAAGTCAGGCCACCTCATCATCTTCATCTAGCAAATATTAAAGCAAAGATGAAGATTAACCCTTTTGCCACAGTGGTCCCATTTTTTGTTATGGTGGATCCATATCAGTGTCTTCACAAGCACAATTTTGATAGAAATAAAGTAAATCTCTATGATTATTTTATAATTGGTGGATCTCATAGTGCCAGAGACAATTGTGCATTGAGTATCCTGACTCCCTCTACTTCAAATCTACAGAGTGTAAGATCTATGTAGGTCTCACTAAGGAAGAGATCAATTTGTTGGCATGGGACCACAATAATGATAATGAATATAGACAGGGCATGACTTTTATACAGAGGATACATTTCTTCCATAATGAATACCTGGATTTCAGGAAAGCTAATGAAAAAGTTACACTTTAATTCAAGATTTCTTTTTGTCAAGAAACGGCCTTAGTTTTTTATGAAAATAAATGCTCTGATGCTATGAGGAGTGGCATTTAGATCCAGCCCTATTTGGGATATCCATGAGGAGATTTTTGATATGTGAGAAAAGGGAGGGGTGAAGGCATAAAAGAAATTGAAAGCCACGGATGACTCTAATGTGATTCTTAAAGGGCAAAGCAAAAGGGCAGACCTTACAGTTAAGGCCTTGTCAGATGATATGAAGATCACAGTGTGGAGATCCATGCATGGCATTAAGGATGAAAAAGTCATCCTTGTTGAGATATCGAGCTCTACTCGTGATATGCCAGGGTGACCGTTGTGCATTTATGTCACAAACTTGTTAGCTGCAGATGCGGTTGGTACACCGCCCACCCATGAATAATAGCTAGATGACCGCTATCCTTATGTACTCTAGTTCATGGCTCAGTTAGTATGCCACCTTAGTTAGCTGAGTTTGGTTTGAGACCCACATATAGGGTTCTTCTATTTCTTTGTACTAGAGTTCTTTTGGCTTTCACAACTAAGAAGAGGAAAACTATTTTCAACCTCCACCTTTGTGTGTATTCCCCCATTGTGTATGTGAGAAAGCCGCAAGTGAGACTCCTTCCTTCTCTCCCACTATCTTCACATGGTATCAGAGCCTAGTTTGTGATAAGGAGCTCAAGAAAGCAAACCAAGTTCACGGTGTCTTGGTAAGAGGACCAGTGTTGTTGCTTTCCTTTTTTGAGTTTGGGAGCAAATCTCTGCAGGTAGCATAGCCAGAAAGTGCAAGAGTGCATTGTCTCAGATTGAGATGCCCTTCGCAATGTGGCGAGAGGGCAGTATATGCTGCGGGATAGGGCAAAGCCCTTGGTGACTTTATTTTTTTGATTCGAGGCCTTTTCAGGCCCGTTTTGGAGGCGATGTGGACATGCCTGAATTGAGTGCAACAATGTTTGCACATAGGACCGGTGTAGTTGCAGATATTGATATCTAGCATAAACGCATTGGTCATGTTAATGTACAGCGTATTTCTTTTTGGGATGATTTGAAAGAATTCCTCTTGCAAATGATCAATGTTGCCTGGCAAGAAAATCAGTTGCCGCATAGCCCAAAATATTGTTGCAGGATTGCCTAAATTCAAGGTTGCAGAAATGCATAAGGTATGTGAAGCCTGTCAATTTGGAAAACAGGCAAGGAAACCATTTCCTAGACATGTTCAAGAGAGTAAGAAGCCATTGGAATTAATCCACTCTGATGTGTGGACTACTAAAGCTGCATCTATTGGAGGATGTCATTATTTTGTCACTTTTATTGATGACTACAGCAGAAAAGTTTGGGTGTATTTTATGAAAAAGAAAAGTGAAGTGTTTGGGCATTTCAAAGCTTTTAAATCTATGGTTGAAAAAGAAACAGGCCTGCAAATAAAATGCCTAAGGTCAGATGGAGGGGGAGAGTACCTCTCAAATGACTTTGCAAGGTTCCTGCAAGAGCATGGCATAAAGCAACAATATTCATGCAATCATACCCCACAGCAAAATGGACTTGCAAAAAGAAAAAACAGGCATATTGGAGAGGTATCTCAGGCCATGCTAAATGAAAAAGACCTACCATATTATTATTGGGCTGAAGCAATTGCTACAGCAGTTTACATAATGAACAGGACTCCCACTACAGCAATACATGGCATGATACCAAAGGAGATGTATACTGGTAGAAAACCAGATATTTCTCATTCGAAAATTTTTGGTTGCATTGCCTATGTTCATGTGCCAGATGAGTTGAGGTCCAAGTTGGATCCAAAAGCTGTGAAGTGCATCTTTATTGGTTATTCTCTGTAGTAGAAAGGGTATAGATGCTATAACCCTTCTACTCATAAGTTTACAATGAGCAGAGATGTTGTTTTTGATGAGATGAGCAGCTAGTATAAACCAGTAAATGTGATTGATGATGTAGATGCACAAAATGGTAATGCTGCATAGAATTCACAGCAGCAATCACAAAATATTAGTGGACCTATAGTGTCCTCTAGCAGTGGTTCACATACTTCGCCATGGACAGGCAGATTGAGACCAGGAAAATCTCCTCAAAGCAATGCAGATAGTGGTATGCAAGTATCATGAAAAGGAAAAGAGAAGGTAGATCAGCCCATGTTTGATGTGAATGCAGGTCACTCTCATGTGGATGGTGAATCTAGTGGCTCAGAACAGAGCATTGATGATGAGTTGGGTATTCCTTCTATTGTTACACCTGGAGTAAGGAAGACCAGGGATGTTTTGAGAGCACCTAGAAGTGAGCCTATTTTGCATAGGTCTACCAGAGCTAGGTATCCTGTGGATAGGCTGAAATATGATGGATTTACAGCCATTCACTATGCCTATATGGTCAAAGTGATATAAGAACCAGAACCCACTTCTTTTGAGCAAGCCATGGGAAAAGAAAAATGGGAGAAAGCCATGGATGAAGAAATGGATGCCTTGGAAGCAAATGCTACATGGGAATTGGTACCTTTTCCTAAAGACAAGAATGCAATTGGCTGTAAGTGGGTTTATAAGGTGAAGCACAATGCAGATGGTTTTTGAACAGATACAAGGCAAGATTAGTTGTCAAGGGGTATGCACAGACATATGGCATTGATTATGAAGAAACATTCAGTCCGGTTGCAAGGATGGCAACTGTAAGAGTAGTCATTTCTATGGCTGCATCAAAGGGATGGTCTTTACATCAGATGGATGTAAAGAATGCCTTCTTGCATGGTGATTTGCAAGAAGAGGTCTTTATGGAGCAGCCACTAGGTTATGTTCATGTTGTTCATCCTGAGTTTGTTTGCAAGTTGAAGAAATCCTTGTATGGCTTGAAGCAAGCACCTAGAGCATGGTCTGACAAGATAGGACAATATGTTGTCACTATTGGCTTTCAGATTTCTCACTTGTGAAAATGCTATTGAAGCAGAAGTTTGAGATGAAGGATTTGGGAGAGCTGTGTTATTTCTTGGGCATTGAGGTGATTAAATCACCAAGTGGGATACAGCTCTTGCAGAGGCAGTATGGATTGGACATGCTGTCCAAATATGGGATGATAGGCTGTAAGCCTATTTCAGTTCCTTTGGAGTAGAATGTGAAGCTGAGCGTAGATGCAGGTGAGCTTCTGGAAGACCCTACTATGTATAGGCGCATAGTTGGAAGTTTGATTTATATGACTATTACCAGGCCAAATTTGAGCTATGTTGTTGGATTGGTAAGTCAGTTTATGCAGGCTCCAAGGAAACCGCATTTGGATGCAGCTACACGCATACTCAGGTATGTGAAGTCCACATTGCAGTATGGACTATTTTATGAGACTGAGGTTCAGATACACTTGCATGGATACACTTATGCTGATTGGGCTGGTAGTATTTATGATAGATGATCTACTAGTGGATATGTGTTCTCTTTTGGGAGTGCTACAGTCACTTGGAGCAGCAAGAAACAGCCTACAATTGCCTTGTCGAGCATAGAGGCTGAGTATAGGAGTGCAGCAATGGCTGCATGTGAGGTAGCTTGGTTGCATAAGCTACTTTATGATATGCATCAGGGGCCAGTTGTCATTTATTGTGACAATAAGAGCAGTATACACTTGGCAAATAACCCAGTCTATCATGCCAGAACAAAGCACATTGAGGCGCATTATCACTATGTGCGGGAGAAGGCTTTACTATGTCTTATTGATCTAGTTTATGTCAGCACAGAGGATCAGGTAGCTGACATATTCACGAAGGCATTGGGCACAGAGAAGCTGCGCAAGTTCAGAGACCTGCTTGGTGTGCGGGAATTGGGATTGAGCTCGAGGGGGAGTGTTGAGATATCAAGCTCCACTCGTGATATGCCAAGGTGACCATTGTGCATTTATGTCACCGACTTGTTAGCTACAGATGCGGTTGGTACACCGCCCATGAATAATACCTGGATGATAGCTATCCTTATGTACTCTAGTTTGTGGCTCAGTGAGTATGCAACCTTAGTTAGCTGAGTTATGTTTGAGACCCACATATAGGGTTCTTCTATTTCTTTGTACTAGAGTTCTTTTGGCTTTCACGACTAAGAAGAGGAAAACTGTTTTTAGCCTCCGCCTTTGTGTGTATTCCCCCATTGTGTATGTGAGAAAGCCGCAAGTGAGACTTCTTCCTTCTCTCCCACTATCTTTACAATCCTATCTACATTGGCCCGAGTCAAGGCACGAGAGCTCTCACTTGATGCAATGTCCTTATTCTATGATTAATCCAATATATTCTTATTATTGTCATTTTTTGTTTATAAGATGTTTTTGTAAAATCTAATATATTAATATTGCAGTCATAAAACTTATATGAGAATGCAAGAGTAGATGATGGTTGGATTTAATGTACAAACCTAGGAGAAGATTATTGTAGACTATCCAATTTCTAGTGCATTTGAGCCTTTGAAGCCTTTCTGCATTGAATTCAAGAAAATAGTAAGTATATCATCCTATTAATTTTTGCAATTGTTGTTGATTTAGGCCTACATAGTAGTGATCTTTAGCACACCTACAAATTACACATTACAAAAATTTTGGATTGGAGAATTACTAAATATTAGAGGCTTGGATAAGGGAATATGGTATCCATGAAGGAGATTATGCCATGTGGACTTCTCTGTAATAGAGGCTCCCCAAATCTAGGGGAAATTTCAATTTTTTTTCAAAATACCCAAAAAAACGTCATTGGTAGTTCACAATAAAAATTAATCTTTGGCAGGCCTACCCTGACCATGTCTGGCCTCCTTGTTTTCCTCCCAAGGCAAACTATCCCCTAGCTAGAACTATGCTCACGTTTTCCATTTAGTTCAACCATTTGGCCCAAACTTTGACTTCCTAACCAGCTCTCCCCCTATTCTCTCTCTTCCAAAACATTTCAAACATTCATTCCTGCCACTTTCTAGTAGCTAGTTTCAAAATATCTTATTTTCACTCTTCCTTAGTCATTCTCTCTCCTCTTTGCTCATGTTTTTCTTCCACATTCGAAAATCTCTCAAAGAAACTTATGTCCAAGCTTTGTTCATCCCTCCACTTCCATTCATTCTCTACTTATTTCACTCTCTCTTAGAAACCAAACTTGCAACCTAAATCTACTTGAAAGGAGTAAGAAAAACGGGTGTTCTCTCATTTTTGGTTCTTTCCTCAACCTTTTGGAGTATAGAGAGTCACCTCTTGAAGTTGCGACCTAAATCTACTTCGAAGGAGTGAGAAAAGCGGGCGTTCTGTCATTTTTGGCTCTTTCTCTACCTTTTTGGAGTATATAGAGTCAACTCCAGGAGAAGGAACACATACTTTCCAAGTAATGAAGTGATTTCACCTCGAAATTTTTGTTTGTATTAAAGTAGATACGTTTTTGTATCACACTTTTTCTATATGTTTGTTACAACAGACAGGGATGAGGGAGAGATTGAGGTAGATGATATGTAAAACTATAAGATGATTTTTGACATTTTTTTCTTGACTAGTATAGGAGGGATAGATAGAGGGAGAGAGAGAGGGAGAGAGAGAGAGAGAGAGAGAGAGAGAGAGAGAGAGAGAGAGAGATTATTTCAAACTGCTATGTTGTTTTCTATTTGAGGGGATGAGTGAGGGAGAGAGAGACATAAAATAGTCATTTTTTTCTTCATTATTATAGGAGGGATAGATATAGGAAGGGAAAGAGAGAGAGAGAGAGAGAGAGAGAGAGAGAGATTATATTTGAAACTGCTATGTTTTTTTATCTGTTTGAGGAGATGAGTGAGGGAGAGAGATAAAAAATAGTCGTTTTTTTCTTTTCTAGTATAGGAGGGGTAGATAGAGGAAGGGAAAAGAGAGAGAGAGAGAGAGATTATATTTCGAACTGCTATGTTTTCTTTTGTTGAGGGGATGATTGAGGGAGAGAGACAGAGATTGTATTTCAAACTACTAGGTTTTAGAAGTATTTGAGAAAGAAGGAAGAAAAAGAGATCCTTATCAAAGAGTTTTGGGAGGGAGAGAGAGAGTGATATGATATTGATATGATATTGTGGAGAAATAGAGCAGGAAGAGAGCATATCGTAAACTAAGTATTTCAAAAAAAATTGATGTTTGTTTGTGTGAGGGGTACCTTGGAAGATAGATGGGAGAGAGAGAAGTATTATATGTTTTTTGTAATAATATTTTGTTTATTTTTGTGAGAGGTTTAGTTAAAGCAGAGTGGGAAGGAGGGAGAGAGAGAGAGAGAGAGAGAGAGAGAGAGAGAGAGACTTGCAAAGAAAGAGAAAGAGAGGAATAGAGAAAGAGAGAATAAAAGACATAAATTTGGAGGGTCTTTGGAAGTAGAAAGAGCTAATTTTAATCATATGGTACAAGGGCAGAAACTATGGAAGTAGAAAATGATAGATATAGAAGTAGTTTACAGTCTGTTGTATTGAAGAATGTTAAGGATGAGCATGGGGAATGGACTCCTCAGCTCTACAGGAGATATTCTTGGATCATAATGCAACCCACTAATCGTGGGTGCTACAAAGTGGGTCGGAAGGATGCAATGGACATCTCCAAACATTGAAAGGGAAGAATCTTAGATTTTGAAATTTCTCCTGGCAGTAACACAGTGACACAGGTATATTTTCAGCATGTCTTTACCCATGCAAACATATATGTGCATTTGAATGCAGGACTTCCATATCGTAGGCCCAATTGTAAGTTTTTCAAAGTGTACTAGTACTTCATTTGCTTTTTAGAGTATTTGCATTTATTTGGGGACGTTGACACAACTGTTTTATGCCTTATATTTGTTTTATAGACTTATATCCATCTACTTACAAAGAGTGGGAGCCTGCAGGATGCATAACTGGGGTGTTGCATGTCCTCCATGTTGAGATCGGGAGTTTTCAGTATGAAGACTACACACCATTAGAATTAAAAAAGGACGGGATCTTCTTCTATGACTCAATGTTCATTGTGCCAGATGAAGAAGGACAGTATGGTAGATTAGAATCTCTTCCCTTGCCCTCTTTTAATAGTCCAGAATGACCGCTTCCAAGCATGGAGATAAGTGAATCATATAGAAATAGAATATTAAATGATGTGAGAAATGCTATGAAGCCAACTACTCGTGGAAGAAATGCTAGGTTGAGCTGATTTCTTCCATTTCCATGATTTGTTGATTTCTTTGCAAGTTGTAGGCAATTAAGAAAAACAAAGATTACTTACACTTGCAAGAGCTTAGAAATGGATTGGATGTCTAAGCTATTTGACAATGGATGGACAACAAGAACATGTCATGCTGAAGATTTAGTACTAGGTCGATTGAACACTTTAGGTATGACATTTCGGTGAGCAAATCTTACAATTCTTGTTTGTATAAAAAATTATTAGGATACTATGTATTAACAGATCCCAAATTTTGCATGTATTTCATTGGAAGGCAAAATCTCTGCATGACTCACATATAGAAGGATTAGATGGAAGAACCTTCAATGGGAAGCAATAGATGATGATCTATGCGATCTATTGTCGAGGTATTGTTATGGATAAAATTGTCTAAGGAAAAAGGCATTAATATGTATGTGTGTTTGTATATGTGGCAATAGTATAATAAAATATGGTGTGCATAGGGCCCAAGGTTGAGGTGGCAGGGCATGACCATGTGCCACCCTTCCATGTAAGAGGACCCATAAGGTGTGTTGTACATAATCCATGATAGTAATATTATAAAATGTAAGGTGGCATGGCTCCTCCATGTGCCACCCCTCCACCTAGGCTGCATTTAATGAGATATGGCTCAAAGTCCATGGGAGAAGCAATATATAATAGGTGGAGATGGATATTATATTGAGTTATTCCCTCCATATGGGATAGGCCCATGTGGGGGAGGTATAGAAGGTCCAAGAGAGCAAGTTAAATAATGGGGAAAGTAGGATGAGGTGGCAAGATTCCTTGTGCCAACCCTCCACTTGTCCTCCTAGAGGTTTGAACATATTATAAAATTGGAAAGAGACCAAGGGAGTATCATAGACTTGAGATATGGGGCTTGATTTATGTGGAAAATTGAGGCAAAGGGTTGTCGCACACAATTGAGAGTGCGTAACCGCCAAGCCCACATGGGAGACTTTTCCACACACACCATGCATGTGGGAGGATACATTAATGGGGCTATAAAAGGAGGGGGCTATTCCTTGATGAGACACGCTCATTCTTGTAAAGCCACTTAGCTAGTATTTTGATATTTCCCTCTCATCCCTTCTTTCAAATAAAGTATGGTTCTCTTCCCTTGATGTCTCCATCTCTACATTCCTCCCCCTATCATGTACATGCTTCCCTTCCCCCTCTCCTTTTCCCCTTGTGTCATAGTCTCCCTCTTCCTTCCCTCCAGTTCTAATTCCTTTTTCCCTCCTATGACAATCGTTTGCCCCCATGATCTCCTTTTCTCTATGGCCCTTCAGCGTCGCCATGCTTAGCCTCTAGCCTCTGGTCTCGATTTCTTTTCCAGCTAAAAGAATTGGTGTGGCTGCTAAGATCCGAATCTCCACGGCTAGTGGTGAATCTTCTAATTGTGCCGGTCGCACCTATAAAACTATACCATTTGTGCTCCTTCTAAGCTACTGCACACGCATTCGATTCGTGTGTCTCCTGTGGTTGACCGTGCGACAGTTTTCTGGGCTGCTGCAACTTCTGGTTGCAAACAGTTTTCTGCGTGGCGTTCACCTGCGTGACAGTTCTCTGGACTGCTGCAGCTTCTGGTCGCGAACAGTTTTCTGAGGTCCTGCAAAACTGTAACAGCAGATCCCACGCCCCCCTCTCTCTTCTCTTTCTCTTCTCCTTCTCCTCTCCTCTCCTCTCTTTTTATTAAAGAGTAGGATTTGAACCCAAGGCAAACTCCCTACGGTTAGAGAGTTACAGTTCCCACGATTTCAATATATGAACAAAAATCATTACATTTTCACCACTTCCAACTTGTTGGCCCAATGATAAGTCTTTTGTTGTATTTAGCTTTTTAGTATAGGCACTCGAAGAAAAAAAATGGCCGGTGCTTCCCCTTGACTCTAATGATGAAGACAATATAGGGGTAAGTTTGTCTATGGAGAGACCACTAACCCATCATCAGACTTATGGCCGAGTTATGGCCATTGTCTCCCCTCCTTACTTCATTTTATGTGCTTAACCCACATCTCTTGCTAGATCGCCGAATCAGAACTTCTCTAAGCTCACTTCACGGATGCATGCCACACGAGGAGGGTGGACATTTATGTCACTTCTCGATGCGTTTAAGGAATTGGTGCCTGGTCCTCCGCACCTTATGGCTACCAATGCACGAGATGTTTTCCTTGATCTTCATGTCGACCTTCAATGGCTGATTGTCCAGTGCATTGTTGAAGGAGATGACGGGTGGAATGATACACCGTGGATGATTCATGGTGAAGAACTATTGATACGCTAGGAGGATTTTGATTTTACTTCTACTCATTGTGTGCGGTGATCGAACTACTTGCTGCTTCAGAGGTAATTAAAACGGTGTCCTTCATCAAAGGGTGGGATGCTCCCCAAGCTTGGGGGGAGATTTGGTGCATCTGCTTGTTGAATCCTGTGGATAAGCTCGTCCTGAATGGTTTATTCACAATCTCACTACAAAGGTTTCTAGGCCTCGGCTATGGTTGGTAATGTTTCGACCAAGGAATCCATTTGTACCTAATCAACCTTTTGTGCCTCATTTCGAGCTTCAAGTTGTAATTCTTTTTGGTCTTAAGATAAACTATCAACAAAGGATTGCAAGTTTATTTGGTGCTGAACGTTTGGCTCAAGTGTTGAATTCTCCCCACCCTCTCCTCCTACCTATCTTGGACTACCGAGAAACTTGGGATGTCCGAATTTTAGTCTTGGTGTGATGACATCTTGGATTCTTCAATTTGATGGAGCTTACAAACCTTCGACCAAGGCGGCTGGTGTGGGTGTGAAGCTCACTTCACTGGGTGGTGAGGAGTATTGTTACAGGAAGTCTTCACCCGCAAGTACTTGCAATCAAGCTGAGTACTCGGCGCTCATTTTTGGGCTACAAAAGGCACAAGAACATCATGCCAAGCAATTGGAGGTGCAAGGAGATTCTCAACTAGTGTATGAACAAGTTAGTGGAAGGTGGAAGGTGCGGAGCAAAGGCTTGGTTCCACGACATCAACAAGCATTGGAACTTTGCAACCAATTTGAAGAGGTAAAAATTCAACATATCCCTTGAGCTCGAAATCTTGTTGCTGATTTCTTGGCACATAAAGCTTTTACTTCATGACGCGAGTGGAAGCGCCACCCCAACAAAGCCACAAGCCACGAAGGAGGGTGATCATTTGTAAGGAATGCAAAGGTTGTGGTCATCATGAAATTAAGTGTTGGGCATACTTGATACGAGTTCACCGACTTCGGAAGATCATCAGGAGGGTTCTCAAGGACATTGCTCAAAAGAAGGATGCTAGACCGCACATCCCTTGAAGAAATAGCATGGCGACTATAAGAACTGGAAGAAGCTGAAGGTGATGTGCAAGCTCTCCAACTATTGACATTTGTCATGGCATTCTTGTTTGCCTTGATGAACAGCCTCATGCAACGCCATGCCTCTAACCCTCGCTTGTAAAGATCGATGTGATATCATGAGGGTTGGTCCTTTTAAGATTGTCTATGTGCTATTCTATGCTGAAGATTCTTCTCGTGTAGTATTTCACACTACACCAGTCACACCCTACCCTGCCTATGTGTGCTTTGTGGATGTATCTTCACCCGATTTTTAGTTCAAGCTTCCTCTTACTATTGTTCATCCATAGATAAGCCTCTCTTTTCCATCTTCCAAGCATGGCTGACATTCCCGTGTTTTGTGGATGGGTGGAAGAAAATCCAAATGAGTATCTTGTGGCCTTCAAGCACCGTTGTGTTTCTCTCAACTTTCTTACTGAAGACAGATGGCTATTGGTTCTTCCCACATTTTAGAGGGTTTGGCTCAAGTGTGGTATGAGAAGCAAGCCGAAGATGTTCGCCAAAGCTGGCCAAGGTTGACAATAGCGATGATTGAGTATTTCGGCAAAGAAGAGGAGCCGGAGAATGTGTACCTACAGGTGGCAAACTTGACACAGTCAGAAGGTGAGACGGCACGTCGATATGTGGATCGAGCGGCCGTGCTCCTGGACCGTTTGATTGCCACACAAGAGGACAATGCCGGATTTCGAGCTAGAATGACTCAGCATGTGCTGGGCTACCTTGTAGCAGGAGTGAGTGATGAATTCCGCCTCAAACTTAAATGGGAGAATCCAGAAACTATGGTGCTAGTACATGAGATTGCTCAAAAGTTTGATAAAGTTCAATCTGACCCTGCTTCAAAGAAGATGATTGTCCCTCCGCAACCCCCTCAATTCCTGCAACAACAACCTGGGGGGTCTAACTCAGGGGCATACCCCCACCCCTCATCAGGGATGTATCCACCGCCTCCACCTCAAATGTATGGTCCCCCCTTAGATGCTTACCCTCAACAAGGTGGATATCCTCACCCTCCGCCTCGAAGATTTCCCCAGCCTCGCCCACGAGCCCCCCTCCTCTCTACTCCCGTGGCCCCTCCAACTAAAGAGGCCCCCCCTGCAATAGAACCTGGTGTCAATGACCTAGCCAAGGCCCTGAATGATCTTCGGCTTGAGATGGTGGGCATCAGAAATCAAGCCAACCGCCCTCCAAGAGACCGTGCTAATGTTGTATGCTACGAGTGCCACCAGAAGGGTCATTATCGCACAGAATGCCCCAATATTCCAAGGGTGAATCTTCTAAGTGAGTCGGGCACTGAGGATTCTGATGTAGAGATCCTTGACCTCGGGAAAAGAAGTCGTGCCACCTCGGACCCCTCTCCAAACCATGGACCAGGCCGCCCCAGGAAGAAGGTGTCCTTCTCAGAGCCCTCAGACGCTGAGATGGCAGACCCACCTATAGAGAAGACTAAAAGATCTCGCAGGAGTAAGTGGTCACCCTCGGATTTTCCCATCGGCTCAGGGCAAGAGGACTATTCGGTCGTTCACGACCTTGCTCATCGGTCTTTGAGCATCACACTCCCTCAACTAATAGCATTAATCCCTAAGGTGAGACGTGAGCTGCAGCAAGGTCTCTCAACAAGGAAGAGCAAGAAAAAGGGAAAGCTACGAGAGGTATCTTCTATCTCTGAAGAAATTGATCGGCACCCACATACAGTAGATGTCATCATAGATAATTGCCGTGTCAAAAATGTGTGTGTTGATGGGGGAGCTGCATGTAATATCATGGTGCCCTGAATCATGAAGAAATTGAATTTGAAATGTACAAGGCGTTCCTCCACTCGAATCAAGGTAGCAGATGGTCGACGACTCGCCACCATGGGAGTCATTGAGGATTTGCCCATCACTGTCAATGGGTTGACCACCACTGTCAATTTCTATGTAGTGGACATTGAAGATACAGGCAGAAGTTACCCAGCCATACTCGGGAGACCATGGTTGAGAAAGAGTGATGCAGTCAGCTATTGGAAGACAGGACACATGTCTTTTGGTGCTTCCAAGGAGAAGATCCCGGTGCAACCTGGTGCCATGGAACCGGAAGGAGAAGAGGATCATGACAGTGATACTCTCTCATCCTCAGTGTCTGAGTCCATGGAAGAATCAGACGGGGGGGAGGAATTCTCAGAGGAGGAAGTTTACATGATGGGGGTGTCTCCGACCCTGCCACCTGTAGAAAAGATAACAGCTAGTCCTCAACAGCTTGAATCTATGCTTTCCCCAGATCTCACTCCAAGTGAGAAAGATGAGTTTCTAGAAATTTTCAAAGATTTCCCTGACCTCTTTGCAACTAGCTACCACCACCTTCGCCATGTGACTGCCATAGAGCACAAGATAGAGCTGAAGCCTAATGCGAAGCCTATGGCTCAGAAGTATCAGAGATTAGGTCCCCTGCAGACCGATGCTTCGCTCAGAGTTGTAGAAGCTTGTAGAGGCTGGGTTTATTGTTCCGGTTCACAATACTAAATGGGTTTCACCAGTGGTAGTCATCCCAAAGAAAAACAACAAGTGGCGGGTCTGCATCGACTATAAGAAGCTCAATGCTGCCACCAAGAGGGATCATCATCCTCTGCCCTTTCAAGACCTCATTCTTGAGAAGGTAAGTGGTCATGAGATGTATACTTTCTGTGATGGTTACTCTGGGTTTTATCAAATCAGAATTGCCGAGGAAGATGTGCTTAAAACCACATTTGCCACACCCTGGGGGGGGACATTTGCATTCAAAGTGATGCCATTTGGCCTCACCAATGCTCCTGCTACCTTTCAAAGATTTATGCAGATGGTGTTTGCTCCTTATTTGGGGGATTTCTTGGAGGTGTTTCTAGATGATTTCTATATATTCTCGTCACGTAAGGAGCACATCATAAAGGTTAGATTGGCCTTCCAAAGGGTCAATGATGCAAATGGCAGTCTCAATCCTGAGAAATGCACCATTGGAGCCACTCAAGGGAGGTTATTGGGACATGTTGTCTCATCCGAGGGCATCAAGCTTGACCCCGAGAAGGTAGAAGCCATCCTCAAGCTCTCCCCACCTACAACCAAACGTCAGGTATGCTCATTTGTCAATCTAGCAGGATACTATCACCGCTTCATTGATCAATATGCTGCTTTGACCCGGCCCATGACTATGCTCTTAAAAGATGGGGTTGATTTCTCTTGGGATGAGGATTGTGATCATGGGTTTGCACAAATCAAGAATGCCCTGGCTTCAAAACCCATTCTACGTAATCCAGACTGGTCAAAGACCTTCTATATCAATCCTGGGTTTGGTGAGCACACTCTGGCAGGTATTCTTCTCCAGCAAGGGAAGGATCGGTTCATGTATCCTGTTCGATTTGCTTCTCGACAATTGCTCGACACTAAGCGATGCTATTTAGAGGCTGACAAGCATGCCTTGTCTTTGGTGTTTTGCATTGAGAAATTTAAGCATTATGTGGCTGGAAAGTCCTTCTTTATACTCACTGGCACTGGTCTTGCAAAGCAGGTTCTTCAATCACCAAATCCCATGGGCCGGTTGGCCAAATGGTTGGCAGTTCTACAAGAATATGATTTTTCTTTCAAAATTGTAAAAGGGGGTTGTTCCAACTTGAAGAATGCTTTGATTGATTTAGAGGAGTGCCTTGATGTAACCCTTGTAGTAGCCATAGAAGTTGGGGATCCTTGGTATGGTGGTATCTACAAGTTTTTGACTGCTTTCTCCTTTCCTTCAGAAAGTACTAGCTATGAAAGAAAGAAGATCCGTAGAGATAGTAGGCGCTACACCCTCCTTGGTGGGGTGTTGTACCATCAAGGCATGGATGGGGTACTAAGACGGGCCATTGATGCAGATGAACTGCCCAAGGTTTTGAAGCATTATCATGATGGATTTTGTGGAGGCCACTATGCCAGTGACTATACACCTAAGAAGATTTTACATGCTGGATACTATTGGCCGACGTTGTTCAAGGATGTCACTTTGTATTGCAAAACATGTGAACCATGTCAATTCTTTGGTAGGAAGGATTTGCGTCATGGGCAACATCACCCAGTGATGTCCATCCATCCGTTTCAGAAGTGGGGAATAGATTTTGTCGGGCCCTTGCCCATGACTACTCGCAAAAAGAAGTATCTTTTGGTAGCCACTCACTATGTCACTAAGTGGGTTGAAGCTATCGCCCTCCCTGTTGCAAATGGTAAGGCAGTTTCAAATTTCATATTTGAACGTATCTGCACAAGGTTTGGGACACCCATGGAGATAGTCTCTGACCATGGGAGTCCATTCTTAAATGAAGCAGTGGAGTTACTCATGGATCGCATGGGTATTGATCATCACACTTCTAGCATCTATTATCCAGCATCCATGGGTCAAACAGAGCGGACCAATGGCCTCCTTTGTAAAACCATGGGAAAAACGACCGCAGTTGGTGTATGGTACTGAGGCAGTTTTACCACTAGAGATAGAGATTCCGGCCTTGAGATTGGCACAGGAACAGAGAATGACAGAAGATGAACATGTAGAGGCCAGATTGGTACAACTTGAGAAGTTAGATGAAACCCGATGCCTTGCACTACACCAAACAGAGATCCAAAAGAATCGACAAAAGGCCCGCTTGGATGCTAAGATTCGTAAGGGATGGGAAAGACACTTTGCTGCGGGGGATGTTGTGCTATGCTTTGATAACAGATTGGACCACCAAATGGATAAGAAGTTTCTGCCACTGTGGACTGGTCCATATAAAGTCATCGAGGAACGTAGCAATGGGTCTATACAAGTTAAGGAGCTGCATGAACCATATGGCAAGAAGGTGATCAACAAGCGTTACCTCAAGCCTTTCTTTGTGCGTGATGGACCCACGCATGGAAATGCTGTGCATTCCCTGCCTGGGGGGGGGAACTGTTATGGATAAAATTGTCTAAGGAAAAAGGCATTAATATGTATGTGTGTTTGTATATGTGGCAATAGTATAATAAAATATGGTGTGCATAGGGCCCAAGGTTGAGGTGGCAGGGCATGACCATGTGCCACCCTTCCATGTAAGAGGACCCATAAGGTGTGTTGTACATAATCCATGATAGTAATATTATAAAATGTAAGGTGGCATGGCTCCTCCATGTGCCACCCCTCCACCTAGGCTGCATTTAATGAGATATGGCTCAAAGTCCATGGGAGAAGCAATATATAATAGGTGGAGATGGATATTATATTGAGTTATTCCCTCCATATGGGATAGGCCCATGTGAGGGAGGTATAGAAGGTCCAAGAGAGCAAGTTAAATAATGGGGAAAGTAGGATGAGGTGGCAAGATTCCTTGTGCCAACCCTCCACTTGTCCTCCTAGAGGTTTGAACATATTATAAAATTGGAAAGATGCCAAGGGAGTATCATAGACTTGAGATATGGGGCTTGATTTATGTGGAAAATTGAGGCAAAGGGTTGTTGACACAATTGAGAGTGCGTAACCGCCAAGCCCACATGGGAGACTTTTCCACACACACCATGCATGTGGGAGGATACATTAATGGGGAGAGACCCCCTCTTTTGGCTATAAAAGGAGGGGGCTATTCCTTGATGAGACACGCTCATTCTTGTAAAGCCACTTAACTAGTATTTTGATATTTCCCTCTCATCCCTTCTTTCAAATAAAGTATGGTTCTCTTTCCTTGATGTCTCCATCTCTACATTCCTCCCCCTATCATGTACATGCTTCCCTTCCCCCTCTCCTTTTCCCCTTGTGTCATAGTCTCCCTCTTCCTTTTCTCCACTTCTAATTCCTTTTCCCCTCCTATGACAACCGTTCGCCCCCATGATCTCCTTTTCTCTATGGCCCTTGAGCGTCGCCATGCTTAGCCTCTAGCCTCTGGTCTCGATTTCTTTTCCGGCTAAAAGAATTGGTGTGGCTGCTGGGATCCGAATCTCCACGGCTAGTGGCGAATCTTCTAATCGTACCGGTCGCATCTACAAAACTATACCATCTGTGCTCCTTCTAAGCTATTGCGCACGCATTCGATTTGCGTGTCTCCTGTGGTTGACCGTGCGACAGTTTTCTGGGCTGTTGCAACTTCTGGTTGTGGACAGTTTTCTGCGTTCACTCGCATGACAGTTCTCTGGACTGCTGCGGCTTCTGGTCGCAGACAGTTTTCTGAGCTCCTGCAAAACTGTAACAGCAGATCCCGTGCCCCCCTCTCTCTTCTCTTCTTCTTCTCTTTCTCTTTCTCTTCTCCTTCTCCTCTCCTCTCCTCTCCTCTCTTTTTATTAAAGAGTAGGATTTGAACCCAAGACATCCCCCTTCACAAAAGAAAGACTTATCATTGGGCCAACAAGTTGGAAGTGGTAAAAATGTAATGATTTTTGTTCATATATTGAAATCGTGGGAACTGTAACTCTCTAACCATAGGAAGTTTGCTCTTGTTGAAAAAAGCAAAAATACTTCATTTTATGTGCTCAACCCACATCTCCTGCTAGATCGCCGAATCAGAACTTCCCCAAGCTCACTTCACGGATGCACGCCATACAAGGAGGGTGGACATTTATGTTACTTCTCGATGCGTTTAAGGAATTGGTGCCTGGTCCTCCGCACCTTACGGCTACCAATGCACAAGATGTTTTCCTTGATCTTCATGTCGACCTTCAACGGCTGATTGTCCAGTGCATTGTTGAAGGAGATGATGGGTGGAATGATACACCGTGGATGATTCATGGTGAAGAACTAATGATACGCTGGGAGGATTTTGATTTTACTTCTACTCATTGTGCGGTGATCGAACTACTTGCTTCTTCAGAGGTAATTAAAACGGTGTCCTTCATCAAAGGGTGGGATGCTCCCCAAGCTTGGGGGGAGATTTGGCGCATCTGCTTGTTGATTCCTGTGGATAAGCTCATCCTGAATGGTTTATTCACAATCTCACTACAAAGGTTTCTAGGCCTCGGCGATGGTTGGTAATGTTTCGACCAAGGAATCCATTTGTACCTAATCAACCTTTTGTGCCTCATTTCGAGCTTCAAGTTGTAATTCCTTTTGGTCTTAAGATAAACTATCAACAAAGTATTGCAAGTTTATTTGGTGCTGAACGTTTGGCTCAAGTGTTGAATTCTCCCCACCCTCTCCTCCTACCTATCTTGGACTACCGAGAAACTTGGGATGTCTGAATTTTAGTCTTGGTGTGATGACATCTTGGATTCTTCAATTTGATGGAGCTTACAAACCTTCGACCAAGGCGGCTGGTGTGGGTGTGAAGCTCACTTCACCGGGTGGTCAGGAGTATTGTTACAGCAAGTCTTCACCCGCAAGTACTTGCAATCAAGCTGAGTACTCGGCGCTCATTTTTGGGCTACAAAAGGCACAAGAACATCATGCCAAGCAATTGGAGGTGCAAGGAGATTCTCAACTAGTGTGTGAACAAGTTAGTGGAAGGTGGAAGGTGCGGAGCAAAGGCTTGGTTCCACGACATCAACAAGCATTGGAACTTTGCAACCAATTTGAAGAGGGCAAAATTCAGCATATCCCTCGAGCTTGAAATCTTGTTGCTGATTTCTTGGCACATGAAGCTTGTACTTCAATCACGCATGACGCAAGTGGAAGCGCCACCCCAACAAAGCCACAAGCCACGAAGGAGGGTGATCATTTGTAAGGAATGCAAAGGTTGTGGTCATCATGAAATTAAGTGTTGGGCATACTTGATACGAGTTCACTGACTTCGGAAGATCATTAGGAGGGTTCTCAAGTACATTGCTCAAAAGAAGGATGCCAGACCGCACACCCCTTGAAGAAATAGCATGGCAACTACAAGAACTGGAAGAAGCTAATAGGACCTTGCTCATCGGTCTTTGAGCATCACACTCCCTCAACTAATAGCATTAAGCCCTAAGGTGAGATGTGAGCTGCAGCAAGGTCTCTCAACAAGGAAGAGCAAGAAAAAGGGAAAGCTACGAGAGGTATCTTCTATCTCTGAAGAAATTGATCGGCACCCACATACAGTAGATGTCATCATAGATAATTGCCGTGTCAAAAATGTGTGTGTTGATGGGGGAGCTGCACGTAATATCATGGTGCCCCGAATCATGAAGAAATTGAATTTGAAATGTACAAGGCATTCCTCCACTCGAATCAAGGTAGCAGATGGTCGATGACTTGCCACCATGGGAGTCATTGAGGATTTTCCCATCACTGTCAATGGGTTGACCACCACTGTCAATTTCTATGTAGTGGACATTGAAGATACAGGTAGAAGTTACCCAGCCATACTCAGGAGACCATGGTTGAGAAAGAGTGATGTAGTCAGCTATTGGAAGACAGGACACATGTCTTTTGGTGCTTCCAAGGAGAAGATCCCGGTGCAACCTGGTGCCATGGAACCGGAAGGAGAAGAGGAGCATGACAGTGATACTCTCTCATCCTCAGTGTCTGAGTCCATGGAAGAATCAGACGGGGGGGAGGAATTCTTAGAGGAGGAAGTTTACATGATGGGGGTGTCTCCGACCCTGCCACCTGTAGATGAGATAACAGTAGTCTTCAACATCTTGAATCTATGCTTTCCCCAGATCTCACTCCAAGTGAGAAAGATGAGTTTCTAGAAATGTTCAAAGATTTCCTTGACCTCTTTGCAACTAGCTACCACCACCTTTGCCATGTGACTGCCATAGAGCACAAGATAGAGCTAAAGCCTGATGCGAAGCCTGTGGCTCAGAAGTATCGGAGATTAGGGCCCTTGCAGACCGATGCTTTGCACTCAGAGTTGCAGAAGCTTGTAGAGGCTGGGTTTATTGTTCCGGTTCACAATACTGAATAGGTTTCACCAGTGCTAGTCATCCCAAAGAAAAACAACAAGTGGCGGGTCTGCATCGACTATAAGAAGCTCAATGCTGCCACCAAGAGGGATCATCATCCTCTGCCCTTTCAAGACCTCATTCTTGAGAAGGTAAGTGGTCATGAGATGTATACTTTCTGTGATGGTTACTCTGGGTTTTATCAAATCAGAATTGCCGAGGAAGATGTGCTTAAAACCACATTTGCCACACCCTGGGGGACATTTGCATTCAAAGTAATGCCATTTGGCCTCACCAATGCTCCTGCTACCTTTCAAAGATTTATGCAGATGGTGTTTGCTCCTTATTTGGGTGATTTCTTGGAGGTGTTTTTAGATGATTTCTGTATATTCTCATCACGTAAGGAGCACATCATAAAGGTTAGATTGGCCTTCCAAAGGGTCAATGATGCAAATGGCAGTCTCAATCCTGAGAAATGCACCATTGGAGCCACTCAAGGGAGGTTATTGGGACATGTTGTCTCATCCGAGGGCATCAAGCCTAACCCCGAGAAGGTAGAAGCCATCCTCAAGCTCTCCCCACCTACAACCAAATGTCAGGTACGCTCATTTGTCAATCTAGCAGGATACTATCGCCGCTTCATTGATCAATATGCTGCTTTGACCCGGCCCATGACTATGCTCTTAAAAGATGGGGTTGATTTCTCTTGGGATGAGGATTGTGATCATGGGTTTGCACAAATCAAGAATGCTCTGGCTTCAAAACCCATTCTACGCAATCCAGACTGGTCAAAGACCTTCTATATCAATCCTGGGTTTGGTGAGCACACTCTGGCAGATATTCTTCTCCAGCAAGGGGAGGATCGGTTCATGTATCCCGTTCGATTTGCTTCTCGACAATTGCTCGCGACGCTAAGCGATGCTATTCAGAGGCTGACAAGCATGCCTTGTCTTTGGTGTTTTGCATTGAGAAATTTAAGCATTATGTGGCTGGAAAGTCCTTCTTTATACTCACTGGCACTGGTCTTGCAAAGCAGGTTCTTCAATCACCAAATCCCATGGGCCGGTTGGCCAAATGGTTGGCAAGTCTACAAGAATATGATTTTTCTTTCAAAATTGTAAAAGGGGGTTGTTCCAACTTGAAGAATGCTTTGATTGATTTAGAGGAGTGCCTTGATGTAACCCTTGTAGCAGCCATAGAAGTTGGGGATCCTTGGTATGGTGGTATCTACAAGTTTTTGACTGCTTTCTCCTTTCCTTCAGAAAGTACTAGCTATGAAAGAAAGAAGATCCACAGAGATAGTAGGCGCTACACCCTCCTTGATGGGGTGTTGTACCGTCAAGGCATGGATGGGGTACCAAGATGGGCCATTGATGCAGATGAAGTGCCTAAGGTATTGAAGCATTATCATCATGGATTTTGTGGAGGCCACTATGCCAGTGACTATACACCTAAGAAGATTTTACATGCTGGATACTATTGGCCGACCTTGTTCAAGGATGTCACTTTGTATTGCAAAACCTGTGAACCATGTCAATTCTTTGGTAGGAAGGATTTGCGTCCTGGGCAACATCACCCAGTGATGTCCATCCATTCGTTTCAGAGTGGGGAATAGATTTTGTCGGGCCCTTGCCCATGACTACCCGCAAAAAGAAGTATCTTTTGGTAGCCACTCAGTATGTCACTAAGTGGGTTGAAGCTATCACCCTCCCTGCTGCAAATGGTAAGGCAGTTTCAAATTTCATATTTGAACATATCTGCACAAGGTTTGGGACACCCATGGAGATAGTCTCTGACCATGGGAGTCCATTCTTAAATGAAGCAGTGGAGTTACTCATGGATCGCATGGGTATTGATCATCACACTTCTAACATCTATTATCCAGCATCCATGGGTCAAAAAGAGCGGACCAATGGTCTCCTTTGTAAAACCATGGGAAAAATGGCCGCAGTTGGTGTATGGTACCGAGGCAGTTTTACCACTAGAGATAGAGATTCCGGCCTTGAGATTGGCATAGGAACAGAGGATGACAGAAGATGAACATGTAGAGGCCAGATTGGTACAACTTGAGAAGTTAGATGAAACCCGACGCCTTGCACTACACCAAACAGAGATCCAAAAGAATCGACAAAAGGCCCACTTGGATGCTAAGATTCGCAAGGGATGGGAAAGACACTTTGCTACGGGGGATGTTGTGCTATGCTTTGATAACAGATTGGACGACCAAATGGATAAGAAGTTTCTCCCACTGTGGAGTGGTCCATACAAAGTCATCAAGGAACGTAGCAATGGGTC
The DNA here is from genome assembly GCF_047967505.1 of Dipteris shenzhenensis. Classification (NCBI taxonomy): domain Eukaryota; kingdom Viridiplantae; phylum Streptophyta; class Polypodiopsida; order Gleicheniales; family Dipteridaceae; genus Dipteris; species Dipteris shenzhenensis. The sequence goes on from NC_141603.1 coordinate 43,813,174, forward strand.
TGTACAATTTCAGGAGCTGCATGAACCATATGGCAAGAAGGGATCAACAAGCGTTACCTCAAGCCTTTCTTTGTGCGTGATGGACCCACGCATGGAAATGCTGTGCATTCCCTGCCTGGGGGGGGGAACTGTTATGGATAAAATTGTCTAAGGAAAAAGGCATTAATATGTATGTGTGTTTGTATATGTGGCAATAGTATAATAAAATATGGTGTGCATAGGGCCCAAGGTTGAGGTGGCAGGGCATGACCATGTGCCACCCTTCCATGTAAGAGGACCCATAAGGTGTGTTGTACATAATCCATGATAGTAATATTATAAAATGTAAGGTGGCATGGCTCCTCCATGTGCCGCCCCTCCACCTAGGCTGCATTTAATGAGATATGGCTCAAAGTCCATGGGAGAAGCAATATATAATAGGTGGAGATGGATATTATATTGAGTTATTCCCTCCATATGGGATAGGCCCATGTGGGGGAGGTATAGAAGGTCCAAGAGAGCAAGTTAAATAATGGGGAAAGTAGGATGAGGTGGCAAGATTCCTTGTGCCAACCCTCCACTTGTCCTCCTAGAGGTTTGAACATATTATAAAATTGGAAAGAGACCAAGGGAGTATCATAGACTTGAGATATGGGGCTTGATTTATGTGGAAAATTGAGGCAAAGGGTTGTCGCACACAATTGAGAGTGCGTAACCGCCAAGCCCACATGGGAGACTTTTCCACACACACCATGCATGTGGGAGGATACATTAATGGGGAGAGACCCCCTCTTTTGGCTATAAAAGGAGGGGGCTATTCCTTGATGAGACACACTCATTCTTGTAAAGCCACTTAGCTAGTATTTTGATATTTCCCTCTCATCCCTTCTTTCAAATAAAGTATGGTTCTCTTCCCTTGATGTCTCCATCTCTACATTCCTCCCCCTATCATGTACATGCTTCCCTTCCCCCTCTCCTTTTCCCCTTGTGTCATAGTCTCCCTCTTCCTTCCCTCCACTTCTAATTCCTTTTTCCCTCCTATGACAACCGTTCGCCCCCATGATCTCCTTTTCTCTATGGCCCTTGAGCGTCGCCATGCTTAGCCTCTAGCCTCTGGTCTTGATTTCTTTTCCGGCTAAAAGTATCAATTTATCGGCAAGGACATCCTGATATAATGTTGGAATTGGAAGAGGAGTGGACCATGTGATTTATCAGGGAAGAATTGCAATTGGCAACAGTAAGCCCTCCCCAAGACTATTATTTTAGACTTGATAATTGCAAAGTTAGATATGGGGATGAGACAAGTATCCTTTGTAAGAATTGTTGCCCCCCCCATACTCTAGAGATAGTAGAGACATGATAGCAGGTATTTCATAATATCCAGTTTCTTGGATTCTTAATGCTTCAACAATGCACTTGGCAAGGCATTGTTAGATGTATGAATAAAAATTATAAATAATACAAATTTTTGTTTCATTTATTGTTAAGATTTTTTTATTAAGTTTGCACCTCTACATTGATGGCTCTCTATGGTCTATGAATGATAAAGCGATAAATATTTGTAATTTTAAATCTGTGTGTATCTATATTGTGCAAGAGAGAGTGTGTGTGAGAGAGATAGATAGCAATTAGAGCGTGCAAGAGAGAGAGAGAGCGAGAGAGAGAGAGAGAGAGAGAGAGAGAGAGAGAAGTTGAGAGTGCAATAAGTGACACATATAATGCACCTAGCCATGAGACAAAGTTAGATGTATGAAGAGAGAGAGAGAGAGAGAGAGAGAGAGCAATCAGGGACACAAATAAAGCACCTGGCCATGAGACATTGTTAGATGTATGAATAGAGAGAGAGAGAGAAAAAGAGATACTATGAGATAAAGATCCTTGGGCGCCAATTCAATATGTAATATGTTACTACCCTCGTCCAAAATCCGAGGTATGGGGGGACAAGGTCCATATATAATATGCATGGATTTCCTTTTAAAAATTGAAATATGCAAGGGAAAAATATGAAAATTTCATGTCCCCCCTTCCACAAAATATAAGGTATATACCTTGAAAAATATGCAAGATTTTAAGATTTGTACATATCTTTCATAATATGTGAGCAAGTTGAAAGCAAGGTCATCTTATCTTCATATCCGACTCGTGCATATCCATCCTCTACCTATTATAATCCAGATGAGGCAGCAACCAAGCCAGGCCTTGCTTTGGTTGGTCCAATCAGGATTGAGGGTGAGGAATACCTTACCCTATTGGAAGTGATAGAAGAAACCGGTCTCCGAGAGGATGAGGTGCTATGTCCGCTCTCGAATGAACTTTTGATGATGTCATTAACTTTGATGCTCCAGTCAATCCAGCAATCGATGAGATTGCACGCTTCGATGACTCAGGTCTCACCGATTTGGAGGCAATCCAACTAACACAGAAGGCAATCGAGGATGCCGCACCAGAGTACGACATGTCCGATGAGTAGTTCATGAATTTGCAGAGGGAATTGTTTGGGGAGAGAGATGAAGAAGCTGGCACCTCAAGCCAACATGAAGTTCAAGACCAACCACAAAAGGGAGTCTAGTTGGACACTCTAGCTGACGCACTTTACGATGAGACAGAAAAGGTATGTAGGTTTGCTAGCTTCATCATGTGATTCAAAATCATAAGTATAATTCTAGGCTCCATTTTAGCAACAAAAAACATTGCTTTTTCGTCAACTAGTAGGGAATAAAAAATAGGGTTTAGGGTTTAGAGTAGAAAACCCAACCAACTTTTATGATTTTAATCCTACACTTGCCACTGCCACTTCTTGTTGTCCATCCTGCCACTTGCCACTACCACTTCCTGTTGTCCATCCTACCACTTGCCCCTACCACTCCATTTCTGGAAATAATTAGGGTTATGATTTTGTAATTTAGGAAAAAAATCAAATTTGGGGGGCCGCTGACACCCTAGCAACCATGTGCATCATTTTCAAGCAAAAAACCCCCCTGAAAACCCTAAATCTGCAGAAACAGGGCTCTAGTCGCATGATGTCAAATTTAGGGTTTTCAAGGGGGGTTTTTGCTTGAAAATGATGCACATGGTTGCTAGGGTGTCAGTGGCCTCCCAAATTTGATTTAGGGAATAGAAAATAAGGTTGAGGGTTTAGGGTACAAAACCCAACCAAATGTTATGATTTTAAACCCAGGACATCCTGCCATTGTCACTTGCCCTGCCACTTGCCCCTGCCACTTGCCCTGCTACTTGCCCCTCCAACTCCATTTGTGTAAACAATTAGGGTTATGGTTTTTTCATAGACGAAAAATTGTATCTTAAAAAAATTATATTTGGGAGGCCACTGGGACCCTAGCAACCATGTGCATCAATTTTATGCCAAAAAAACCCTTGCAAGCCCAAAATACGACATCGTGCAACCGGATACCAGTTCTGCAGAACTGGTATCCGATCGCACGACGATGTCATATTTTGGGCTTGCAGGGGTTTTTTTGAAGAACTGGTATCCGGTCGCACGATGTCATATTTTGGGCTTGCAGGGGTTTGTTTGGCATCGTGCGATCAGATACCAGTTCTGTAGAACTGGTATCCGGTCACACGATGTCGTATTTTGGGCTTGCAGGGGCTTTTTTGGCATAAAATTGATGCAAAAACTGGGGTCTAGTTACACGATGTCGTATTTTGGGCTTGCAGGGGTTTTTTTGGCATAAAATTGATGCACATGGTTGCTAGGGTCCCAGTGGCCTCCCACATATAATTTTTTAAAGATATGATTTTTCATCTGTGAAAACCCTTATTCTTATTAACTCTTGAAAATTGATATTTTATTAATTTATATAATCTTTGGGTTTTGATGAAATATGTTGGTTGTAGGATATCTTATGCATTGATGAGTATACCGAACGCAAGGGTGGAGCCAGAGGGTCTTCTGGTGGGAGGATGGCGTCGATCGGCCACTACATCAACAGAGTGGCTCAACATATTTTGGTGTTCCATCGACAATTATCGCCAAATGGAAAGATGAACATCATGAAGTTCAGGGTCCTCAATCGGATGATGAAGATGAGGCCCATTTGTCCTTTTGTTGATCGTGTTGTTCTGAGTAGGCGTAGTGTAGCTTTATTTTTGTTCTTGGACACACGATCCGGTCTGCTACATAGTATTATAGCTATTGCAGGGCTAGCTGGCATTACACATCCCAGGCTATAGAGAATGAATCTCATCTAGTAGCTCCTTCTAAGCTCCAAACACCTTGCATCATTCATGGCTCGCTTAGAACATTGATTGCCTTGTCTTCTTGAATGAAATGATTTCAGATCGTGGGGGGAGAATCTCAGATGAGAGAGGAAGTGGCGAGATTTGAAGGAGAAGTGCCCAAAATAGAGAAAGAAGAAGGTAGGTTGAATTTCATTCAAAAATCTTGAACGTTTTGAAAGAATGAGAGTGAAATGGGAGGGAAATGCAAGTAGAGAAGAGAAGCAACGAGATTTTGGCATGAGAGTCCATCCCATGAGAGGGAGAATAGAGAAAGAAGCTTCCCACTCAAGAGCCAGCAAGAAATTTGAAAAGAGGGATGGAGCAAAGAAAAATTTGAAATGGTGCTCAGAAATGAGGGGGAAGCAAGAGGAATGAGAGAGAATGAAAGGAGTGTGGTAGTTGCAACGATGAGAGGATTTGGTTTCAAGTCAAATGGTACAAGTTTGGTTGAGAAATTAGGTTTCTCAGTTTGGTTACAGTTAAAAAACGTGATGGGAGAGTTGAAGTAGCAAGTGGGTGCTCCACCTCATTGTCTGGTCCATTAAATAAAGAAAGAGAGAAGCCAGGCCACTTCCAATATTCTATTGCCCTCCACTAGCTAATATTCTATTAGGTTTTATTCACCTTATTCTTCCATGTCACCAGCCCAAGGGCTCCCTTACAGGGCCCTTTTTGAGTCTAAATTTTTTTAAATGAACACCAAATGCCTACATACTATGTACAATGAAACTTCAAGTTTTCAAAATTATGTGATAGATTTTTCTTTGCGATTTTTAAATTCTAAGTAGTACCCCGTATCTTTGGACTTGCATATCCAAATGGGGTCATGTCATATATCAAATCGAATGGCAAGATCCAATTTAGATGGTTTTCATGTCCATTTTCTCCATCAACTAAAACTATATTCATCAAATAATGTTGTTGATCAATTTTTGGCATACCCCCCCAAAATCAAGACCCCCATTGCAAAGAAAGGTAAAGAACACAAGTGCTTGTTCTTATGCTCATAAGACAACAAAACGCATGACATGGGAAACCAATGGGGTCTTACTTTTGATGTTTGTATGTATGTATGTATGTATATATATGCATGTACATACATACATATATATATATATATATATGTATGTATGTATATGTTGATGCATATATGTATATATTGATGCATACAATTTTGATATATGGAGAAAATGGACATGAAAATCATCTAAATTGGCCCTTGTCGTTTGATTTGATATATGACATGACCCCATTTGGATTTGTAAGTCCAAAGATATGGGGTCTTACTTTTAGGGCTTGAATGCCTGAAATAGGCAGCGCGTTTTCAGGCATTCAGGCCCTAAAAGTAGGACCCCATTTGCAACAAAATGGGGTCCTACTTTTGAGGCCTAAATGCATGAAATAGGCAGTGCATTAAATAGGCATTTAGACCTCAAAAGTAGGACCCCATTGGCAACACAATGGGGTCCTACTTTTGAGGCCTAAATGCATGAAATAGGCAACGCGTTAACGCGCTACCTATTTTAGGCATTCATGCCCTAAAAGTAGCACCCCGTATCTTTGGACTTGCATATCCGAATTGGGTCATGTCATATATCAAATCGAATGGCAAGATCCAATTTAGATGGTTTTCATGTCCATTTTCTCCATCAACTAAAACTATATTCATCAAATAATGTTGTTTATCAATTTTTGGCATACCCCCCCCAAAATCAAGACCCCCATTGCAAAGAAAGGTAAGGAACACAAGTGCTTGTTCTTATGCTCATGAGACAACAAAATGCATGAAATAGGCAACCAATGGGGTCCTAATTTTGCTGTATGTATGTAAGTATGTATATATGTATGTATATACATACATATATATCTATATGTGTATATATTACGTGTGTGTGTGTGTGTGTGTATACACACACATACACATATGTATGTATGTATGTATGTATGTATCTATATATATATATATATATATATATACATACATACATATGTATATATTGATGCATACAGTTTTGATTGATGGAGAAAATAGGCATGAAAACCATCTAAATTGGCTCTTGCCGTTCGATTTGATATAGGACATGATCCCATTGGGATTTGTAAGTCCAAAGATACGAGGTCCTACTTTTAGGGCCTGAATTCCTGAAATAGGTAGCTTGTTAATGTGCTGCCTATTTCATGCATTTAGGCCTCAAAAGTAGGACCTCATTTGGTCCTACATGGGGTCCTACTTTTGAGGCCTAAATGTATGAAATAGGCAGCGCGTCAATTTCAGGCATTCAAGCCCCAAAAGTAAGACCCCGTATCTTTGGAATTACAAATCCAAACGGGGTCATGTCATACATCAAATCGAATGGCAAGAGCCAATTTAGATGTTTTCATGCCTATTTTATCTATTTAATAAAACTATATGCATCAAATAATGTTGTTTATCAATTTTTGGCATACACCCCCAAAATCAAGACCCCCATTGGAAAGAAAGGTAAGGAACACAAGTGCTTGTTCTTATGTTTGTGAGACATTAAAAAAGAGGCCTGGTATCCCAAAAATGGCAGCACATAAATGTGCTGTCATTTTTGGGTTGCCAGGTCTCTTTTTTATTGTCTCACGAGCATACATATGGAGGTTATTATACAATATAACTAAGAAGTAGTATTGAAGTAGTTCTACAATTTGGATGCATTAAGAGCATTCATATAGCAAGGAAGAATATAATAATTGAATATATTTTTTTTCAATACATATTGCTAGTGAGACTACCAAAAAGGAAACGTTGTGTGGGCAAAGCCACTATATGCATGGTCTTGTTTTTGGGTGGCAAAAGCACGAAAAATGACAGCGCATTAACGTGTTGCCATTCTTATGCTTCCCCCCTCCAAAAACAAGACCCCCAAGCTATTCATTGGAGACACCAAAATGAGGGGAAGGATGACGTGAGGAGTAGAGGAGCTAGCCAATGAGGGGAGGGACGGCCTTGGAATTGCCAACAACAAGCATGATGCAAGGAGGTGAGAAGGCAAAGAAGCAAGGAGGAGAGGAGGTGAGGAAGCAAGGAGGCGAGGAGGCAAGAGGTAGTCTTGAAGGGCAACAAGAGGGTGGAGGTGGCCAAAAGAGTAAGCAGGAAAGGGAGGGATGGAGATTGCTTGCAGGACATGCTTGGATTAATGCTACAAATGCCATTTTTTTATGTGTGTTTTGCTGCATGAAATTTTTATGGCATTTTTCTTTTAAAAAATACAACATTGTTGTGATTAATTGCACTTCAAACAACTCAAGCCGTAAAGCACCATGGATTAGTACAACAATATACATCACAAATGGATGCATACACTCATATACATCACCGATGGATGCATACACTTATACTGACATCAATTTCCAATATTGTATTAGATGGACCCTTAGCATACATGTGTGCATAGAAGACCATTTTCTACATTGATCCCTGATTTCATAGTTAAATTATTCCCTTTCTCACATTCTAACACGTGAAGATTTAATGTACATGCATTATGGGCACATTATATTACAGTTTATGACTAACTTTTTTTATGAATGCATGATACTTGTATATGGTCAAAAAAGGTATATTGTCATTTTTGAATGACAACATTACTCTATGCTCCATTTTATCCTATATTAGAAACTATGATCACTAGATATTACATAAATGTATTGCTCCATTATATCCTATACTAAAAACTATTCTGACCCAAATACATAATGCCAATTGAGGTTAGTACTTATGACAAGTGATGAAAGCATTCTAATGGTATGAATAAGATCTTGTAAATTTTGAATATATAATATGGGTACTATGTTGATTGAGCTATGACCCCTTTCTAAGGGAATATTTTCAATTTAATTACTAAATACATACTTACAATGGTGACCTGATTCCCATCTATATGTATAATCAAGTTTTACTTTGTGTTAAAAAAAAAGCTTTTGCATAAGGTTAAAATTCGAATAGTATTTATATTTGTTTAAGACTACCCATTGAGCTGGCTCCTATCCTTGGCTCCTATCCTTATATTGAAAATGATAATGTTCATAAAGATTTTATGAATACAAATAGATAGCATTGGCTCTCTTTTTAGTGGTTGGGAATGAACCCTAAAAGTACCCTAAAACGACTATTTATTCCCTTATTTGTAGCATGGAAGTGATCATGGTAGAGTGGCATAATCCGTATTTTGCTTTTTTCATAGGTTCTTTTGCTACTCATGGTTGGCAGATACACCACGGCATAGATCCGAATAGATATTTGGTTTTTTGCTTCAACTTGCTTGACTAGACTTTCCTTGATGATTGTTTGATTGTGCCTGATGAGTGGTCACTGGCTTAATTGATGCATTAAGTGCAATGTTTTCCTTAAAGTTTTTCATACTACAGGATATGAGTTTGCTTATAGGGGTGGAAATAGAAGCTTGTTAACACCTGGTGCATATTTTCCGTTAGATGTAGCAGGATACTAGTTACAGAGTGTCTTTTCCAATTATTTCACTTGAATCATGCTCCTCTTATACTTGAGTTTGTGTTCCAATAGAACTATCATTCAGGCATTGGTCATAATAGAAGTATGGAGGGCTAAAATCCTTTTTTGGCTCCCTAAGTTTTTTAAAGCATGGCATTGTCCAGATTACATAGGTATTTTCAATAAGCAAAATTAATCCTTTTGATGAAAATGTGTTTTTTTTCTCTTAACAGTTGGTTCTGTTTCCATGTTTTTGGATCGAATGTATGGACGATCTTTTGCAAGCATAAAAGACATGATATGTATATGCAGCACATGATCATGTTTACATATTTTCAATCATATATTCTACCTTGTGATCTATCATTATCTTGCTATGTGGATGTTCAATCTGAGTAGTGTTTGCTTTTTTTATCGCAAATTTTATGTATTGTTATGTCTCTACCTCTCCACAATGACTCAAATGTGATAGTTTGGGGATGAAAGAGAAGTTAATTATGAGTTTCAGGCATGCCTTTATTGTTGGAATATGTTTAATTTGCTTATGATCACATCAATTGTTCCAATGATATTGAGAGGAAAAAGATGCTGGATGAGGTTCTCGCTCACTTGAAACCTATTTAATCTTGCTCGCTTATTTGGAGCTGCTCGCTTTTCTCTGCTCGCTTTTTGGTAATCCTCGTATGTATGCCATGTGTACACATTTAATACACATGTATTTGTATATAAATTCATACACACACACGCACGCATGTGTTGTTATGGGTAAAAATGACCAAGGGAAATGTCATAAATAAAAGTGAGTATGTGTGTGTGTGGCACTAGTAGAATATGGTGTGACAAGGGCCCATGATTGAGGTGGTGGGGCTCATCCATGTGCCACCCTTCCAAGTTGTGGGCCGAGTGTGTGTGAGGTGTGAGTAATCCAGACCTAAATAATTACTCTATGCTGATGTGTTAGGGGATACTCATGGGCCATCCTTCCACCTAAGTGGCCCCACGAGTTCAATAATTAGAAAAGGCCAAGGGTAAGGCAAATTAAAATTGAAACGAATCTCTGAGTAGGCAAGCATCTTTTGGCTTGAGTATATTTTGAGAGAAAGGGATAAAGGAGAAAAGAACAAGCATAGTTGTCCTCTTCATCCAAAATATTAAAATATTCAAAGGGGCACCCTCAGCCTAAGATGCTTAAGCATGATGTATCTAAAAGATAGAAAGCCAAGCTCGCCACACATAATGGATGTTGCATACTCTACAAGCTTGATGTGATGCTCATTCTTGTATAGCCACCATGCCCTTGTATATTGCATGATTTCCATTGCTTCTTCTCCTTGGATGTCCATATCATTCTTCCTCCTCTTTCTCCTTCTTCACTGGTTGTCTTAGCAGGGCGGTGCAACACTGTTTTTGGTGCAATAGGCTACAATAGGTAGGCAAATATGTCTCCAGCATTGGGAATTTTTGGCAATCCTGCTCATGTATTTATGAGCAGGAATGGGCTACAAGAGGCCATCCCCATACTACGTGAGTTGCATGTGCTTGCATCTCATAAGAGGTTGTCAAACGATGCCACTGAGCATGGATGTCATCCCCATAGCCTAGAGTTACCATGGCTACATCTAGTGCCCTTAGTCAAATTTTGAATTGTGTGCCCTCTCTACGTCAAATTAACAAAGTCGCAGGATTTTTCAAAGTTGCCATCATTCATTCATGTAACAATGGCCGTCATCCTCCAATTCTATTTCGAGCGGGTGGTGCAAACCCATCCTAGAGGCTCTTTATACACTGCCTTATTGCCTGCTCGCCAACCAGAAAAACAAGAGCATTTTGCCACATGGCGAGGCGCAACCAAGACGCCTGCGCGAGGGCTTGGGTGGGGAGTTTCTTCTTCAAAAGAATTTAATGCAAGTTTAGTTAGTGCGGCTTGAACCTATGACTAGGCACCACCAAGCCATGAAGGTGTGTAAGAGTTGGTTCCCTCGATCTCCAAACCTGGCATATATGCCATGGCCTTGGCATATAGCAGCCTGGCATGGCGCACGTCCCCACGATAGGGAAAATTGCTAGCCACCTACAAACCAGGGCCTTCGAGCCCTACACTGGATCGTCATGTAGCCCATACCATTCTCTGCTGTTGTTTCCACCGTGAACTCCTGCCAAGCTCGTGCGCATAGGCAATCGGTGCGTCTGTGTTTGTTGTTTTACAGAAAGGCATCGTAACGCCCAACTGGAGAGGCCGAATTCCCATTTGTTGTTGCGGGGATAATTTATGCTAGAAATGGGCATCGGATATGACGGGAGGCACACAAGGGAACACGGCCAGCGTTGGCATAGTCTGGCAATCGATGGTGGTAATTATGCCACCGCACGGGAACCAACTCTAAGCACCCTCGGTCAGCCAAGGACACTCGAAGTGAATATCCGCCAATCGTTTTGGATATCTCTTAGTCTTCTTCTTTCGGTGTCTCATTTTTCTCACTTACTTCAATTGGCTTTGCTTTGTCTACACCAACTTTTCTGCATCTTTCATTCTGCCTTTCTATGCCCCTTCCCTAATGGGCTTATGTCATCGAGGGGAAAATTTTGGATGCTTTTCCCTTGGAAGAGCCTAATTTTGATGTTTTTCCTATGATGCATGACATAATGATCCAAGGAAAAATGAGACATGCTATAAAGAAAATGTCACATCAATGGTTCTCAAGAGTGTGGGAAATAGCACCTTGAGGTCTAGAGCATGGAGTGCTATCTCCGTTGGTCCCACTATTTTCCTTGAGAGAGAGGGCTATTTTTTAAGTATTTCCCTTCCATGACATAAGGCCCTAAGTCTACCTCCATGGCTGCCTTTGTGGGTGACATAGCCAACGTCTATGGAGTCTCCCAAATCCTTATCACCTTGCTACTCTGGCTCGAGAGATCCAGATCAATCATCCAAGATTTGAAAGAGATGCAAAAGGAGTGTGAGTTGAGCAAAGTGAAAGATATCTTTGAGAAGGCGCGGTAAAGGAGCGATTGGTAATGTTGCTTTCTAATCTAGAAGTAGTTTGAATGCCGCAAGTTTTGAGACTAGTGTTTCATATCCCAGGTTTTTCGATCTTCTTCTCTACGCTCCTTCGGTCGCTTTTCTCCTAATCGAAGCGAAAGACCTCCTCTCCACAAAGCTCTAGTAGACATCAGTCAAAAGGTATCCAGAGTGTCAAAAAATATACCTGAGCTTAGTTTCTGTCTTGGATTAGATCGGGCCGGCAAAGTAATGAGATTTCTCGAACAGCGTGAGAAAGTGCTAGCTGTTGGTTTGTATGCTGAAGGAGGGTTGGGCAAGACTGGGAGAAGATCCAATGGAAAAAGAGGTTCGCGATTTGCAATCCTCCATCTTGGAACAGCTTGGTGGCTCTAAGCAGATTTTCTCGAGCTTTCAGCAGAGAAAAGCAGCCTTAAGAGAGTGGCTGGGTCTATTAAAGAGCTCTGTGTGTATTGCAATAGATAACGTGTGGGATGCTTCTGACCTGGAAAATCTCCTCCCAAATGACTTGGTTTCTATTCTCTCTCCTGGTAGCATCATTATCGTCACAACCAGAAAACAAGATGTTATTTACAACGGCCGCACTTTCAAATCAGACGAGTTCATGTTTCCATACAGATTGGAAAGTCTCTCAAGGTCAGATTCTGAGGAACTCTTTCTTTTTCATGCAAACATTGGCCGCCATGAGCATCCTGAGCTGGTGGATGCAATAATCCCTTTATGTGGAGGTGTTCCGCTAGCACTCAAAGTTGTTGGAGGGTTGTTCGCATCGAAGGAAAGACGAGAATCTTGGGAGGATATAGCAAAAGATTTGAAAGAAGGAGGATTTGATGAGGAACCCGTGATGGGGATTTTAAGAAAAAACTATGACAGGCTGAACAAGAAAGCGAAAGAGGCTTTCTTAGATGTAGCGGTCTACTTCTCCGGCTGGAAATGGGATACTGTGAGGCGCATTGTGGGAGACAGAGAAATGGCCGAGTTAGAAGAGGCATGTCTGTTAGTAAAAGTAGAGGAGGATCAGCAAAACGTTACAGAAGACGAGTGGTTGACAAAGCCTTCCCACGTGGGGATGCACGATTTGATTTCTAAGCTGGGTAGAATTTTGGCAGATGGGACAAGAAGACACTGTGAGAGCGAGAGTACATTATCAGAAGACCTTGAAGTAAGTGGTGAATCTGTTAATCATTGTGATGACATTTTTCTACAAACTGAATTTGAGTCAAGTGATGGGCTTGGAGCTTTCCTACTGGGAGAAAGAAAATAACAGGGCTGGGTGGATGAAGTTGCTGGAAAAGATGAGGAGCTTGAGAATTCTTAGCCTCAGAGTTCTTAGCTTCAGAGGAGCCATTGAAGAAGATGTCTTCCCGTTGTCGCATTTAAAACAACTTCGATGCCTGACTTTGATCAACGGAGGACGATGCGTTTGGCAACTTCAGAGATCAAATCTCTAGTTAAGGAGTAGCAGCCCAGCGCAACTATTGTTCCTGAAGCTGGAGAATAACAGTTCCACCCTAGCTGAGGGTAAATCCATTTATCCTTCAGGAGTTGTCGTTTGATTAATAAGAAGGACCTCTGATTGAGACCGCTTTGTCTTGCAGTTTCCATGTCAGCTTCGGGAATTGCATTTAATACGCTGAACCGAACTCATTGAATTGCCAGATTCCGTTGGCAGTTTGAAACACCTGGAATGCCTCGTGATACATGAGTGCTCTAAATTGATTCGACTTCCAAAACCCTATGGTAATTGGACGCGACTACAAGAGCTCATTGGTGCCGCAAAATGAGTAAGCTTCCGTCCTGAGCAGGAAGTGGACCAAATTGAGAAGATTGATCCTGTCGGAATGCTCCCACGTTGCAGCTGATTTCTTGGGAAGCAACTATCTGCATCAGCTTTCGAGCCTCAGTGTGCTGGATATCAAGGGGTTGGAAGGGTTGCCACAACAAATTTTGATTGGGCAAATAATGAGTTTGAAAGTGTTGAGTTTGAGGAATTCTCACTTTAAAAGCTTGCCTGCAAGTATATGCGATGCCACTTCCCTTCAATCATTGGACCCATCATTGGAGTTTTTGCCAGAGGAGACTGTCAATTTGAGGGCTCTAAAGCATCTACGATTATCATCCTGTAAAAGCCTCGAGAAGCTGCCTCAATCATCAAGCTCCGAGGTGCAAGTCCAAATCAAATCTTGTGATAGTTTAAATCAGTTCACGTTGCCAGAGCACGTCTTGAGATCAGCCTTCCAACGCGGACACATCAACATCTTTAAATGAACTAAAAGAGGAGTTCTCCATCTGCTGCACTTTGTACCCCTTCCAATGGTAGTCGTAAGATCCAAGGACAATTGGACAGGGACAGAATGGGCTGAACTTGGACAGCTCCACGCTTCATTATGATGGTTTGAATGATGTGAGTATGATGAGCACACCCATACCCCTTGAATTATGCAACATGTTCATCGAGATCGGCCAGCTCACCCATTTGCAAAGATTAAATCTTACACATTTCGAGAATTTGAGAAGCGAGATTGGCCAACTAAGCAACTTACTATTTTGCAAGGGCTTCCCACCTACTAGATTGGCAACCTAGCCCACTTGAGATAGTTTTAAACCTAGATCTATGTACTATGTTGCAAGCGTTGCCCAACGAGATAACCAACCTAAAAGGACTTAGTTTGACCAATTGTGACCCTTGAAATCCTTACCGGATAACCTTTATAACCTAGTGCGCCTCGAGACACTAGGGTGTTCAGAATTGCCCAAGTCCAAACTCCCTATAGCCTACACTTGTCTTATGGATATGTGATAATCCCATGGAGGCTCACTCACTTTAGCCATAGAGTGAGTGACTCTCCAAAAGTCCAAGCTCATTAGTATGGTATGTGCTAAACCATGTGTATGCACTCCTTTTGGTGAGATAGCTCATTTTTCCATTATCGATCCTTGTAATGTTTGGATAGCTCTAGCATCTCCAAGTTGGATTTGAAATTATTGCCTTCTAAGGATGATTGTTCTCGAGGGTTCCCATTATATCTCTACACTTGAGAGAAAAAAGCAAAATGCATGTTATGTTTATGGATATGCTTAATGTCATCTCTTGCTTGCTATCCTCTTCGCTTTGGGTGAAATTCATCTAAACAATGTCTTCAAATTTGCTCTTCTATTTTTGTTTTATTTAATGGAGCTTGCTTGAAATTGTGTCTTCGCAACTCCTTGCAAGTTTTCTTGTTATAATATCGAATGGTTCCAAGGAAATTGAACTAAGAGTGTTTGTGCATGTTAAGGTAAATTTAGTTTGCATGGTAGTTCATATTATGAATCCTTTTGTGATTAATTTCCATGTTTGTAATGTACTGGATAAGGGGGGAAGGGCTTAGTGATGATTTTCTCCTCAAAGGGAATTGCATCCTGCTCAACTTACTATTTTCATTCCCACTTATTTTGCCTTTACTTCAGCCTCTCTTTCTCTCTCTCTCTCTCTTCCCTACTCCATGCTTGCAACTTTTGTGATGCATCTTTGACAGTTCCTCTAGCAACCTTCTAGGCAATCACAAGTACACCCGGACAAAGAAGACATCACCTTCTACCCAGAAGCAGTTGTTTCCCTCTGGTGGCCAACCAAAGGGTCTTCTCAATCTGAAGCAACCAAGTCATCAAAATTAGTTGCAGCCTCCAAGGATCCCCCGAGGACATTGTCACACATAAGTATCTAAGCAAAAGATGGTATTTGGAGCAGAAAGACAATCATTTGTTGTTGTATTTGGCAAGAGGTGTGATCTTCTCAGGAGATGAGAAGAACTACAAATGTTGTGGCCTTACAGGGTCACTTACCTACAATGAGGATGGGCCCAATAAGGTCGTCACCTTTTCAGTCACCAAGGGTGCAGCCTCTACCATGAGGAGATCTCTATTTTAGAGATCAAGTGTTATTTCGATATGGTGTATCCTGTGGAGATTTGTTTTTTGCAAAGATGAATTCTGTGGAGCTAAGACAAAAGGTCAAAGAAGTAGTTAGGACCAACTCCAACCTTCTACCTGTACTGGTGCTCTACATTTTCAGTGAGAGGGCATCAATGGAGATTGAGAGCAAGAAGACGACCACAAAGAGTGGGAGCAAGAAGAGGACTAAGACAGATTCTTCTCCTAGGCCAGATGTATAGGGTAGTAAAAAGGGTACAGGGAAGAAACAGAAGCCTACTCCAAAGAAAGATTTTGACTCTAGGGAGGGTGAAGGTGATGACACTGGTATTGTGGACTCCAGGTAGAATAGGGCAAGGGAGAAAATCGTTGATACCAAGCTTGTTGAGGTCAAGACTTTTGTGATTCAAATTAGAAAGCTTCATAGGCCTCCTATTGATCGAGAGACAAGTAGAAGACTTAGGCCACCCCACCATCTTCATGTGGCAAATATTAAAGTAAAGATGAAGATTAACCCTTTTGCCACAACGGTCTCATTTTTGGTTATGGTGGATCCATATCAGTGTCCTGACAAGGACAATTTTGACAAAAATAAACTAAATATGGATGATCCTAACATAACAATTTTAACAGAAATAAACTAAATCTCTATGATTATTTTGTAGTTGGTGGACTTCACATTGCAGAGGCTCGGAGACAATTGTGCACTAAGTATCCTGACTCCCCCTACTTCAAATCTACAGAGTGTAAGATCTATGTAGGTCTCGCTAAGGAAGAGAGCAATTTGTTGGCATGGGACCACAATAATGATAATGAATATAGGCAAGGCATGACTTTTATGCAAAGGATCCATTTCTTCCACAATGAATACCTAGATTTCATGAAAGCTAATGAAGACGTTGCACTTCAATTTAGGAACTATGAGGAGCTATGACTACATATCTACACATCTGGTGTTGGAAGTGTCACCTCTTCATCTATAGCCCCCATATGAGGAGGGCACGGGGGAGGTGAACTTAGGGATTATGTGGCTACCACATGGGCAACACTTGGGCTGCCATGTGGACAGTTGAATGTACATTCATCTTGTTAGATTAATTTTTTGTTGATAGAACTCTCACTTTTGATTACTTCATTTTAAGCGCCATCATAGAGTCCCTCTGATGAGATTTTACCCCTTGCTTGAAATTGTATATCTATTAAGCACAAGATCTAGACTCTGAGTTAAATCAAACGTTGAACATGCTCTTGTTTGTGGGGATATAGTTGCTTCCAAATGGCTTGAATTGCATATATACACCCTTGATTCAAGATTTAAAGAAGGCAGCCATCACACAACCATTAGATGGTAGATCTATTGGAATAGGGAACCAAACATGGTGTGCAATCAGTGCTAATGTAGATCATGGTGCAAGGTGAGATGCCGAGAGCTCAATTATGAATCTTTCAACACAATTAAATGTTGCAACATGGGCCTTGCCTATGGTTGGTCAAGCCAAACTAATGATTGACTATTTTACATAAGTAGTCATCTTGCATTGACTGATAAGCTATTCAAATAAACTTATTGTAATCACATAAAATTAATCATGGACTATTTGACATAGGTAGTCACCTTGCATTGACTAAGCTTACATGCATAGTTATAGGCAAGAAACATAGTGTTCAATATTACAATCATAGTAGTGGATGACAAAAGTTGACTACCAAACACATGTTGCAATACAATGTAAAAATCAAACGCATCCATGTTGTATCGATGAGTAGGAGCTTGCATCTTCTTCTTCACCCCAAAGACCATGCGAACCATGCTTTTATAATGTTGTCCATGCGTTGTTCTTGGTAGATTGTCCGACAATTGGCACCCAAACCAAAATAATTTTCACCTAATGGATCCCCACCTCTTTGGTTGTATTCAATTGCTTCATCTATCGGGACTAGCCTCACAACTGGTTATTCCACCATTGAGCTTGATGTAATTCTTTGACCTTCATCTTTTAAAGAAGAAATTGTAGATTGGCCACAACCTCACACACCTAAACTAGTACGAGGCATGTTGCCATGACGTCAAGTACATTGTGAAGATCCATGTCACATCTCTAAGCTGTGTAGTCTCGACGGTGACTCACGTGTGTGGGGATGTTGAAGAGATGCTAATGGAGCCTCCACTCCAAGCTACTCCTTGTGAGAGCAATGGAAGGCACGAGCCGTTCGCATGTGTCAAACAAGCAGCCTCCGGATTGTTATGATGTGTTTCCACGAGAGAAGAGGGAAGGGAGAGAGGGGAGAAGAAAGGGGAGAAGAGAGAGGAGAAGGGAGGGAGAAGGAGAACGGAAGAGGAGAGTGAAGGGAGATGGAGTGGCAAACACAAGCGCACTACAATAGAAACAAGGGAATACCCAAAACACTCTTGGAAGAGAAGAGGGAGCTTGTATTCAAACTTCTGCAAACAACGATGAAGATCGAAGTCAACCCTTTGACCTTTTATACATGCCACCTTTTGAAGGATTAAAAAGATCTTGGGCCCATAGGGTCCCAAGGCATATTGCTATTCTTTCCATCTCTCCCTACTAGCGGAAATAGCGCTTGTGTTAACCATGTAAGAGCGCTTTGGACAAGCCTGGCATTAGGAGGTGTTCCTAATCGGCTCCCAAATAGCGCTTGTGTTAGCCTCGTGCTTCCTAAACTATTTGGGGTTCAAATCCCCGGTAGGAGGCTCAAAACCTAGAGTGGCGAGGCTTAACTCCCGTGAGACACTTAGCCGCAGCTTGCAGTTGGAACCTACAACCTGTGAGCTGAAACCTGTAATTTGTAAGCTGGAATTCGCAACTTGTGATTTGGAACATGCAACTTGTGTCCGTTGCCTACAATCTTTGGTCTTGGGTTATTTGGGACTCAAACACCTTGAGCTTATACAGTACTCCTTCTGTGGTTGCAACCATTGAAGTAAATCATGAAGCCTGATCACCTCTAATCACTAATTACCTTGCATTTGGCAACTGTACTCCATGGATGTTAACATGCCTCCCTTCCTGTCTTTGATCCGCCCTCGGGTCAGCCGCACTGGAGGAGTTGTGTGGTGAGGACCATTTATAGGGCCGCATAGCGGTCCAGCTATTGTGGAGTGAGCTAAGTGAGGTACGAGTGATACTTCCAAAAATGGGTGGCGTGCATATCCTTGCACGTGCGGATGTGGTGTCTGTGGAGATTGCGGACATGGAGGTAGAGGCGGAGGTCTTGAAATTGCATAGGACAAATGTCAGGGTTGAAGATAATCTGATTGGTCAAATTGTGGAGGCAATCGTCGATGGGGCGATTGTGGGCGAGTAGGTCATGGAGGAGTAAGAGGAGGCGATTGAAGTGGACCGCTGCCACGATGGCGGGATTGGGTACCAAGCTATACGTGCCGTTGAATGACTGGAGGCAAAAGCAAAATCCCTCCTAAGTCATCTCTTTGGGAAAGTTGTACTTCGGAAAATTGTACAACATATTAGGGTCCTTTTGCTGGAGCTTTGAAATTCTGCCCAAGTCCATCGCTGTTCCATTGGCATATACAGGCGATGGATCCGGCGATCGACGTGGGCACTGTGGTAGTACCGCCAAAACTGCTCTAACTTTAAGACGGGAATGCCTAGCGAGGCTATAGACCGGTATCCGCATCGGTCCTTGGGACTGGAGCCTTAGGGGCGAGGTTGTATCCTCCTCTTGTGCACTTGGGATGCGTGTGTCGTCAGTCGTCGAAAGACTGGGTGATGAATTGTATGAGGGGCGCACCTCTAAGATTTCGTAGAGGTGGAGATGGGAGCCCTCGAGTTGGCGCTTCCAATGGTGCATAAGTGCATTGTCAGGCAACTCTTGAAATGACTGCAAGTCGGGGTGCCACTGGACATTTTTGGGCGGGGAGAAAGGAGGAGCTTGCAGACCTCGTCATCTTCAACGGGCATGGGTTTCGCTTCTACACTGCCTGTTGACATGGTATCATTGGCCGCCTGGACAAAGTTGGCTACTTTGAGTAGTGTGTTGAGTGCCTCTTCTAGGAGGTCGACCGGAGCCATAGAGGAGATGGATGGGGGGATTTAGAGGAAGGGGAGGTTGGGTGGGCTGCTAGGTGGGTTGGGCGGGATCCAGAGGAGGTGGTTGTGGGATTTTGGTAGGTGGGGCAGTAGAATTAAATATTGTGATGGCTTCTTACCCTTCCTCCTCTCGGTAAGTTCCTCGGGATATGCTACATGTATCGTTTCAAAATTGCTCACCAATGACTCAAGTGAGTCTTGGAGAGCTTGTAGCACCCAGTTGAAGAGGATTATAATGCTGAGGGGGTTGTAACTGGTGGACAAGTATGCCACAAGATGCCCTTGAGATTGGATTGCGGAGGCTCGGCCACAGGTCTGCATCTAATTAATGTCTGCTTGCAGACTTTCGGGGGTGCATACCCATGGGCTAAGTTCCTCCAGCTTTGCGATTTGCATCACATCATCGTCCACTAGATAATTAGTGGACTCCGTGATGATGCGGCACTAGGCTTGAAAATTTAGCAGAAAATGGGATGGGCGGTGAGAGTTCAAAGGTCGGAGGGACGGAGAAGAGAGAGACTAGAGGGTTGGAGATCTAAGGAAAAATAAGACATGGCTAGGATGGGGCGGTAGTGATTGCGGTTACGGCAGAGGATTGTTTGGAGGACGTTAGGAGGGAGTGGGGCTGGGAGATCTAGGTGGAATATGAGGTTTTGTGCATGGAGTGTGTCGAAGTGCATTTGGATTGTTTGGGGGATTGTGCGTGGTGCGAGTGTGTAAGTGGCCAGTTGTGCGAAGACCTCCGTGTATATTTTGAACTCTTGTTGCTCTCGGTCTTCTAGCCCTGAGTCTTCTGGTTGGCTAGGGGCGCGTTGTCATTCATTTTGCTCTTGAAGGGACATTGTCAGTGCCTGTTCTTGTACCAAGAGATCCTGTAGTGTTTAGATCTGGTGCTCATGGTTCTCTTGTGTCCTGGCATGTTGTGCCTCTGCCTGCGCCTTTTGTTCCAATGTTGTTTGGAGGCCGGACTCTACTTTGTCGGCCTGGTCCATGAGAGTTTGGACCAGGGATTCATTGGTGGTGAGCTCATCCTTGAGTTTTATCATTGCCAGCTTGAGCTCTTCATCCTTTGTTTGGTACTCCTCTGCTCTGCTTATGGCATTTGTCATGTGGCTTGGGCGGCAACCATCATTGTGTGGTTGTCGTGTGTGGAGAGCTGTGCCTAGAGGAGAGTTGCTGAGAGCTGTTGTCATGCCTATTCTTGCCTCCTTTGTAGAATTGTTTGTGCCACCTGTGGAAGCTACGTCATTACTTCAAATAAGTTTTGATCCATCAGGTCGGCACGCGAGAGCTACTTGGCTAACATGCAGCTGTAGCGACCTGGTGCCCGATATTGGGGTGCACTTGGAGAGCCTCTGCGAGGCTTGCCCATGGAGAGGAGGAGGTGCCGGTGACGAAGGATGTGGTCTCTTGGGCCGTTGTTGTGGTCGAGACTTGGGACGCAGTCGGAGTTGCCGGTGTGCTTTGGCTCTTGGGTGGAGGCCGATGGTGTGACCGTTTCGTCACCTGGGAGGTCCTCGATTGAGATGGGCTTCTACTGAACCCTTTTGCCCTTGTCTTGAGGATCTGCTCGCTGGAGTCGTAGTTGGCGGCTTAGGAATTCTTGCATTTAGCAATCCTCGTATTACACGAGCAATTGAGTGGGGTCCGGTTCTGCAAGACGACCGGTCGGAGTGGCACTGGGCTCTGTCCTTGCTCACTTGGGCTTGAACTCTGCTTCTTCTTGCTCTATCTAAGCCGGTCCCATGGTGGACTTTTCGGCCAACCCGTAGTCAACAAGTGGATGCTACTGTAGCATGTGGTATAGAATCGGCATGTAGAGCATTGGGTTGCTGACTTCCCCATGCGTTTTGAGGTCATCCCTCATATGGTTGCAGAAATAATTTGCCCAATTCGTAACCTGGGGGTCTACCAACCACAACAAGATATTAGGCATGATGGACCGGTGGTGGTCTGTGTGCCTTACTTGTGTTAGCCATTGTAGGGCTCTTGCCAGTCTTTCCACCTTTGGCTTGAGCATTTCGATGAAGTGGATTCGGCCTTTGCTTTTCTTTCGGTCGTAGTGGCAAACTTTGCTAAGGGCCTCCAGCTTCTTCTTTGTTGCATACTTGTCGTTGACGACCGGCAGACCGAAGGCAGCACGTACCACATCTTGATTGAGGTGGTAGTAGTGGGGAGTGCCCGTTGCATCTCACAAGATGCCCACATTGGTATTACTGTTGTATGACTGGAGGGACTCTCCCAAGAGTTTCATGTTCAGGTGGCATGGAAGGCGATCTGCCACTCTGCTCACGCCTACAACTCTTAGTACATCTTGCACCTCTTAAGTGCTACATAAGCCGTTGTTGTGTGGTAATGGAGGGTGTAATCATGACCCTCATAGGCGAATCACGAGGGAACGGCGCATGTGTCTAATTCCTGGAGCCAGGCTTCCTTGAGCGATGAGTGCATCGAGGTGCGCTTTCTTGACCTTGAGGGGGGCATGCCTGCTTTTGTTGGACCCTCTTGGGCAGCTTGTCTCGTAGATACTTCCTCCTCCCCTTGCAAATATTTGATGGGGAATCGGAGGGCATGCAGATTGTTGCCGAGAGTGTGCTTTGAGAATCAGAGGGGCCAGTGGCCTATGGAAGAGGAGGTCGAGGGTGGAGTCCCAGCTCCATTTTGAATTCAAAGAATTCATTTTTGGGATCCATGGGGAAGAGTGAGGGTAATTGAGTGATGAGGGAATCGGTGGAAGAGGAAGAGTGGGAGGACATAAACAGACTGTGCTAGATGGCTGTGGAAGAGGGCAGGGGGCTATGAGAATTTTGATGAAATTTTGGCAGAGTCTGGGGGAAATTGCTATGGCGACGACTCGACAAGATAGGGCCTCTTTATATAGATTTTTGTATCCCCATGGTCGGCGGGATCTTCAAATGGCAGTGGTCAACAAGATGCGTGGATGGCGATGGTCGACGAAATACGGGATGGTGACAGTTGGTGGAATACCGGGATGACGACAGTCGATGGGATGAGGTTATGGCCACGACTGGCGTGATATGTAGATGGTGACGGTCGGTGGGATTCTTCGATGGCGACAGTTAGCGGTATTCTTCGATGGCGACGATCGGCGGGATTCTTCCAATGGTGACGGTTGCCATGATCTTTGGATGGCGACGGTCGGTGGGATTCTTTGAAGGGCGATAGTCGGCGGGATTCTTCAAATGGCGACAGTCGGTGGGATCTTTGGATGGTGACGGTTGGCAGG
This sequence comes from Dipteris shenzhenensis, assembly GCF_047967505.1. Taxonomy (NCBI): domain Eukaryota; kingdom Viridiplantae; phylum Streptophyta; class Polypodiopsida; order Gleicheniales; family Dipteridaceae; genus Dipteris; species Dipteris shenzhenensis. The sequence goes on from NC_141603.1 coordinate 43,836,123, forward strand.
ATAACGCTATAGCAATGATCGGCGGGATACTATCTGAGAAGAGTAGGGAAAGGGAAAGGGGGGAAAAAGTGGGAAGGTGAGAGGGAAGAGGAAACGGGTGAGGTGTATCGGTGGGGAGTGGAATGGATTGTGAGGTTCGCGTGAAAGATTGTGAAAAAATGAAAAAATGCGAAAGGGATGTACTGACCCTAATCACCTAGTGCTAAACGTGGATGTGTGTGAGCATGTGTACGACAGTGACTTGTGGGCTGCGGGTGCGTCGAGTGATATGTCTACCGTACTGACTCACCTAGACCTGGACTTGACGATCATGAGCAATGCAGTGTAGACGGATGTCCAGCTGCCGCATAACGTGTTAAAAGCCATGTGGAGCATGTGTCCAGCTTGTGTCTTACCTTGGACGCCAAAGGCACATTGGCGTTATGACTAGTCATCACGAAATGGTCCTTTGTCGCAGGGGAAGCGGGTTCTTGTGTGATCGCCTTCGGCGCAGACTTTTGCTCTCATGAGTAGGATGGCACCATTGAAGATGGTACGATTACAATTACCCTCAAGGGTTCACGTTCAGATTTGGAGGGAGCTTCTTGTGTAACACCTTGTATTGTAGAGGTCGGTTCTTGTGTTGCTCCTTTGCTACATTGGGTGATTTTCGTGTTGAGTTGGATGATTCATGGTACTAGAGCACGTTCAAGATTCTGAGGCCGGTTTGTTGTGGTCAATTCGTCGGTAGGTTCTTGTGGTTCTGTATCCCGAGTCGACACAGGTTCTTGTGTTGCTACCTTCGGAACCTTCACGGTTTGTAACTTAAACTTCGGCACCCTGACAACTTGCTTGCCTCGATCTTCCCAGTGCTTAGTGGGGACCTAGTGTTTCGGGGGAATTTGCAGTTGAGGAGGTGGATTGGAGCTTGGAGTCTGAAGCATGGGATGGTGGCGTGTCCTCCTTGGCATGGATGCTTTTGGAAGAGACGTCTCTGGAGCGATTAGGGATTCTTGGACTGCTTGGACTTCATTTGGTCATCGGTTTTGCTTGAAGTAGCATTGAGCACAGAGAATAGAGGCCTAGCGTTTCATCCTGGCTACCTTGGCCTTGAGTTCTTTTTCTCTACGGATGGCTTGAAGGGTAGATAGTGTGAGTGGTCCATAGTATGTTTTTAATTTGCTCTCGTTAAGGTAGCCATTCATTTATGTTCCATCAAGGGTGGCTATTCGGCACACCCCATGTGGAGTGATCTCAACCGTGCGGTAGGGACCCATACCTCGATAGTTGAGCTTGTGCTTGGTATTGTGGACACTGTAGAGGAGTGCCAAATCTCCCTCTACCAGGTCTTTGTTCTTGAAGTTGCAATCGAGCCACTTTTTGCATCGGGCCTTCTCCACCCAAAGAGAGTAGGTTACATGCAACCTTGTCTCTCTTCTAACCTTTTAAGGTCAACTAGCCATGTTGCCAATGCATTCTCTATAAGCTTTTCCTTGACGGTGAGATAGAGGCTAGGCACTACATACTCCATTGTCATCACCGCCTCCACCCTGAAGGCTAGGCTAAAGGGGGTATAGTGCATGGTCACCTTGTAGGATGTTCTGTAGGTCCATCATGCTGCTATGAGCTTATGCTCCCAGTTGGTCCAACTGGCCTCTACTGTACAAGTTATATCTTACAAAAAGTTTTATTGGACCTCTCCACCACCAAGCCATTTTCCCTAGGGTAGTATGGTGTTCACTTCCTATGTATGATCATAAATTCACTACTCAGGATTGCTATCGTTTCGTTGAGGAAATGAGTTCCTCGGTCACTGACTAACTCTAAGGGACATCCGAACCGCGTGATGACTTGTTCGTATAAGAATTTAGTGGTGGATCTCACATCTGCCTTCATGGTGGCTCCCCCTTCTACCCACTTGGTGAAGTAATATGTGGCCAAGATTATGTACCTTGCCTCGGTTCCTTTAGCTGCTGGACTTATGGGTCCAATAAAATCGATTCCCCATTTCTCGAAGGGCTGATCAGTTAAGATTCCGACTAAGGGCATCATGTCCACCGTGTGTGGGATTTTGACACAACAAAATCAAACTCATCTTGTAATTACCACCCCCCATTAATGCCAAGGGAGTCCAACGATTTACTCGCCACATGAACTACTACACAAGGTTCATCTTGTTCTATGCAAAAATAGCCCACGCATTATACAAATTGCGTTGAGTGGACCAAGGAATGCCAGAAATCCTTCAAAACCCTCAAACTAGCCCTAGCCACCGCACCGGTGTTGAGAGCACCCGACTGGAATCTAATATTCCACGTCCATATTGATGCTTCCAACTTTGCTATCGGGTGTGTGCTAGCCCAACCAGGGGAGCATAACTTGGACTACCCGATGTACTTTGCAAGCCACCAACTAAATGAGGCCAAGGTTAAGTACACAACAACCGAGAGAGAAGGTCTGGCCATGGTCTATAGAGTCAAGAAGTTCAGGCACTACTTGTTAGCTAACAAGTTCATCTTCTTCACCACCAAGCATTGTTATACTTAGTCAACAAGCCATGCATGACTAGATGCATCACCAGTTGGATGCTAATCCTCTTGGAGTTTGACTTCACAGTTGATGTACGTAAGGCAAAAACCCCATGTCATAGCCGACCACCTGTCGAGAATCCCAAACAGCAAAGCCTCAACGGGAGTCGAAGATGATCTCCCTGATGCTTCCCTCTTCTTCCTCGACATCATACCTGAATGGGCCACCGAGATTGTGGTCACTACTTGGCCAACGGCGTGCCCCTTGGCCAAACTCTTAAGAAAGATAGAGGCCGCAAACACATTAAGGATGCAATTTCGTATCAGCTAATTGCAAGCCAACTATACCACATGGCAAGGATGGCATGCTGCGAAGATGTGTGTGCGAGCACGAATACATCGATGTGCTCGAGGAAGCCCACTCGAGAATTGCAGGTCATTTTGCCACTGATGTTACAACACATAAAGTGCTCCAAGCTGGATTTTGGTGGCCGACTCTCTTGAGAGACACAATCGAATTCATCAAGTGGTGCGACCCCTGCCAGCGTGAATACTCCTCTTGCACGTTGGCTGATCACTTCTCCCTCTCCTGGCGCCACCTGCTCCAAGCTCCCCCTCTCCTTGCGCAACCTTGCTGCTGCAAGCTCTTGCGCTCTCCTCCTCCCCCTCTCCTTGCACCACCTGCTCCAAGCTTGACTCTCTCCTTGTGCCACCTCCCTTCCTTCCCTAACCTCCCCCGCCCTACGCAGCCCCCTTTCTTCCTATCAGCTCTTCCTCTCTTCCTACCTACACCATCAGCCCTCCTCCATCTCCTAAGCAACTCTCCCTTACCTCTCCTACGCAGCCCCCTCCTCTCTCAACCTCCTCCCTCCCTTGCCTCTCCAACAGCACACCCCCTCCCTCCCTTGCCTCTCTGCTCAATCTCATAGATGAATCCCGCATCTATGAATTTCTGGATTTCCTCCCTCACTATGAGTGCATACTTGGGATTCATAGGGTAGGGTGGTTGATGTACTGGCATGGCATCGTCTAGCATGGGGATCATGTGGTGCACTACTTCAACAGGCACCCCTTTCATATCGATGTATTTCCAAGCCATGCAGTCCTTGTATTCTCGTAGGAGAGCTATTAAAGTTTTCTACTCGTTGGGGGTGAGATCATCGGCGACGACGAATATAGGTTGGGGTTCCTGTCCTTCCGGCGCTAGGTTTACCTCCTTAACCGAGGCTGGCCCATCTTATCCTTGGGAGCACCCGTCTTCTAGAGATCTCTTAGCCTGTTGGTATAAGATCTTGTGATCCTCGATCGTGTAGGCCTTGTAGTGGGCTGGGACCTGTTGTAGGTCTTCCTTTTCTTCAACCTCCTCCTCTATTTATGCAAGAGAAGTGGTCCTTTTAGCCTTAGCCGAGCTTTTGGATACAGAGAGTTTCGGACCTGAAGGGGGATCTTTCATTGCACTTATAGAGCCAACGGGGGAGGTTATCTTACTCACCCTGGCTCCCTAATTGGAAGAGAACTCATGGTGAGCGGTTGTGGGGAACCACTGGGGTCAGACACTCAAGCTCAAGGGTAGTGATTTGGAACCCTATTCTCTCTAGGACAGCAATGTTGGCTTAGATGTGCATGCAGTTATGAGAGAATTCCGGCTCGGGAAGAGGTGCATACTAGAATTCATCGAACTCCTTTTCATCCTCTTCCTTTTCACAGTGTTGGAATAGCTTCAAGAATGTAGTCCGGGCAGTTGTGTTGGATTCCGCGGCGAAAAGGTGACAATGGCTGGGCCTTGTAGGTGTGCAAGTCCACTCACATGATTTTGTCCCTCGTGCCACAAATAGTTACGCCAGTCGTGTATGAGCCCAGACATTCGTAAGAAGGGTTTGCCTAGGATAGCCTCATATCTTGGCTACCAGGTGAAGTCCATGACTACGAACCTGATGAGGTGGTGAATCCGAATACTTTAATGTTAATGCCAGTAAGGACTCCTAAGGGTTCTGCATTTTTGCCATTGACCAACTTCACTACTAGATGGGTTTGCTCGAGTGCAGGATTTCCCCACTTTACCCAACATTCCTTAGTATAGACACTCACTCCCGCCCCCCAATCCAGGATGGCATCAACCTTTTGGTGTTGATAGATTATGGGGATAGTGGCATTCGTGTCATCACCCTCGAATTATTGGCCTAGCTTATTGATGGGAACCTTGGGTAAGTTATGCCCCTTCTCTAGCAACGATTAGTTGGCAGCCTTAGGGCTGGCAGGGCCTGGGGGCAGGAGTGGTCTGTTCATCCAATTGGATAGGTCACGCCAAAGGATGGGATTCCCTCTTAGCAGGGAGGCAATGAGCCTTTTTACCTGTGTTGATAGGAAGGCAACCAACCCAACACTATCGCAGGGTTCTTGTGAAGACTCTCCTTCCATGGATAACAGGTCCTCGAAATTGTAAAGGTGTCCTTCCTGTAGGTTTTGCAATATTGGGTCCTCTTGGAACATTTTCTGCATCAGATCTAGAGCCTCTGATTAATCGAAGCTGAAACGTTCTTTGACCTTTTTAAGCACCCTGAGAAATTTTTCCCTTCGGTGGCCCATTAGGTGGGCTGGATGGATAGTATGCGACCCTCTCGCATGTTTGAACTTTTCCTGGCAGTCCCATACCAAGTTCTGAGCCTCTATTACGTATTGCTTCTCTAGGAGTAGGTCAGGATAGGTTTCCTTTTAGGAGGGCAGGGGTGCTAGGCCTTGGGCCTGCATTGGCTTGTTTACCTCGCAGCTCGGAGGTACCTCAGGGTCACCCTAGGGGGAAGCACATTCGGAAGCAAAGGAGGTGGTGAGGGTGGCTGTCTCCTCATTGAAACCATCCTGGATGATCACATGGTTAGACCCATCACCTACCCTTATGGCCTTCTTGGACCGGGTCCGTGGATGTTGAGGGATCTCAGGGCCTTGCGGTAGGGGCCCTTTATGTTTCCTTGCCAGCTTCCTCATTGCCTTAATCTTTGGCTTGTATCCTTGTGATGACTTTTAAGGGTACTGCGGCCACCTGGCCTTGTTCAATACTAAGAAAGTTAAGACTAGTGCTCTTAGGCAGGGTGACTAGGGTTGTTGGTCTTCTCAAGGGATAGTCCTTGAACAGATGCTCGATTCCACACCCCGCACACAAGGGTGTGGGGCTAGTCATGGGTGGAGCAGCAGGAGTAAGATCCCTATAGGGGCAATCCTTCAAGAAATGCAGCCCTTGACACTTGAAGCATGACACCGGAGGATCCGAAGTACCTCTATAGGGGCATTCACTTGCCTTGCGGGGGCCCTGGCAAGTATAGCATTGGATCGGGGGCCTTCTGGCGAAAGAATTTAAGTCTCTAACCCTTTAGTTCATGGGAGTGGTTTGGAACATGGGGACTTGCTAATTCTCTTGAAGGAGGTAGTGACTTAGGGTGCCCCTTCCTTCCTCGTAGGGGTAGTAGTCGAGGGGTCCGTGATCTGGATCCATCTCCTCCTAGTCATTGGGCACTTCCTCTACCAATACTTGATTGACTGGATCTATACGAGGTAATGGAGGTTGAGGGCCCAGTATGGGTGGCAGTAACGGAGCCGGCTGAGCTTTGTACTAGCCTAAATTAGCTAAAGCACCACTTTGTGTATTCAGAGGATTAGGCAGAGCCATTAGGGCTAATGGGGGTCTCATTTGATACATGGGTTGGGGAAGGGACCTCGAAAATCAGCATTGGGAGGTATCGTGGTTTCCCCACCTATGACAGTGTGCGTAGTAGAGTGTCGGCCTTGCCCTCAGGTGCGGACACTCATTGGAGGGATGGTTGCCATTGGATACCCCACACCAAATGTCGTCTCTCCGTGGAAACAAGTGGGGGCTGCTTGGCGCCTCCTTGGAGGTTCCTGACCTCCATTGTTGGCCTAGCTGATTTAGCAAATTGGAGGCTAGCTCACTGATATCCAAGCCCTTGGGCTCGTTGGTCTCCTTCTTGATCGTTTCCATGTTGGAAGGCCTAACTAATGGAGCTATTTTTGATGGATTTGGGGTTTTATCTACATTAGCCTTGTCCCTCATATTGTCACTTGTTCGGATCGCTACCTTAATGCATAGATCAAAGGAGGTAGGATTCATCACCATTAGTGCAGCTTCGGGTCTACCAATCCAATGACAAAGAGGGGTAGCAATCGTTCATCACTCATCCGCTCATACGGTTCATAGCGGGCATTGAGGTGCTTGATTCTGGCTATGTAATCCATAAGGGATTCCTTGTTGTTCTGCTTTACCTCATACAACTGGTTAATTGGGCTCCATTTATGTCCACTGGGGGGGCGAACCCACAATGAAGGCCTTTCTCAATGTCTCCCAGTTGACTTTCTCTTTCGGGGTGAGAGCCCTATACCATTGGCCTGCTTTGCCATACAAGTTGAAACCAAACATATTGGCCATTTCTAGGTCCCTGGGAGCTCCAAATGCTTCGCAAATTTGCTTGAATTGCTCCACGTGGGAGATCATGTCTCCATCTCTAAGGAATTTGGTCATTAACTTGGAGATAGCTATGGGTCGGCTCCTTGAGGGATTCGCAATCCCTGTGGGGAACACTGGGGTGGGTGGAGGTGGTGTGGCCCCCCTTCCTAGGGCATTCACCAAGATGTGCATTGCCTCATCAGTTAACACTATTTGGGTAGCGGGTGGGGGCGATGCCACTGTGGGCCTACGAGATGCAGGGGTGGCCTTAAGCCTTGGCCTTAAGCCTAGCTCTGGTGGTGGTATCCATGTAGTTGCTGGTATCGGCATTGGAATGGATGTGCCAACGCCTGCATTCATTGGCGCTACAGGTATGGATGGAAACGGACGTACTTCCGGAGGGGGTGGGTCATGGGGCATGGGCACAGTGGTTCCATGCAATGGGCGATAGGGTGGAACCTGTGGAGCCCCATAGTTGATGAAAGTTGGTGGCACATGGGCTGTTGAGGGTTCATAAGATGCCCCTCCTTGGATGTCTCTCGCATCCCCTCGGTTGGGGTCTTGCCCTCGAAATTCCCTCATCCATGGATCTTCATCATCCATGCATTCCCATTGGGGATACCTTGCAAAGGAGGAGGGTCTCGGGTCCACGAAGGTGGTTTCTGTCTCGGTGTGCATTTCAGGAGTTGGATGTTGCTAACCTTTCCTTCCTATAGACATACCGCGGCAAAGGGGTTCTCCATGTCTGCTGACTTTGTTCGGACTAAACGTCTGAACATGTTGGAGAACGTACCTCTTAGCTTGGATGCTACTGAAGGTGCAGGGGAGTTCGAAGAGGCCACAGTAGTGAATGGGGCTTCGGAAGCCCTTGGACCCGAGGGGTCTTGCATTACCTCGTCCAAGCTCTTCGTCTCATCGAAGCTAGATAGATGTTCCTGTTGGGGTCTATTACCGAGTGGGAGTTAGGAATCGAGCTTCCGCATCCCTAGCCAGGGAGAAAGGTGGGCTGAGCATAGCATGAAGCACTATCTTCTGGTGTAGGGTCCTTGGACAAAATTCTCCTGGACCTCAAGTGCATGTATGAGACCTCTAACTAGGCACACTCATGCTAAACTATAGTTCTGGAATTTTTATATTCTGGACTACCCTAGAGGTATCCCCATGGTCGGAGGGATAGCTCTATGGCGACGTTGTAGGGATAGCTCTATGGCAACGGTCGTAGGGATAGGTTATTGCATAGGGTGACAGGATAGGCGTAACGTAGTAGGCGGCAAGATAGGCATAACGTAGCAGACAGCGGGATAGAAGCAATGTCCAGTTGGTGGAATAGATCGTGCCATGTGTTTAGTGGGATAAGACACAGGTGGTATCCCCACGGGCGTAGGGATGAGTTTGAGACAACAGTCGAAGGGATAATGGGGTCGGTGGGATAACAACTAACGCGTCGATGGGCAGAATAATCATGGCAATGAGCATGGGAATGAGCTTATCACGCCGGTCAACAGAATATATGGATCGATGGGATACGAATATGGCCACAGACGTGGGGATGACTGAAGACACCGATCGGCGAGATAACGTTATAGTAATGATTATGGGGATAACGCTATGGCCACGGGTCAACGGCAGTTGTCAAGTCAGCAAGATAATTAACTATGACACGCATTTAATCAAGGCGATGGGTTAGAGGTCAGAAGCTAGTTCGACAGGATACGGCTATGGCACTGGGTCAACAAGGTTTGACCGATGAGGTATGATTATGGCGCCAATTGGCAGGATAGCTCTAACGCATCGACCCGTGGTGGGGATAGAGAAACACTATGTTGCCAATTGGTTTTTGGTGATTTTTGGGGGATTTTGAGTTTCTATTCTAGTGTCTCTATGCTAGGGGGGTGCTACACTATCTAGTCTACCTACTCAATGAAAAAAACTTGAAAGAAAAACAACTTTTGCAAGCCAAAATGCAAGATTTCTTGAAGGGTGAGTTTTACCACACAAAACAACTTCAAAATTCAGCAAGAATCATCTTTTTTGTTGTTTTTTGTGTGTTTAGACATCATACACTCCTTAGCAATCTTACATACTAACTTCCTACCAACTCAAAACACTAAAAAACATGAAAAACAAGCTTCAAATTATCACAAAGACTCTCTAACAGAAAATGACAGCTTTCCTAACTTTTCCGTCCAAAACTCTCACTTCTTCATCCTTTCATCTCCTACAACTCCACTAACAAAGCTCCAAGTTAAGCTTGAAGCCTTATGCAATGGGTAGATAACGAAAGAAGACTAGTGCAATGCAAAAGCATACCTCCAATTCCCAGCAATGGTGCCAAAAATGTGTGGTCTCAACGATGACTCACGTGTCATAGGGAAAGAGATGTCGATGGAGCCTCCACTCCAAGCTACTCCTTGTTAGAGCAATGCAAGGCACGAGCTGTCCGCATGTGTCACTCAAGCGGCCTCTGGATTGACACAAGGGCACTACAATAGAAACAAGGAAATACCGAAAACACTCTTGGAAGAGAAGAGGGAGCTTCTATTCAAACTTGTGCAAATAACAATGAAGCCTAAAGTCAACCCTTTGGCCTTTTATACATGCCACCTTTTGAAGGAAGGGACAACCCTTTTCCTTTTAGCACTCTCCCTTTCTTTACATTAAAAGGCTCTTGGGCCCGTAGGGTGCCAAGGCATATTGCTATTCTTTCCATCTCTCCCTACTAGCAGAAATAGTGCTTGTGTTAACCATATAAGAGCGCTTGGGACAAGCCTAGCATTAGGAGGTGTTTCCAACTAGCTCCTAAATAGCGCTTGTGTTAGCCTCGCGCCTCCAAGACCTAAGCTATTTGGGGTTCAAACCCCCTGTAGGAGGCTCAAATCCTAGAGTGGCGAGGCCTAACTCCCGTGAGACACTTAAGCGTAGGTTGTAGTTGCACCTACAACCTGTAAGCTGGAACCTGCAATCTGTAAGCTGGAACCTGCAACTTGTGAGCTGGAACATGCAACTTGTGCCTGTTGCCTGCAATCTTTGGTCTTGGGGTATTTGGGGCTCAAACTCCTTGAGCTTGTACTGTACTCCTTCCATGGCTACAACCATTGAAGTAAATCATGAAGCTTGATCACCTCTAATCATTGATTACCCTGCATTCGGCAATTATACTACGTGGATGTTAACATAAGCATCAATCAAGATCTAGATTTTATAATTCTAAATGCTCGCTAGACTGGCATTATTGTAAGGAAAGGCTAAATTGGTTGTCTAAGCTCATGGGTTCACTATGGTATTTGGTTGAATATGTGAAGCAAGCTTTCCATGAAATGTTTCTTTGCTCACTCGTAGATGCCTCTTGACCATTTGTGCTACATAAGAGCCTAGCATGTAATGCTCTACAAAATAAAGCCCAACAAGCACATTCACCATGCCCCCTTTGATGATTAAGTCTCTTCCTACACTTCAATGACTGCCCAATGCATTGAACCATATGCATCCACGTCTGTAGAATGGCCTCGTTGTGGTCATAACTTGTCTCCATTAATTTTGTTATCACAATAGAACACATCCATACACAATGCAAGGCAAGTTCCCTAGATATGACCATGTCAATCTGCAATATGCAAGAAAGATTGTGATAAAAAATAAACAAGATTATGACTTTGGATCATTAATTGAAATGATGATTTAAAAATATTATCAAACTCACATTGCCTTGACAACCATTATTCAAACAATCATTATTCAAGATATGGTGGAATGCATCAGTATTACAACATCTTCATTAAACACAACCAAAAAGGAAATTAACACTTGCAACTATGACACTAACATCAATGTAGAGTCCATATCACGATCCTTGATTGAGTTACCACAAGGTGATGAATATGAAGAAAACCCAAAAGTTTCCATCCACACTTGGAATGCTCAAGAAGTGCCACCATGCATGAATGCATGGCCTCAAAAATATCTAGCCTTGTCGCCTCCAATGCTTCTCAATCGAGTGGAGAAATCCTTGAGGTGATTTAAAATTGCACAATTAGTTTTTGCCAAATGTCTCAAGGAGTTATGCATGCTGCAATTGCCTCATCTCCCACCTGTGTTAGATCTTGGATAACTTGAAAATGTGGCATGCTCTTTTTTGCCATCTCCACTTGGTAGTATGCTTCTTCAAAGCACCAATGAATTTACCATGGAAGAAGCATGACCAATGTAGACTACTTGAGCCCTATCATCCATATACTCTCCAAGACACCATACCACTTACACATGTTTTCTTTCAATTGTATTCGTGCCTCGTTTGCTTATATTGCTAGTACACTTGTCCCCACTTCTTTCAACAAACATCACTGCTTTGTCAAAATACCTAAGCCTCACAACTTTGTCAAAAGATCATGGTAAGTAGGAGCAACTTTACTCCACGTATCCATTCCTTGTTTCTAAGGATTATTAAACTCCTCATACATACAATCCCTTATGTGTATTAGTTGATCTATCCAAAAGTTGGAGCCTTTGCCCTCCTTGTCCACATTGCCCTCATCTAGGTTCACCTTTGAGACCCTCTTGTTTTAAGCTTTCGGTTTCTTTTACGCTCTTGGACCATCGCCTTCAACCTCCACCACATCGTCCATGGGTAGAGCTTTATTCCTTGAGGCCTTGTGCCATTTTGAGAGGTGACAGACTACCTAATCAATACCAAATCATTGTCAAGGCTCTTGGGACCAACAAAGGATGGACTTGGAGTCTTTTATCCAACCATGGGCATAGGTGGACAGAACATCATAGAGGACCCTAGTAATGGAGCGGTCAACATAATAATGAAGTTATGTGTGGGTAAGGTAAGGGGTAGGCCAACATGTGGTGGAGTGAAGCAAAAGAATGATGAGTGGTGAAACATATTGGGAGTGTGCTGGGAGCATTGAGTCTTGGTATCCAAAGTGGTTTGCATCCATATTAAAAGTTATGAGCCTACATTAATAAAACACATTTAAAAATACATAACAAGACACCTCCCTAAATGTGAAGGTCTAACAACCTATGACAAAGGACTACCAGATTTCATGATGGGATTCACATACATTGTTTAAAGGTTTATGTATAGAGATCTTTAATTACAACAATTACAACAAGATAAATGCTCATGGGTCAACTTGTGCATCAGTTTGTTCTATATATGAATGCAACTTATTATGCCTAGGATTTTAGGTTGTAGAAAAGTGTAATAATTGATGTTTTTCTAGGCTTATTTGATTTATAGTCAAAGCAATAAAGAAAATTATTTGTGTAATGTGTGTCTAGTTAAAGCAATGAAGAAAATACATTTAAAAATATATTCATATTTAAAAGTCTGAGCAACAAAGAAAACTATTTTTGCAATATATTAATACTTTAAGCAATAAAGAAAATTCTTTATGCATACTTAATCCAATGAAGAAAATGCATTTTAAAATATATTTATACTTTATGGAGTAAATTGAAACAATGGAAATTAACCAAGCAAGAGTGCACAAGTGCACATAGGCATTGCCTCCTAGCATAGTAGTAAAGCAAGTGCTTTTGGATATAAAAGAGGAAGCAAATGTTTTTAAAAGGGTATTGGGATATTAAAAAGAAATTTCTTTTAGGATGATCTCCATAAGTGGTGATTTGAAACACACAACCTTTTTTTTCCCCCTAGGAGATATAAATGGCGATTTGAAACACACAACTTAGTTATTTTTTTAAAAATTATGCATGGAGATTCACAAAGGAGTTTTAAGCCTTCACTATAGCACTACTTATAAGGAGGCAATGCTAGCAAAAATCAACCATCGCTAATGCATGCTAAACCTTGAAAAACAAAATATGTTTTACAATAACCTTGGAAAACTTCTCTTTTAAGAATTTGAATCTTAATAAGCTCCATTATATACAACTTAAAACTTCATTTGATCACTTCTTAAAATTAAAAGCTTCCTTTCAAAGCAAAGAACTCTATCTAAATAAGGAACTCTTGATTTCTATTTTTACTTATCCTTCTCTTAACAAGGTAGGCTTGAACCCAATTTTGAAGTCTCCTTCTTGTTTTCTTTCTCTTTTGTTTATTTGACATATTTTAAGCACTAGGTTTGCCCAAGCGACTCTACGGTAGTATAGTTACTTATGCTTGGGGATTGATGACAACATAAGTGTTCCTCTGCTTGCTAAGTATTCCTTCCTTTTCTTTTTTTTAATTTTGTTACCTCTTTCTTCTTCTCGTTTGTTTTCTCTTTTATTTTCTATGTAGAATTTTGGGCTTTAGAACAACAAAATCTCTAAATTTGTACGATTGGATATATTATAGTCATACAAAGGTATATGTTCTACAATATATTTATGCTTTATGGAGAAAATCATTTCATTTCAATAGAATAAAAAATCATTAAAGTAGAAATCAACCACCCTTGTTAATAAGGGTTTTAAACTATATACTGCAGAGAATAGCAAATCATACGAAACAAAATCAACCATCCTTAATGTAGAACAATAATCGTGACCTCTAGCACCTAATTTCTACATTGCTACCCATCCTCTTTACCCTATAGTACTACTATTTTTCAAAAATTATAAAGCTTAAACTGACTCATACTTTAACACGAAAGTCCGTCAACACATAACAATATTGTCAAGTCAAACAATTTGTTATGATTCATGACCTACTCTTTATTTTTCTCCATTAATCATAACACAACTCCTATATACAAATTGAATAGCCAAATCCATTACATTCTTTACTGATATTGCAACAACGTGCGAGACCATTTGCATGAAGAAAGTCAAATTGATAGAACAACTTTTTTTTGGCAATTGGTAGAATAGAGCAAGCGAGGAATTGTAGTAACCTTCAACATTTAGCATCCTCATTCGCAGAACAGCATTCCACATAAACAAATCCAAAGAAAACTCTTTACGAGATTCAATGTTGCAAAAAGATGTGTTGGGAGACTTACTATATAATGCACTCTTCCAATCATAATGACCACATCAATTGAACATGCCTTCCACCAACAGGATCTTATCTTGTCGTTGCTCTTGGATCCCTTGGCATGTTCCATGCATGGTAAAAACCTTATTGTGATTTAGGACTAGAGGCCCAATAAGATCCTGAGTGGTCATGCTCAGCTTGGCTCCTGCACTACCTCTGTAGCACGGTCATGTCTTCTTTATCTTTGTTCTTTTTTGAGGCTGGCGTGGCCTCTGGAATTGATGCACACTCAACATGTCAAAGGTTGTGCTAGTGGCTCATATAGAATCATTGGACATGAAATCCTAGGTCTCTATGGACAAATGCTTGAAACCTTCATGCCACGCCTTGAGGACTCTCCTGTGATGAACTCCTCGGGGTGTCGGGTGCAATTTAAGGGCTAGTTCACTCATGGTGTCAATATGATAGTCAAATGTCATCACTCTAAGTGCATCTCTAGGTCTTCTTAATCCTCATTCTCTCCATTGTTGGGGACCCTCTGCTACTCCCATTCTCTATCATCAATCATCCATCCTTGGCTCCGATATCATTCCAAGTTCGATGGCCAAATTCTCCCAACTTTCTCCACCTCGGTGCAAGTTGTTCCTCTCGCTTGGCCTATACCTTTGGCACCTTTCCAAACATGTGTCGAACAGCGGGTAGAGATTGAACTATTCTGCAAGCTACTTGGTAACAATTCTCAATCCAACCACTAGTCGTCACGCAGACCTTTGAAAGCCACAAGTCATCGGATGATTCTTCTATAATAATATGCCAAACCAAGCAACTACCTTAGATCATTGGTCATTAGCATGAAGTGTTTCTCTCAATGACCCTGCACTCATACCTACGTAGACGTTGCTACTACTCAATCCATTCATTTTTATCAACACTTCGCGAGTAGGATTGTCAACCATAGATTGTCTTTTTCTCTCACCCCACAGTTGGTTAGTATACTTGGTTGCTCGATGTGTGCATAGTGCTTGCTGAGCATCAGGGTGCTTGGTGTGGAAGATGCCATCTCTTGCACTCTTGGGTGTGCTTTGAGTCTTGGCTACCGCTAAACCATGATTCCACAAAGAGCTTGCAAACGATTGAGCTTCCTTCTCATTGTCAAAGTGGACCTTGCATCCCACAAATTTTTAAGTCGACTTCAATTTATGCTTATTTAGCATGTCTTCCTTTCGATTTTTACCTAAACAACAAATTAGGATTTTGCGCACCCAAATATGAAACATGAGGATCAACTGACTATGATAGTTACCCTTGTTACCTTTGAGATCTAAACAAAATTATTTGGCATGCAAGCTAACACCTTGGTCGATGAGGGCCGCACACTACATTTGAGCAGGTCAAAGAGGAACGTTCTAGTATGCAAGACCACTGAATGAGAGAATTCACTTTGGGGCTATACATTTTGTGACAAGCATACCATAGAAATTCTCATTAAGGCCACAATTGACGTAAGACCAAAGAAAAACAAGAATGTATGGTAACATCGGCAATGATCCTTCTGCGTTTCTGAAGTCAAATTGAGCAGTGTGGCCTATCGATGTGTGAGCCTCAGAAAGCATGCCGGATGGCGGAGCGTCCAATAGGCACGTTGCTCCTTGACTTGGCATTGTTACTTCATGAGGGACATGGCGAAGTATCAAGGGAGGCATGGAGTCATAATCAGGACTCGACGTAGTTTCATTCGGTGTGCTCCCCGTCATACTTGGAGTTAATTGCGGGTCGAGAAGAGCAGTTTTCCGAAGGTAGGTTGCAAGCCAAAGGTAGGGGCATCGAAGACACGATCAACTCCATGAACTATGACATTGTCGTTGGTGTAAATATCAGGATTTGCCATCGGGACATCATCGATTGAGAAGATGCTGGAGGCGTCCGGATAACTGGTGATGAGCATGAAGAAGAGTCTCAAGAGTGGGAGGTGCTTGAGATCGTCGTACGACAATATCACTATTGTTGTGTGGTAACGAAGGATTGCTCCAGCGATCGCCGGAGATGCAACAAAAATTTGCCAAAAGCTCAATGTGAATGCGAGATGCTGATGTCCAAAACTAATTTCTTGCAGGAGAGTGCAGGAAGGCGAGGAAAGTTTGCATTGCGAATCAGCAGAATGAAGAAGTCTGCTGCCTTTTCGCGCACGATTGCATTGGAAGTGACTGTCAGCTACACAATCATGTTCGAGACTGCTAAAGCGGATGAGCTTCTTTGGCAGAAATTGGGGAATAAGGTACTGCTTGCCTTGTAGCTCTTAGGGTACACCATTCTGGCAACCTCGCTAGACCTTTCCCAGGTCCAATTACTGCAGCCTCTTCTTCGCAATGCTACCATCTTTGTTGCAAGTGACGCTGCTCTGGCTTCTGTGCAGCTGGCTGCAGCGAATTGTTCCTCGCGAACTTAACTTGTTTTGCAACCAGTCTGTTCTTTTGGCTCTCCTCAATCGATCCCTATTGTTGATCATAAAAAATCGTGGAAGCATGTACTCCATGGGAAGATAAATCCCTCTTCAAGATCGAGCTTAACACATCGAGCCATTATCGAAATATAGGGCGACGCAAAACAAACCTAAGCCCAAGTTGAAGCTCCAAAGCAGTAGTATTTAGAGAACACAAACACTAAGCAAAACCTTTACAATTGATGATCTGACGGATGTAGAAAGTAGAAATAAGATTCCAATTTTTGGCCTGCCGTGGTAGACGGAGGCCTTAGTAACGGATTGTGTCCATCGGCAAAACGAAAATGAATTTCGTTTGAATTTTCTTCGTTTATTTATTGTGGCTTTTCGTGATTGGCTCTAGTCCACGGGTGTGTTCGATGAAGTGGATGTTCGATGGAAAAACTCCTGTTGGACAAGCTATTCAAACGTTCTTGCATACCAAATGGACCGATTGTCCCATAGATTGTACCCACTCTTGCCAAACGCAGGGAGGCATGCTTATAGTATAAAAGAAGTAACTATGGTTCGTGAGCATTCCTCACCATCTGTGCAAAGCTGACGACGGACTTGCGAGATGTCTTGTAACAAGGACAGAGATTTCCCCGGCGCGGTTCTGGCTACTGAGTCCATGGACACTGAGAGCGAGAATTTTGTGAGAGGTCAGTTTGCTTTGGATTTCTTTCTACATTTCATTTCTTCCTTTCAATAAATCTAGTCCAGCACATCTGCTTTGATGCGAACGTTTGTATTTAGAACTAGAGAAATTTGAGAAGCCCCTAGTCTCCTCGTGCGAGGAAGACGTGACATCGGTGAATATTGCGGAGGAGCGAATTACGAACCCGGTTGGAACGAAGAAAGGTGACAAGTCAATGGACAATAAGTTTCGTAGATTGTCGCTTTCTTTGCCCTGCTTTATGTTAGATATCAATGCTCCACTCTCGTCTCCACTCTCGTGTAACAACGCGGGAACCAGCTAACTCTACTTGTAAGCCCCCCATATGAGCAGAAGGCATTTGAGTAGCTCGGTTATCCAGTAGGTCTTGGTTTGGACACCAGATGGGGGCCATGTATAGCCTGATGGCTGGACGGCTTCAGATAGAGTTGACACACCGTCAACTAGGCTACATGCAAGTGCGGGAAGGCATCCCTTGACTGACCGCACTGAGGGTAGATGGAGCATTTCCCGGGGCAGTCTACTCTCAGGTTGCGGGGCCCGTTTGGAGCCTCATGTACAGAAGGCTTGTGGGCAGCTTGATTTACCTATGCAACACACGGTCGGACATCAGTTTTGCGACTGGTGTACTAAGCAGGTTTTTCAATAAGCCCCGGAAGAAACATTGGAGGGCAGGGATGCGGGTGCTGAAATACATCAAAGGCACACTTGATTATGGCATCACCTATACCAAGGGCAACATCTTGACCAGATTCTATGACTCGGATTGGGCAGGAGACATGGACAGCAGGAGATCAGTGACAGGGTACTGTTTCTCACTTGGATCTGGAGTTGTGTCATGGGTCAGCAAGAAGCAACCCACAGTTGCTCTTTCTTCTACCGAGGCAGAGTACAAATCTGCATGCTTTACTTCTTGCGAGGTAGTGTGGTTGAGGAGGATTTTGGGGGACATGGGTGCAGTGCAGAACAAGCCTACGCAGTTATCATGTGACAATCAGAGTTGCATGGCGATTGTAAAGAACCCGGTGTTCCACGCTTGCACAAAACACATTGAGATTCAATATCACTTTGTACGCAAGCTCATCATGGATGGAGAGGTCGACTTGGTGTACTGTCCGACTACAGAGAATGCTGTTGACATCTTCACGAAGGCTCTTGGAAGAGACTTGATGGAGAGGCATCTTCATCGACTTGGCATTGGGCCGAAAAAGTAAGTTCACTTGCGGGTGGATATTGAGGGGGGGTGTTAGATATCAATGCTCCACTCTCGTGTAACTACGCGGGAACCAGCTAACTCTACTTGTAAGCCCCGCATATGAGGAGAAGGCATTTGAGTAGCTCGGTTATCCAATAGGTCCTGGTTTGGACACTAGATGGGGGCCATGTGTGGCCTAATGGTTGGATGGTCTCAAAAGGTGAATTTGCCCTCGAATTTTCCGCATGTTTTCTGTTTGTCTGCATCTTTGCTCACCTGCACGATTGAAATGCAAAATCACGCTTTATGTAGGGCCTCCCTGTAACACGACCACTCCACAGTGCATGTGACGTTGATTGGATTTTCCAATAAGTATAAATCAGTATTGCGTGATGCAAATTCTCTATAGCTCTTCTAAAAACGGCGTTCAGGTTGGAATTCGGAAGTTCGATTGTACATACTGACAATAAATGCAATCATCGTGCCCATATTTCTTGCATCGTTCTACACGACTCAAATAATTAAGTGCTGAGCAATTTTCGGCCAACGCAGATCCCTTGCTATTTATTTGTCCACTCTTTTTGCTCCTGTCCTTTACACTTCCTCGATTGCAAGGCATCTAGTAGATTCTGTTTATTGCAGCGCAGAAGCTCAGCCATTGTTCGGACTCCCCTATACCATTTCTTGCAAAAGGCTATAAAAAAATACCAAGGCATGCTTCAAAAGGAGGAGCTGCTCCGCGGCACGTCAACCACAGTTGGCTCTAGCGTAGAGGCCTCTCGTAGAGAACGAGGCTTGATGTCCACCTCCAAAACCCCTCTAGGCTCTACTGCTTGCGCTCCTTGTAATTAAATGTTCACTCGAATAATTATGTAACTTTCTGCTACAAATCTCTCCCTAAGCCCACTTTCACAAAGTATGAATTTAAATAGGAAAAATGCTACATCTCCCAAACCACCAACACAACATTATGCAACCCGCCCCCCTCTAACATATTCCGCTTGTCTCTTCAACAGAACATTATGCAACCCGCCCCCCTCTAACATATCACGCTTGTCTCTTCAAGTAATTGAATCCAAATACAAACGAAACAATCAATCCCTTACGTCTTGCGAAAAGATGTTGTAGATACGAAGGCTAGTATGTGTCTATTAATGTTTGCCCCTTCTTCCAACTACAGGAAAGGGAGTGCTTAAAGACCAGAACATTGAAGACAATGTTGCGAACGTGCATGATATGCCAACCAATTCCCAAGCGTTGGTCCCATCCAATCATAAAGTTAGGTAGTCCAATGCACTACCCGTCTTGAAAATAGCCGAGTTGTTGGAGTATGTGAATCATCGATTTGCATTTGAGGGCCATGCACTGGTAAAGTACGAAACGTACAAAGAAAGGGATGCTCCATATGCCACATACATGCATGTAGACTTTATTGACTCTGAGTACGATGAGACCATTACACTCCATGTACCTCACAACATTGTTTTCAAATTGAAGGACTTTCTGGAAGTTGATGAGTTTTATCGGATAGAAGGGCCAACTATAGCAAAGAAAAACAATGGTGAGGGTGGAACGTGCGATGTAACCTTACACGTTGATGCAACAACTAGTGTGGTCAAAGGCGAGTCATTTGACGAAACTTTTCACCTTGTGCCAGAGAAGACCATCAGCGTCTATGTTCCACGGGTCGTGCAGCAAATGCAAAGTAAGAGGGTCCCAATTACATCAGTAATGGAAACCTTTGTTGTAGTGAAGGTAGACCTAGACATGTCAGCCACTAAGCAAATGATAATCGCAGATGGCCCAAACCCAGAGGACTGTACCATGGTAATCTCCTTCCATGCAAACCTTTTTTGGCTTACTCTAGAGTGAGAATGCTACTAACAGTGCTTGCTTGAATGTAGTTGTCATACGTAGCAGATTGTCGGAATAGTTTTTCATGCCTGATCCAAGAGTCGCTAATGGGGGAGTTGTAATGTTCGTTGCCCGGAATATCTCATACATGCATGCATGGCATTCATTGGCCCTCTTTTATTTTACTATACTCACAGAAGTACTGTTATGGATAAATTTGACCAAGGTAATAGGCATAAATATGTGTGTGTGCTTGTATGTGTGGCAATAGTATAATAAAATATGGTGTGCATAGGGCCCAGGGTTGAGGTAGCAGGGCATGACCATGTGCCATCCTTCCACGTAAGAGGACCCATAAGGTGTGTTGTACATAATCCATGGTAGTAATATTATAAAATGTTAAGGTGGCAAGGTTCCTCCATGTGCCACCCCTCCACTTAGCCGGCAGTCCCATGCCTGCATTTAGTGAGACATGGCCCAAGGACCATGGGAGAAGTAATATAAAATAGGTGGAGATGGATATTATATTGGATTATTCCCTCCATGTAGGATAGGCCCATGTGGGGGGGGTGTAGATAGTCAAAGAATGCAAGTTAAATAATGGGGAGAGTAGGATGAGGTGGCAAGACTCCTTGTGCCAACCCTCCACTTGTCCTCCTAGATGTTTGAACATATTATAAAATTGGAAAGAGACTAAGGGAGTATCTTAGACTTGGGATATGGGGTTTGATTTATGTGGAAAAATGAGACAAAGGGTTGTCGCACACAATTGAGAGTACGTACCCACCTAGCCCACATGGGAGACTTTTCCACACACACGATGCATGTGGGAGGATGCATTTATTGGGAGAGACCCTCTCTCTTGGCTATAAAAGGAGGGTGCTATTCCTTGATGGAACACGCTCGTTCTTGTAAAGCCACCTAGGTAGTACTTTGATTTTCCCCCCATCCTTCCTTTCAAATAAAGCATGACTCTCTTCCCTTGATGTCTCCATCTCTACATTCCACCTCCCATCATGTACATACTCCTCTCCTCCCTTGTGCCATAGTCCCCCTCTTCATTCCCACCCCTCTTAATCCCTTTTCCCCACCATATTAACGCTTCTCCCCTCACGTTCCCTTTTCCTCCATGGCCCTTGAGCGTCGCCATGCCTAGTGTCAAGCCTCATGCCTCAATTTCTTTTCTAGTTAATAGAAATGGTGTGGCTGCTGGGATCGAAATCTCCATGGCTAGTGGCGTAAAACTTGTTACTCCTACGACTGGGTGTACCTTCCATGTGCGGTTCTCTGCTTCTGCATCCCCAGTTTGCGTGCCTTCTGCTCGCAGTTCCTGCGCATCTGCACGTATTCTAGCTGGCAAATCTTCTAGTCATACCAGGTGCATCTGCAAAACTGCAACACCCGCGTGCCCCCTGGTTACAGCTGGCACATCGACGCCTCGCGCTATTTTTTTGAGTTCCTACGTCTTTTGGCGCATCTGCGCGTCGCGGACAGATCGCGACTGTTTTTCTGATTTCCTGCATCTTCTGGCGCATCTGCGCATCGCAGACAAATCGCAACAGACTTTTCGGGCTTCTGCAAAAGATCTTGCGCCCCTATCCTCTTCTTCTTCTTGTCTTTCTCTTCTCTTCTCCTCTCCTCTCCTCTCTTTTTAGTAAGGAGTGGGAATTGAACCCAAGACCTCCCCATTCACAAAAGAAAGACTTACCAATGGGCCAGCAAATAGGAAGTAATGAAAGAGTAATGATCTTGCTTATATGGTCAAATCTCATGAACTGTAACTCTCTAACCGTAGCAAGTTTCCTCTTGCTGTAAAAAGCAAAAGTACTTCATTTCATGTGCTCTATTCATATCTCATACTAGATCGCAAATTTTGAACTTTTTCGAGTTCACTCCTTGGACGCACGTCACACGAGGAGGGTGGATATTTATGTCACTTCTCGACGAGTTCAAGGATTTGGTGCTTGGTCCTCCGCTCATTATGGCTACCAATTGGTGAGATCTCTTTCTTGATCTTCATGTCGATCTTCAACAACTGATTGTACAATGCATTGCTCAAGGAGATGACGAGTAGGATGAAACACCATGGGTGGTTGAAGCACCGCCCCAACAAAGCCGCAAGCCACGAAGACGGGTGATCATTTGTAAGGAATGCAAAGGTTGTGGTCATCACGAAACTAAGTGTGGGGTATATTTGATACGAGTTTACCGACTTTGGAAGATCATCAGAAAGGTCCTCAAGGACATTTCTTAAAAGAAGGATGTCAAACCGCACACCCCTTGAAGAAATAGCATGGCGATTACAAGAACTGGAAGAAGCTGAAGGTGATGTGCAAGCTCTCCAACTATTGACATTTGTCATGGCATTCTTGTTTGCCTTGATGAACAACCTCATGCAACGCTGTGTCTCTAACCCTCACTTGTAAAGATGGATGTAATATCATGAGGGTTGGTCCTTTTAAGATTGTCTATGAGCTATTCTACGCTGAAGATTCTTCCCGTGTAGTATTGCACAATACACCAGTCACACCTTACCCTACGTATGTGTGCTTTGTGGATGTATTTTCACCTCATTTTCAGTTCAAGCTACCTCTTTCCATTGTTTGCCCATAGATAAGCCTCATTTCATCTCTCTTTTTCATTTTCCAAGCATGGCTGACATTCTCGTGTTCTGTGGACGGGTTAAAGAAAATCCAAATGAGTATCGTGTGGCCTTCAAGCGCCATTGTATTTCTCTCAACCTTCTTACTGAAGATAGATGGCTGTTGGTTCTTCCCACATTTCTAGAGGGTTTGGCTCAGGCCGACGACATTCGCCAAAGCTAGCCAAGGTTAACAGCAGCGATGATTGAGTATTTCGACAAAGAAGAGGAGCCAGAGAATGTGTACCTGTAGGTGGCAAACTTGAAGCATTCAGAAGGTGAGACGGCGCGTCGATATGTGGATCGAGCAGTCGTGCTCTCAGACCGTTTGATTGCAACACAGAAGGACAATGCCGGATTTCGAGCTGGAATGACTCATCATGTGCTGGGCTACCTTGTAGCAAGAGCAAGTGACGAATTCTGCCTCAAGCTTAAATGGGAGAATTCAGAAACTATGGTGCTAGCACATGAGATTGCTCAAAAGTTTGATAAAGTTCAGCCTGACCCCGCTTCAAAGAAGACGATTGTCCCTCCGCAACCCCCTCAATTCTTGCAACAACAACCTGGGGGGTCTAACTCAGGGGCATATCCCCACCCCTCAT